>NC_079877.1:12132064-12745635 GCF_029227915.1 Hydractinia symbiolongicarpus | reverse complement strand
TTTTTTTTTTCATTTGTGACTTAAAATTGTTAAGAAAAAAGATTTTAGTTGTGTTTCTGCTTTCACAGGGAGAGAATTTACCGGACACCGAGCTGTTTGAGTTGATTTCAGAAAATCGAAGCATGTCTCGTTCACTTGAGGAGTACGGTTCACAAAAATCAACATCTATCAGCACGGCGAAGCGTCTTGCAGAATTTTTAGGAGATCAAATGGTTAAGGATAAAGGGTTGAGTTGTCGATTTATAATCTCCCGAAAGCCAGAAGGTGCTCCTGTGACAGAACGGGCTATACCACTGGCGATATTTCAAACTGAAGACAGTATCAAGAAACATTATCTCAAAAAGTGGTTAAAAGTTAATGCGTCTTTTGATTTTGACATCCGAAACATACTTGATTGGAACTACTACATTGAACGTTTGAACAGCTGTATCCAAAAAATCATTACCATTCCTGCAGCGTTACAAGGGGTAGGTGACTGCCGATATTATTGTCAGATAGAGATAATGCAAGGAATTAGCTGTAGTTTCTATTGAATGAAAAGAAAAAAAAATGTCATTTGTTTTAAACGATCATTGCTTATATTTTTTCTTTAATTCTTTTGACTGTAATATGCTAACATTACAATGCAAAGACGCGGCCCATAACACAGGCCTGTATGGCTTACTGAAATATGGACCTAACACTACATTAACACATTTGTATTAAACATTTTTATGTTGTTCTGTAGGTCTCAAACCCAGTGCCACGATGTGTACATCCTGATTGGTTACGAAAAAGACTTCTCGAGAAAAACGATATTTTTCAACAGCAGAGAATCACTGACATGTTTTTAAAAGCACCCAAGGTATCAATTGGTTTATTTTGCACACTGTGAAACTTGTTCAGAGTGTTTCTAAAAAAAATTTGGTCTGAGGAATTTTATTCCACAAATAATGGTGTGCTAACTTTCAATTAGAAATGGTAAATATTTAAATAGTGCTAAATACATTTTGTTACGTATTTTTTTTTGTTTTCAATTATTAAATAAAATTAAGGACGTTATACCTTATAATGTCTAGAAATTTATGTAAGCTGCCTTTATTAATGTTTTGATGTGTATAACTATTTCAATTTTTAATAGAAGGTTCAGGAAGCACCGACAGATGGTGAAGGTGTGGACATCGAAGATATAGGCAACAAAAAGAGGTTACTAACTACACCATCACCACCTGTCGTTAATAAAAAGCGAAAAGTGGACAAGAAGGTTGCAGATTCTGAATTTGTTGAGAGTGATTTGACAAAATCGTGGAAAATTGTGCTGGGGAACCCACCACCTCAAGGCGAAACTAAGGTCAGTTATCTGTCATTTAGTTTCAATTCTTATCCTTTTTTTGTCATATGAATTATTGAATTCACCTTTCATTACGTTGTGTTATTCAGGAAGAACAACAGGTCTGGGTAAAGTACCAAAAACGAAAATGGGAATTTCAAAGACTCCAACGATCTGCTGCTCGAGAATCTCGAAGACAGTTACGCAAAGAAGGGTTGAGCGTTGATACACAGAGAAGATTAACTGGTCCAAAAAGTGGACTTGATAACTTCTTTCAAAAACAAGCAAGATCTATTCTTGAAACTCCGTGGGAGATAATTCAGGTATGTTGTGTTTTTGTTTGTTTGTTTTTAGTTATAGTTTTTTATATTTTTCCCAACACCAAAATATTCCGTTATTTTTGAGGTATTTAAGTTTTGAGGTCCTCCTCCGTTGTGAACAAATTTACTGAGTTGAGTTGAAAATTACTTTTCCAACTGATGAATTTGTGATCGTTTGCTTCCAGTGCCGAAGGTCGTGGATATAATCCCCAGCCGTGTCATGCAAGAGAGATGGATCGATCCTTTTTGCTTAGCGTTCAGCACGCAAATAGGATTTATGTTTTCAGCGATTGTCTGGTTGATCGGTTGCAGTATTTGCACGATTTTCGTGGCTCAAATAGAAGCTTTTAATATACTAGAAACCCCTTCGCAGGACCCTCATTTAGAGCAGTTCCAATAGAACTGAAAAGGCTATCAGGGGGTAAATAATTGTAATAAAAAAGGATAAATAATTCTACATTAGATTGCTGAAAGTGATACCGCTGGTGTTTACAAAGTGTTTGCGATGGTTAATTCAGAATTGCATTGTATGAAGGTCAACGTTCCTCGAATTTTTTACGTGAATTCGAAAAAATTAAAAGATGGAGAGGGCGCTAGTAAGTTATTTATGCTAGAGAAGCCCTTTTAAAGCGACGTTGTGAGAGAAAATAACTTGTGAAAATTAAGCGGTTATGAAAAATAAACTCTGAAGAATCTAGAAGGAGTCAACTTACCTTTGACGGTCTTTGTACGGATTTTTCTGGGAAGGGTTGTTTATAAAAGAAAAGGTTGCTTGAAAAAATAATGGAATGATATACATCATCAAAAAGTTGAATAAAAATTAGGGTAAGGTAGTCTAGGGAAAAAGAAGCGGGTGGACTTAAAGTGTTACAGTGTTATTGGGTTAAACACATTAAATCAGATATTCACACTACTAATTGTGAGGCACCAAATACATCGTGATTGTTAACACTTATTTTCTTGTTTTTATCCAGCTTGGCGAAAGGTCAACAAAATTCTACCTCGATCTCATCCAACATTTTATTTATATGAATATGCTGTTCCAGAAGTGATTTTTAGAGAACATAGCAGGTAAAATCAATTTCGTTGGTTTCATGTTGATTTCAATCATTCGAATCGTTCAAGCATTAATTTCTTTTGTTTATAAGCTTAATTACTATATCTGATTGGTTAAACGTATTCTAAAATCATTGCGGCAGGAACTTTGTAAAAATTGATTTTTCCGTTTGATGTTTTATATTATAGAATAGATGTGTGGTAATAAAAACATTTCTTAACTTTATTTGTCTTTGCTGCAATTTTTAATATTGCATATATATGTTTTTACAATCAAGTGGAAATTTTAAATCAGGCTGGGATGCTTACGTTATGCTTATTGAAAAATATTAAAAACTTGCACGTGACATATGGGATCAGATAAAAAGGTCCAGTTTTTACCTTGAAGTTCAAACATAGTGGCTTTCATTAATAATAATTTTATTGTGTAGAAGAATTAAACATTAAAATACCCACAACACAGGCTGGAAAGATACGAAAATTTCCTATCTAGGTCTATATGCTTCTAAAACATGTTGTCGTATAGTTTGGATGAGACCTCCTTAGAATTTTATTTTATTTTTATAGTGAACTTGTAGCAGAATTATCCTCACCCGATGTTGAAGGTATTTATGAAACACAGGTACGAAAAATTTGTGTTTTTGCGATACAATAATTATTTGAAGATATCTGTTATAACTTCCTTCACTTTTATATTTGCAGGTTCCTCTCGATTTCCGCGCTATCATCAAACTTGGTTGCGTATGTAAAGTACACCGCAATGTTGCGAAAGCTCTGTGTGGGAGGGTGTGTTTTTTTATTTGCTACATGTTGTTAATTGGTTTCTTTGAGTTGTCGTCTAAACCTTGTTTTTTTTATTTGTAGGATATTGAAAGCTTTAATCTTGACCAGTTAGAGTTTAAGTCACTTGCTGGAAATTCGTACTTGGAAGCAGCTAACTTGAAGCAGATATTTTTCTACCATGCACAACTGTAAGTGGAAGGTTGTACAGTAACATCGAACGTTTCATCTAGACAGGCTTTGCTAGAGAGAGACTTCATAATCTTTCATATGCCCTGGCATGCCATGACAATGCAAGGCCATGGTTTTTCAAATATCTATTATATCTGCAAGTGAATCTGTAGCTTCTGAGTTACAAATATATCTCAAAGAAGATATAACATTCTTGTATACCATAGTCAAAGCCGCCTATTGAATAATTCACGATATTCCTTCCGTATTATCCCATGGAAGTAATCAATTTTATGTCGATTTCAATCATTCAAATCATTCAAGCATTAATTTCTTTTGTTTTAGACTTAATTACTTTTTAAAATGATCAAAAGGAAGAAATTTTGTAAACATCTACAAACGCATTTTTTTTTTAATTTCTCAAAAACAAAAAATGAATCTTTTTAAAAAGTTGTGTTCCATCTACTTACAGTTTTATTGTCTTTCTCTTCCTCAAGCGTAGCCATGTCTTATCAAATATTACCTACATTTAGTGGATAGTTTTGGACATTCAACGAATAGATAAGCTATATGTGCCTAATATGTTGTGTCAACATACAGTAAAAGTACTGTACATGTTGTACCACTTAGATATAATCGAAGGTTTCATTTGAGATGTAATTTTTGTTTCAGTGAAAGCCGTGCTGTGTTTGTATTGTTTATGGCAGCACTACAAAAGGTATGTTTAGTTTCTAAATGAATAAATAAATTACCTGACAAACTCGTAAGCAGCCCGTAGAAAACTATTTATATTTAACGACCTAGAATATCTACTTTAAATTTATTAATTTTCGCGAGGTCTAAAAATATATTTTGCTAAATTTTTCTTTTCACGAATTAGTCATTTTGAGATATTTTATAGATGAATCAGTTCAAGCTTTTCTATTTTTACCAATCTAGTATTTTTCTATAATTTTAACTAATTTCATGCCTTTTTATTGAGACCAGGTAGCTTTTATTGAAATTGCTCATATCACAGAGCCAGGGCATGATTTTTATTGATTACAAGAAGAAGAAAAATTTTACCGATAAAAACTAAAGAAAAAATGTTTGCATTTTTTTTTTTTAATTAGCAAAAAAGTCATTCCTAGTAATTTTCGCGAATATGGATAAAATTCGCGAAATGTGCGAATATTAATCTTCGCGAAAATTAATTGCGAATATATAATAAACTTTAGGTAGCATATGTGATTTTACTCTAAAAGAAAGTTCATCAAGCTTTCGTTAAACTTTTCTTCCACCTTTTTAATATGCATATATACGTCTTGACTATGCCACAAACATAAGTACTTCATGAATGCTCCTTAATACAAAAGCAGTCATCTATATCCAGTATTTTAAATACAACCTCAATAGTACCATCTTTATTCTAAAAATTAATTTTTCACCACAGGTTTTTGTTTTTATTTTGAAATTACTGTTATTTTTCTTTCTCTCAGGCTTCTGTTTTTATTTTGAATACTGTTAAAAGCAATCAAATGCCAAATTTATCGAATTTATACACCACTGAACGAAACAGCAGGTCAGTAAATGTCTTATTGACGAAAAAATTAGAGAAATATTTAAAACATACAAAATTTATTTAGATGTGTTTTTCACAATTTCTCTGTTTAAGGATGTATTTAATTAATGTAAAAATGATTGAGATTTGTTTGATACTGTTCGAAACTATGTAGCTTGATTTGACATTTTTTTTTATCTTCATCACTAGAATTATGGAAATGGAAGAGCAAGGTGAAGCATACACTCCACCTGGGGTGACTTCTTATTCGTTTGATGTTCGTGTAGAAACTAATTCTAGTATGGTGAGTTAAAGGGTTATTTCATTCTGCGATGAAGCGCAACTGAGTTAGCCCTGCGATTAGGGGTAATGGTGTGCAAGTTTAAAATTGTGATATTGTTTACACAAGGGTTTGAGACCTTAGATGGACTTCGTTGCAATCGAATTTTCGCTGCGACATTCAAATTTCTTTAAAGCTTTCGTATGTTTATAGCAGATGTGCAGATCTTCATGTGTAATTGTTGATTTTTTAAGATATAGAGATATTGTATTATAGTTATTACCTGTTTTGTGTCATTACTTGTCAACAACATCAATTTTTAGTTGTATCGAGATATTCAAAGAGTTCTGACATCATATCGTGATGAGAAGAAAGGGCCAACTATGATTGTGATGAACACTCAATCGGGTAGGTTGAAACGCTTCTTTACGATTCGTTGATCTGTAACACACTTCATGTATTTGTAAATTAATTTGATATTTTTTAAAAAAGATTTGTTTTTAAAAAACTTACTTGTAAGGTGTTTTCTCTGTGTCAAGAGTGTCATCAATATTGTCAATATAATCAAAGTGTCAGAAAAATGACAAGAACGTTAGCATTTTCTTTTATTTGTTAGGAAAAGTTAGGAGTTTAAGATTTCAATGTTCAATTAGAAAAAATATTAGATCTGTTCGTTAAGAATTAGCTTTGTTTTTTCACTGTCTGCTTTATCAAAATGCTAGCAATTAAATTTTTTTAGCTCACACGAGACACTTGTGCAAGCTCTTCTGTTATTAGTGCTTAAAAAAACCAAATAAAATTTTCACTAGAAATATGCAATTTTTAATGATTATTTTTTCAGACCAAGCACACTTGAAGTCAAAGATTAGTGCATTAGATGACTTTCCTATTGTTGAAATGCCACCAGTCGAAACGTAAGTTGAAAGAATTTTTGATTCCTTTTGCTATGTGATAAAGACTTAGACAAAGTCACGCATTTCAAACGACATTTTATTTGAAATGACCAAAATATATCAATTCTTGTTTTTCTACCAGTGATACAAGTGAATTTACAGCCTTGGACTGGCAGAGACAGTTGGCGAAGAAGTTTATCCAAGCTTATCTTGGTGTTATAGGCTGGTTCGAGGTATGGATTATATACGCGAAGAACATTCATAAGATTATTCAATTTTTATTCTGTATGAAAACATTAAGGATACTATAATAGGTTAGATACAAATTCAGTGTTCCGTATTTTATTAAAATTTATTTATTGGATATAAAAGCAAATTAAATAGTCTATAAAGATAATATAAATATGAAATTTAATTTTTTTCAGGGTAATTCTTTACTTCCATTTTAATTATTTATTTCGTTACTACGTGTTTAGAACCAACTAGACAATGCTCGTTACTTTCATATACCTGTTGGTAACATACCAGCCACAGATCCTACCCTGTTCGCTTCTGATGTATTCTACTCAAGACATCTTCAGAAGCATAATCACTTGTTATGGATGTCGCCTACTGATCGGCCTGATCTTGGTGGAAAGGAGGAAGACGATAACAGGTAAGCTGGGAAGGGGATGAAAAATTATAAACTAACAGTGTATTAGAGGGTGGCTTTAAGCACAGAAAGTAATTTAGATAATAAGTAATTTCCAAGATAACGTGTATCTTAACCTAGAGATTTCGTATAAAATATAAGTCATTACGGTGTCTCTTTGACGAGTGTTTTGTATTCCCTCCCCCACTAACAGGTTAAGTAGATGTTATTCTTGTGGGAACAACACCTAATCCTTATTACTGTATTTCGTTTAGACTAGTTACAGAATTTGATGAAGGTGGGAGTTTACAAGTGAACCAAGCTGGATGCTATTCTACAGTGTGTGTGGAGCTTGGTCTTGATGCGTTAGCAGTCAACACTGTTTTGCAGGTAAGAAGTACTGGCTAAGCAAGTCTTCATAATTTTAAAAGTCTGTTTGCAGTCTGAATTTATATTCAGCTTTTGATGGTCTAACTACGTTTTATTGTAAGTGTATAGGAAGTGTTTTTTTAGTCTCATCACGTGCACGAAGCAGAGGGCGTAGCTGCTAGTTTTGATACAGTACAGCAGGTAGTTGAATTTATTACCTTCACACAAATGGACTTTCCTTAAATCTACTTATTTAATCACGGTCTGTCATTTTTTTTTTTTTTTTAAAGGCATCTCTTGAAGAAATGTTAAACTCAGCACCTGGCGCTGTTGCCAATTTGACGTCATACGACGAGGCTGCAGCTTGCGCTTCTTCTTTCAGGTTAAGAAAGAACATTTTGATCTTAAATTCCATTCGTTATATTTTTCCGTATTTAAGTTTACTACTATCTGAACGTCACCTTGTCTAATATACATGAGCTAACGGGCTTATAATCAGGGGTTATGATATTGAATGGCAAACAAATTTCATCCAGATAGGCTGTGTGTTTACAAGTAGTCGATTCTATTGTATATGCGAAACGGAATTCTTACAAAATAAAAGCAAAGTGACTGCCTTTCAACCCTGCAGTCTACATATATTACATTCCCAAATAATTTTATCGCAGATAACCCGCAATGTGTCAGTATAGTCCTATACTGCATAAATAAGATGACGTACTTAGTTGAAACCTTCCTCTTTCTCCTGTTTAACTCAAGTAATATTTCTTTGTTTTAGAATCTTAAAGCAACTTGTGTATAGTTGGCTTCAAGAGATCGTTCAAAATCAGAATTACTTCGCTGACAATCAGCTGATTCATTTTTACAGGTTCGTTACTAACATTTCGCTTGTAAAAATATAACTCGTCCTCTTTGCTTACTCGTCAGCCATTACGTCATCGTCGTAACTCGCCATTTTCATCATAGATACCTTCGTTCACCAGAAGCTATGCTGTATGATCCAGCTTTGTGTAAATTTGTTCACGGTCTTATGAAGAAATATTTCATGCAGCTTATATCAGAATTCAAAAAACTCGGTTCAACAATTGTTTATGCCAATTTCAACCGAATCATTCTCAACACAAAGAAAAGAAGGTATACTTTTATTCTTTTATCTTCGCTATCCCATGACATCTTCAGTCTTGTACTTTGATTTAAGAACGAGTTTTATTTTCCCTTACCCAGCATTTAATACTGACGTTCAGTAGCAAAAATCCCTTCGTATTTTGTTTAAGATTGTGGCAAAACCCATCTACCATTTTTCGTATTCGTTAGCGACATATTTTTCGCTCTTTAGGGTAAAAGACGCTTTGGCTTATGTACAATATATATCAAAAAGCATTTTATCCAAAACTTTATTCAAAAGCATCCGCTTAGAACCAAAATCGTGTTGGGAATACTTAATGTGGATGGATCCAGTAAGAATTTGTCGTTGATGTTGTTGTTCATGTCTCCGCCGTTGTTATTGCAAATGATTGAAGTTCTTCTGAATAAACGTTGCGAGTATTTAGTTAATACTAGTCAGTGACCCGTAAAAAAACCCACGGGTCGTCCCTTTTTATTATACCTCTTACGTGCGTCTCGCTACTTGCGGTACTATTTTTTGTGACAGACAGACAGACAGACAGACAGACAGACAGACAGACAGACAGACAGACAGACAGACAGACAGACAGACAGACAGACACGTATACGGGTATTATATTATAGACTAGTCGTTAACCCGTGGAAAAATCCACGGCGTCGCCCGTCCTTTATGTATCGCATTTCGTGTTTCCGTAACAAGACGCGTCTTTCGCGGACAGACAGACTGACGGAATACGACTATTATTAAAGAGATAAATGAGTATCTTTTATCGTACTTTAGTCAAATCACGGGGGTATAAAGATTCATGAAATTCCAGAGAAATACATGAAAGATGGTGAATTATGCATTGGTGATGATGATATTAGTGATGATGATGACAATGATGATGATACGTTTAGAGATCTTGTTGCAAGAGCGAAAGAGGTATTATGAACTGTCGCATGCTTTTTAAAAATATAAGGTTTACAGATGTTGGACGCGTTTTATCATTTGTTGAAGCGTCTGTAGAATCTGCCCCCGGTTATCATTAATAAATTTCAAAGACTTCATTTTATCTTTGTGCCTTTCTGAATATATGTATTTAATTTCACTATAGCAAAAAGTCGAGATGAATTGGAACATGTGCAAATTTCTTCCAACAGCGGGTGCCTGTCAGACATTCTTTGGGGTAAGGAATTTGTTATCGTTTCTTAACTGCCAGAAAAAATCTTACTTATAAGCAGCTAAAACCAACGATGTGTATGTTATATATCAGGTATTTGTTGTTGTTTTTCTTAATAGGTTGTTATTGCTGGTCACATTCATGATGTGTATGTACATTTAGCCGAACAAATGACTGTATCTGCACCTGGCACTACCCCTGTTAAAAGAAGAGGTCTAAGCAGTCAGCAGGAGGTAAATTTGAAAGCTAATAAACGTTGTAAAGTAATTCATTTTTGTTGATTCAGCGTTAACTTTAACTTCTGAAACCTTCTTACGTCATAGAAAATGGCTGAAACAACGACGACTCCTAGTACAGTGGAGTTCGCACAGAATCGAATACAAAATGTGTTGACCGAACAACTGTTTGGGTAAGTACTGCACAGATATGTTGTTCTAGCTGTTTTCATTTAAATGTAATCCGGTGATCAATTTTTGAGATAGCCTTTTAGAATGCACATTGTAAATTTCTAAGTCATTAGAACAAAAAAGATTCGAACTTGTAATCAAATTTCCAGTTGGCTTAAATTTTGGAGTAGTATAAATTTTATTCGCGAAGGATTGTGTCGAGAGGACATGAAATTTAGAAATGACAGAAAATAAAGGTGAGTAAGTCCACAAACAAAAAAGCGCACAAAATGCAAAAATATTAAGAGCATTAAAATGTTAAAAAGCTAAATATATACCCAGTGTGACCACGCTACGTCCTATCAGCTTTGCCCAAAAGTTGTGTGCGACGATATCAATGTCTACTTTGCATTTAGTATCACGCAAAAGATTGACAGGTCATTGTCAGGGGGACGTGGAAAAGATTCAGGATCGGAATTCCCAGTTTTAGCTGGATCTCATTTAGCATTGAAGCATCCAGCGTTGGAATTTGTAAAAGCTGTATGCCAGGTTGGGCTGACGATATGTTCGTTTTGTATTTGTGTCGACACTGTACCATGTTGGACGTACGATACTATGTTCGTCCAGTATGTTTGTCAACACAATATGATTGTTAACATTTTTTATGTAGGTGTTACAACTTGATATTAACATACAAAGTCAGGTTAATAAACTTAGAAGAGATTTGTTAAAATTGATAGGTGTTGGAAATTTCGCTGACGAAGCAACATTTCGTGATCCGTGTCTATCGTTTATCGTACCTGAGGTGGGAATCTTTGCGTTTTTTCTGTAGTCCTAAGTGCTTTCAAATTTTTCTCTGATCACGTGTGTTTGTTTTTTCCTTCGCAGGTGATTTGTGAGTACTGTAACAGTTGTCGAGATCTGGATTTATGTCGCGACCCGTTTATAACCCCCGCGAAGGGAAATAATCCGTAAGTACTTGAGTACTCTTTATAAAAAGGACTGGAAACTAAGTTTTAATTTTTATCGTTCATTTTAGAGCGAGTATAAGATGTTCTAATCAAGAATGCGGAATGGAGTATTCACTGAACACCATTGAAGAGCAGTTGTTGTCTATGTTGTCAAGGAGATCAATGACGTATACATTGCAAGATTTAAAATGTGTGAAATGCAAAATGGTAAGAATTTCTTGTGATTACATTTGCGTCATGGCTAATTCGATTATCTTAAATTCAAAAAGGGTTTTTTTAAAATTGTCTGATAGCTTCTTAGCTGTGTTATAACATGTATATGTCACCAGTGGAAACAACGCTTTGGAGCTACTCGTTTCTCATAAGAAAAGTCGATTTTTCAGATAATTTTATCCCCTTATTTTTTTCTTATTCCTAATTTTTGCGTAACTTCGTGGTCGCCTAAATTTAACAGAGAAGTTTGCCATTTATTTTGATTAAATTGTCGATTTTTTTTTTTCAGGTAAAAGATAAAAACATGTCGAAATATTGTGAATGTGCGTCAGGGTTTCAAAATCAAATCCCAAGAGATCGTTTTATAAAGAACTTAAAAACTTTTGAAAATATATCAAGGTAGGGCGTATTATTTTACTGGTTTCTCTGTAGGGCGTATTTGTTTACTGATTTCTCTGTAGGGCGTATTTATTTACTGATTTCTCTGTAGGGCGTATTTATTTACTAAATTCTCTCTAACCAACTTGTCAGTATAATAACCAATCAAATAATTTTTACTAGACATTATCACATGGTGAATTTAGCTGATATGGTGGAATTCATGCTTTCTTGTAATTAACTTGTGAAGCGACTCGTGTACTATACGAACTTTATTACCCATGTAGAAAAATTTTATGTAAAATTAACTTCTGAAAGGATTTATCCACTACCTCAAGGAATGAATTTTTGCGAAATTTCTGAACTTTAACTAATTTGAGAAAATAATTTACCGCGAAAAATTTTAATTTATTCATTTGTTATTTTCTGTATCAAATCACATTTGCCTCACTTATACCTTCTCACAATTGCTTTTGGTAACTTAGTCTCCATTTTTTAAGTTTTCCCGCGAAATTTAAGAAATCAAAAACATTCGCGAAAATTAATTTCCTTAAAGGTAGTTAAATTTTTACCCCGTAAAATATTTGAGCATACCGAGGAGCATCATTTTTATTCTGCTTGGCAAATTTCGCTGGCGGAAAGGAAAATTGTTATTGGATATGCACATTTGTGACAAATTTTAATACTTGTATAAATATACTATAAAAAATAAGCACAATAAGCTTGCTTGTTTTTTCTTTCAAACCCTGCACAGAAAACAGGATGTCCACATGATCTTGGAACCCCTGAAAACTGTCAAATCGTGATCAGCCCAAACCCACCCCGTTCCCAAAATGGGACCAAAAAGAATTTTATTCGCACATTTAATACTACAGCAGCGAGAAGTTGCGCATAATAATTCCAATTTTTTCGAGTGCATGCATATTGCTTACAAGCATATCGGAATTTTTTAAGCATATAGCTCAGCTGTTACACTGTCTCACCTTAGCCTTTGTAATTATACCCTTGGTTTTGCGACTGTTCATGTAAGACTTTCATGTAAAAAGCAACTTTCAACCTCGATTTTTTGCGTTTTTCAAACAAACTTATTCTCGTCAATACGAAAGGTACGCAAGAAAAATTCTTTCATGTTATATCTGTTGTTGGTAACACGCAGAATATTTACATTAAAATTCGATTGTCACTGTTGCGTTAGCTGAAGATTGTACAAAAACGACATTTTGCGCACTTAGTAATTAGAAATAGAAGAATATACAGAAGAAAAATCAAATATATACAATTTTTAAAAGTAAAAATATTTATATTAGTCTTTGTAGCCCAGGGCTTCTAATACATTCTTGTAGGAGATGTTATTCAAATTTTCGTATGGACCAACTCTTGCATGTGGCTCAACACCAGAAGCGAGATTTGATACGTATTTCTGTGACGTCACTAAAGGCAAAATACATAAATTCCGATATAAACAAAGAAGGGCTTGGTGGTTTCTACGTTTATTTTTTTTCCACCGTAACCTTATATCCCAGGATTTAGAGTAATTTTGTGAACGAACAAGTTTCTCTCGTACGAAAGTTTAGACGCAAACAGGAGTAAATCCCTAATTAAAATCCACCAATAAACAAAGAACCCTGAATTGAAATTAACCAATGATAATAAAGCAAGCATATTCACATCTCACTTTCTGAAATAAACGGGGTATGAATCATGTTTATTCGAGTGAGTGCGACCATTCTTGATCAAGCATGAAAGGATTTCCCCCATTACGACCACGTGAGCAAAGAACAATAAAAGAAACCAAATAAAAAGCGCGGTCAGTACTTCTAACTGAACCATTCCAATTTTTCAGTGGTAGGAAAATTTTGTTAGGTATCCTTACTAGTTCTTACCTGGCATATCTCTCCAATTTAAAAAGTTAATGAATTGCCTATAGTCGGTGCAGCCGTCTTCGTTGGTGTTAACTTTTTGAATAAGTGACTGCAGAAGCTGATCTTGAACAGGAAGTTTAAAAGATTTGCAAATGTTACGCAATTCTGACGTGGAAATGAGTCCAGTGCGTTTCTCGTCCTGATAGACACACGCATCATGCATCAGCGAAAAATTTTCGTAGTTCACTTTGCGAAGTTGTTCCTGAACTGCAGCAATAAGCACGACCAAGTTGTTTTCATTTGCCTGTAAAATAAAAAGTTTTCGCAAAAGATTGTTCGACAAAAAGCAACAACTATTCCTCGATGGTTGGTAAATAAGAAAGTTTCAACTCTCACCTGGTCACTGCTAAAATATCTGGCTGTTGTTAAAATTTCGTGAGCAGAGACATCACTGCGACCAATTTGCTGTAAGATTGATCTGTAACAAAACGTAAAGTTCATGTAACAGCGTACTAAAAAGCATTTTTTAACCAGTTGTATTCATAGATTTTATGGAAGGAGTAAAATTTGTAAGATATATAGCACGCAGTAGTTATTCTAAAATTGTGAAGACACGAAACCTACTTGAACGCCTCAAAAGTTATTTTTCCGGTTTTCTTGCGATCTCCACTTTCGAACATCATTTTTATCTCGCTAAAGTTTTCATCAAATATTTTGCGTAGTTTCGGCATGATTACGTTAATATTAGCCTGCGGAAACTCTTCAGCGTGTTGTTCCATGTAATTGACAGCATACTCATCTGCGTCAATCAAAATGAAAGGATGTTTGCAGAAAACAACATTGTTCCCAATATACAAGTCCTAAATAACAAAATAATCATAGGTGATGATGCAATACCGGGAAAAATTCGATAACAACCATGCCCAACTTTTATTTACCTTAGCCGTATAATAATTTTCACCGTCAGGTTTTTTAACTCGTCCTCTTTCAAGAAATTTCCCGCCGATAATGCCAGAATTGCGTTGCGGAGGTTCAAACACGAGAACAGTATCATCGGAAAGAAAATAGGAAATTGTGAACCTGCGATCAACCTCAATAGGTCGTTGGGTATCCATTTTCGCGACGAATCGCAACACGTTGCTTTCTAGACCATGTCTAAAACGTTGAGCGAATGTAAATAATAAACGTATTTAAAATAAATGGAGAAGAAGTGTTTAACATCAGTCTTGAGATGAAGAATGACATCCTAAGTGTAAGCTGGTTGCATTTTGCAGCATTTATGTCTTTTAGCGAAAAGCTGGGAACACGTAAAAGAGTATTAAAAAAATTTCCCCCTAAACGCATTGTGCATGGGCGGGGATCGAATTTTCGTAATCAATGAGCTATAGAAATAACAAAAATAGCGACACAATTTATAAGCAGGGGACAGACGCGCCCATTAATTTTCTTCAAGAAAGTGATAAAGTAAATAACAACGAACCTATCCTTCTCCATAAATTTAATGAAATCTTGTTTTGGTGGCTTAGGAATTAAACTCAAGCAGTTGCATAGAGAATCTTCTTCAGATCCAAAACCGTTGTACGGTGGGATTTCTCGTGTTTTCTTTTTGTTGCTTTCTGATCTGTAGTCTATTGGCTTGAAATCATCTATAAAAAATAATACATATTAGCACGATATTTAAATATAGAAGTTAAATGTGAGAGAGAATTGAGCATTAGGAAAAGAAATATGGAAACCGTATTGTAAGAGCTTTTTAAAAAAGGACAAAATCCGAACCTATTCCATATTTGGTTTTGTAGTATTCTTGTGTAAATTCATCGCAACCGCAGATTTGAAACTTTCTTCCCCATACATTCAATACTGTTCCGATCATCAGGTCAGAATCATGATAGTAGTCTGTGTACACGGCTCCAGTTTTTAAACTATCCAGTATGTATCGACCTCCGTGACCTGTCGGCCCAAAAACATTTAGAACAGTTCTTTTGGTGATTTGTCCAGGTTGCAGCATATCGATTGGTTCCTACAGGAAGACAGTTTACTTTGAAGAAGCAAAATTTAAAAAAGTTGCAGGGCAAATATTTCAGGCGTAATTATTTTGGCGAATGGCTAACCAGAATAAAGATGGATGTTTAAAAAGGGATATCCTTCATTTCTTCAACAAATAAAACAATGATCTGTCTGACTGATTTAAGCATTAAAAAAAAAGCAGTTGAAAAAAATTTACAATCATTGAATTTCGAAAGTGTGCGCTTATACGCCTGTAAAAATCCAAAGAAAGTTTAGTAGGGGCAGTATCAAAAGACTTTTCATCGCATCTTTTATATAAATTATCGATAAACCGCTCATGCGTTTATCGTATGCTTAGGCGTATTCTGACTATATGGACAGACAAAAATCACATTTGTCTAGCAAAAGTTACCTTGGGCAGTTTTTGTCTTCTCAAAAACAAGGGTACTGCATCTCGTCCAGCGTTGGGTGGAATGATTTCCCGGATCTCGACAGTGTTGTCGGCGAGAAAATAATGCAGCACGCATTCGCGAGGATCACCAAACATAGAATCGGTGTCATCCCAAAAACAGTAAAAGCGCAACACTCTCCTGTCGTTCTCTAAAAATTGTCTCAATGTGTCCTCCTTCTCATACGGTCGTAATGGCTGCATGCTTTCCGTGAGTTCTTGCCTGTATTTTGTGTAAGGGTCATGTGGAGTTGCATCGGGTTGGTTTAGGCGAAGACCAAGTTTACGTAAAAAGTTATTCGTAAAATTATCACATCCCTACAAAAATAAAGATAAATATACAATGCAGTTTAAAAAGCAACAAAGCAGAATTTTATCTGCATAATATATAAATATAACTTACTGTTATATGAAACGATCTGGAGTATATGGTCAACTGCTTTCCAATATTAAAATGTTCCACAGTATAATACTCTTCGTCATTCGGCGCAGGTAAAGGAATTCTATGCCTCCTTATTAAAGTTCCTTGAGGAATTCCGCTGTTTTCTACTTTTCTCTCAATCACTTGAATGCTGTCATCTTCAAGATAAAAATAGATTTTACATTTTCTGATTCGATGTTGCTCTTCGCGTTTCTCGTGTACTGATTCTTGAAAGTATGCGTCGAAACAAAGCACTTGTCTGTCAAATGCAACCCAAGCGGGAGCCTGTTTTCCACTCCCTTTTGGGTAAGCACTATGTCTGGGTTTTGATTTACCACCTGGCATAGGATCACCTCCTGCGATAGAAATATGAGAGAGTCATGAAATAGAAAAGAGAGATGTATGTTTATAGCCGAATACCAAATTTCATTACTCACCGATTCCAGATTTGAATTCTCCAACATGGACTGCAACATCATTTCTGTAATCAAAACATTGCGATTTGTGGAATCTATCTTTACCAAGCTAAAGAAAGTTAAAAATTAATAAAAGAGCAAGATAGGAAACAAACCGGTTTGCCTTGCCAGTGATTTGAATGTGTACACAGCAGGTGGTTCCGATTAAACGGACTGACGACGAAATGGAACAATAACATTATACTTTTAAGCAATTAAAAATAAATAAAATTTGCGTGTCGCTGCAAAAGACTGTATTTCATTTCCGTATTCCGTTATCAAAAAAACAGAGAGAAGACAGCAAAAAATCTAAAAAGGGGATATTAAAATCAACGGAAGAAATCATTAACTTCGTGAATACCTTATGAACCTAGAGGCCATAACCCCGTTATGAATTAAATTAGCGATTGGTAACTTGCTAAATGTTTTTGCTTTGTTGAAAAAGAGGAATTTTTGAAGTTAAAAAGATAAATTTTTAGTCACATGGTTTAAAAATGATGTCAATTTTCATTTATTTTACACTTTTGTAACCTATAATTATTAGGCATATAAGGCATAAGGTAAGTTCTTTCAATTGTTTCTGTGGCTCATATATGGAAAAATCACCCTGGTAAATAGGATGTAAAATGGCCAGAGTTAAAACTTTTTATATATTTTTATATATTAAAGCCATAATAGCGATTTTACTTAGGATGGCATCCCTAGGGAGAAATTGTTGCTGTTGTTACAGTTTAACTATATTAAAATGCTGTTTGTTTTTATTACAACTTTGAATTTAGTACAAGTCAAATTCCCTTTTGAAATAATCACCCTTTTAATATAGTTTTAATATGACTCTTCAAAAGTAATTCAAATTTAAAAAGTTATTTTAAATATATTGTTCAGAGGGCTATACAACTATGAAAATCATTTAAGCTCCCTAAAATATCCTTTTGCCATCATATGCTTCCAAAACTGGTTTGGGAGATTATAAGAGCAGTCATAAGAGCATTTCTGATTTTTGATTTGTTACTTTTTATCAGTCTTAGTTAGTCCTTAAAAAAGGTTTATATCTACAGATTTGCTGGTCCTTATAATACGTTCTCAATACTTTATTTCTTTTTTGAATCAATGCCCTGTTTGGTATGGATAGTTGTTCCATAGGGGGCATTATACAGAACCATACCAAACTTATTGTCCAACGACATGAAGCGCTAACAAAAGACCTGCTTCTAATTTCTCAGGTCAAATACGGTGTAATTGTGGGATCCTAGTTTTCCCTGACTTTATTTACAAAGGTTAATATTTATTTACCTTGGGGGAAGAAATTTTCGCAAGAACAATTTTTTACGAGAGGAAATTTTCTCGAATTTCGCCATAACTTTGCGAAGTCTACCAATAGTTACACATTCAAGAATCCGAAAGTATATTAAGAAAGAAGCAGGTAAAAATAAAGAGCTAAAAAAAAATGCCGAAACCATTTGCATGCACAATACACAATGATTACACAATAAAGTCATACCAGCTTTAATGATGTACAACATTGGCTTGTTTAGTTGGGAATTTCTGCTTTTTGGGTGATATGTTGGGAAGTGAAGGGGTTTTTGGAAGAAGTAATACTTGTGGGATAGGTTCTACATGGAAAAAGTTCAGATAGTTACTTCCTCTGTTGACTAGCAGAGTCTTGTCAATTGAGGTAAAAGGTAGGTTGTATAAGGCCTCTTTAAGAAATGTACTGTAGTGAGACATGGGCAGCGAAGCAAGAAGATCTTGACCGTTTAATAATATAATAATGTAGAGACTTGATAGTTCCTAGGGCAAAGCCCAGAAGTAGACCAAGAAAAACTTCGCAGAATGTAATAAAGACAGACTTGATATAAGGGAATTTCAGTTTAGATTTTTGTAGCTTGCACAAACCCTTGTTTGCATAAAATATAAATTCACAAAGCCCTGTATGCCAAGTGTGAAACAAGGGTGTCGATAAGCTGCATACGCCGTAAAAAATGCGAATGCTTTTGGGCAAGTTCGCAGTTTTGGAAAAAAAATCAAGTATTCGCCTGGAAAAACCTGCATGGACCTGAACAATGACTGAAAAAAAGACACTAATGTTTCAAAAAACTTACTATGTGGTAGCAAAGTTCTTGAACTGTTTTTGATTGTTTTTGATAAGAATTACTTGATAAATAACTTATATGTGTATATATAAACTTTATTAACTCCTTTCTCTTCAAGCGCCTTCTTCCAACACTATTGTCCACATGGTATGTTACAAGAATTGTTTCGGGCGAGTTTGGGAAAGTGTGGACAGTTTTGGAGGACAATCACCAATTTAATTCAAAAAGTTGCCCGAACTCGCTCTTATATATAAATGGAGGCGTTTGCAGCTTATCGGCACCCTCTCAGTGAAAAATGGGAAAATATTTTTGATTAAGTTACAAATGAACCAGTGCAGTTTCCACTATGTACAGAACACATTTAAGAGGAAATAATACACTTTGTTCCATAATGTGCAGAGATACCATGCTGATAAAAAAAGCAAAGATTTTATTATTCAATTGGTTCACAAATTTACCGATTCCTTCACTCAAATTTCACCTTTAAAATCATATTTTAATGGCCTTATTCTAAAGCTTGAATATATAATTGTAAATTTGGATCAAATGTGGTTGTTGTACAACAACAACAAAATTAATTATCCAGAATATTATGCTGTCCTACATTTCAGAATATGCATGCATATATCAATGTTTGTCACCAATTGGCAGATTAGGTAGCCAGCCAAAGAAAAATATAAAGTGAAACATAGTCAACAGCAAAAATAAATCAAATTTTAAATTACCTTTCTATCAAATGATAGCCCTGGAAGCAATGGTAACGCCATGTTCTAGGAAAAGCGTCTTTTGGATGTGCTCAGGACCATTTGTTTGTTCTTTTGACTCTGTTTTCTACCATTTTTATGCCATCCGTTGCTATGAGTGGTATACAGGGTGTGTGAATCAGATTATTAGCATAAAATCCGAGTAAGTCTTGCCGTGTTGAACACAAATTTATTTTAGAAGATACAAAAATAGCTATCTATTGTGGTTATTAATCTAATTTATCTCTTTTTGTTGTTAAAGTGCTATACTGTTATACTATCAACTCAACGTTACCCCCTGACAACTCATAAGAAAATTAATCATAACAACGCAACTGATACTTGTTTATCCATAATGGTAGACGAGAATGTAAACATTCGAAATTAAAAAGGGCAGCCTGTGTGGTTTGTTATGGTGCTGTACAATAATATTCATATTGGTGCCTCCGTCGAAATAATTAGAATAACTGGTGAATTATGCTCAGGAAAAGTTAAATGGAAAGGAACCATCTCTGGTCGAAAAGGAGATTGGATTGGTTTAGAGTTATTTTTGCCTGGTATTAGGAGTTTATAGTTTATAATGCTAGAAGTTATTTTTTTAATTAGCTTACAACTCTTTTAAACTATATTTTCACAATATAGAGGGACGCCATGATGGAATGGTTCATAACAGACGATACTTTCAGTGCAAGCAAAATCACGGTTTATTTGTAAAACCTTGCCAAGTAAGATTTTCAAGAAAAAATGTGAGGTAAATATAATACAAGCTAGGAGTTGTTTACGTTTGAAGCGAGCCTGTCAACAAAGATTTTGGTACATCGGTTGCATGACTTTTTTTATAGCGTTCGTTCACGAGACAAGTACCGACGATCAGTAGATTTCACTAACGATAGTAACTCACTTGGTATTAATTGGAAAACTGGTAAGTAAGTATAACCTTATTACTGTGGAAAGTTTATCATTTCTTGAACATGATAGTTTAGTATAACCTTGTTTAAAATTACAATTTTTTGGCGGAAATGCAATCCCTGGGCCAATAGAACTGCTACGCGAAATAACATTAGCGCGAATATACCTTTAGAAGTGAAATACAGTCGTGCTACATCTCATTCTCGCTAAAAATATTCTTTGATGCTTTGTCAAAGATTACTCGCTTTTTATAACATTTTTATAACCCAAAATTAAGAATATCATACAAAATATCATACAAATAATCCTAAGAATTACTGTTATTTATCTAAACGAATCAACTTTAATGTCGCCTTCTTTAGCTACTATGTCAATGTCCGTGTTTAGACCTTCTAACAAGTTTCAATCACTTTCTACAGATATAATAATTTCAGCCTGGTAATTAATGTTTTTAAGCCTTCTCTGATTGTTTTAGGAGATGCGTCTGTCTGCAACTTTAATAGATCAGTGGTACTTCCATCATCTGCAGTAGACGAAATAGAAGCGATACTATACGGTATTTATTTCAATATTACTATTTTATTACTACTTGATATTCTGTAGTGAAACAACCACCACATTAATAACTTTTTCTTTGGTTTTTAGATGATGGGATGGGGCATAAGCGGAGAAACTACCATCGGCCACATACAGTTGGTAGCAAACTGATAGCGGCTAAGTGTGACCAACCGAAAGGAGGCTTATCTACCCACATAAACTTACGAAGTACGACAACAGGTTCAAGGATGTCAGATCCTAGTTATCACTATTTACACAACAGACAGATATAATGAAAACTGTTTTGAGAGTCCTCCGTCAATACCTTCTCGCGCCTGGGAAGGCAGTGGAAATACAAAAGGTTATTACAAACATTCCTTAAGAACTGAAAGAAGAAAACTTACTAATAAAACGTTTTAGTAGGTGAATCAAAATCATTACGCCAGTAAAAGAGATTCTAAAAATTGTTCATTTCATAGCGAAAATATGAAGTCACGCAGCTTTTGCATTTGGCTGACACACAGAGAAGAAACGAATTAATTGTGTAAATCAAAACAATATAATCTGTTCAATGTGTTAATTTTTGCGTAAGGCGAGAATTATATCAGTTATCTTTTTAAAATTTTATTAAAAGCAAGTAAGTAGGGTATTTAGTGATATAAAACAGAAGAACTGACGCACCAAGTGTAAGTACAGACTGCACACGCAGAAAACAACGCGTTCTGATTCACAATGTAGATTTCTTATACTAATACGGAGTGTCCGTCTTTCTGTGAGAGGCAAAGTGGATGTATTTATATTCCCTTGATGCAGCCGAAAAAGTGATATCTAATTTGTTAATCTTACTGACGTTACGGCGCGGCATAAATATTACTACTTTAACGTCATTATTTTAATTTAATTTAATGAAGCTATTACAGTGCACCTAAAACTTTGAGGCCAAAAACTTTAAAACGAGGTGCTGACGTCAATGATTTTTCACCCCGTAGGTGACTCTAGAATATGGTGTAGCGTATCACTTAGGAGAATTCACTGTTATTTGTTATGCAGAAGTTAGGTGAATTTAGTAAACGATTTCGGAAAAATCCACAGGTTCCCCGTCCTTTTTATACCGCATTACGTGCATCCCTCTACTTGCGGTGCCACTTTGTGCAAGTGGACTAGTCGGTGGCCCGTGATAAGTCCACAGGGTCGCCCGTCCTTTATATGTCACATAAATCGTGTTCCTGTGGCACAACGTTTTTCTCGCGAACCAACAGACAGACGATAGCTATTATTAAAGAGACCAGTCGTTAGCCCGTGGAAAAATCCACGAGGTCGCCCGTCCTTTAAATTAACCCGTTGCAACAAAGTGGACAGAAATATATCACATTTAGTATTGATGGGGATTTTAAAAAATTCGTGTTTCCGGTACGGGACACGTTTTCGCGGACACACAGACAGACACACGACGGCTATTATTAAAGAGATTCTCACAATTGCATGTAACGTTCTGTAATTAAAATATTAAATTGCAAATACAAAAATATATAACATGGTGTGCTGTACGTGCAAACACACGTTTTCCTAGTTGCTGAAATCATCATAAAAAATATTAACCTGGATAAATACATCTCAAAATTGAATAAATACAAAAAAATGCAATTCTAAAGCTGGTTTTTAATATTATTAAATTGTTTTGTTGAGTAACTGCCGAGTAACTGTTATTGTTGAGATGTTGTTGTGGAGAAGTTTTTGTTGAAATGTTGTTGTGGAGATGTTGTTGTTAAGTTGTTGTTGTAGAGTTGTTGTTGTAGAGTTGTTGTTGTAGAGATGTTGCTGTTGATATGTTGTCGTTGAGATGTTGCTGCTGAGATGTTGTCGTTAAAATGTTGTTGTTGGGATGTTGTCGTTAAAATGTTGTTGTTGGGATGTTGTTGTGGACATGTTTTTGTTGAGATGTTGTTGTGGAGATGTTGTTGTAGAGATGTCGTTGTTGTCGAGATGTTGTTGTTGAGATGTTGTTGTTGAGATGTTGATGTGCAGAAGTTCTTGTTGAGATGTTGTTGCTGAGATGTTGTTGTTGAGATGTAGTTGTTAAAATGTTGTTGTGGAGATGTAGTTGTTAAAATGTTGTTGTGGAGATGTTGTTGTTGAGATGTTGTAGAGATATAATTTTTTCTGTCCTTACAACAATTTCACCACAATTACACAATTTATTAAAAACCAAACTTAACTAAACAAATATAATTTCCTAAAAATTGTTCTATAAAAAACATCTAGACACATACATACAAACCCTACGACAAACTCGTATACATTTAAAATCCGTCAAAGTTTGTGTAAAGTGAATTTACAATTCCACATGCTTTATATAGTTGGATTCCACATTCTCTTGTGCGTTCTCTTCTGGTACAACATCATCATATTCCTGGGTATGTTCTTCTTCATTTTCTTCTGTTCCTTCCGCAGTTGGACTTCGTCTTGGTGTTTTGACACCATGAAAACTAGTTCCAGTAGTACTGGTATCAGAATGATCTTGAAACTCTCCTTCACTGTGGCTATCGTCATCTTCAGCACCATCATTATCGTCCGGATGCCCAAATTCAATAAAATGCAAGAAGTCGAACCCCTCTTGTTTTGGTTTCCAGTTTTGCTTGCTCAAATAAGCTTAAATGAAACAGAACGTACAATCGACGCATTCGAAAGCTTCACATTATTTGCGATAAAATAAAATATTTGCAAAATTTAGCACCCAGGACTCACTCATTTGGTACAGTTAATGCAAGTTAGGAAAATTTTACTTTCTTTCAAAAAACAAAATTTTCCTAAAACCTTTGCTAAAACCTAGTTTCGCGATCTACTTACAAATCGTAATTTGAGGCTAAAATCGCAAACACGTATTTTTCTTTTTAAGATTACTTGACAATGCAATTAGTGCCAGATTATGAATTTGAAAGTTGGAAGAATAATTCTACTCACATGTAGCATTAAGCTTTCCATCAGTAAAATCAGTTAACCATTTCGTCAATCCCGCCACTTCAACTTCTACTGATTTCATAGGTCCACTGTAAAGGTATACTTCATTCTGAAAAGAAAAGGGATACAGTTATACCAGATAATTGAAATGGTTTTGAAAGGGAAAGTTCAGTAGAGATCTAATGACCATTGTTTGTGAATACATCAGAACAAAATGAAACAAAAATAGTACTGCAATCTATTGGTTATTCTTTTATTTATTCTTTTGCTTTTATTAACCTCTCCAATAATTATAAAAATAATTTCAATTTTATTCGAACAATCAAGTGCTGAAAATTAGTTTTCAGACAGTTCGTTCTGGACAGGAAGTCCAGCTTAAGCATAAGAATTTGTATTCAATGATAGTAATAATTCTAGCTTAACAATCATCGCATCCAATAGAATTAACATATTATCGAATTAATATCCAATGAAATTAATAATTCATGCAAAAATGTATCCAGAGAAAGTACGCAAGCTAACCTTATGATGATCCACGATGACAACATCCGATTGTTTTCCTTTTCGTGTGCCAAGATAACTTCTTCGAATGTTTTGTGTGGAAGATAGGTCCCTGAAAAACATTACAACTATTTTAAAAACTCTCTTTGCTATAAAAACTCCTTTAAAATAGAGAACGGATCGGCAAGATATCTATATCAAGGTGGAGGTATTAAGGCTTGTTATAGCTGGTGTACTTAGTGGTTTTTAAACTTCACTTAAATAAAAAGAGCGCAATAGACTAGGAAAAACGAAGCAAGAACAAGATCTTGATTACTTACAAATTCATCCAAGCGGATTTAATATTATAACCTCCTGTTTCTGTAATCTTGCTTATGGAGCGCCATTTAATGCTTACTTCTCGCTTGTCTGCTCTTGTAAAGAAAATTAATAAAGGCTGTCCCAACGATCGAAACAATGGAAAATTACGAGGCGTTAGTTCTCCCTAAAAAATAATGTAACGTAAAGTAACTTTTAAATTCCAAATTCATTGTTTACCTTATACAAATTCTCACGCATGCGCACTCGCGCAAACAAGTTGGTTATTAAACGATATTTAGTACAGAAATGACACGACAATTTACACGCGCGAAAATAATTCTTCAGCTGACATAAAAAAGCATCTAATATGCGCTAAAAACTCAGAATTGTACTTTTTTGCATATTCGTAATTCGTAGAGAAATTAAAACTCGTGCGAAAATAGATATTTTTTATTGTGCAAAAGTAAAATTAACACAAATACTCCTAATTGTAATGGAGGGGGTTATTTGGGAGAAAGGGGGGTTATTTGGAAGAAGGTTGGTAGCTTATTTCTTTCAAATATATAAAGAGTAGGGTAAAAAAAGACGATAACAGAAAATTAAAAAGTTAAATTAAAACACACACTTTCTCTTTTATAACAATACTAAAATTCTAAACAGGCTGGTCATAATTCTTATTTCTCCGTTGTCTAACCGATAGACACATCGTTTTTAGCCTGAACTCCCAGCCTGATATTCTTATAAAGCATATTCTTATAAAGGAAAAAGAGTGTACGAAAAACAAATCTTACAAATTCAGGTACAAAAACTTGGTTTAAAAATCTTTCCAACTTTTCTTCTTTATAATCTTTATAATCTTGCGAAAACAAAACTTTCGTCCTGTATTCATCATTTCGTAAAAAGGCTTGGATGTATGGTGTCGTAGCTTGTTTATCCAGCCTGACAAAATACAAAACCACGGTTTTACTGAGAGAAATAGCTTTTTTATTTATATCAACAAATTAGCGACAACTTACGATGTTCCGATTTCGCCACCGACCACAACTCCAAATAAAGCTCGACCGTAATTTTTGTACGCAACTTTTTCAAATACTTTATATTCTGCAAAAAAAACAAATACTGATTTATAAAAAGAAAGGTCGTGCATTGTGACCGATTATAATGCGTCGCCAATATTCCAATTTTTATTCTCTCTCCCCTTTATCTTAAGAGTATTACGAAAAAGAGTTCGATTCTTTAAAAGCCACTCCAACTTTTCATTGCAATAGCTTTATCTTCGACGCTGTTTTGACCTTACACTAAGATGGCCTGCAAAATTAGAAAATAAGATCTGATAATTTGCTTTAGTGTGTACGACTTCGTTTTCAGGGATACTGTTTAATATAAAGTTATAAATTGGACCGTAAATAGACGGCTGCAACAAGACATGTGATTATGTTAATAAGAGGTGTTATAATAAAGTCAAACATGACTTCAAATATAAATTAGTGCCATCAGTCTTATTTATACCTGTTTTTTTACCAATTTAACTCTGAAAGGAGGATTCATAAAATGCCCGTTGATCACCTTCTGGTAACCACCGAACAAATACATACATGACCAACGTCTTACAACACTCTTTCATGGATGTCAGTCACACACACACGCATACGCTTACCAACCTTTATCAGTAACATCATTGAACCAACCCAGGATAGAAACATCAACAAACGCTGCAGCAGGTAATGGCTCCTTTCCTTGTGTGTATCTCACTACTGAATGCTTGTCAAGTTTGATCAACGTAGGGAGTTGGTAACTAATCATAAACACGACACATTTAAACCGTTTCGTCACACTATAATGTTTAATTTTTATCCAAATAAAACCAAGTGAGATTATTGAAATAACATCCGGTTTTATCATGTTATGTTATCTTTCTGAACTAATTTTTTCGCGATCGCGCAAAAAGTCCATTATTGCACGAAAATTAATATGCGCGAAAATAAATTTGTCGTTTACATAAAAGAAACGCATCTTCATAAACAATTTCTTTATGCTATTTGCATGAAAATTGTAAATTACGCAAAAATTAATACGCGCGAATTACGTATTTTAAAAGGTTCTAAATTAACATTTCGAAGATAATTCTTTGATTTAAAACACGTTTGCTATAATCCCTGCTGTATAGAAACGTATTTCAATCAAAATTCCGGAGAAAACTCCTAAATCATTACAAAGAAAGTTAAAAAATGGTAGGTATTAAAACGAATATGGACCTCTCATCCTTTTAAACATATAATCACGACGCACACACTTCTAAAGTCAACTTACAGTCGTATAGTCTTGATTAAATTTTCTTTGTCCAACATTCCATTGTAATCTGCTGCATATTTACCGTTCCTACAATGATAAAAAAAGTGGACATGCATTTTATTACGTCACGCTTTGTGCGTTTTATTACGTCACACCTGTACGATTTTTTACGTCACACCTTGCCATCAGAAAAATTGTTACAAAAATAATGAAAAAAATCTGGTTAAAAGAAAACGTAGATTATCAGTACAGAACGAGTGGTTTTAAAAAATATGATTTATCAGATAAATTTAAAGACAGAGAGAGTTACTTCGAGTTTCGGGTGCCCAATATTTAAGTCTGTCTTTATCAGTTTGTGGAAAAGGGATAAAACAATTCAAATAACAAACCATACTACGATAATGATAAGTATATTGTTAAACCCATAAAACAACATACGCATTATCTATCAAATTCTTAATTAACCCATTTAACACTCGGCAGAAAAATATTTGAATTGTTACACTACCACAGAAATATCACACCAACCTGTATACTTTAATCATTGGGAAAGTAAAAACTTGCTGTTCGGAACATGTTTTTTGTTCTGCGAAACAATCGACTTTGCTCAATTTTGTAGAGATAGTACTGCCAGGTGTATCAAGTCCTATGATAAACACAACACAGTCAAGATTGTTAATCGCTAAGACTATCTGTTATAGATTTAAATTGCTTAAGAAGCTATTAGTTGAAATTAGACGTAAAAGTGTGTACCTATTGTCTTGTGAACATCTGCGTACACTGTTTGAAATAAATAACTTCGGTGATCCCAACCGACGTAGAAAAATACGACAAGAAGTTCAGCTGATGAGAGTGCAGTGTGAAAAGTGCTGTCTTTAAGCATTTCGACGTTATTTTGAGGGCTTTTAACACGTGCAGCATCGTTGGAGATTTCATCATCTTGCAAATGTTGTAAGTCCTTCTCAGCGTCAAAAGAACCTTTATTGACATCGATCTGTTTGGATGGTATTGGTACAAAATCACTACAAGAAGCTGGATATCTAGGCACATCAAGTCTAAAATGTTAAACAAAAAGTTAATATACCTGCTATTTAACTTATAGAAACAACGGCGAAGTCTTCGGGTATGCTTCATTACATTCCCACAAAATAAACATATTTTTTAGAAATCATAAGAAACTATGTACAACTAATAACAAATTGTACCAGTAATAGTTAACAAATTTAAATCTGTTCGATCTCACAAGACGAAAATGAGTATTATTTTTTTAGTCATCAAGAGTATAATAATATTTCCACAGTGTCAGTAGCAGACCGAATTGAGAAGTAATTAAGTCACAGTAACTCGACCGTGAACTTCTAACTAGAAATGTTGGATACGGGTTCTGTTTTAGGTCATTTTTTGATTGTTCAGGACAAACCAACATAAAAATAAAGATCACGATACAAGGTACGAATTTCTCATTGAATACTACAGAACCAGGTACTAATTAATAACGCTTGAAAAAATAAATAAAACAGACTCATACCCTAGTTGCTTGTTGAGCCATTCTAAAATTCTGACATAACCACGCCCTGCGGTTGTGTCGAAAGGAATTCCATCTTTTCCAGGTAAATGTAACTTCATCATGGGAATTTTCTAAAACACATTGCAGTTGGTAATATGTTATTTAACATGATAGTTGTATTAAGATCTAAAATAATTCAACAAAAAAAGACATCTTACGTAAATTTTTGAAGATTTTGGTTTTCCTGTAAAATCAACGTAATAAAAATCAAAGTCGGTAATGTCACTTTCATACAGTGAGCGAATTAAACGCCTGTATGCAGCTTTGAAATGATGGCATTCCATTTTGTAGTCGCCATCTAAAAAAACAGTCGAAACTTTTAAAACTTTTGTTTCTGTGTATAATTTATTGCACGCAGTAGAAACATCTTTACAAAATGTAGCATAAGAACTAAGGGTGTTATCCAGAACTTTTAAAATCAGGAGTGGGATCCAAAATGTGAATATCATTGGTCCTCCCAAGAGACGTACTAGGGGATCCAGAGGATTGATGGCTTAACTTTTTGGATAATTCAAAACAGTAATTGCCAGAATATTTAAAATGATGGTTTGAGAGAGTCTTGTTTTCAAGTGTCATATTCTAGAGTAAAGAGCAAATAGCTAGCTTTGAATTTGGAAATTTACATAAAACTTCGATCGGGAAATAGTTGTTGAATGGATACTGAGAAGGCTGGACCCTAAATAATATTAAAATTAAAACCGTTTAAAGTACCCGTAGTTTCTTGACGTGTTCTATCAAATAACGGATGTTCACCTTTCAACCAATCATTCCTTAAAGTACTAACTTATATACCTGTCGAACAAGCCACAGAGATAGCTCTCCCACTGGAGTTTTTAATATCTTTCCAGTCACTCAATTTTGTGTATGTTATGTCATAAAGTCCCGCTAAAGAAAATTTATACAAACGCATAAGAGAATATACAGTAAAATATTATATACAACACGTAAAATTTTAAAGCAGTGATAACAAGGTGTTAAGCAGTCTTCCTTGTTACATACTGCCTTTTTTTTTCTCTGAGAATTAAACTTCTGGCATAAAGTTTTTTTAACACCTAATTATAAACCATGCCAAACTGGAAGCGATTGCCTAAAGAAACATTCCTATTTATACATTAGGCTGCATTCTGTTCAAGTTTTATGCCCTTTCTTGAAATATGGATATATATGATGCCCCCTGTTGCTCACTTTTCTAAATAAAAACACTTCTTTTCTGTCCTCGATATTTTCTTTTCCGTTTGAAACTCTACTCTTTCAAAGTGTGACACACTTCCCTTTCATGAACTGAAAAAATTCCCAGTTCCAATTATGGTTTGTAATATTGATTGAGCTGGATTTTGACTTCGTGTTTTTATAAAATGACATACCAGCTTCCAGCCATGAAAAAAGATCCATACTCCAACTTTTTCCTTTCTATGTATATTAGCATACATTAAATATAATATAAAAGAAAAAGCATATTTTATAAGTAAAAGCGTATTGTTTGCTTTGTGACACAACCATGATTTCAAGGACTCTGGCAGCTATTTTGCTATTTATTGTGTCTATTAATAAGTAACATTAACTACTCTGCTACTGAGTTGACTTGGTTCGTGATATTGTTTTATCCATGCTTCATGCTTACTGGAACCTGCTATAATAAGTCGTTAAAATGAAACACATGGAGTAAGTCTAGTATATTTTTCGCAAAAAAAATACAGACCGTGGGTGCAAAGTTAAAGAGCACGTTATTTAATTTAGTTTTAAAGAGAAAGTTTTAGGCTGCATGCAAGGAAGTGTTAAGCGCAGAGGAGAATTATTCAAGTCATAAAAGAAAAGTGCTTTTATCGTAGTATAAACTAAAAAATCGTTTTTAAAATCTCAACTATCTACTTTTAATTTGTTGGTTTTTTATCACCCAAATGTTAATTATTCAAAATGATTTATTCAAAAATAGAGTGAAGATTTTATTCTAAATACATAAATAAAGATAATAATAATAAATATCCCATTTTGGAGCAGCATAGCCATTGTAGAGCAAAGCTTAAAAAAATACATTCTGTAGTTACATAGGGATATTTCTGGGTTGTAGTGATCCACTTATGCGTCACTAATTGGAGTTTTAGTTAACTCAATACTTATGACAACTGTGTAAAAATAAAGTGCAAATTTTATCTTATGTATAAGTGTAAATTTTTATATAAAAATAAATAAATGCAACAAATATTAAGTTGATTAAGATACACTTTTTATATCACAGAATGTAGGATTTAAATAATTAAATTTTTGGCTCAACAAGGAAGTGGAATAGACATTAAGCAAAATGGAAAAACTTTCATAATGTGTACCTCTTGTCCCACATGTATTATCATTATCTTCCACCATACTGTATACAAAGTTGTTAATATTTTCTTCTGTTAGATCGATGTCAGGAGTAAACTGTTCAAGTTCTCTCTACAATAAAACGAAATTATTACAGACAAAAAAGGCGAACAAATCATGTTGATATTCTTACATTTAAAATTATAAAAAATATATTTGTTTACTATAATGTTTCAGTCCAATTTACGAGTTTGATTTTTTGCGTAGGTTTGTTTTAGATACAAAATATTCCAAACAAGTTCCACGCTGTGTAAGGTAATACGTTTTTGTGCAACAATAGCTGGAAACTCACGTATAGCTGCTACTTAAAATTTTTTCAGAATGTGAGAAAGGAGTCCATCAAACAGAATAAATCATTAAACTATAGAAAATCCATCTTGCGTTTACAATATACATAATTTTTCACTAGTGCTAACATCACAGCATTGTCCCCAGAACTTATTGGAACATATTCTGTATGTTTGACTTTATTTTTTGCATAGAAAAGACAAATAAAAATGTGACATACATTCGGGGAATGTCGTCCATCTGCAATCTCTAGAATAACAGTCGGAAGGACAGATGCATCATATATTCCAAACATTGGCAACAGATTTGCATGCTTTCGTCTAGAAGAGAAGGAAGAAGAAATAACCTTTTAGAGTAAAGACAGAATAATACCATGGCGATATCACAAACATAGGAATGATGTGCACCGGTTAAAATAAACCAAACAATTGCATGTAATAACAGAACAAACTCTGTGGCTGCACAATTTGTAAAATATACTGCTAAACTTACTATAATTCGCAAAAACTTACTTGTCAACAACAACTCCTCGCAAACTAACTCCACGTCTTGTTGTGTTGTCAATCACTCTCTCTACTGTTGTTGATAAATCCTTTTTGCTTTCATCGTTATCAACAAGAAGGAACAGTCGATTGACATCTCGGTACACTGAACTACCATCATTGTTAATTTCAGACTATAAAATAATGATTGTACAATTCACTTCTGATAACAAAATTGGATAGAGGTTATAGCGTATGTATTTTAATTCAATGTGCAAATGTAAGATATTTCCGAAGCTTCTGGAAGTTTTTCAATAAATTATAGATTTGACAGATTTGAGACACAAAACATGATAAAAATTTAAATTGTTACAATTTTTCAAAGCATTATGCGATCTAAAGATTTTATGTGACTGAAACGATTATTAAAAATGCAGCAAGCAAGCATTTTCATTAAACAGGACTTGTGCAAGCCATGACCAAGGTGTGTGAAATTCTAGGTGAAAACTTTGAAAAAATCTAATGAGGATGATAGGGAATTTTGATATTACCATATTTTTATAACAAAACAATTGAGGATATTTCCATATTTTATAAAAAATGAGAATAATTTGAAAAAGGTGATGCTAAAAGTGAAGTACAAATTTTTGTTGTGCCCATGTACCATTTTCATGAAAGAGAAAAAACATGAAATAGGTTATGAAATTGAAATTGACGAAAGATTTGAAGAATTTTGAGGAGACTTTTTAAAATTGAAAAATATTTAAATATAAATATATCACATATATCACTTAGTTATATCACTCACATGATTTTGAATACTAATAATATAAAACCAAAATGTATAAATTATTTGGATGAAAGTGTTGATAAATAAAAACAACAAACCAATATTGGCAATCCAGAAAGTCGCACAAAACTTATAATTGAGCTTGTGTCAATCTTTTCTCCTTTATAGGGAACTCTTGGACAAGGCTTTTCAGATTCAGCTACCAACTGAGTGCAATTTACATACCACAAACCAAAATGTTTACCTTTAGTCATGCTAAAAAATAGTTTGTCTTATTTTAATAAAAATTATAATATACTAACATTTATTCTATTAAATAATATACAAAAATATTAAATATATTAAAAAAAGTATGAAGTATATATATAAGGGTTAAAGTTATATAATTTCTCAAGCAAAGTACAAAAAGTTTAAATAAAAAACTCAGAAAAAGACCAATACACAGAACAGTAATAGATAGGTACAGACATTAAAAAAACAACAACAACAAAACAATGAGAAAAGCTGTAGGCGTAGAGGTGGTTGGCTGACACATTGATATGATTAATAACATCTTACCCTAACTTTCTGGCAAAGTTTTCATCAGTACTGTATACAAATTTGTACTCGTTGATGTACATTGCTGCAACACTCACAAAGCTGTAATGTGCTAAAAACAATGACATAACCTTGGAATATCCAATACCTGGTTATCGAGAACTATTTTTTATTCTCTCCTTTCATCAGAGTAAATATTAAAATGTATGATCAGAAAAGAAAAACCACACAAATTTTGTCTCTATGTGATGCAGGAATTAGATTTTTCTTACCTGGGCTTCCTACGGCGTTTACATACATTAGAATGATATCTCTTTTTCCCTTTTCCAGCGTTTGCTCTCTTTCCAGGTCCTCTTCATCTAGGGCTAGTCCTAGTTTTTCGTCATATACAAAACTAAATAAAAAATAAGAAAAATTAAATTAAATTTAGTTGATATAAGACCATTTTTATTGGAATTATAGAATCAATCCATGATCCAGGCGCATCAATCACAATTACGATGGCATAATCAAAACAACCATCCAACAATAGTAAGAGAACACATCAATATCACTTCCATGCAGATATTGCAGTATAAATTTCACACTATCATATTAAATAAATATGTAAACATACTTTAACAAATTTGCCATAAATGATTCATAATCATAAAGTGTTCTTAAGTCAAATCGTTCTGTTCTTTTTCCACTATAAGATAAAAACATAATGCTGGTTGAAAATATATGGTGAATCTAGTTATCGTAACTGGAAAATCTAGTTATTGTAACTGGAAAAACAAACAACATTATATCTTAAAGAACATTTTTTCTATAAGGAATTAAAATCTAAAATAAAAAGACTAATATATGGTCAGGGTTTGTTGTGGATTATAGTAGTATCAGAAGAAAAACTTTGCGACTAATTTGCAACAAAAAAAATAAACTAATTATGTTTAAAGTTATATTTGGGCATGTATATTTCTTGACTTACATTATAACAAACTAGTTTAATTTAGAGTTGTTTTGTATATACCTATTGTACTTGTTCTAAGTCCTACTACACCCTTTTTAATTCTTGTTGTTACACATGATGGTAAAGTTATTATCGCCGAAGTTTATGTAGCTACAAACCTTTAATTTTCAGAAAGAATTTTATCAATAATGATTTCCAATGTTTTCTGTGACATGTTCTTTCTGTAATAAGTTATTTAAAAAAGAGTGGGGCATGTTTCAAAATCATGTTAAAGCTTGCTTTTGTCGGATGTTAAACCCTGCCAAAGTTTATTGACTTACCTGTAAATGTAAAATGACCTTCTATGCTTTTGACATTCAGCAACATCTTTTTTACTGATACCTTCCCCGAAACAGTTCATCTATACAATAAGGGAAATCATTAGAATTTATTTAACATATTTTGTTGAAATCTTTTGTTGGCGTTTTGTTGATGGTAAAAAGTGGTTAATTAGAAATGTCTATCTTTCTTCAGAATTATTTTTAAGGCATATTTTGCAACAAGTGCAATTTTCTTTTATATATACAATTTGATAAGTGCTAATACCATTCCCAGCTTTATGTAATTATGCCCGTGATCAATCATTCGCTCTTCTGCTTCTTCTGCAACTTGGATGAGTCTACCTATAAATCAATAGAGAGTAACTTTTTCTAAGAATACAGGAAATTTAGGGTCAACAAATTTACTGTTATACAAGAATTTGTCAATACTTAATAAAAATTAATAATTGTGTGAGTTGTTATAGAGTATAGGGCATCTAATATATGAAATATCTTTCATTAGCATTTTTTTACTTTATATGCATATGGGTATACATCAATATTTGCAAGAAAACCTATTTTCTTACCTTATTTTTCTTAGAAAAATGTTATTTGCCTTTTATTTTCTTCATTGGCTCTCAAACTGGGCCTTTAACCGCCAAAAGGGACGTTTTCTACCAATAGAAAATTATATCAGAGCAAAACGTATTATCAGTATGGCTAATATCTTTGCCAACAGAGAAACTTTTGAGTATGGCAGCGATTTGCACAAATGTTTAGCTGCAGCCACAACATCCTCCAAAATCTTTAGAAATGTACAAATTTTATTAGAAAAATCGAAAACATCGTCGGTTTAGTAAGAAGTTTCGAAGCAAGTCCGATATCACTGTTAGCATCTCAATCACACTGAGTTTTTTTTTCGAAATAACGGAAACCAATTTTTTGGTCTTGATTATTTTGACTTGCTTTCGATAATTTCGATTAGAAAATTTTTTTTAACCACAGATACGATTATTTCCTTTTCCTATTGCCAAGATTTAAATTTAACTTGGTTGTTTCATTTTTGTTGAAGTGATGTGTCATTTTTTTTAAAAAACACTGTTTTGAACTTTTTGTTTATAACTGTGTGGACGACAAGCTATATAAACATTGGTTTGGTGGTCAGTCGTTGCATTTCAAAGTGGTTGTTTTTTCAGGTAATAATTTAATTATGTTGTATTTTTAGAAACGGTTAAAACATGTTAGAGATGGGAAGACAGTGAAGTCTTTATTTTACAATGTTAGACAGCCAGGAATCCCTTCACTTATTTTTTCCATATCGATATATGAGAAAGAAATTAGGTGTAACAAGAAAAAATGTAGACAGTTATTGTGGAGGAAACGAACGATGAGCAATCCAGGAGGACTTTAAAAGAACACTTTGATTTTGTTTTGTTACCTTTTGTTACGATATATCTTAAGCGCGATAGTGTATGCGTGTAGAAAATAAATAGGAACTTATTAGCGCAAGATTATGAAAAACCGCTCAATACTGCTTACAGAATCCTATAAAAACCGCAAAAGCGCATTTATTATCTATATTCATGTTTTATAGTTCTTGGATAACATATACCTCTAAAAACGGCCTTTGCAACTTGGGCGCAGCACCAAAAAGTAATGGTCTTTTGACATTTTGTAGATAATATATACCTGTAAATATGGCCTTCACGACTTTGGTGGTAGGTATTGGGCAGTGCAATGTTTTAGCACCTAACCCTACCCATAACGAAGTCGTGAAGCGCAGTAAATAAGTATCAAAAAATGTATTGAGTTTTTAGCACAACGTTACCCTGCAAATATCTATTAAATTTTTATTTCAATCCTCAGCGCAACAATGAAATAACTAATAAAGAAATTATTTAGCGCAACAATATGCTGCGCAATGGTTTTACCACTGTGACGAAGTCGCAAAACGAGGGTCCGTACTTGTCTGTTCATTTCGTCTGAAATATTTTTCGAAGTAGAAAACAGTCTTAAGGTTACTGTAAAGAAAAACACTCATTTGATGAGTAGTCTCAGAAAAACCTTTACAATTTATCAATACTTTTATATATTTTTTTTGTTTTTCAATGCTTGATGAGAGACTGATGTGATGGTGTTATTTCAGTAAATAAGTAAATTAAGTAAATTTCAGTAAATTAAATAAACACACACCATTTTTTGTTCACCCTACGTTTTAAAATGGTTTCTTTTTCCAAGTGCATGGTTGCAGACTTCTAGTATTTGCACCATTATATATTCAGCATAAATTAAATTCAGAAAGGTTCCCGTTCTTTTTTTAATAATGTGGTTATAAAAAACAATTGTAATTATATATAACTAGTCGATAAGGCCCATGGAAATATCCACTGAAGAGGCAGGATAAAAATGAAAAAGAAGAGTCATTTGAATTTTGATGACGTCAGCAACCGATCCATAACAAAAAATAATTGAGAACCTTGTTTTCACGTTGCCTCCATTATGTAGAGCTTAAAGCGCTGATCAAAAAAATGTATATGATTATGTGCTTCCGATGAACATTTAATGAGATATAAGGGTTTAAAAATTTTGCTGACATCAGCAGAGACCTGTCAAAACGCAAAATATTTTTTAAAAATTTGTGTACCAGTTGCCTTTATCGTATAGATCTTGAAACGCTGATCAAGAAAATGTATAAGATCATGTACTTGTGACAAACGGTTGAAGAGATATTAGGGTTGAAGGTTTTTTGATGACGTCATCAACCCGTCCACTCCGAAACGGATTTGTGGACCCAGGTTTGGGAAAGTTACCCAATTTGGTCCTGGTGGTCCCTAGCTACCCACCCGGTGAAAAATTATTGACGTCACCACCTCGTTTCCAAGTTATTTAGCTTTAAAGTTTTAAGTGCATTGTAATGGCTTCATTAATTTAAATTAGGATATTCCTGTTAAAGTAGTGTTATTGACGTCGCGCCATAACATCATAAAATTTAACATTTGAGATAAAGGAGATTTTCAAAGGAAATTTCGGCGACTTTAAAGAAAAATGACGATATCCACTATGACCGTCAAATACACTCTGTATTATTATAAGAGATTATTTAAAAAACTGCACATTTTTTTCTTTTTGGCGTCATAATTCGCTTATAAGTAATTTATACAAAAAAAAACGGGGAATCTTTGTGCATAATTTATTCGCCTTTCCATTACCAAAAACTTCAATGAGCCAATGGGAAGTTTTCGGAAAAAGAGACCACAAACAAAAAGGCATGTATGCGGAAATTTACTAACGAGATATTTGTTTTTAAAGATTTCATAGGTGTTGTGAAAATGTGTAAACGGAGTATGCAGAAAGATGATAGAAGTGCAAACTCTGTCTTTATGCTGAATATGCATACACGCATTCAAAATTATTATTAGACAGAAGTCAGAGTAACAAGAGACAGCTTTATAAACATAGCGCAATTAAAAAATGTCTAAGACAAGAGTAGCATATATATATATATATTGATGGTGAAATTAAAGTATCTAAAATATATTATTATGCATATTTTTAACAGGAGTTTCATATCATGCATAACGTTTACAAAAAATATGCTGAACTCTTTTGCACATATTTCCTTAAAGGCGCGAAGGATATAACACCACTAAAAAGGCCTCTTCAAGAAAAAAGGAATGTTTCAAATATTTTCATGGAATATAAAGTTTGTCATTCAAAAGAGATTTTTTTTATATATGTCATGAAGTTTTTGCAAAAAACCTCATAAAAAAAATGTTTCCTTTACAGTAACCTTAAGGGTGCAGATTTTTAGGTAATTTTTACTCAAATGAACTTATTACAACCCTACACTACAGCTTTCCTTTAATTGGAGAAGGTGCTTTTGGCATTTTCAGGGAAGTCAATTCTCATGCTTGAAGTGTAATTTACTCAAGTGCATGAAATATAAATCACTTTCTGAGAGTTTTTTCTTGTGTGTGAAAAGTGGATATAACTCAATGTTGTTCTATGAATCCGAAAAGGATATTGTAAACTTGAATATGATTCCCCAGTGCAAAAATATCGCAAAGTAACGGCCAGTTTTAGATTGGAAGGAATTGCTTCTCTCATTACAGTGTTTTCTTTCGTGAGTTGTAGATCTACTAAACTTAAAAGATAATCGAATGACTCTGATGTCATTCTTAGAAAATTATAATAATCTGCTTTTTCTTCAAGACGAAATTCACGTAGTAAGGTGTCGTATATTCCAAATTTATGTCGTTTTTTTAACAAGGTTAAATAAAATTGCTGTGGCCAATATAAATACATCTTCTTCACTGTCTGAACTTATTTTAAAAAAGAAACAAAATTGCACTGTGTATCATGTATAATATGTGAAGCTTTATAACATGCTTCATGTGAGTGCAACTAAGTTTTATGGGATTAATTGCATCATGTATCATTGGCTTAAGTTAAGTAGCAATCAAATGGGAAAAACAAGATAGGGTTTTGTTAGAATGGCCTTCCAATATTTTAAAATGCTTGTAGCTGTTCTGCCCAATCTTAGGACGCTGCCCAATCTTTGGACATAAAATTGCCCAGTCTTAAGACTGGCCGGTCAGTCTTAAGACTGGGCAGGGCTTCACAAGATTGGGCAAAAGACCATGTTAGGCCCACCTTTGGCGCCTTTAAGATCTTAAAGAAGGGGTGTACCACACAACCTCTGTTTTTTACAAGTTCTAACAAACATTCTCAGGCACATTAAAACATCATATTTTGGGTACTGTTGAATTGACCCGGCCAGTTTTTGGACACAGTAGAGTGAAAATCGCAGCTAGGTAAATGGTAGAGCATGTGTTATACATTTAGCATTTATATACAGCTTGTAGTAGTGGCTATATTTTAAAAATAAAATGTTTATATTTATGAAGAATCAGAAAAATCGTATTTAGCCATATTATTAGTTGGCCAGCTGTTAATTTCATTGGATGAGATGTTTAGCCAGCTAGCGAGCTGTAGCCAGCTAGCTAATATCATAGTCTATAGAAGGAAAACCTTATTAGACTATGCTAATATGGTTGAGTAGTTTCAATTTTTTATACATAAAATACATGGTATATATAAATTTTTGCCCTTTTGATTTTCCAAGAAAAGTTTCAATTTAAAGTTCCTATTAAGAGGTAAATTCTAAAAAAATTATTGTTCTGTTTGTCTTCCACAATTGTTCTAAGATTGGGCATGTACGTCCATAGATTGGGCACAATCTAGTCTTAAGACTGGCCACCCATTTGTCACTGTCGGAAGATTGGCCTGACCAGTCTTAAGACGGGGCGCGTTCCAAAGATTGGGCAGAACATAGCTAACTGAAAATACCATCACAGCTAAATTGGCTATTCTGCATAAATAATCAAAAATAAAAAGTAATAATAACATAACCAGCCAGCTATACTATGCGTCTAACTAGCTAGCTAACTACCTAGCTTTAGCTATATAAATACTTACTTTTTAAAGGTTCATTTTCATTTCTCTGATGGTAAAAGAATATTGCAGAAGGTGCTTTATCCTTCTTGAAAGATTCCAAATCCTCGTTTGTCTTGATGTTATGAAGTCCATAAGTTTGCATGAAAAAAGTTAAAAATGTAAAATAACATAACAGCATCGTTTTTGAAGCCATGGTTAACACACATCAATTTTCAACCACAAACTACAACAGCAGCTAATAAAATCGAAAGTGACTACAAGAACGAGATCGGCTAAACTTTAGAATATCCCCTTCAAATAGTAAATTAAATTTAATACAACCAACGACCAACTTTTGTAAAATCATTAACCAAAATAACGCTATATGCAACGTCTTCAACACTATCACGTTAGCGCCTACGCGTCTTTTAATTCGTTGCTTCGCGCAATGTCACGACATCGTATCCGACGTTAAAAATAACGACCGTTTATTAAAAAAGTCATTCTTGTAACAAACGGCTTCGCGTATCTATCGACCATATCTTTTATAATGTATTCTTCAAAATCAATTATTAATTCACAACCTGAAGAAGTTTGGGCCGAATTAAACTCAAGATTTATTAATCATGACGTCAAGTATGAAAACGTTCTATCCGAACAATTGTTTAAATACCTTAACAATAAAGCAACAGCTGCAGGTACAAACATTGGATATGTTCTTGCTTCCGTAATAACTACAGCTAATTACTTGACCTCTAAAAATCACGGTTCGATCGAAATAAGAAATGGTTATAGCATTAACCTTAACACATTTTTCTTGTTTGTTGGGCAGCCGTCTACAGGAAAGTCGCCCGCTATTAAGATGGCAGTTAATCAACCATTAAAGGCTATTCAAGAAGATACAGACATTATATCTAACACCACCACATCTGGCTTGACAAAGTGCCTCTGTACAAGAAAATGTACATACATTGTTAATGCCGAAATACAGGAGTACTTGTACAAAATATTGAAAAAAAACGATGAGAATTACACTGGGGATATGGAGATTCTATCGAAGATTTTTAGTGGAGAAAATGTGTCTATTCAATTCAGTACTGAAAATAACAGATATATACCTGAAAATTGCGCATTGTGCATATTAGGTAATTATTTTTTATTTATTCTTTTCTCTTTCCTCCTTATGCAACGCATACCGTAAATGACGGATTAAGCGCCCCGTGCTCAATACGCCCCCTGTCGAATAAGTGTCCCGGGGTTAGGGAAATATTTGTAAGTAAGCGCCCCGGAACCTTAATCCGTTATTTACGGTATACGCAGATGCGGTTAGTTGGTTCGTAATCTAACTTTTTAGCTCCTTCCAAAAAGTGAAGCAAAAATATACACCATAAAGGCTGATGAATATACGTTTAAACAAAATCAATTCTTGTGATTACAAAAAGGTTTTTAAAAATATGCACACGTATTAAATTCTTTATTTTTTAAGGTGCTACACAAATAAAAAGCATGGCTTTTATTTTGTCTTTAATGGATAAAGGTAATGGATTTTTGGACCGATTTTTAATTATAACGCCTCGTTCATACCGTCCGATGCCCAAGGAACAACAAATCGCCCAACAATCCTCAACAACAATCGATATTAAGGATATTTATGCCAACTATGTACACATAGATAATACAATATTCTATTTAGACGAAAATGCGTTAAAGTAAGAAGATTTTTAATAATTTTAAACTTTATACATGACATGATAAATAATCTCTTCTTCCTTTTCTTCAATTCTATTTCCCCCTCTTTATTTTTTTTTTACCAATTTGTATAGATTGTACGACAACATGGAGACACAGTTTTTGACCGATCTAAACAACGATCTTTTGCACGGCAGACCAACCAGCAAGTCTAAAAAACCAGAGTTAATTCCAAAAGTTGCTGTCGCTCTACACACAGTGGAATACTTTTATAATGCCCTTTTTAATGAAGTTGAATTTACATGTCTACCAGAAGCTATTTCCTTGCAAACATTGGAACGTGCCATAATGTATGTTGAATCAATTGATGAACAGAAAGAATTATTTTACACAGTTAGTCTTTTAAATATTTTATAATTAAGTTACAGCAAATTTGCATTTATTATCTTTTCATAGACATTTATTCATCTCATTTATGACAATATTTTTCGTTTTAGTATATCACAGAATTGGTTAGTACCAGCAAAACACCATCAGTTAAACGTGCCCCAACTTCTGATGAATATAAAAAAGCTGTTTTAATGACACCGGGTGCCTTCGTCACATACAGATCTTTCAAACAAAGTACATCAAAAAGATTTCGCGGTTTACTATCCCAAGAATTTGTTAAGTTTATAGAAAACTTTGTTAACAAAGACATTGGTCGTTTGGTTAGTGTAAGAGCAGTTGGGTCGTCAAAATCATCAAAAGTATTTGTTAAAAAAGAATTTAGGGACTTGCCATCCGAAATAAAAAATTGGTTACAAGAAAGTGAATATGAAACAAAAAGGCTCGCCAAACATCCTGTTTGTATTACGGATCGGATTATCGAGTCTATTAATCTTGAAATTCATTAGCAAAAATTTTTCAAATAATCCTTTTTCTATATCCATAGAATAAGTCGTTCTTACTTATAAAAAAGTTTACAAATTTATCAACACCAAAATATATAGGTTAGCTATAACAAAGTTAATCGGGTTTAAAATTGTAAATTTTAATAAAACTTATTTTACTCGATTGACAAATTGTATACAGATATGCCGAGGCAAAAAATGCTCGAAAAATAACAACAGTTTCTTATAAAAAATTGCTTGTACATGAAAAAGTATAAACACTGTTCGGAAAGTTGCGTAACATTTGAGTTGTGTTCAGCATGTTTTTACTATTATTTGTATTGCTTAAATTTAATCACGTTTTCTTATTTTCTGTATGATTAATATGAGTAATTGTAAAAAAAGTTTCTGAAGACAAGTCATGTGTTTTTGATGAATCTTTTAACACTGCAAGAGTAGCTAAAATTATGCAATGTAGGGAATTCATTAACGTCCCGTTATCTGACATAAGCTTTTCTGTGTATCGCGAATGACAAATACTCTGCCTGAGAAATTACAGTAAGGGACCATAGTAAGTACATTTTCTATTATTTTATAATTATATTACAATTTAACGATTCATTATTCGTTTTTCAAATCTACAAATATTCTTTGATACAATAATTTCAATAACTTGCAAAGAAGTTGATTAATTTCTGATTAAATCATAGCATGGATTACCCACCGTTAAAAAGATTAAGAAGCCGGGGGACACAATGTGGTGTCAATAGTGTTAGTCATGACAAGTCTACGCAATTTGGACCTTCTCATAACAGTTATGATCGTTTTATCCGCTCATCCGATAAAACAGCATTTACAACACACAAATACTTAATCACAAACATCACGAATACCAAAGAGAATGCCTTATCGTGGTGTTTTGATAACAATTTGTTAATCAAACAAAGAAAATGCGATAAATGTAACAATGACATGATCTTGTCTAAGTGCAAAAGTTCAGATGGAATTAGATGGCGTTGCCAAAAGAATGGTCATTTTGTTGAAACGTCAATTCGCAAAGGTAGCTGGTTTGAAAAGTCTAATTTGACGATAGAAGAGGTGATTGAAATGACGTATTGGTGGACCACTGGTATCGATCAAAATCAAATAGCCAAACAAATGTGCATATCAAGTTCTACTGCTGTTGACTGGGATATGTTTTGCCGAGAAACGTGTGAAGTATTACTCTTCCAAAATTCATCAAAGATTGGCGGTAAAGGTGTACGAGTTCAAATTGACGAAAGTAAGTTTGGAAAGCGTAAATACCACAGGGGCCATCGTGTAGATGGACAGTGGGTTTTTGGTGGTATAGAAGAAGAATCGCGAAAGAACTTTCTTGTAGCGGTAGAAAAGAGAGACAGAGAGACGCTGATACCTATAATAAAAAATTGGATCCTGCCTGGTACAACTATAGTTTCAGATTTTTGGAAACCATATGATATTTTAAGTGAATTAGATTTTGAACATTTAAAAGTTAACCACTCAGTTGAATTTGTTAACTGTAACGGAGATCATACAAATAAAATTGAAGGACACTGGAGGCAAGTTAAATCAACATTACCATCATTTGGAGTAAAAAAATCCCACTTTTCATCTTACATGGCGGAATTTATGTGGAGATATGCTAACAAGGATCAAGATTTATTTTCGAAATTCATTTGCGACTTATCTTCTGTGTATTTGTCGGATGAAATTTTCGCATTTTCATAATTTATTTTCGGATTTTTTCAATGGATTCCTAATTTCAATTACAAGATAAAAAGTTTTTCAAAAATTTTGTTGCAATTTTAAAAAAAGCCTTTTTCTTCGTTCTTATTATTTAACTTTAAAGATTTCCATTTGAGTTTAGATACATTTCCACTCAAGAACAGACGGATAGAAGAATTGAAATTTTTCGTTCTGTACAAACTGATATTTGAAATCAATTCGACTGTCCTTGCAGATATATTTTAATCTTGAATTTGACAAGAACAAAAAATATTAACTATAAATTCTATGCGGGAATCCTTTTAAACAATTTATCACCAGGCTATTATTGTGTATTTAATTTGCAGTAAATATGAAATTTTAAAATTTTAAAATGTTTTATCCACCTACTAGGATTTATAGATTTATATAATTATCGTTGGTCGTTGGCCGTTGGCTCGTAACCATTTGTTGCTCGTAACCGTTTCGTTGGTAGTTGGTCGTTGGACCATAACAAATACTTTTTCCTAATTGTCATCGTTGGTCGTTGGTCGTTGGCCGTTGGATGATAACAAATACTTTTTCCTGATTGTCATCGTTGGTCGTTGGTCGTTGGCCGTTGGATGATAACAAATACTTTTTCCTGATTGTCATCGTTGGTCGTTGGTCGTTGGCCATTGGATGATAACAATTACTTTTTCTTGATTGTCATCGTTGGTCGTTGGTCGTTGGCCATTGGATGATAACAAATACTTTTTCTTGATTGTCGTCGTTGGTCGTTGAATGATAACAAATACTTAGATAAATAATTTTAAATAATATGATAGTTGGTCGTTGGTTATTTGCATTACTGTCTTCTGCTGTAAAGGGGAAATTCTAAAACCGCTCCACGAGATCTTATGCAAGCGTGGTTTCCATTAATTAGCACGCGTAAGAAATGTCTTTTGTATATTTTTTGAAATCGTTGGAAAACAACCTTATATTCAGAAGAGAAATTTCTGAAATGTTTTTTATTTAAAAATAATTATGTTTCAGATTTCCTGTTATAAACTCGTGGCAACCAAATTTTAAATAACTATTTTGTTCGGCAGTAGAAACCATGCCTAATCAATCTTGCGTCCCGCAGAAAACAGTTTTATAATAAAAATGCAGACCAGAAACGCCGTGGTCCCTGTTTATTTTTATGCATTATTTTTCGCCAAAAACTTAGCAAACTATGCTAAAAGAAATAAGAACCAAGGAAATTACAAGTCATGGATGGTAATTTAGACGTCGAACTCTTTCCACTTCTAAACCCATCCTGTAATACCATGCCCAGTAAGGCTGGTTATTAAATCATTCTAGCCGTTTTTGTTTTTATATAACACGTGTCCTCCAAAGCAGGAAGAATTTCAGAACTTCCTTGTATACTGCTTTTTGCAAGTTTTGGAACCATGTGCAAAAGTAAACGGAAGCTGTTTCAGTTTCTACAGACATTAGTGTATGTGATAAGCTTCACTTCATCTTTAGATTAAAAAATATATCGGATTGTAGGGTTACAAGCAAAAGTCAATTAGCTGGATGTTTCAAATGACTTTGTTTCTTTGATTAGTTCACTTGCTGAAGAATTAGTTGTAAAATATTAGAATTAAAGTGTAGAATTAGTTGTAATTAAAAGGTTTTTGTAAGAGAAATGTTACTAAAAAACCTTCAAAGTTAAGTTTTTAGAACCAAGATAATGTCGTCGGTATTTTGAATCGAAAAGTTATAAAAAGGTCTTTATCATTCCTAGCGTAAACTACACTCCAAAAGTTAAAATAATGTGAATTCTAAATAAAGCGTATAGGTCATAACGTGTGATAAAAATAAAAGGGCCCGTCATCAGCCAGGGTTTCAGCGCTACCGCAAACCAGTCAACCTGTAGTCTCCAGAGCTTTTTCCTCTCGCTGGTATAGAATAGGTCTTACACGTATTTCATGTTTTGTTTGTTTATTATTTTATGGTCATCCGTCAACGTGGCAACAGAAGAGGACAAACGTCTTTAGATCTTTAATTTTCATATTAGGTATTTTTTTATTCACAGCAGGAATTTTCTATTATCAATACTGCTACAGGATAAATTTCGCAGCATGGGGGAATCTGCTTGCAGACACATCATGTTTTTACTTACAAGATTGTTGTACATAAATTGATATTTTAAAAACAACACGACCCTGTGAAAAAAAGACAAAAGGCTATATGAACAAGGCGAGTACAACTGCTACGGTCCTAGGCTTTCTTGTTTTTTAAGGACTAATCTTAAACTTCGTACCCAGGGCATCTTATGTCTATTACCGACCCGATGACAGAAAAGATGCCAAAAGAAAGAATTTTCCAAAATTCACGGCGCATCCTCGTTCCCTGGTAACGAGGGTATTTACGACGCTTTTAACCGCTCATTTCTTAATTTGTCGGTCACATACTGGACATATTTTTTTAATGAAATAATCTAGATGCAAGAGTTTGTGGCGCCTTTTATGCATTCTTTTATGAAATGACACCACAGGTATTGGGATGGAGGTTGTATATCAAACAAGAAACTTAGCTTTAACCGATGTAAATTTTAAACATTTGTTTATTAATTTTTACAGCAAACACGAAGCTGTGTACCTTTTGCTCAACTTTTAAAACAGCTAGATTGAAGAAAAAACTGACACGTGTCTTATATTAAAGGAGAACAAAGAAGCCATCACTATAATATAATGGATTAAAAACAATGTCTACTTTTTTTATTAGGAATTGTATCGACATGTCTTACTCCGCCTTCATTTCAGAAAAAAAAGTCAGTATGTTTTTGGCCTTGATTTTTTTGTCGCGGTTATTTCCAGCCTTGCTTGTTGTTGTTATAAAAGCGTACTTTGTATAAAAGCTTCAGTTACTTGTGCCACCAAAAATAGGTTTTCCGCCCATTTTTTACAGATCCAAATCATCAGAGGCTAATTAACATGCAAAACAGTTAAAAAATGTTCAGGAAACCACAAAATACTTTTTGTCGAGATGAATTGTATGTGAATATATGTACATTGTGTCCTTGGTGTATTCCGATTAACATGTGACATGCCAGTGCTGTCTAATTATCGCGCACGTGTTTTCCAATATGCTTGCACGTGTTTCGCAAGTGATAATTTTAAAATTGAGCGCGCCATTCTCTTATAAACGAAGAATGCGAGTAAAACAACTTAGTTTCACGTTCCTAATATTTTTTTTAATGTTATATATCTTGGTATTATGTATAAATGAACTCAAATGTACACGTGATTCTTACGATTCTTATAATTTTTATTATGGAAGCAACCTTCCCAAGGAAACTGAGGTTTTTTTGAAACAATTACATCAATTAACCCTTAACGTCGACTCAAAATTCTGGGAAGGAAGTTTAACTCATCATACAGAAGAAGTAAAAAACATTCCTGCTAATTCAAGTGTGAGAGAGTACTATAAATATTAACATATGGGAAAGAATAGCACGACGCGAAGAAAATAATCTGCCTTTTATTAATGATTTAACGATAGCACAAAAAGACGAAATCTTTGCGGTGAAAAGATTTTGTTAACAGTTATCAAAAGAACGAAATAGGTAAAGTTATTTTTTTGTTTTGTTTTGTTTTCTATTTTTCTACATTGCACTGCGATAAAGTTAAAACTTTAAATTAAAAAAAAAACATAGTTGTTGTGTTTATAATTTTTAATTTTCTTAAAACGAAAAAAGATTTTTCCGCAAACTTTTCTTGAGCAAACTTTTCTACCCTTGAGGTAACGTTTCTTTGCCAGCCGTAATTTTTATTTTAATCCTGATAAATCTATTTGCCCATCTATTTGCTCACCCCAGGCCTCAAATCTTTAGTCATAACCCATTACTTAGGATTGTCATGTTCGTCCGTCAGAACAAGCTTTCATTTTAACTCACCATTATTTTCAGTGACGTTTGAACAAAATGCTGACCGACGAAATTATGAAGAAAAGCATGCTTGTTTTTCATTGGTTTATGGATACTGTAACACAGCCAATAAAATCTAAAAAGGTGCGATTTCAGTTTCAACTACAAATCGCTTCTTCTAAAGAAAAGAAATTGGTACTCGATAGCGAAAGCTTTTGGACAAGTCAGGAAAAAGAAAAATTCTGGAAAATCTTGAAACCATACATAACAAACTTACTAACGGATGCAAATATCTTCAGAAGTGAAGGCAACGAGAACTTTGATTTCATAAATAGCCTGGACCCGCTAAGCACGACGGACATTTTACACAGTCGTAGAATAGTTAGAACTTTTTTATGGACAGGAAAATATCGAGCTGCGATTAAATCTTACAGACTGTTTCAAGAGTTCTTCTCAATTGTTACCAACATAGAGGAGAAAACACTACAAGAAGAGATTGAAGAACTTCAGTCTATTTTTACCAATCCTTATTTATAGCAAAATAAGAAATTTCTAAAAATATTATCTATAAATACTGTAAATTATAATTAGGCACATAGAAATATATACCCGATTCTATACTTTACATATTAACCATTTTTAGCAAAAACAATTTAAAACCACAGTGGATCGTTTGTATCTCGAATACCCTTATCAAGCTTGCGTCTCCTGCGAACCCGAAGTCCACTCTTTAACGGTTCAAGGTGCACGCATTAATGCTATTTGCCTCTTCAAGAAAACTTAATGCGCAACAGAACGCAGGAAAGAACAGAAAAAAATTTGTTAGAATTTCCACTTCATGCGCACATTTTAATACAGAAAGTAAACACACTTTGCGCAATTCTCACAAAATATAATCTGATGGCTGAATAATTTTCCACCCTGTCGTTCCTGACAAGCTGAACTCGATTCTACTAAAATTTTCCGTTCGTGCGATGTATACATTTTAACTACACCTGAGAGATAGAGAAATGTATGTTCTGGCGCAGTCGCGCACGCACATTGCAAACACCCACAGTCAAACACAACAAATCTTTATCATGCAGTGTTGACTCGTGGAATTCAAGGGTAAGTCCCTAATATACCGTGCCTAGTCATGCATATTAAAAATCATACTGCAAAAGAGTCCAAAACATTCTAGCGCACCTAGAGGGGAATTCCCCTACATAATGATGACGTCATCAAAAATCAACGCATACGCAGTAAAGAGGTGAACAGACTACGTTAGTTTTTGACCGTGATGAAATCCTCTGGGAAAAATGATTTCCATACAAAAAAAGAACACGCACTGTAAAACAATTAGGTGATATCGTGAAAAGCCGTGGGCTTACGGGGTATTACAGGCTACGTAAAGCTGAATTAGTGGATATGTTAGAGAATGTACAACGAAAGCCAGTTAAACCTATAACACCGGAGGATATGGACATCTTTGAGAGGCAAGAGATGCTAAAGACCCGTCCAAGTATAGGAGGTAAAATCCGGGAGTGGCACAACTGGCTATTGCCCCCATCTGAGATGGACCTCTTCGAGAAACAGGAACTGTCGAAAAATCGTTCGCTTGTCGGGGATAAGAGAGAACATATGCGTCATTCAAGCGTTAGGTGATGGATCTCAATAATAGGACAGCTAACGCAAGACCTACACTTCATGATGAGGTGGCAAAAAAAAAAAAAGAGACTGAGGAAGACTACCTTGAAGATATTTAAAATCTGTATGACCAACCGGGGCAAGATTTTACACCTCATGAACATAAGCATGCGCTCCACAAGACATTTCGAAGTTTCCAAAACCTTGATCGAAGAGCAGGTAGAGGAAATGGGATCAGCAAAAGTACAGCTGTCCTTGTGGATAATATGGAGGAAGAAAACAAACTTGGAGGAGGCTAACGACGAGTACATTGAGGTGGAGAAGGCCTTTAACAGTAATATGACATCAATCTTCCAGGGTAGCGACGTAGACGACATGCTGGATAGGATGTTTACATCAATTAAAACGGACGTGGAATATTCTGCGTTACCCCAGAGTGGCTTCACGATTACTCGAATCATACATACATATATTTCCATAAGTTGCAGCTAACAAGGGGTTCATCGTATATAGAAGCACCTAAGTGGATAGCTTCGAAAAAGGCAATTATTAACCCAAAAAATGAAGACGAGGAATGTTTAAAGTGGGGCGTCATCGAGTCCCAGCTCCATACAAAGATTGAAAAAGATGTACAAAGAATCACCAAGCTGAGACCCTACTACGGAAGTGTACCAGATCCCCTAACAGTCTACGGAGGCAAGGACTGTGTCACAAAGCTCGTTAACCATCTGGAGGAGGAGGTGAAGCGGCTATATAATACCTACCCACAGTAACTCATGTTGGAACTGACGGAGGTGTTAAAAAGAGAGCACAACGAGGCCACAGAATGCCATATATGTTTGAAGCCATTTGACGGATGTGAGAATAACTGCAAAGTTCGAGACCATTGTCACTATACGGTTCTGTATAAAGGCGCGGCGCATATTAGCTGTAACCTCAAATACAAGATACCTAGTCACATACCCGTGATATTCCACAATCTAAGCGGGTATGATGCACCTCTTTTCATACGGGAACTGGGTGAAAAGTACGACACCCAGGACATTGGATGCGTAGCCGAGAATACTGAAAATTATATCAGTTTCAACGTTAAACTCAAGGTACCACTTGCAGGCATGGAATATGGTAATGTTGGGGCGTACAAGAAGATCGAGATTAGGTTCATCGATAGCTGTCGATTCGTGCTCTCCAGTCTGGACAAGTTAGCGAGCAATTTAATCGGGACAACCGCCGCCAGTATGAAATGCCACCAGTGTGAAGATACTTGTCTGGAATTCCAGAGCATAGACGCAAAATTCTGGTGTAAAAATTGCAACTCAAGTACCACCAAGCAACTTAATCGGGACCAGGTATAGGCAAACGTACCATTCATGGCAAAGTTCATCGACAAAGATGATACATTTCGACTGATGCTTCTACTCTTTTGAGTATGTGGATGGATGGCAGCGATTCGAAGGGTCGGGACTACCTCAAAGGGAGGCGTTCTACAGCGAGCTGAACATGAAGGTTATCAGCGACAGGGACTATATCTATGCTAAAAAGGTATGTAATTGTATTACCCCGGAGGGTGATGTAGTCACTATGAGCGACTATCATGACATCTACCTGACCATGGACGTCCTATTATTGGCCGACGTATTTGAAACGTTCCGGGACGTGTGCTTGACAAACTACAAGCTTGATCCTGCGCACTTTTACAGTGCACCCGGCTTAGCTATTAATGTTTAAAAAAGGTATCCTAGGAGGCATAACCCAGGCTGTACATCGGTATGCCAAGGCTAATAACAAGTACATGGGAGACCAGTACGATCCAGAGGTTGAATCCTATATCTCGATGCCAACAACCTATACGGATGGCAATGCGTCAAGATCTACTAGTGGATGGCTTCAAATGGATCTCCCACGTTGAGGCATTTACAGAAAAGCGAATCGAGAAGCTCGTTGAAAAGAACAAGCATGGGTACATTTTACAGGTTGACATCGACTACCCTCAAGGCTACACGATACCCATAATAAGTTGAGTGGAAGCCGATTCAGTAAGAATATATATAGGGCAGGGTATATAGGGCAGGCCATACTGGACATGTCAAAGCTGATCATGTACGACTTCCACTACGACTATATACAGCCCAAACAGGGTAGCAAATTACAGCTATGCTACATGGATACGGACTCATTTGTGTACCACATACGCACAGAGGACTTTTACAGGGATATTGCAAAAGAAGTTGAGAAATGTTTTGACACGAGTGCGTATAGTCCGGACGATAACAGGCCTCTCTCAATAGGGAAAAACAAGAAGGTGGTTGGCCTGATGAAGGACGAACTAGCAAGAAAAATCATGACAGAGTTTATCACCCTAAGAGCCAAACTCTATGCCTATAAGAGCCTCACAAAAGAGGGCGGTGATCGCAAAGCGAAGGGCGTAAAAGGATGTGTGACCAAAGAAAGTCTATCACTTTTGACGACTGTAGGCAATGCTTGGAGGAGGGCGTTGATATTTACAAAAGTCAAGTGTTGATTCAAAACAAGAACCATCAAATCTACACCTAAAAAGTGAACAAGTTAGCCCTTAACAGGGCACACGACAAAAGGCTTGTACAACCTGATGAGGTCACTACCGCCTGCCGTCCGCCCAGGAATAAATGGACATATGCCTACTAATCGCTATATTTCTACCCTATATCATGATCGCGTTTTGCTTTTTTCAATATCGCCGTACAATAAAGAGAATGTCAGATCTTGCGCGAGTGTTCGACGAACCCTCCGCAGAATATGAGCAGATAGAGAAACCCATCGATAAACGCCAAGTACTGAAGGAAGCCCTATGCAAAGGCAAGGGGCGTTTAAGTTTGTTGATAAGGCCCCTGATGAGGCGGTAGAAAAAGGTCCATGCCGAGTACGTACAACGTAAGCTTCAAGAGAAAGGGGAGAAGACGTCAAGGGCGCTGGCTACCCATGCTGTCTCCCTATATGCCAACCTGGTTAACAATTTTGTAAATTTGGATAGCGTTGAGGCCCTGAAAAATGATATCAATAATGACCCTATTATTAAAGACTCCTTCGCAGACTTGGGCATACTGGTCTACTGTACATTTGGCAAGTGCCTTGCGCCTATTTTAATTGCTTGGCATACGGCCCGGCATATCAGTACCAAAAAGGAGGAGGAGGCTGATGCTAAGGAAGAGCCTCGGACGGTGCTATATTATAAATGAGTGAAGAAGAACAGAAACAAGAAGAGAGAGTCATCACAAAACCAGTAAAACATCCGGGGCGTGTAGCGCAGAGACACAAGTTGGCGGCACTGACGAAGAAAAGAAAGGAAGAAATGAAACAACAAGAGGTTACTGTAGAGCCTAAAGTCAAAGCCTCTTCTGGGATTAGTTCCGTACAGTCAATCTATATGTACGGGACCTTGGTACAGGTTTGGTAGAGGTGCGGATAAGCCGGCGACTAATCCGGAGCCTCAAAAGGGCAAAGCCAAGCCAAATATCGAAATTTTTAAAATTTTATAATAAATGACGACAAACAAGGCTAACATGGATAGCAAAGTAACGCCAAAAGAAAAGGAGATCCTAGATATGCTCTATGAGACCGTTGTAGACCTTAGTTTCAACTTTTCCTATGCAATGGCATGTAAAAAAAAAAATGGATACCAGCGATGTCCTTAAGATGGTGGCGTACTTCGCGGCAGGTAGGGCGAGTCGTGAAATGGCAGTGAAAAATGGGTGGTCACCCGCAAGCATAGTCCCCAAATAGAGTGTCCGATAAAACTCGTGTTTGTCCCTAAGGACAAAAACGAGTTATGGAAAGAACTAAGAGTTGTTCGAAATGCAAACACTTCTTATATATGTACAATTTCAAGATGAAGCGTAATGGTGAACTAACGAGGACATGCATCAAATGCCTCGATAAAAAGAAAGTGTCAAATGAGCGTACAACAAAGTGCCGCCCCGGCAACCAGCCTCTACATAAGCTAATAGCTATATGTAGGGGTCATATTGAAGCACAGTTTTCTGAGGGGATGAACTGGGAAGACTATGAGTTCTTGCATATTCATCACAAGATACCCTATAAATATATAGAAGCAGGGAGGTATCCGACGCTTGCTGATGTTGCTAACATTACACAAGGCGAGTCTCCGAATAGTAAATGGAGGCCAAAAATAAAAATGTTTGAAATATAAGCATGTTTTAACCTTGGACAGGTTCAAGATTAGGGGTAATAGTAGAACGAAGAGTTGTATAGGTTGTCTGGACAAAGCGAAGGGGGAGCGACGTACCAAATGCAAGGAGCATGTTATCGAACACGAAGTAGACCCCATCAGAATAGATAAAGCAGATTCGGGTGTTTCAACAGGATGAATATTATTGACCCCTCTATACCTTGCTCACATACGATATTATAGCCCGGTACGCTGAACTCGTCATAGCACCCCCGAGTCTGTCATCCAGGAAAAGGCAGGGCTCGTCAAGAGGTACCGCAAAGTACTGCGTTTCCTGGAGAGTAAGATAGTGCTTGATCCCCTACCCCTCGGATACCATACCCGAAACACAAAGCTCTGCCCTGCTTGCCGTGGGTCTTTGGTGAACAATCACGGTGGCGTGTTGATCTGTTGTATATGCGCCGTTATATGCCCGAAAATCCATAAAAAGAAATGGGGCTATCAATAAGTGTTAGACGTCGTGAAGGAACCGCATACAGCTATCCTTACAGGACCCACATGCTGTGGCAAGACACAACGTGTCCTGGACCTCCTCGAGCAAGAGCAAAAAAGCACTATCACAATATTGTCATACTGTGCCCTACTATACGGTGGAATACGACATATTTGGAAAGTGCATCGCTCTACCCCTATGTCTTTCTGATCGATCCTAAGGATCAATTGTTTGAATGGATAGCGAAACTGTCATCCTTATTGGCAGGTGAGGATAGTCTCTTCATAGTCGACGACATGATATCTGACGAGAGCCTCGATAAGCGTTGACAGCCCCTACTTGAATTGGCTATTTCAGGGCGGCAGACGAGGCATAGTTTGTGGTTAATGAGGATAAGCCCCAGCCCCTCGAGGACAGGAATATAGACACTGCATTCTCGAGAATGATCTTGGTTCCACGGATGAACAACTTGTGGAACTGGGGTACGAACTCGAAGTACAGGAAAATGCGAGGCTTCGAGAAAAACATATACCCAATGCCCAGGACTCCGGAAAAGACAACGTCATCATGATCCATCATAAACATACCTCACAGGATAACGACGGATATCATTATCTTCCCTATTATTGCACGCGAGGCGCAATTAGCAGGAAGAGATCATGGTTCAAGGATAACTACTCGGGGGCGGAAGAGATTGTTGTCATTGACAACCCCAATGGCATACACGCATTTAACCGTTTTGAAGAGGATGGGCATGTAGAAGGTTTCAGGAATCGCTTCGGTCTTATCGACCTTACCCGGGATGACCTGTACGATTTGGGCGTTCCGACACTGGAGGATTAGGCAGACGCTAATTTTTACTGCTACTCTTGTAAGTAGTAAAAATTATAGGTAAAATTGAGGGGTCTACTAATCCTTCACATGTTCTGGCAGTACCTGAACATCCTCCGGTACCTGCATGAATTCCTCCAACACAAAGCTTCTTTCAGGACTGTCCTTTAGGTAATACAGCACGCTACTGCCTGCTACTACACGGTCCAACCTATACATCTTCCTACTCCAGAAAGCATCCGTGGCGCGTCTCCCAGTTGTAGTAAATACAAGTACAACCCATCCTCAGGTAAGGGTTTTTCCTCTGGGTATTCTTCGCTTTTCGCGAGTGGTACCTCGTCGAGCTTGATCGTTTTGACAATACAACAATACAAAGACTGCTATGATCGGTATGAAAACCGATCATAGCAGTCTTTGTATTGTTGAGACTTTTCACAATGGTATACAAGTTTTTAACCCAAATACTTGAGGTCTCCTAGCAAACCAACTCTTGTGCATCTTGAGGCTTAAAAAGTCTTTCGGCAAGTACCCTATTGTATGACTCTGCAAAGGCCGTGAAAGTGTGGTGCTATTTGGTAGTAGCCCGTTTGATTTTCACCCCCTTGCCTCCTAGCCACTTCGTTACATCTGACTTTAATTCAAAACCATTGTCACACTGGAAGGTTTTAGGGTAGTGTAAAGGTCCTGCCTTGTAATCATGTCCGCGACCTCGCTAGCATTTTTGGTACGTAGAGGTCTCGCTACCTTGTACCTGGAGGCCACGTCAATACCTGTGAGAATGTATTTATAAGTGTTACCGTATACCCTATCGTGGGGCATATATAACAGATCGAATTGGTGCATCTCGTTGGGGGTAGTCTATAAGCTGCCTAGATAGCAAGTGGGTGAGATCACTCTCCTTCGCAAGCAACTTGATAGCTTTGCGCCCGGTCCACAGATTTTTGGCATGTACTAGATATTGCCCAATTTTTCCGCCTTCTCATCGGTAACAATGTGTGATGCTTTTCTCTTTATTATACATGTCAAATATGTTCTTACAGATACTTGCAGGTTACGAAGCCTAGCAGGGATAAGGATCTAACAATGAACGTGAGCTCGCCATCTTGTTGTGGTTTGGAGGGTCTGTAAAAATTGGACAATATCGGGGCCTTCTCGTTTGAAGCAATATAGCATTTATACATGTCGTCATCCAATTCACGAAGGCTTTTACCGGCCTTTAGTTGCAGTTCCCTTTGCTCGTTAAACCAATCCAACTTGGCCTGTCTGTCCCGCACCCATTGAGCCTGAGCGTCCTGCAATTTTTTTATGGCCTCATCATGACGTCTTCTCTCGGCCTCGCCATGCCCAAGCAAGTTTAGAAAACAAGAAGTTTGTACCGCTGAATGCTAGGGCTGATTGCTAGGGCTAGGGTTGATTAACGCGCCCCCTGCCATAATTGCCAATGTCACCATTTTATTTTTACACGAAACGATTGCCTTTTAAAATGTTCTCACTCGCCCACATAGGTTGCGTGTTGGTGTAGTGCAGCATTTTCGCTACCTCGACAAACGATGGAGTATTGTCATTTTCTCTATATTTAATTGGTACCTTATGATCTATATACCACTCTCTATAATTGTCCCAGGTCATACTCTCGGAAAACTGGGCTTCAATATGGACCTGCAGGGTAGCAATATCGCAATCTAGGTACTCCCGGGGAGCCAGCTTCTTGTTTTTATGGAAAGCATGGTAAATTGATTTGATTTCTTGTGACTCCTTGTCTGATTTCGGGCATTTGAAGCATGTCTTTGTTCGTTGACCATTACGTTTCATCCTAAAATGGTCGAGAGAAATTATTGTTTACATCTCGAGCATTTCCTGGTCTCCTCTATATTGATTTGTATTTGCCACTGGGACAACACAAATTGTGGTCTACTAGTACTCCACAGAGTAGAAGCGCCCATCTAGTATGTTTAGCTGAGCGTCTTGAAGCAATTAGACGTAGCATCTGAAATCCCCGGTTTTTTTAGTCATGCGGAGCGTAACGCCATCACTTAGGCGTTGTAGGGGTCTTCCGGAGCCATGTAGGGTATTGTCAGGAAAGGCTCTGAAATCAATGCATAACGTGTATCGTTCATTGAAGAATTGGCAATTGTCACATTCGAGTCATGGCTACTGAAAAAGTTCACGACTTGTTCGAGGTGGTCTTTGGGGAGCATTGCATGAGAGTACAACTCATTAGGCTCCCCTTCTACCGTGACGCTAATATTCTCAATCTTGGGGTTGTAAAAGACCTCATTGACACAAGCCTAGGGCGTCACTTTCCCGGGATCTATAAAAAGTAGCAAGACGCCTTTTAGGCTCTTTGCAGGGGTATCGATTTAGAGATTATGGCTGGTATTCGCTTTCTTCATAGTGACCACTTTGCTTCTGAGGATCCTTTCGTAGGGTAGTGCAAGGCGGCTATACCTTCTCTCGTCAGTTCACACATCTTTCCCATAGGATGCAGAAGGTGTTCTCACATGCCACAGCGATGGCCTTTTCTACATCAGTCCCGACATGGTCACTAGCATTGACCTGTAAGGCCCTGATCGTTCCGTCGCTTGGGTTGATGCCTTGCAAAATGAGGTTTTTGTCCCGATCGAATTTAGGCAGCCAGAGGTCCTTGTAGACTGCCAGGGTGTTGTAGTCGCTAATATTATGTACCTCGTTACCGTTCAGGGTAATACGTAGATCTCGACCAAGCTTTTACCAATTTTGCTGACTAGGGTACGCTTTGTGTTTGTTCCCATCAGCGTCAGGCCAAATAAGAGCTTGAGACTCCCCGGAAAAATGACATCATGCTGGGACATGTTGGGAATATCCACATAGAGGTCTTCGTTCCGGTTGATCATGCTTGGTATGTGGCTTATCTGAATCCGTTGTTTCCTCCCGTTAATACCAAAATCATTTCTGCATATGGGTCCAGAGTAGTTCCAAATGCACTCATGTTTATTATATAAGGGGTTTTTAACTAAAGATGCCAACTAATCCAGTATTTGATCACGATTTTCTTGATAAGGATAGCGGGAGGGATGATAAACCCGATGATAATACACAGAAACTTCCATCGACGCAGCAACTTCCATCAATGTCGGGACAGCAACAGCATAGAGACATCATGGCTAATGGGTATGCATCCGGCCAGTGCACTATTAGTATTAAAGGTCGACAATCTGTACAGGCAAATTAGTAAGGATAGTAGGGCGGGGCCTCTGCTTGTGATCCCCTATGAGGATTTTCGGTTGGAAGGGAATCATTTTTTTATAAGGATGAAGATATTACAAATCTAGTTTAAAAGCAACGGGGTATTGATTTACTAACTGCTGGGACCATTTTAACAAATTTGAGGGCAAATCACGTGCGAGATATGGGCTTTAAAAAATATATCACCACGCCCAACAAAAGGAGTAAAGCAAGGGCCCAGAAAGTCATGCAAGATATAGCGAAGGAGATTGAGTATATTCAGATGGAATCGTTGGATAGGGCAGACAAGTTAGACAAAGGCGACAAAGGCAACAAAGTCTTGAACGATATTAAAGAATTGGATAAAATCATAGATCTTACGGAAGACCTCCTTCAACAATCTTTGGCGGGGGAGGTGGGGGGTTTGACATCGAATTTCAAACGATAAAGGGTGCTTTGAAACTACATAGGGCCAATATAATGTTATACAACGGCGAGATTGTTAGGTTGGAGGCCAAGTTAAAAGATCTCAAGAAGCAGAAGGCCGGGGGGCAGGGGAATCCTGATAATGATAGGAATATAGAAAGGCTTAATGTTAAGCTTAAAGATCTTAAGGGAAAAAGAGATCTCGAGATTGAATCACACGGTATACTATCCTCTAAAATATACCCACAGTGAATGCCATCAAGGATACCCTAATGAAAATTGCTGCAGATGACACCTCCCTGCTCGAGAAGCTTAAAATCCTTTTCAAAGAGGAGGGTATAACTATAGCCAGCATCATGTCGGCTATTGGTCCACTGGTTTCCATCATTGTACTATCCGTTACAGGAGGTTCTATCACAGCAGGTTCTGCAGGAGGAAGTGCCGCGGCGGGTGGTGAAAAAGGGTTTGTAGAAAAGCAGCTTGAAAAATGAGGAAATTTTTAAATTACCTGGGATTATTGTTACGGTTGTATCCTTTTTCCTAAGAGTAGCGGCAACCGTTGTCGAATACGCAGCAAAACACCTGTACATGGCCATCGCTGCTGCCGTTGGGTTTGTCGTGGTACACGTTGGAAAGGGGAAAGCTTCATCTACTTTAGCCATATATAGGCAATAAAGAGGCCTACCCTGGTAGTGATCAATGCTGTTTTTGTATCCTCGTGCTGGTTTTGTGTTGGTTGTTCAGGCGATGTAGTGATATGATCAGGAGGCGTGGGTGGTATGGCATGCTTGGGGGTGTATATGGTGTCGCCTGTATAGTATGATCAGGAAGTGTAGGTGGTATGGTATGTTTTGTAGTATGCTAAAGTGGAGGTTTGATAGCTGCCACATGTCTGATGGTATGCTCGGTATGCTTTGGGGGTGGTTTGATGACCCTCTGTGTATGAATAGGTTTGTTATTCACATCAACATGAAGCCCCACATTTACATTGGCCCTACAGTTACCCTACAATTTTGCGTATACGCAGGTTCATATCGGAAGGCAGCATGTATACGCTTGGCATGACGGCAAAATTGACCGGAGTTCGGGCATATTGCAACACCTTCTGGATTTCACAATGCCATGGCCTACATTCTCATGACGTTGTACCATGGCTTCAAATTTTTGTAACAGAATTTGCCTCGCTGTTTAGTTGTCGGCACCGGACCTGATTAAGGATGCCTTGGCACCCGCTAACTTGTGGGGATAATGAACTTCGCCCAATCACCATCAACGGCCGTTGGTGAGTGACGACATGACAGCCATGAACTTGTATAGGCTGTTAGGATCAGCACCGTATTCGCGACACACTTGGGCATACCCGGATGTGGAGTATGGATTTTTGTACTAGGCAAACCCATCGTCATAGGGCATGGGTACCTTCATTCTTGCCAGAAGACGACGCATGTGGTAATAGACGTGAAACTTAAAGATTGAGTTGACAAGGGGTACGGAACCCGTCATGGTAGAGATGCCCAAGGCCGTCGTTGCGCAATGGGTATCGAAATTAACCTGGATATGCCAGTAGTCCAGCGCTTGCCCTGTCCAGCCAACCCTGACAGGATCATTCAACAAATTGGTTGGTATCTTTATGGCATATTTTGTAAACTCTGGGAATTCCACCTCAATGTGTGAGTCTGTAGACACGTACAGGCCCTGATGCCAAGTGGCCATCCCCCCTGTTGGATTTGTACTTTGCCTTGGGGTTGTACGAATACATGTTCATCCTTTCTTAAAAGAAAGGATGAAACAACTGTATATCAGTGATATTGACAAGCCTACGATATTTGAAGACTACCTAGAGCATAGCTCTTAAATCGATAAGTATCAGGCCTGTATGGCTGAACTTGTACAGTAACAATGAGTTTACTATTCGTAAAATAGAGCCTTATCAGGGGGTTACTCGAATTGAGATCATGAACGGTCTCTACAGGATTGAGGATTTGGCAACTATTGTCAACAGTCAGGCAGAGGACAAGATTAAACTGTTTATCCTTAAAATTGGACTCTTGTAGGCTACGTTTCAGTGACGGGTACTCGGTTGTGATGAACCGACAACTCCAAGAGCTCCTGGGCATACCCTACGATTCAGCAAAAAGTATTATATGAAGGGTGATTATGATGCATACTATAGGACTGATGTTTACCAAAGATTGACACTCGCTTGCCCCCAATTGGATAAATGCGACTGCCTACTTGACGGTAAAAAGTCTAAAATTCTGGCTTTACTTCCCACCAAAGAATTGAATGCTTGGGGGGACATGTTTACCTGGAGTTTTCGTTCACCGGCATCACGATGTGTATTCTCATAGAATAAAGATGAGAAACATAGCCAAGCTGTACCCGAATCTACCAAGTGCACCTGCACAAAGCGCCGACATGTGGGAGGAAAGCCAGGTCTACAGACTCAAAAAGATTGAGGAAGCGTAACAGTATCTGCGAAATGAGATTAAGGAGCGGGACAGGCTTGCAAAGAATTTTAAAATGCATGGGACCTGGGTACACTTCTGCGACCATGGGCTGCTGAGTATTAGCATCATTACCTTGGGCGTTGGGATCGGGGCGTTAGCCACAGGTTTGGGGGCTTTTCTCTGTATTGCCATGGGCGGTATCACAATAGCTGTAGGTATAGGGCAAGCCGGCCTTAGAAACGCTTTAAAAAGGCTTGGGCTTAAGAGTACGATGCACGAGGGTATAAGACTACTCGCGGAATCAAAGGTGAATTCCATTATCGATCTTATTTCAAAGGCTGTAGAAAATGGGGTGATTGACGAATACTAGTATCGTCTGATCGGACAGGAGAAGCAAAAGTATATGCTATTGAAGGAACAGATGAGGCAACGTTTTAACCGTATTGTAGACAGCATCAATGCTCAGCTAGTTGCTAAGGGAAGACAAGAGGGAAAGGATGAGATTTAAAAAAAACTTCAGTCTGTACAGTATGCAAGCGCTACGTAGAGCCCCCACCTGTTTATAGCCCTTAATTATAAATATTTTATAGGTCTTGTGTGGCCTCTAAAATACATGGTTTTTTAATCCTCACTCAACACTTTGAAGTCCTTATATCGACCTTCAATAATATGTACCTGACGGTAGTAGTGTTTACCCTGCATATACACCGATGATAGTGCCAGGATGGCACTGACTTGGCAGGGTTCATCGTAGGGTACTGGCATACCATAGAATTTAGTTGTGATCGCGTCCTTGTAGTACTTAAACTTGGCGTTTACATAACGGTTCTTTTTCACAGGCTCTGTCGTCAATTGCTGAGATATCAGCTCTTCGATTCTGAACCAGATTTGGCGATAATTCGCAACCCAATCGGGGTACTCTTCCAAATCAAGATTTATCGCTGGTACAGCATTGGCGTTGTACCGGGTGACTCCATATGGGGACCAGATTTTTGTTTTACCCTGAGGGCTACCACGAGGTCTCGTGTATGGTAGCCTATAAAATACCGGTTATCCTTACCTCCATTGGTGGGCATGGGATCTGACACTGTTAGATAGTCCAAGTTGATATCATTGATGTCTGTAAAGGTAGTAGCAAATGAGTAGAAAAGTTTTGGGTTGACAAGCTCATTCTCAAATTGTAGCATCCTGCTTTATTGTAATTCAAACAGACTCCGAGGATTGCTGCTCGTCCTACATACGCAACTAACCCCGTTATATATTCCTGATAGCAGTACCAGCATAATATTTTAGCTTTCACCACAAGCATTCGTCCACAGTACACCTGTCATACTCATGCAGCATACGCTCACAGTCCTTACAGCGTTCCATTTATTTACAGTTATAAACATCATTCTCTAAGTCTTTAATCCTTTGCTCATTCTCCTTCTCTGATTCTTGTACTAATGCTAAGGCCATAAGGGGCAGGGAGAGACCAAAACCGGCTAGGACCGGCTGTTTATTATTGCGCAATATTTAAGAGCGCTTTTGCACCCACTGACCGTTTTAAAAGTCAATCAATTTGTTTCTTTAGGAGCGTTGTCAGTGCGGCAGTGTATAAGGACATGATTTCATGATTTCGACAAATAAATTAATCGCCGCCATTGTGAAGTTGTGCGCGCATTTCTGTTTCCAGTGGACATTGTGCCGGTTGGACGACCACACAGCGCTAAGTACGTCGTCCTTTGCGATTGAAGTTGATTGTAGTAAATTGTAATCGCTTGTTTAGCTACATTTGTTTGCGTTTTTCGCTATATCTTAAAAATCTAACATTTTTTTTGCCAAATATAGATTTATTACTACTATTCCAGAGGTTTTCTAACCTTTTTACCAGAATTAATTTCGTTAAACAAAAAAAAGATAAGAAATTCAAAAGACAATGGAGACAAACGCGAACAGTTCCATAACCTGACGACTAAAAAAAATATTCCCAAGATTTCTTTTCCATTCCTGCAACTTGAGCTTCAATGAGTTTCCCGTAGTGGTGCCAACTGCAGTTGGGAAATATTATTATTAATGTCACAAAAATACTTTCTTCGCTCACCTTACGCGAATTAATTTTTGCGAGAGTTAAAATCTTGTGACGTTAGAAATGACGTTAGAAATCATTCCCCACAAATAAATGCGTTGTTTGTGTAAAACACAGCTTGATGAAATTCCACAGAGTTTAGAATTTGTAGTCATTAATTGTCAGTAATTTTAAAAGACGCGAAAATTAATTTCCTTAAGGCAGATCCGTCAATTCAATCTAACTTTCGCGTACTTGAACTGCGTACTTCACATGAATTAAACGAAAGAGAATGTAATCAATCAGTAATCTAACAACACGGTTTAAAAAATTAAAACAATAACATAGGTATAGATTTCACAGATAAAATATTTCATGTGAAAGGAAACTTTCTATAGCAAAATTTGCCAAATTGGATTTTCTAAAAAATAAGTTATTTTAAGGTATGCTAAATGACTTCTTTTTCGGAACATAAAAGTACAAAGTTCTGCAGTGGTTTCTGTTAGAATTCATACCTTCCCTTCTATAAATTCATACACTGCAAATTCTAAACTCTGTGGAATTTTTTTCTATCATTTAAAATTCGGGAATCTATATATTATAATGCCCGTATACGTCTGTCTGTCCATCTGTCTGTCACGCAAAATGGTAGCTCAGCTGCGGAGGTAGCGAGGCGCACGCAGTGCGGTATAAAAAGGACGGGTGAACCCGTGGATTTTTTCACGGGCTAACGACTAGTTTGTTAAAAATGCAGCTACTGATTCTGCAAAAAAGAATTATAACACTTTTCTATATTCAACAAAAATTGACCCTTGAAATCAAAAATTCTTTAAAAACGTGTTATAAACAATTAAAATTCATTCTAAAGAAAAAGAGAAATGTGTGGGAAAGTAAATAAAACATTTGACGTCACTGTCAATTAAGCGTTTATTTTTAAAATAAACTGTATCACTCCGTAAACTGTTGCTGAAATTGTAATATGTAATATAAAAAATAATATCTCTTAATAGGTGGAAATAGCTGGAAATGTTTAAAACATCAAACAAAATAAAAAATGGTTCCTGTTTCTTATTGAAAATCAAAACCAGTGTGTGAAAATCACACCAGTTAATTGAAGCAGCCCTAAAAATGGACTCATAATAAATAGTCCCTTATTTTTTTTTTAAAAAAAACTGAAATATGCGATAAAATATCTGTGTATCAATAACAAAGCCTAATTTTCTAGAACGAAATTACTACTCTTCTGTGTCACTGTTTTGTCCTTCTTTTTTATCCCTTCCAGTTCTTTCAGCAAACTCATTTTTCAAAGCGTATGCCGGAGAATATCTTCCATCAGGTAGTAACAAAGCTGGATTCTTTGTTGTGTTTGTAGTTGAACCTAACGATGTGTAGCCATCATTGTACAACTTACAATATGGCAGGCGGAAAGTTCGTAGCAGCTCCCAAACCTCACAGTAACTCCAGTCCAAAATCGGCAATACTCGCATGTAGCTAGGCCATCCTTCGTCAGTCACTGTGAATGCCCGGAGGGAAGACGAATAAGGGTCATGTCGCCGGGTACCCATAATAACAGCTTTGATTTGTGGATGGGAAGTTTTTAATTTGGTCAAACCTTCCTTTATACTGCCTGGTATGACTATCATTTCTAAGTTATAATTAACTTCACAGTCTTTGATAAATATATGTGCTTCTTCAAATGGATTGGAATGTTTTAAGTACAAACCTAGCAGTCGTTTTGTATTATCTGGAAACATTTTTTTCATAAATGCCACAAAGAGATGCAGGACAGCTGTACAATCTTTCCCACCGTTAAAACCAATGCAAACTTCATCCAATGTATACATTTGCATAGTCTGTACAAAGACAGCCCATGCACATTTGATAGAAATACTCAATTTTGAGTTGTTGTTGACATCAAGATAATGATCCAAGTCAACTAATGACAGTGAGGATACTAAAGAAAATGAAGATATATATTTAGAACTAGGCCATTAAATATTTCAAAATAATCCCATTAAGCAGGTCCTGTTCACAGCCCTGACAACTAAATTTGCCTTGGCAACTTTTAGCAAATACTATCTTGTCGTAGGGAACATATGCAAGTTCCAGTATTGTAAATGACCACAAGTTTGAAACAGCATAAATGGTTAAAAGCAAATGATATGCTGTATCATTTTTCCTCTTAGTAAAACTAAATATTGTTCTAAACAAATAGCAACAGACATGGTGGTTTAGGCCAGAACAGCCTGAAACAGGCTAGGACAACTTGAAATAGGCTAGAACAATCTACAAAAGTCAGGAACAACCTAAAACAGTCTGAAAAAAATATTTTAAACGCTCTGTCCGTTGCATGCTGTCTTCGTTCCTCAAAACAATAAATTCTCTTAAATCCTGTTTCCCATGATCTCTAAGTCTGCTAGCACTGTTTTGATAGAACACATAATAAATGAAATAAATTCCCAGTAACCTTATGGAAACCGTCTTGATGGTTTTGTTTCAATTGTTTATTCATTAACAAGACTAGTGCTAAATATGAAAGAAAAACACAAAGGAAAGAAAGCAGTGAAGATGGATGATGTTTTAGAAGTAAAACCCTCATTTTTATGTTTTGCCATGATCACTACACCATAGTGGGCACAAGCTAATTTCCAGCTCTTCTTAGGTGGGAACAGGGAGAGTGGGAACATGTAAATTCATTGGTTGACAAGCTGCCTGAAAGAACATGACCAGAAGTTTACCTTTGAATATGTTGACAAACCAGGAAGATCATTGGCACTATTATCAATAATACTAAAATTCATGTCAGGCTTACTATTCACTTAAGGGAAGAATTTAGCGTTACATCAGGGTTGTTTTAATCTTGGAAGTGCTTCCAATGGAGCTCAAAACTGATTGTCCATGGGATTTATAATACGCAGATGGCTCAGTTCTTACAGCACAATCTATGAAAAAATTAAAGTGCAAAAGTTTGAGAAGTGAAAGAAAGGAATAGGAGAGAAAAGATTAAAGGGGAATGGAGTGAAGTCTATGCACAAAGAGAACTCCAAGACGTTTGTAAGAAAAACAACAAAAACATTGGAATAATTTTTAAGGCAAACAAGGCTGTAAATATGTGATATATTAATCATGGAGTCTTTTTATCACTGCATTTTTTCGTAATTTTTTAAGGTGTTTTTGCCTTTTTAAGATAATTTTTGCCTTTAATTTAAATTCTTCAGAACACAGAAAAATAATTATTTCTAAAGTTCTTCTTTTTTGAGGTTAGCACTTGCCTTATAACTTTCTGCTATTTTTATTTACATTATTAACTTATTGTAAGCTTTCAAAGATACATTTTTAAGATTGCCAGTTATGTGCCAGACCTCTAAAAGATAGAAAAGAGATCCATTTAAACCAATGAGGGCATATATAATGGAGTTCAAATAAGCTATTCTGTGTGGTGTGTAGCCAAAATGATCACATTGAAACTTCGAGGATGGTTACATAGATAAAGATTCTGATTTAGAAATGGCAATAATCCTAAAAGCTGCATTATTTATAGCCTTGTAGCTTAGTGGTTATTATTCTTTCACATTGTGTGTGAAAACGGTGTTTGATTTCCCTTGGCTGCCATTCCATACGGGCGAGTAAATATTACCATAACTCTGGATTAATTGAAGCCATGTTAGGGAAATTTGGTAGAACATTTTGATTAAATGTGTAGTGCAGTGGATATTAATACGTGTTGTAATAGGTGGGCATCAGCATTTTTTTCTGACAATCTGCAGATAAAATTAATTTTACAAGTGCATATCTAATCCTTCTTAGTAAGTCATAACACTACTACAGGCAAAATTTTTGCAGCAGCACTTGTGATCCTAACACAAAATATTTTTGCTGGGGACCAGTCTAGTGCTGTCAATAAAACAGCACCAGACTGTCAAAACATGAGTAAAATGTACGGATATTACCATAGACAAGGTAAGAGCATCTCTTAAAGGAGTTTGTAGATGCATTAATAAAAACAATTGTTTTTTGCAATATGCAAAGCAAAACCATCAGAAGATTTGTGGTTAAAATTTAACGCAAATACAAGAATAAGCATTTACCAGAAAGCCTTAAATAGTATTATAATAAGGTAATCTGCTGAAAACAACACCTACATTGTGGGGATGACATGTTTCTTCGAATTTTAACGGTTGATGTATTAAACATTTCGTGATGAGCATCTCTGTTGTTTGGTAAACATTTTTTTATTGACACAATAATATCATTTGGGAGATCTTTTATAAGAGCATCATATGCTAGATCTAATTGTTCTTGCACCTCTGCTTCTAAAGTCACTTTGACTTTGTATACATCATTCAACATTGGATATGAGCCTACATGAACATCTGAAAATTTTTCACTCAATTTTTCAATGCAAGATGCGATGATGTCTTCATTTGCTGATAGATAAATTTTTGTCAATAAAAATGTGCTCTTGCCAGAGAATAAATGTTTATTGGCAAGAAATGATTTCTGTAAGTATTGAGGAACTCCTGGAAAAATGTAAACATTTCTAACACATAGCAATGGGAAGTTTACTTCCCTATTTGTAAGAGGATCAATGCCAAATATCACTTTTGAAGTTTCGGGAACAGTAGCCATTTTTAAAAAGCTTTGTGATAATTCATTAGTCCCAGAAAAAATTTCCAACATGTTCTTTATCTGTTTATTAACTATTAATGGTTCATCAAAGGCCTTTGAAATACCTTTGTATGTGACATCATCATGTGTTGGTCCAACACCGCCTGCAGTTATGACAAAGGAATATCTGGAAGAAAACTTTCTTACTTTCTTTGCTATCTGATCAATATTGTCAGGAAGAAAGGATACTTTTTCAACATAAACTCCATTTGTCCATAACTTACTGAGAAGGAAAGAAGCATTTGTGTCTTTAGTATGGCCTTTTAAAATTTCGTCACCAATAATAATTATTCCAGCATCAGTTCTCTGTGATGCAGAGTTTTTATTATCGTCTTGAACTGTTTTACCCTCCATTTTTAAAGTGGAAAACCATTTAGAAAAATAACTGCAACTAAAGGAACATTTGTGGGCATATTTCGCATAAAAGAAAGACGTGTGATGGAGTAATCTTTTTCTGTCAAATGTTGAGCTGCTCAGCATATTTTCATGGACCTGGAAATCATGTTCCGTGCGATTTCTTTTACTTTGCAATGTTGGACTTTAGAGATTGACCCATCTTAGTACAATACTGACTAACTTTTGTACATCGGGAATATTTAGGAACCCCTAAGATTTTTTTTCTTGCTGGCGCGTATGCTGGAGATTGTCCAAAAAAAAGGCTTTGAGGGGTTGATCAGATAATTACTATTTCTTAACTATTTAAGGACTTTTGATTTAATTTTACAGTGTGCAAAAAATGTTCACTTTTATACTTCATTTATAGCATTAAGGGCAACTTCGTACAATGTTGCCTGTCTTCGTAGATAGATAGATAGATAGATAGACCTCGACTGACCAACCTCGTACATCCAATCAACCTTGTGCGAAACAATCCCAAATAGGATTCGATATATTTCTCAGAACATGCGGAAAAAACAAAATGGCAGCCGAAAAGCAAGGAACAGAGGGACAAGGCAAATGGATGTATCCTAAGCTTTACTTTATTGGCGATTCCAACACACAGGTTGTATTATTTTTGTCGGTTTTTATCTTTTTGTTTTGTTTTGAAGATGCTCATGTACTTATATTTTTAACTTTATTTTTAACTTAGCTAGTGTATTAACTGATCAACAACGAGAAATATAAACTCTTACCACGTACTTACTACTTACTTATTATTTTTGAGGACCTTTATTGTTAAAATCTCTTCAGTTATGCTTTTCTGCTTTGTCTATGTTAAATATGCATATCTATCTTAATACTTTTCTTGCACAAGGTGAGCATAATAGGAAGCACCGTTATATACATTAATTCAATTGTACATGCGTTCCTACGGCTCTCCATCGTTTTACAATATATACTTCCGTTGAATCAATTTCTTTCAGATTTTCAGGAAACATTAATAATAATAAGATACAACTTATGTGTACTTTTCATTAAAAACAAAATGCGGCAAGAAAAGTTATCACGAAAAAACTTGTTTTCTCCTTAATAAACTCTTATAAAAGTTTGATGTTTACCTCCTTCCCGATCGCAAAATATTCTGCAATGGAGTGTTAGTTTTCCCAAATTATTGTAAAGGTGTATTGAATTATTTCCCAAGATTGTTCTAGAAATTTCAAGAAAATTTTTTTTAGCTTTATTATTTTGGTTAGCTTAAGGCTCTCTATTAACTTGATTCTTGTTCATGAGACAGGGCACAGTGTGTCAGACTCCATAATCTTACATGAATATTGCTATTCTGTATTGTTATAGTGCACCTGTAAATTACGTAAATATTGAACTTTTTTAATGTTTATATTTTCCGCGGTAAGCCCTTCTGACTCTAACAGCTGCATGGCATGCAGAAAGATGAAGAAGCTTGCTAAAGAAAGGTCTTTTCCAGGCCATTTCTTTCTATGGAAACATTTTTGAAGCTTTAAACTATTATTGAGTGTAGACAGATAACTTCTGATTGGCATATATTCCTATAAAGTGGTAATAATACTTTCGTTGCGAAGAAACGGAATAAAAAGGATCTCACTTTACCTAGCACCCGCATCTTTTTGGCTGCCACGCAATCGTTAAAGCCAAAATCATATAATCTAATGTAACATCTTTTTGGGGGCTGTCAGCTGTATTTACATTAAAATTTACGTATACAAAAACACATTTTAAGGGAATTTAGTATGTCTATTTTTGAATCAAATGTGTTTTTTTTAGTTTTGTTGACTTTTTTAAAAAACATTGATATATATATATACTTCGGAAATTTTTAAGGACTACCTTCACAACTTCAAACACAGGTGGTTTAAATTATCTTTCTGTTTTTCTCTTGTATGTAATTATATTTTTTCATTTATGTTCAGTATTTTTACCATGGGATAAATATATAAACATCAAACTAACTATAACATCTATAAAAACTAATTTCATTCACTAACAATCTCAATAAAACTTGTCCAGAACTACTGTCAGTATCATTTATTCATTAGACAGGCTTGCATGACAACTGTTTCATTTTATCCTGTATACTTTCCCAGATTATATGAATACTTGTTTCTTTCCAAACCACTGCTCCCTTTAAAGAGCACCCTTGTTGTAGTTTTGATATTTTTATAAGAATACCATCTTTGATTTGCCATAGCATGTTCTTACATTTTTGGCAAAACTGAGACCCATGTTGTGGCAAGATTATTCATACTGAGAAAGAATAATGGCAGAAAGTCTTGCAAATTTATAGTAACTCAAAACTCCAAAAAAATCATCACCTTTAGTTACACCAGTTGGGATAGGGAATTTTGTGCATTAAATTTTAAAAATTTTAAACAAAAAAATAATTTAGATTGAGCAAAATACAAGCATTTAAAAATTTCCATTTTTAACACAAAGTTCATTTTTCGACATAATATATGTGTATCGGTAGTGTCGTTTTAAAGGGATCCTAAGGTACTTTTACAAGTTGGACTTCCTGAAAGATTTTCATAAGAAATTCCCAATGACATATTTACTTTTTATTAAAAGTTCATGTAACCCCAGATATCGTTTTTTAAATATTTGTTTTTCTTGCCGCCTTGATGGCTGCTTCGATCTTCTTGTTCGGTAAAAATTTCAGGCTAGCTCTAGTCCTTTCTGGTAGCACATGACCTTATTAATGACTTGCTATTATTAATGACTTTCATAGCCAAAAACAAATAATATACTGTCGCAAAAAAGTTAAAAATTTTTTTCATACTTTCATACTTTACATAAATTCATACTTTCCAATCGATCTCTGTACGAATGATTTGTTTTTGTAAAAAAATATTTCAACATGATGTACTAGCTTTCTAAGCAATAAAACAAAAAAATAATATTAAAAGCAGGTGTGTGCATGATTTCTTTTATTTCAAATTTAAAAGAATTTATTTCAACAAACAGGTTGTAAAATTTGCTGAACTATAACCTGTCAACCTAGGCGGGTATGATGCTCAAGGGAGTATTTCCAACCTTGTTCTTAACAATCCTTTGGGACAAGGTTGCTGTAAGAGGCAACTAAACTATGCTCTGGAAGAACAAATACTTTTTTTCGTTGGGCTATTTTTTACATGTCTGATCAACAAGGCCTAGCGACTTTCATGTGCGATTTTACCACCTCAAATAATTGCTAACGCGAAGGTACATGTTTTGAAATTATTTTAGTAATTACCTTGGCAAATGCTGAGTGCTGTCTCAAATTACAGAGGTTGTAACCGCCCTCAATCCTATTCGTGCTGGAGGGGGAAGAGTGATGCAGCCCCCTTTCCCTTCCCTCTTCAACTTTTTCCATGAATTTTTATGGGCTTATAGTCACACCTTGATATTTTATTTGCCTTCCAAAATAAAGCGCTACTGAAATAATACATAAATAATACATGCCACTAAAAAGACTGAAGCTAGAATGAAAAATATTTAATGACAAAGAAGGTCGAAGATAACCAAGATGGCAGTCGAGTGACAAGAAAAATAAATATTTAAAAAGCTATATCTGGAGTTACGTGAAGTTTCAACGAAAAATCATTTAGCATTTCTCATGCAAATCATATGGAAACTGAATATGCTTTGTCTTTTTGTCTTTCTATTGTTATATTAACAATTTATTATGTATAAACATGCCTCAGGGTCAACAAATCAAAGTTTCCATTCACCTGCTAGCATGCTGGTCTTAATTTTGTTTACATACCATGAGTATATTATGGGAAACCTAAAGCAACTATGACATCATAACCATTGAAATTTTTAATTGCTCCGATTTAACATTAGAGTAAAAATAGACGGTAAAAACACTAAAAAAATAAAAAACCTCTGTTAACCTTATACAAATTGGATGCAAAAATACAGCCAATTAAATTGAAGACACTTTAATTTATATGTGTATGGGCATTATGTGAGAGTATGGATCAAGAATAGTTAGAAATAACAGCTTTTTGATAATTTTTTGACAAATAATTACTTTTAGCAAGGATATTCATGTGGAGGTTTCCTGGGGATGCTGGCTAATGAATATATTAGGTGAGTAACATTTAACAGCCCAACATTTTTCGAAGTTTACACAAAGTATTTTTTTGAGGAAAGTGCATTTAACACTTATCATCATCATCATCATCGTCATCGTCATCGTCATCGTCATCGTCATTGTCATTCTCAGCTTAACGTCCGTTTTCCATGCTTGCATGCTGTTCCACTCAAAGGACTAAGTACAGAACCCTGATGTACACCAACATTTACACTAAGTTCATCACTAAGTGAATCATTATCCTAACATGACTTCTAGGATTGCTGTACATAGACTGTACCATCGTAACTAGCCACTCATCCACACCTAATTTTCTCAGAGCCCACCAAATAACTTTACGTGGCACTCTATCAAAAGCTTTCTCTAAATCCACAAAGGCAAAATAGAGATTCTTTCTCTTTCTTAAATACATTTCCTGAAGCTGTCTGATTAAAAGTATTGCATCTGTAGTGCCACACCCTAGAACAAAACTAAATTGCATCTTATCTATATCAATTCTTTCTCTAAGTAACTTATCAATCACTCTTTCAATAACTTTCATTACTTGATCAAGCAACTTTAAACCTCTATAGTTACCTCTTTCTAATGCATCACCCTTGCCCTTGAAACAATTCACTATTACTCTCGACTGCCACCCACTTGGAATAGCACCATCCTTTGCAATCTGATTAGCAAGACTTGTAATAAGCTCAACTCCAATAAATCCAGATGCTTTTACTATCTCTGCAACAATACCTGATACTCCCGCAGCCTTGTCAATCTTCAATTTCCTAATAGCCTCCACTACCCATTCTGTCTTGATCTGCATAGCTGGCCCTTTTACAACATCATCATCAGACAAATTATTCTCATCCCAATCAAACTCAGTGTTAAGCAACCTCTGATAATAATTCTTCCAAGCTACCCTTTTCTCCTCCTCTGTGCTAGCCAAAATACCTTCATCATTACATATACACTTCTCACCTACAACATCTTGATTAGTCTTCTTCATTTGGTTTGCTATCTTGAATACCTCATTGCATTGGTCTTCCCTTCTTAACACATCTGCAAATCTGTTTCTCTCTGCTTCTGATTTTGCCTTATACACTGCTGTACGAGCACGACGCTTAGCTTCTAAGTAAATATTTTTTTACCTCGTTGAGAGCTTTCGTTTCACTTTGCCGCACGAAGATATATGTTCTGGCTTTACAGTCAGTAATAATTAAAAAAGCGCTACTGAAATAATACATAACAAGGTCACATGCCACTAAAAAGACTGGAGCTAGAATGAAAAATATTTAATGACAAAGAAGGTTGAAGATAACCAAGATGGCAGTCGAGTGACAAGAAAAATAAATATTTAAAAAGCTATATCTGGAGTTACGTGAAGTTTCAACGAAAAATCATTTAGCATTTCTCATGCAAATCATATGAAAACTGAATATGCTTTGTCTTTTTGTCTTTCTATTGTTATATTAACAATTTATTATGTATAAACATGCTCAGGGTCAACAAATCAAAGTTTCCATTCACCTGCTAACATGCTGGTCTTAATTTTGTTTATATACCATGAGTATATTATGGGAAACCTAAAGCAACTATGACATCATAACCATTGAAATTTTTAATTGCTCCGATTTAACATTAGAGTAAAAATAGACAGTAAAAACACTAAAAAAATAAAAAAACCTCTGTTACCCTTATACAAATTGGATGCAAAAATACAGCCAATTAAACTGACTTCCACTCTTTCCAAAATTTCCTCTTTTCTTTTATACACTGGTCAACCTCGTTATTCCACCACCAGGTCTGTCTATGTTTAGTGGTTCTTTCATCCACCCACAGATATCATTAGAAGCTTCTAGCTGACAATTCTTCAAAGTAGTCCAAGTACTTTCAACATTGTCACTATCACACTGACCATTGTGGGTTAACTGCTGAACTTTTGCACTAAATTGTCTTGCTACAATCTCTTCCTTTAGCTTCCAGACAACGGGGCCTGTACTTTCCCTTGGCTTTTTCAACACTCTTCAAGATAATATCCCAAACCACCAACTTATGCTAGGAAACACAAAAAAGAAAGTGTGATTAAAGCTCTGAATAATTTTTGTCATTAATGTAATACATGACTTTTTCGCTAATTTTGTTATAAAAAGTGTTAAAAAAAAAACCAATCAATTAGGAGAAGACAAATCTTTTTTTAAGTTCCAAAAGTTTTTTACATTTTGAATTAATAATGAATTTCTAGTAAATTGGTATTTTATAAAATTAAAATTGTATAGCAGCTTAAAAAATAAATTAGATGTTTCAGTAGTTCTATTGGACAAATGGGACTCATGTTCTATACTTCTTTCTATTTGTATTTATATCTTATATACAAGTGGATGCAATATGCAATACTTAAGGTTCTCGACCCAAGTAGATTTAATCTTTTTAAAAGACATACAATATCTACTTAAATATCTTTTGATTTCTTTTTATTAGAATTTGTGATGTTGTAGCACGTGGTTTTAGTGGTTATACATCTGATCATTTAAATTTAATGATTCCTGAACTCCTTCAGAATGATAATCAGCCAAAAGGAACTATCGAGACAGCCGTGATACTTCTTGGATCAAATGACTCTGTTGATGAAAAACTTGACAATCGTCATGTTCCTATTAAAAAGTTTGAGCAAAATATACAGAATATTGTAAAGGCTCTGAAGGAGAATAATGTAAAAAACATTGTTTTGATGAGTCCACCACCTGTTGACGATGTTGCATGGGGGAAATGGCTATGGGATAAAAAAAGTGAGTTAAAAATTTTATATAATGTTGACCAGAACCACTTTTCCTAAAATTTTGTAATAAAAGTTTTAAATTTTATTGGACATGCTGCAATCCTTAAAATTAGGGTTAGCAATAGCCTCAAATCCTTTACTATGTTGAGGCTGTTCCACTCAAAGGACTAAGTACAGAACCCTGATGTACACCAACATTTACACTAAGTTCATCACTAAGTGAATCATTATCCTAACATGACTTCTAGTATTGCTGTACATAGACTGTACCATCGTAACTAGCCACTCATCCACACCTAATTTTCTCATAGCCCACCAAATAACTTTACGTGGCACTCTATCAAAAGCTTTCTCTAAATCCACAAAGGCAAAATAGAGATTCTTTCTCTTTCTTAAATACATTTCCTGAAGCTGTCTGATTAAAAGTATTGCATCTGTAGTGCCACACCCTAGAACAAAACCAAATTGCATTTTATCTATATCAATTCTTTCTCTAAGTAACTTATCAATCACTCTTTCAATAACTTTCATTACTTGATCAAGCAACTTTAAACCTCTATAGTTACCTCTTTCTAATGCATCACCCTTGAAACAATTCACTATTACTCTCGACTGCCACCCACTCGGAATAGCACCATCCTTTGCAATCTGATTAGCAAGACTTGTAATAAGCTCAACTCTAAAATATCCAGATGCTTTTACTATCTCTGCAACAATACCTGATACTCCCGCAGCCTTGTCAATCTTCAATTTCCTAATAGCCTCCACTACCCATTCTGTCTTGATCTGCATAGCTGGCCCTTTTACAACATCATCATCAAACAAATTATTCTCATCCCAATCAAACTCAGTGTTAAGCAACCTCTGATAATAATTCTTCCAAACTACCCTTTTCTCCTCCTCTGTGCTAGCCAAAATACCTTCATCATTACGTATACACTTCTCACCTACAACATCTTGATTAGTCTTCTTCATTTGGTTTGCTATCTTGAATACCTCATTGCGTTGGTCTTCCCTTCCTAACACATCTGCAAATCTGTTTCTCTCTGCTTCTGATTTTGCCTTATACACTGCTGTACGAGCACGACGCTTAGCTTCTAAGTAAATATTTTTTTTACCACCTGACTTCCACTCTTTCCAAAATTTCCTCTTTTCTTTTATACACTGGTCAACCTCATTATTCCACCACCAGGTCTGTCTATGTCTAGCTGGTCCTTTCGTCCACCCACAGATATCATCAGAAGCTTCTAGCTGACAATTCTTTAAAGAAGTACTTTTTTCTCAATTTTGTTGTGATACTTCTAGACCGAATAGCCTACTAAAGTTCATTAAATTGTCTGTCATGTTAATTAGTTTTTCAAGTTGCGGCTCACAACACTAGGAACCTTGAATGATAAACGCAATCACTTTATAATAAAGATAAAAGATTTTATTCTTTTTTTAGATAATGTTAAAAGTTTTTGTAACAATCTATTTAATTCGCTTAATTACATGAAAACTAGTCGTTAGCCAGTGGAAAATCCACGGATTCGTCCGTCCTTTTTATACCCCATTGCGTGCTTCTCGCTATTGTGCAGCTAAGCTACCATTTTGCGTGACAGACAGATGTATACAGGTATTATAATATAGATATTCCCAAGTTTTGCCGATGATATTTAAAACTGTTAACACTTCATTTTCTCACCTTGGCAAAGTGCTGACTCAAACGACTAATTTAGAGGGCTGAAATGTGTGAATATGTAAAGCTTTTTCTTTTTTAATTGGTAATATAATAATATTGCAGGAGGTTATAAGGATAGACTTGATACAGAGGAAGTTGAGTTTAGATCTAACACAGTCTAGATCAGATTGGAAGAGGGTCATTAATATACCCTGTCCAACCCATGCTAGCATGGAAAACGGACGTTAAGCCAAGAATGATGATGATGATGATGATGATAATGTTTTTATTTTATATTGTAGATAAACCATGTGCAAATTTTAATTCCAATCTCCCAAAATACGTGGATGTATGCAAAAGAGTAGCTGACATGCACAACCTTACCTTTGTGGATTTATTTAATGACATGTTAACAAATCAGGTGAATGTTGTAATAATCTCAACTATTGAACTTTCAGAAGGACAAAACTGTTGCAAAGTTTCACAATCTTACTTTAAATGTTGACATGGGACAAATTTTGGTGTCTTCATGGTTTCTATGTGTATTTTTCTTGTGGGGGTGCGCTAGAGTATGTGACTAGCAAAATTTAAATGCTCTTTCTTGTCTACCTGGCCTATATGTATGCAAAGTAGCAACTTTGCAGCCTACCAGCAATATATAGCTTTAATAGTTTGGCACTTTTTTCCGTATTTAAAAAATGACTAAAAAAGCTTTGTCTCCATATTATTATCCTAAACTGAAGATGTCAATGTCTGGTGCCACTCATTTAATGCTAACTACAGAATTTAAAGGTACTACGAAATTGGCTGTGTTTTTTTTGGGTTTTTTTATGACTTACATATAGTTCAGCTAATAGTGGTCAAAATTTTATGAGAACACGAACACATCTTAAATTAACTCAAATATCATATTGAACTTATTATTTTAAAATAGCTTAAAACGACAGTCCCCTAAGTATATTTGATATGCATAATTTAATAAGCACTTTATTTTTAAACTATCTCTCTTTAATAATTTTTTTTGTAATTTTTTTTGACATTTGCATAAAAGCATACAAAAATATTGCACATAAAGTGAGTCAAGCCAGCAACAATGTTTCAAGAGTCCTTTTTTTATTTATTTATTACTTTCTTGGCATTAGAAAAAATAGCATTTTTCTATGAGATTGTATTGTGTTTGTTGGCAGCGCAAACCTCCAATTGTACTGCTTATTTTACTACAAAAAAAAATCCAAACAGGTTGTTCACACGTATATGGGATTGTAAAGTGTATGATTTTTTGCACCTTGACCTTGTGGGTTGTGAAATCATTACACACACACAAAATTGCTGGGATTGAAAGTAGCAATGACAAGGAGCTTACTTGGACTGTTTTTCTAACTGTTTTAAAGAATAGGTAAGTAATATTTCTGAATTATGTGATCAAATGCTTTAGTTAACATGACTATGAACAAAAACTATTAAAATTAACTAAATTTCACTGTTTACAAAAGCTGTCTGCAATATTTAATTTTATATTATACAATATCATACCTCCAAAATGTTTGTATTTTACATTTGATTTACAAAAATTTTTTTTTTTTATTTGCTCAGTTTTAGATATATTTTAAATATATTTTTTGTGAATTTCACTAATTTATATTAAATTTGCTAGAAAATTCCTATAAAATTTTCTCCATTTGGTTATCTGTGAACTTTAATTCCCATCGAAAAAAAAAATGCACCTACTCGTCCATTAAATTAAATTCCTGCAAACTTTAGTTCCGCAAAATTTAGTTCCTTTACAGTACATAATTTATCTATTTGCCCAAAGTTTACGTTGGTATTACTTTAATGAGTTGATGAATTAATTATTGTTAGAAATTTGATATGCTATTCAAATAGTAATTTATGTTCAGTTCCAATTGTAAACCAAGTTTGATGGGTTAAAAGTTAGTTTATTTATAGAAATGACACAAAAGGTTAATTATATTAAAATGTAAAATAATTATTTGAGGAAAACAATATTATAAATAAAAAATAATGACATAAAATCTTCCTGGGAATCCAATCTAATTAATCTAATTAAATTTTAATTTAGGAATGGAGAAGTTTTTTTGTTGATGGATTACACTTTTCACAGAAAGGACATTCATATGTGTTTTATAAGCTGAAAGAAGTTTTAGATTCAATCTATGCAAATAGAAAATTTATATATCCTGATTTTTCATTGATTGACCATCAACAGCCAGAAAAGGATTTGTTGTAGTGAATGTGGAAACATGTGAAACCCTAACAGATACAAGTAACAGGTAATACGCTTTTTAAGAGTATATAATTTTATTTATTTATGTCTTAAAAATTTACATATAACAAAAAGCATTTGTTTTTTTAATGACTTATTAAGATGCCATAAAAATATTAAAAAAATAAATAACCTATATGGTAATATTTGCACAAATACCTTAATTTACTTGTGCATGTCTAATTATTGCATAGAACCATTACATGTACAATTAGTTGTGCTAAAATGCTAATATTTTGCTCATTCAACAGAAAGTGCATGAAGATTAGTGTGTGACTGAAATGTGATATAAAGTACCGTAATATCAAACACAGTTAAAAATAAAATAGCATTAGTACTGTTGGCATAAATCTAACATTGTTGAAGCTTTTAAGAACCTATTAACCATAAAAAGCTATTTCTTGGTTAAAGATAAGGGTAATATTTTGCAAGCTTTTAATTTTCGAAAGATGTACAATACATTGTTGTGCTCATAAAGTATCTTTTTTGAAATAACAATTAAACAATTAAATGTGAACTTGGTGTGCGCAAAAGTAGATGTGCGAATGAGTAAGGTATTATTTAATACTGTCAGTAAAAAATAATTATTTGAGGAAAGAGTGAATGATAGTTGAAATAGTAGAAATAGTTAAAATAAATGAGCATAAGATATCAAATTCAGAGCAGGTGCAGTATAATATACAATATCACTAGCAAAAAAATGCATAACTTACATGCCATATTTTACTTTGTCATATGACAGTTCTACACATTCTTTTGCAATAACAGGGAACTTAAAATATGTTCATAAATTGTGTAGCTTTAAAGTCACAAGTAAAAAAACAAATGGTCATGTATTCAGGATTGTGTTGATTGTATGGCATATAAAAACCTTAATGGTTTGATCGTATATCTAAAAGATTAGCTTTGCATGGAAATAAAGCACTGCAGAAAGAATAAAATTAAAATCGCTTTCCAGTGCAACATCATGGATATAAGAAATTTATTTTTTTGTATAATGACTTTTAATATCGCAATTGCGCAATTGTAGAGAAAAAAAACGATTAAAATTGTTAACATCTATTTTCACATGATTTTTTATTCGTTGACCTTTTTGGCACAAAAATTTTATGGTTGTTAATAGGTTGATATTTCGTTTAAAAGGCATCATATTAAAATGTACAATAATTGTTTGATAAAATTGAATATTCAAGGAAAGAATAATTTTTTGAGGAAATTTTTTTGCTAAAAAGATAGTACATAGATAAACTCAAATACATTTAATTTAGAAGCGGAAAATTTGCTTGTCGATGGATCACACTTTTCACATAAACGACTTGGATATACAAGCTGAATGAAGTTCTAGATGCAATCTATGCAAAAAACTTTATATATCCAAATTCTCATCGATTGACCATAGCAGCCCAGAAATAAATCTGTTGCAGAAAATGCAACAACATTTAAAAGCCACACAGATTCAGGTAACACGTAAAATGTTTGCCAAGTGTAACTTTTATATATTTATCTGTTTTTCAAAATTGTAAATTCTACAGAAGTTAATTAGAAAGAAACTTCATATAAACTGTATTTTATCTCATAAGCATGCGCTGCATTAAATGATGGCCCTTAGAAAACCCACCCTCCCTCATAAAAGCACCAATCAGAGGAGAAGCAGAAGGTTAGCAATGTACCTACAAAATTGTATTGATTTTAAAATTTATTTTCTAATAGTAACATTTTTAGTTAAAATTTTTATTGATAGTTCACATATTTTTATTTTTGTTTTTATTTTGAATAGAAAACACTGCGCTTTTTTAACCTTTAAGAATTAAACAACACTAGCTTGTTTAGAAGAGGAAATCCTGTAAACCGAAATGATTATATAATATTCTCTGGATCTAAATCACTGACCACATTATAGCTTTTATTCTTTTTTAGGTTGTTTTGTTTTGTTTTGGTCTGTTTGCACTACGTTTTAACATTTGCACAAACTTGTTTTATTCAAATTCAGAAAAGTTAATGGTTCGACTTCTAAAGTTTGATGAAAAATTGAATAAAAAAGCTGCGTCACTCTAATGAAAACTTGTTCAGGAAGGTCAATAAAGTCAGCAGGAAGTGATGTTTTAAACTTAATTAGGTCGCAGTCCAGTTTTTTCATGATAAAAAATTCTTATTTTTTTGTTGCACGAATTTACACAAGTCCCTGTTGCAATTTGTCGAGATCGTGTGAGGCTTGTTTATGTGCTTTTTTCTTTTTTTCCTTAAATAATTAATAATTAAAAAAGCACCTTTAGGTGTAAATTCCCTTTACCGCCATTACAAAGGAAGGTGAAGTTTCGCTTGTAATCAAACAATGAGATATGAGACAATATTTTAATGCTTTTTTTTCCTTTTATAATACATAAATACTGTTTATCAACAAAAAATAAAAGTTAAAACAACGTCTAAATTAAAATGTTTCCACTAAATAAAACAATATTTATAACAATAATATTATATTTCATATATTTATAGTTAATGAAAAAACTTTTCTTTTTTACTAGCATTATAAAGAGCCCCTTATGTAATATAGTTGTGTTGCTTTCATCAATGCGTCTTTAAGAATGCACGAAAACGTATTGTTTGCCGAAGGAAGCAATTGCGATATATATTTTTATTGATTTTTGTGTTTTTTTCACGAGCTGGCAAATAATTTGGTTAATATCAATATAGAATCAAGTTTCTGAATTTCTACTTCTTCTTACTGTTCGCTTTACAAAACTTCTAATATTTATATGTAATTTCATAAATTAACTAAATTTTTAAAAAATTTACACGTCACCTAATCGATTTTAGTTTTAATACTCGCCACTTCGCGCCCATATTCCACGTCCTCTTGGGCTTCTAGCTTGCATGGCGGCTTTTGGTGACACTCGCGTTACTCGTCCAGTGTGGATGTTTTCCACGCTAGATGCGTAGCTTATGTTGTCTAGGTCGTCGACACTTCTGGCTCGGCGTCTGTAATCGGGCTCCATACCTAAGTAACTTAAATCACCCATACTTCTTGCTCTGCCGTTGGCGTCGGTATAATCGCTCATCTTTCTACCTCGGACGTCTCTGCGCTGGTGGTGTACCATATGGTGTCGATTTTGATTACGAGGATTGGTGGCATACCCACGTGCTGCATGTACAGGATGGAGTTGCACATCGTAACCTGGTGACATTGGTCGGTGTCTAGCTTGTCTGGTAGGTGAAATAGGCATGCTCCTCTCACTTGGTGACACAGATATTCTTCTGTCGTTTGGCGATGCTGGACCTCTGTTGTAAATCGGAGACAAAGATCGTTCGTAAGCGTCAGGAGATCTTGGTATTCTTCTGTCGCGAACAACTAATTCTGGTTCGTACCGCAACTGAGTTCTTGGGGCGGTATAAGCAGCCCGTGCAGCGTAGTATTCTTGATATATGGCATCCATGTTTTGCTCGCTGTCTGACCCATCCTGACTTGTCGGTCTTCTAGGATATTTTGGTGGTATCAAGTTATGAGCACTTTCACTCATAGAGTAAGCTGATACACTGTCTTGCTCGTAATCATTTCGTCGTGGCTTCTCATTAGGTGTTACTTTAATGGTGGAGTCAACATGTAAATTCTTAGGTGGTGGTGTCGTCTTAACATCTTTTTCTTCAACTTCAATGTTTACAATAACATCTTTTTCTTCTATCTTTTCTTCATCTTCTTCCTTTTTTATAGAATCTTTGTCGTCGTTCAGATCTGGTGCTTGAAAGGTGTTGGAAGTGTTTTCAGAGAGTCCGCCATCTTTGATGTCAAACGCATGACCGTTCTGTACATTTTCATTCGGCAAATTACCGTTCGAGCTTGCGACGGAAGTTTTTCTGTCTAGTTCCAGGAATGTATGGTGAGAGTACATTGGACTGGCAGGCTTCGTAGTAAGCATGCCATTAAAATTTTCTTTTTGTATGGATGCATCGTCAATTTCTTTTCTATAAAAAAGGAATAGAATTCTTGTTTTTATTATTTTGCTAGCTTATTTACCTGCGCCACAAATTTATGATAACTGTTTTTATGCAAGGAGCCTAACAAGTCAAAGTACGTGCTACAAACGTTTTTAAGAACCAAAATTTGGCTTTAGCCTGGGTCTTTTTCGTCGTCTTTTTCTTATTTATGTTTAGCCTGAAATTTTTCTTTTATGTTAATGTATTTTAAAGAATTTTTATTTATTCTTCAATTTCTTTCGACCCTAATTCTATATTGCAAAATTCCATGTGCTTTTTTAGTGAAAGTTAGTGAAATTTGGTCCTTGCTATTATTTTCATTTTGTTTTTAATTCGCAGTAATTCAAAGCTTTGTTTCTTTTTAAATTATTCTTAAATGATAGTATATGACACTTCCGTCGAACTTAATTGCGTCATTTTCAAATTAGCGATTTATATAACTTAACAAGTTATATAAACTTAACTGGTTTCAACACGTGCTCTCAAAATGTCCGTGTTTTCAACATCTGCGAAATAACCTTGCTGGATTTTAGATTTTACTCATCGTGTGGAATGTCACATATTTGTTACATAATATTTGAACAGTTTGATCTCATTAAAGTTATCAGCTTTTATAATTAACTCGAAAACAAAAAACCTTTGTAAATGGATAGTATGGATTTGGGGGGCTTATGTAATATATATTGTATAGATTATGTCACATTTTGTGTTGACATTTTTGGTGTTAGTAAAGGCGGAAAAATGGTTTTTGTTTTAATGAGCTTAGAGAATGCGTGCATATAAGATACAAAACTTATTATCTGACCACGTTGTTGCAAGCTCATCTTACTTTGGGTGACAAAAAAACTCTTGAATAATATTGGTCCGTTTCCTGTCATCGGATGCTGACTTACATTGATAGTGAACGAAATAATACTCATGACATAAATAATTTACGTCGGATGCCGGCATTTCAGTAATTAGGTTATAAAAAGTTTAACGATGTGAGTGAGGAAACTAAGGCTGAGGCGTACTGCTATACTGAGTTCGTTACGTCATATATTGTTTCAGATTATGGAAATAAGTCCTTTAGTAAATCTTTTTTTTAAAACTACCATCTCGTAGGTTCTATCGAAATTTTTTAAAAATTGGAGAAAATTTTTTTTATTAGACTGCTTTTAACTACCAATTGTCAGAAATCGCACCGATATCCTTCCTGTATTTTGAAAACAGTCGCGAATTGCTGCCGCCGGAAAAAAATATATGCGATTGTTACCCTTAGAAACTAACAAAGCTGATTGGAAATGTGACGCGTATTTTATTGGCATGGCAACTTGACTGTTGATCTAGTACATTAAAGTATTATTTAAATTGGCACTAAAGGTTCGTGGTAGCTTTTATTATACAGTAATGTTAAGCACTCTGTTAACAATTACCCGATTTCACTCGCAAGCGTTTTATTTATTTTAGATTAAATTTAAAATGCCCACACAAGAAATAATTATTCGATTTAAAGGCAGGAAAAGGAAAAGAAGTGTTCCTTGAAAAGAATATCTATGGAAAACGGAACATTTAAGGCTTTAATTTTGGTATAAACTATTTTTAAAATCTTGGCTCAAGGCAGCATTAATTGTTGCATAAAATCTGAAAATTGCTTAGCAATCTTAGTGCTGTACGTTGTGATACAATTACTTACAACCTGTTTGGCTTATAAAAATATAAGTGTATTGAAAATTATATAAAAAATAAAACACAAACACACACCTTGTTCTTCTGCACAACAAGTAGATTGTTATAAGCAAGGCGATAACCAGCAGTACACATAAACTTGCTAACCCATATATTATTTTATCGTCCATTGCTAAATAAATAAAAGACTTTAAAGAATATATGTGGACGAGTTATGTTCTGAAGGACAACTGACTTCGAATAAACTCAACTGACTTATAAAAGTGTGAACTTTAGCGTGAACTAATCAAGTCCATGCGTAAAATATATTGACAATGTGTTCTAATTAGCCTGGCCGCTTTTTTAATCACACGTTAATGCGGTCAAAGTTGTTAGCGGGTATAACCTGTTATATAATGTTTTTAACACCTTTATACGTGTGAGAAAAGTTCAATTTTACTTCAAAGAAAAGTTTGGGAAAATTCACTATTAAATTTCAAGGTAGTCAGTAGAAGAACTTGCATACAGCGAGAGTGTTGAATACAAGTGCTTGGTACGTTTAAAACCAGGCTAACTAAAACACCAGCGAGGAAGGGAACACACATGCTATTTAAAGCAACTGTGGTAAAGGTAAACGTGTTCCAAAAACAAATATTTGACTTCAGAAATAAAAGGTGGAATGACAATGAACTTGCGACTGAGAAAATTGTTTAACAGTATTGGAATTAGAGGAATGTCGAAACAGCGAGTGTTGGAGTTAGCTCGTGGTTGGTTTATCTCGTGTGTTGAATAAATAGAATTAGTTTCTACTTACCAGTGTTTTTGTCACATGTGAATCCGTAATACTCCTGATTGCAGCTATAAAAAGAAATTGTTTAATAAATACATACTACAAATTCCACCTTCATAATTACTTTCTGATAGTGACAAATTTAACTGGCTAAGTGTATCGAGAAAGATTAAGAACGTACGATTAAGAAAGACATATGTTTGTCTACGCGTTTCTTTTAAAAGCAACTAAGGTTTAGCCCAGCACTCAAAGTTATTTATTTAAAAATTTTCTGTTCAAGCATTAGTTGATTATTGGTTGGTTGCTTTTATATTATATTTTGTACATATCTGAGTAGAATTGTACAAATTTCAGCAATCGTAAACAAGGAAAATGTTATAAAATTAGCCTTAGTACTTGAAGACGTTTTTGAAAGCTTGAAATATATTTCTGTTTCTTCCTGGTTAACCATTGATGTTTTTCAAAAGCTTTGTCAAGTAAAGAAAAATAAAGGCAAATTGAATCAAGGAGAATTTTTTTACGTTTTAGTCCTTCCTAAAAGTTCTCTTTTAAGTCTTAAGATCCAAACCTATATTTAGTTGCACCTATGAATCTTCAAAGCCTTCTATGGTTTTCCAAAAGTTTTAAAGGTTGAATTATTTGACAATGTATTATACCTGCAAAATTTACTTGTTTCTATTACTGAATCTTGATAACAAAGTCCATTGTTGTTACAATGTGAATGATCGTCACATAATCTAAATCGTTTTCCAATACCATCTGATTGTGTGTTGTTTTGACCATAAATACATGATAATAGTGAAGAGAGAATTAATATATATAAACAGGATTGCATTTCTACCATTGTTTTGACCTAAGAATAAAAAGAGTTGAATGAATAAATGAATGAATGACTAAATTAATAAATAAAGAAATAATGAATGAATTTGCAAAAGCTAACAGAAGGACATATTTCTAGAGCCTGAGAGTTTTTAAGAAGTTTTTAACGGAACGAGTTACCTTTTTTTCTTTAAACATTTCACAACATATTTATCACTTATTACAAAACTCTTATGGGAAGATGTTGAATAAAATGAGAAGTGATTGTTAAAAGAATATTTTTAATGCCAGTGTATGCCTGCTATACTTGATTCTAATAGCATCGCTCCTTAACTCGTTTTAAGTTAGTATTAAAAGGTTTTTATGTTCATATATGTATTTTTTATTATCACAAAAGATACGTATAGTGTACGTGGAGGTAGAATCATTATTAATTACAACTGTTCGAACAACACAAAACAACAAGTTCAGATAAATAAGAACATCTAAGAAAAAGTTTTTTTTATTCAATATCGTTCGTTATCGTTTATCAGAACTATAAACCATTTCTATAGAATACATATTGATTTTTCTATTTTCTTGACTTAAGAAAGTATGATATCAAGAAGCCTCTCATGTTCGTCTCAAATGATCACTTTGAGCTGTTGTTCTTAAATATAAGAAATTTTATCAAAGAAAAAGAACTTACGTGTGATGTGGCTTCAATGTTGGTTGATTTTTTTTTGCCAATTTTCTAAGCTAAAACAAAAACAAAAATTTTTACACTAATCACATAATTATTCTTAATTAGTAAAAAATAACTATTATAAATTAATTTTTTTTATTACCCGATACAGTTGCTTTGTTTTCTTTTGATCGAAATAATTAGCATAAATTATACTGTCAACGTCAAATAATTATCATAATTACATAGTTTGTTATGCAACGTGATTTCATAAGCCATTGATGCACCTTAATTAAATTTTGTTTTATTGCTTCCGGGATGTCTGCAACTATGTAGGGTTCGTCACTGTAAATGTTTTCGTTCACTTAGAAACAACATTAACCAATAGCCACATTCTCTGTTTATATAGTCGCGCGCTTATGTGGTAGCTATGGTTGAGCAGGCTGTGGTTGTAAACAAATTAATACAAGCAGCAGTCATTAATTCGCAGTCATAATAGTAATTGTTGGAGGGAAACAAAAACGAAAAACAACGGTTGTAACAACAAACACAGCAAAAATTCACGTGTATAAGAATGATTACGAGTTATACTGAGTCACTAAAATTTCGTTTTTATTAACTACGGGTCGAAATTTAAGCCCAATATGGCAGCAGTAATTAATACATCAAAGGTATTTAAAGTATTTTTTTCTGGAGTATTTTTGTGAAAAGAAAATTTGCGGTTTTGAGTTTTCTTCAGTTTTCTATAAACAGTAAAATTTCCAAAAAAATTTCTTACTCATTGGCCGACATTATATTTATCTATATATATCTTTTGACTTTTTTTCAAATCGCAAAAACCAATAAAGCACACGCTTTTCATTACCAAAACATTCACATTTTAGCTGTGGCTTGTTTGCCTATTTTTTTTTTCACTTTCCAAAAAACAAATTGAAAATAATCACCCCCAAGGCTGCGTTAAACATTTTGCGCACAGTAAAGTTAGTTAAAAAGGTGAATAAACTCTTACAAAGCTGTCGTCATTTCGTGAGGAAAAAACCCTCCGGTAAACCATCGCTGAAAATTTGTCCTCTTAAGATACAACAAAAAGTGTCAAAATGTCGCGTACTTTGTCCTAGTTCCTACATGGCAAACAATTTGCAAAGAATTTCCCGCCAGAAGTAACAAACAAAGCTTGGAAATGGAGATTTGTTTAGCAACAAAAGTTTCCAAATTAAAATTTGTGCCTCTCGGGAAATAAAGATTTTGTCAATTCAGCCAAAATGTGGCTAATTAAAAAGTGTGCCTTTCCTTAAACTAAGCGATTCGTCAAGTAACATAAAATCTCGAGGAAAATCTATTTTTTGTCACTGTTTACGTAAAAAACATCTTTTAGTGTGCGCCACAAGTAAACGCAAAGGCCTTTCGAACCACCTTTGCGAGGTTAACCGGACGCTCTAAGACCGTACTTACTAGGATCATTTCTATAGTACGCGTCCCGTCTTTGTTCCTCAACAAAGGCACTCACTAAAACTGCGATGATGAGCTGCAGTGTTGTCTCCTGAGCGCGAAATCTGGATGGGTGACCGGTGCTAAACTGCGTTGCCCTACCTTTGATGAACGTTCCGGTTTCTCTTCCGGAGAAGCATGGAGGGAGGCGACGCCAGCTGAGTAGTAAGATTTTGTAAGCAAATGATATATAAAACCTTCGCACCCTTGTCATAGAGCCTTTTTCCGTCGTCGGCAATTATCGGAGAACTCATTTTATGTGTGAAAACTGTTTCAAGGGGAGAGTTGCTGAAGGACTCTTGCAGAAGAGATAGTGTGACTTCATGGTAATTTTAATTACTTCTATCAGTGAAACATAACGTTATATCTCTCGCGGTTACTCACAATATTAACTAGGGCTTGCTCTCAAGTGGATTGCTAGCAACATCAAAATATCTGGTCATACTCATGCATTCGATTTATAAGCGCTTCCTACATCGATGAAATAAGGCTGCCGTGTGATCATGATTTCGAAATGAGAAGACGCAATCGACATAACGAACCAAGAGCATTGTAATGAGGGCATGTGAGCACATACCCAATAACACCATGAGAGCTGAAAGCTTTCTAATCTAAGCGCATGAAGTTTCGCCTGCATGAAACTTCCCGAACTTTGACTTATCTCAGGAAAAATAGTATTGAGAATAACTTCCCGCTTTTTTTTCTAATTGCAACATTCCTTTTTACTGAAAAAAAAACAAGGAAAGGAAGTTTTTCATGTGTATCTTAATGTCAGTAAAGTTAGTATGGTCTGCTTCTACTTTTTTGAATTCGTCATTTCCGGACGACTGTTTTAAAACACCATCGTTGAAAATTTGTACGTTTAGAAACAGACAAAAGGTCGCGTACTTTGTCCTAGTTCCTACATGGCCAAACAGATTTGCAAAGAATTTCCCGCCAGAAGTAACAAACAAAGCTTGGAAATGGAGATTTGTTTAGCAGCAAAAGTTTCCAAATTAAAATTTGTGCCTCTCGGGAAATAAAGATTTTGTCAATTCAGCCAAAATGTGGCTAATTAAAAAGTGTGCCTTTCCTTAAACTAAGCGATTCGTCAAGTAACGTAAAATCTCGAGGAAAATCTATTTTTTGTCACTGTTTACTTAAACAACATCTTTTAGTGTGCGCCACAAGTAAACGCAAAGGCCTTTCGAACCACCTTTGCGAGCTTAACCGGACGCTCTAAGACCGTACTTACTAGGATCATTTCTATAGTACGCGTCCCGTCTTTGTTCCTCAACAAAGGCACTCACTAAAACTGCGATGATGAGCTGCAGTGTTGTCTCCTGAGCGCGAAATCCGGATGGGTGACCGGTGCTAAACTGCGTTGCCCTACCTTTGATGAACGTTCCGGTTTCTCTTCCGGAGAAGCATGGAGGGAGGCGACGCCAGCTGAGTAGTAGGATTTTGTAAGCAAGTGATATATAAAACCTTCGCATCCTTGTCATAGAGCCTTTTTCCGTCGTCGGCAATTATCAGAGAACTCTTTTGATGTGTGAAAACTGTTTCAAGGGGAGAGTTGCTGAAGGACTCTTGCAGAAGAGATAGTGTGACTTCATGGTAATTTTAATTACTTCTATCAGTGAAACATAACGTTATATCTCTCGCGGTTACTCACAATATTAACTAGGGCTTGCTCTCAAGTGGATTGCTAGCAACATCAAAATATCTGGTCATACTCATGCATTCGATTTATAAGCGCTTCCTACATCGATGAAATAAGGCTGCCGTGTGATCATGATTTCGAAATGAGAAGACGCAATCGACATAACGAACCAAGAGCATTGTAATGAGGGCATGTGAGCACATACCCAATAACACCATGAGAGCTGAAAGCTTTCTAATCTAAGCGCATGAAGTTTTGCCTGCATGAAACTTCCCGAACTTTGACTTATCTCAGGAAAAATAGTATTGAGAATAACTTCCCGCTTTTTTTTCTAATTGCAACATTCCTTTTTACTGAAAAAAAAACAAGGAAAGGAAGTTTTTCATGTGTATCTTAATGTCAGTAAAGTTAGTATGGTCTGCTTCTACTTTTTTGAATTCGTCATTTCCGGACGACTGTTTTAAAACACCATCGTTGAAAATTTGTACGTTTAGAAACAGACAAAAGGTCGCGTACTTTGTCCTAGTTCCTACATGGCCAAACAGATTTGCAAAGAATTTCCCGCCAGAAGTAACAAACAAAGCTTGGAAATGGAGATTTGTTTAGCAGCAAAAGTTTCCAAATTAAAATTTGTGCCTCTCGGGAAATAAAGATTTTGTCAATTCAGCCAAAATGTGGCTAATTAAAAAGTGTGCCTTTCCTTAAACTAAGCGATTCGTCAAGTAACGTAAAATCTCGAGGAAAATCTATTTTTTGTCACTGTTTACTTAAACAACATCTTTTAGTGTGCGCCACAAGTAAACGCAAAGGCCTTTCGAACCACCTTTGCGAGCTTAACCGGACGCTCTAAGACCGTACTTACTAGGATCATTTCTATAGTACGCGTCCCGTCTTTGTTCCTCAACAAAGGCACTCACTAAAACTGCGATGATGAGCTGCAGTGTTGTCTCCTGAGCGCGAAATCTGGATGGGTGACCGGTGCTAAACTGCGTTGCCCTACCTTTGATGAACGTTCCGGTTTCTCTTCCGGAGAAGCATGGAGGGAGGCGACGCCAGCTGAGTAGTAAGATTTTGTAAGCAAGTGATATATAAAACCTTCGCACCCTTGTCATAGAGCCTTTTTCCGTCGTCGGCAATTATCGGAGAACTCATTTTATGTGTGAAAACTGTTTCAAGGGGAGAGTTGCTGAAGGACTCTTGCAGAAGAGATAGTGTGACTTCATGGTAATTTTAATTACTTCTATCAGTGAAACATAACGTTATATCTCTCGCGGTTACTCACAATATTAACTAGGGCTCGCTCTCAAGTGGATTGCTAGCAACATCAAAATATCTGGTCATACTCATGCATTCGATTTATAAGCGCTTCCTACATCGATGAAATAAGGCTGCCGTGTGATCATGATTTCGAAATGAGAAGACGCAATCGACATAACGAACCAAGAGCATTGTAATGAGGGCATGTGAGCACATACCCAATAACACCATGAGAGCTGAAAGCTTTCTAATCTAAGCGCATGAAGTTTCGCCTGCATGAAACTTCCCGAACTTTGACTTATCTCAGGAAAAATAGTATTGAGAATAACTTCCCGCTTTTTTTTCTAATTGCAACATTCCTTTTTACTGAAAAAAAAACAAGGAAAGGAAGTTTTTCATGTGTATCTTAATGTCAGTAAAGTTAGTATGGTCTGCTTCTACTTTTTTGAATTCGTCATTTCCGGACGACTGTTTTAAAACACCATCGTTAAAAATTTGTACGTTTAGAAACAGACAAAAGGTCGCGTACTTTGTCCTAGTTCCTACATGGCCAAACAGATTTGCAAAGAATTTCCCGCCAGAAGTAACAAACAAAGCTTGGAAATGGAGATTTGTTTAGCAGCAAAAGTTTCCAAATTAAAATTTGTGCCTCTCGGGAAATAAAGATTTTGTCAATTCAGCCAAAATGTGGCTAATTAAAAAGTGTGCCTTTCCTTAAACTAAGCGATTCGTCAAGTAACGTAAAATCTCGAGGAAAATCTATTTTTTGTCACTGTTTACTTAAACAACATCTTTTAGTGTGCGCCACAAGTAAACGCAAAGGCCTTTCGAACCACCTTTGCGAGCTTAACCGGACGCTCTAAGACCGTACTTACTAGGATCATTTCTATAGTACGCGTCCCGTCTTTGTTCCTCAACAAAGGCACTCACTAAAACTGCGATGATGAGCTGCAGTGTTGTCTCCTGAGCGCGAAATCCGGATGGGTGACCGGTGCTAAACTGCGTTGCCCTACCTTTGATGAACGTTCCGGTTTCTCTTCCGGAGAAGCATGGAGGGAGGCGACGCCAGCTGAGTAGTAGGATTTTGTAAGCAAGTGATATATAAAACCTTCGCACCCTTGTCATAGAGCCTTTTTCCGTCGTCGGCAATTATCAGAGAACTCTTTTGATGTGTGAAAACTGTTTCAAGGGGAGAGTTGCTGAAGGACTCTTGCAGAAGAGATAGTGTGACTTCATGGTAATTTTAATTACTTCTATCAGTGAAACATAACGTTATATCTCTCGCGGTTACTCACAATATTAACTAGGGCTTGCTCTCAAGTGGATTGCTAGCAACATCAAAATATCTGGTCATACTCATGCATTCGATTTATAAGCGCTTCCTACATCGATGAAATAAGGCTGCCGTGTGATCATGATTTCGAAATGAGAAGACGCAATCGACATAACGAACCAAGAGCATTGTAATGAGGGCATGTGAGCACATACCCAATAACACCATGAGAGCTGAAAGCTTTCTAATCTAAGCGCATGAAGTTTTGCCTGCATGAAACTTCCCGAACTTTGACTTATCTCAGGAAAAATAGTATTGAGAATAACTTCCCGCTTTTTTTTCTAATTGCAACATTCCTTTTTACTGAAAAAAAAACAAGGAAAGGAAGTTTTTCATGTGTATCTTAATGTCAGTAAAGTTAGTATGGTCTGCTTCTACTTTTTTGAATTCGTCATTTCCGGACGACTGTTTTAAAACACCATCGTTGAAAATTTGTACGTTTAGAAACAGACAAAAGGTCGCGTACTTTGTCCTAGTTCCTACATGGCCAAACAGATTTGCAAAGAATTTCCCGCCAGAAGTAACAAACAAAGCTTGGAAATGGAGATTTGTTTAGCAGCAAAAGTTTCCAAATTAAAATTTGTGCCTCTCGGGAAATAAAGATTTTGTCAATTCAGCCAAAATGTGGCTAATTAAAAAGTGTGCCTTTCCTTAAACTAAGCGATTCGTCAAGTAACGTAAAATCTCGAGGAAAATCTATTTTTTGTCACTGTTTACTTAAACAACATCTTTTAGTGTGCGCCACAAGTAAACGCAAAGGCCTTTCGAACCACCTTTGCGAGCTTAACCGGACGCTCTAAGACCGTACTTACTAGGATCATTTCTATAGTACGCGTCCCGTCTTTGTTCCTCAACAAAGGCACTCACTAAAACTGCGATGATGAGCTGCAGTGTTGTCTCCTGAGCGCGAAATCTGGATGGGTGACCGGTGCTAAACTGCGTTGCCCTACCTTTGATGAACGTTCCGGTTTCTCTTCCGGAGAAGCATGGAGGGAGGCGACGCCAGCTGAGTAGTAAGATTTTGTAAGCAAGTGATATATAAAACCTTCGCACCCTTGTCATAGAGCCTTTTTCCGTCGTCGGCAATTATCGGAGAACTCATTTTATGTGTGAAAACTGTTTCAAGGGGAGAGTTGCTGAAGGACTCTTGCAGAAGAGATAGTGTGACTTCATGGTAATTTTAATTACTTCTATCAGTGAAACATAACGTTATATCTCTCGCGGTTACTCACAATATTAACTAGGGCTCGCTCTCAAGTGGATTGCTAGCAACATCAAAATATCTGGTCATACTCATGCATTCGATTTATAAGCGCTTCCTACATCGATGAAATAAGGCTGCCGTGTGATCATGATTTCGAAATGAGAAGACGCAATCGACATAACGAACCAAGAGCATTGTAATGAGGGCATGTGAGCACATACCCAATAACACCATGAGAGCTGAAAGCTTTCTAATCTAAGCGCATGAAGTTTCGCCTGCATGAAACTTCCCGAACTTTGACTTATCTCAGGAAAAATAGTATTGAGAATAACTTCCCGCTTTTTTTTCTAATTGCAACATTCCTTTTTACTGAAAAAAAAACAAGGAAAGGAAGTTTTTCATGTGTATCTTAATGTCAGTAAAGTTAGTATGGTCTGCTTCTACTTTTTTGAATTCGTCATTTCCGGACGACTGTTTTAAAACACCATCGTTAAAAATTTGTACGTTTAGAAACAGACAAAAGGTCGCGTACTTTGTCCTAGTTCCTACATGGCCAAACAGATTTGCAAAGAATTTCCCGCCAGAAGTAACAAACAAAGCTTGGAAATGGAGATTTGTTTAGCAGCAAAAGTTTCCAAATTAAAATTTGTGCCTCTCGGGAAATAAAGATTTTGTCAATTCAGCCAAAATGTGGCTAATTAAAAAGTGTGCCTTTCCTTAAACTAAGCGATTCGTCAAGTAACGTAAAATCTCGAGGAAAATCTATTTTTTGTCACTGTTTACTTAAACAACATCTTTTAGTGTGCGCCACAAGTAAACGCAAAGGCCTTTCGAACCACCTTTGCGAGCTTAACCGGACGCTCTAAGACCGTACTTACTAGGATCATTTCTATAGTACGCGTCCCGTCTTTGTTCCTCAACAAAGGCACTCACTAAAACTGCGATGATGAGCTGCAGTGTTGTCTCCTGAGCGCGAAATCTGGATGGGTGACCGGTGCTAAACTGCGTTGCCCTACCTTTGATGAACGTTCCGGTTTCTCTTCCGGAGAAGCATGGAGGGAGGCGACGCCAGCTGAGTAGTAGGATTTTGTAAGCAAGTGATATATAAAACCTTCGCACCCTTGTCATAGAGCCTTTTTCCGTCGTCGGCAATTATCAGAGAACTCTTTTGATGTGTGAAAACTGTTTCAAGGGGAGAGTTGCTGAAGGACTCTTGCAGAAGAGATAGTGTGACTTCATGGTAATTTTAATTACTTCTATCAGTGAAACATAACGTTATATCTCTCGCGGTTACTCACAATATTAACTAGGGCTCGCTCTCAAGTGGATTGCTAGCAACATCAAAATATCTGGTCATACTCATGCATTCGATTTATAAGCGCTTCCTACATCGATGAAATAAGGCTGCCGTGTGATCATGATTTCGAAATGAGAAGACGCAATCGACATAACGAACCAAGAGCATTGTAATGAGGGCATGTGAGCACATACCCAATAACACCATGAGAGCTGAAAGCTTTCTAATCTAAGCGCATGAAGTTTCGCCTGCATGAAACTTCCCGAACTTTGACTTATCTCAGGAAAAATAGTATTGAGAATAACTTCCCGCTTTTTTTTCTAATTGCAACATTCCTTTTTACTGAAAAAAAAACAAGGAAAGGAAGTTTTTCATGTGTATCTTAATGTCAGTAAAGTTAGTATGGTCTGCTTCTACTTTTTTGAATTCGTCATTTCCGGACGACTGTTTTAAAACACCATCGTTAAAAATTTGTACGTTTAGAAACAGACAAAAGGTCGCGTACTTTGTCCTAGTTCCTACATGGCCAAACAGATTTGCAAAGAATTTCCCGCCAGAAGTAACAAACAAAGCTTGGAAATGGAGATTTGTTTAGCAGCAAAAGTTTCCAAATTAAAATTTGTGCCTCTCGGGAAATAAAGATTTTGTCAATTCAGCCAAAATGTGGCTAATTAAAAAGTGTGCCTTTCCTTAAACTAAGCGATTCGTCAAGTAACGTAAAATCTCGAGGAAAATCTATTTTTTGTCACTGTTTACTTAAACAACATCTTTTAGTGTGCGCCACAAGTAAACGCAAAGGCCTTTCGAACCACCTTTGCGAGCTTAACCGGACGCTCTAAGACCGTACTTACTAGGATCATTTCTATAGTACGCGTCCCGTCTTTGTTCCTCAACAAAGGCACTCACTAAAACTGCGATGATGAGCTGCAGTGTTGTCTCCTGAGCGCGAAATCTGGATGGGTGACCGGTGCTAAACTGCGTTGCCCTACCTTTGATGAACGTTCCGGTTTCTCTTCCGGAGAAGCATGGAGGGAGGCGACGCCAGCTGAGTAGTAGGATTTTGTAAGCAAGTGATATATAAAACCTTCGCACCCTTGTCATAGAGCCTTTTTCCGTCGTCGGCAATTATCAGAGAACTCTTTTGATGTGTGAAAACTGTTTCAAGGGGAGAGTTGCTGAAGGACTCTTGCAGAAGAGATAGTGTGACTTCATGGTAATTTTAATTACTTCTATCAGTGAAACATAACGTTATATCTCTCGCGGTTACTCACAATATTAACTAGGGCTTGCTCTCAAGTGGATTGCTAGCAACATCAAAATATCTGGTCATACTCATGCATTCGATTTATAAGCGCTTCCTACATCGATGAAATAAGGCTGCCGTGTGATCATGATTTCGAAATGAGAAGACGCAATCGACATAACGAACCAAGAGCATTGTAATGAGGGCATGTGAGCACATACCCAATAACACCATGAGAGCTGAAAGCTTTCTAATCTAAGCGCATGAAGTTTCGCCTGCATGAAACTTCCCGAACTTTGACTTATCTCAGGAAAAATAGTATTGAGAATAACTTCCCGCTTTTTTTTCTAATTGCAACATTCCTTTTTACTGAAAAAAAAACAAGGAAAGGAAGTTTTTCATGTGTATCTTAATGTCAGTAAAGTTAGTATGGTCTGCTTCTACTTTTTTGAATTCGTCATTTCCGGACGACTGTTTTAAAACACCATCGTTGAAAATTTGTACGTTTAGAAACAGACAAAAGGTCGCGTACTTTGTCCTAGTTCCTACATGGCCAAACAGATTTGCAAAGAATTTCCCGCCAGAAGTAACAAACAAAGCTTGGAAATGGAGATTTGTTTAGCAGCAAAAGTTTCCAAATTAAAATTTGTGCCTCTCGGGAAATAAAGATTTTGTCAATTCAGCCAAAATGTGGCTAATTAAAAAGTGTGCCTTTCCTTAAACTAAGCGATTCGTCAAGTAACGTAAAATCTCGAGGAAAATCTATTTTTTGTCACTGTTTACTTAAACAACATCTTTTAGTGTGCGCCACAAGTAAACGCAAAGGCCTTTCGAACCACCTTTGCGAGCTTAACCGGACGCTCTAAGACCGTACTTACTAGGATCATTTCTATAGTACGCGTCCCGTCTTTGTTCCTCAACAAAGGCACTCACTAAAACTGCGATGATGAGCTGCAGTGTTGTCTCCTGAGCGCGAAATCTGGATGGGTGACCGGTGCTAAACTGCGTTGCCCTACCTTTGATGAACGTTCCGGTTTCTCTTCCGGAGAAGCATGGAGGGAGGCGACGCCAGCTGAGTAGTAGGATTTTGTAAGCAAGTGATATATAAAACCTTCGCACCCTTGTCATAGAGCCTTTTTCCGTCGTCGGCAATTATCAGAGAACTCTTTTGATGTGTGAAAACTGTTTCAAGGGGAGAGTTGCTGAAGGACTCTTGCAGAAGAGATAGTGTGACTTCATGGTAATTTTAATTACTTCTATCAGTGAAACATAACGTTATATCTCTCGCGGTTACTCACAATATTAACTAGGGCTTGCTCTCAAGTGGATTGCTAGCAACATCAAAATATCTGGTCATACTCATGCATTCGATTTATAAGCGCTTCCTACATCGATGAAATAAGGCTGCCGTGTGATCATGATTTCGAAATGAGAAGACGCAATCGACATAACGAACCAAGAGCATTGTAATGAGGGCATGTGAGCACATACCCAATAACACCATGAGAGCTGAAAGCTTTCTAATCTAAGCGCATGAAGTTTCGCCTGCATGAAACTTCCCGAACTTTGACTTATCTCAGGAAAAATAGTATTGAGAATAACTTCCCGCTTTTTTTTCTAATTGCAACATTCCTTTTTACTGAAAAAAAAACAAGGAAAGGAAGTTTTTCATGTGTATCTTAATGTCAGTAAAGTTAGTATGGTCTGCTTCTACTTTTTTGAATTCGTCATTTCCGGACGACTGTTTTAAAACACCATCGTTGAAAATTTGTACGTTTAGAAACAGACAAAAGGTCGCGTACTTTGTCCTAGTTCCTACATGGCCAAACAGATTTGCAAAGAATTTCCCGCCAGAAGTAACAAACAAAGCTTGGAAATGGAGATTTGTTTAGCAGCAAAAGTTTCCAAATTAAAATTTGTGCCTCTCGGGAAATAAAGATTTTGTCAATTCAGCCAAAATGTGGCTAATTAAAAAGTGTGACTTTCCTTAAACTAAGCGATTCGTCAAGTAACGTAAAATCTCGAGGAAAATCTATTTTTTGTCACTGTTTACTTAAACAACATCTTTTAGTGTGCGCCACAAGTAAACGCAAAGGCCTTTCGAACCACCTTTGCGAGCTTAACCGGACGCTCTAAGACCGTACTTACTAGGATCATTTCTATAGTACGCGTCCCGTCTTTGTTCCTCAACAAAGGCACTCACTAAAACTGCGATGATGAGCTGCAGTGTTGTCTCCTGAGCGCGAAATCTGGATGGGTGACCGGTGCTAAACTGCGTTGCCCTACCTTTGATGAACGTTCCGGTTTCTCTTCCGGAGAAGCATGGAGGGAGGCGACGCCAGCTGAGTAGTAGGATTTTGTAAGCAAGTGATATATAAAACCTTCGCACCCTTGTCATAGAGCCTTTTTCCGTCGTCGGCAATTATCAGAGAACTCTTTTGATGTGTGAAAACTGTTTCAAGGGGAGAGTTGCTGAAGGACTCTTGCAGAAGAGATAGTGTGACTTCATGGTAATTTTAATTACTTCTATCAGTGAAACATAACGTTATATCTCTCGCGGTTACTCACAATATTAACTAGGGCTTGCTCTCAAGTGGATTGCTAGCAACATCAAAATATCTGGTCATACTCATGCATTCGATTTATAAGCGCTTCCTACATCGATGAAATAAGGCTGCCGTGTGATCATGATTTCGAAATGAGAAGACGCAATCGACATAACGAACCAAGAGCATTGTAATGAGGGCATGTGAGCACATACCCAATAACACCATGAGAGCTGAAAGCTTTCTAATCTAAGCGCATGAAGTTTCGCCTGCATGAAACTTCCCGAACTTTGACTTATCTCAGGAAAAATAGTATTGAGAATAACTTCCCGCTTTTTTTTCTAATTGCAACATTCCTTTTTACTGAAAAAAAAACAAGGAAAGGAAGTTTTTCATGTGTATCTTAATGTCAGTAAAGTTAGTATGGTCTGCTTCTACTTTTTTGAATTCGTCATTTCCGGACGACTGTTTTAAAACACCATCGTTGAAAATTTGTACGTTTAGAAACAGACAAAAGGTCGCGTACTTTGTCCTAGTTCCTACATGGCCAAACAGATTTGCAAAGAATTTCCCGCCAGAAGTAACAAACAAAGCTTGGAAATGGAGATTTGTTTAGCAGCAAAAGTTTCCAAATTAAAATTTGTGCCTCTCGGGAAATAAAGATTTTGTCAATTCAGCCAAAATGTGGCTAATTAAAAAGTGTGCCTTTCCTTAAACTAAGCGATTCGTCAAGTAACGTAAAATCTCGAGGAAAATCTATTTTTTGTCACTGTTTACTTAAACAACATCTTTTAGTGTGCGCCACAAGTAAACGCAAAGGCCTTTCGAACCACCTTTGCGACCTTAACCGGACGCTCTAAGACCGTACTTACTAGGATCATTTCTATAGTACGCGTCCCGTCTTTGTTCCTCAACAAAGGCACTCACTAAAACTGCGATGATGAGCTGCAGTGTTGTCTCCTGAGCGCGAAATCTGGATGGGTGACCGGTGCTAAACTGCGTTGCCCTACCTTTGATGAACGTTCCGGTTTCTCTTCCGGAGAAGCATGGTGGGAGGCGACGCCAGCTGAGTAGTAGGATTTTGTAAGCAAGTGATATATAAAACCTTCGCACCCTTGTCATAGAGCCTTTTTCCGTCGTCGGCAATTATCAGAGAACTCTTTTGATGTGTGAAAACTGTTTCAAGGGGAGAGTTGCTGAAGGACTCTTGCAGAAGAGATAGTGTGACTTCATGGTAATTTTAATTACTTCTATCAGTGAAACATAACGTTATATCTCTCGCGGTTACTCACAATATTAACTAGGGCTTGCTCTCAAGTGGATTGCTAGCAACATCAAAATATCTGGTCATACTCATGCATTCGATTTATAAGCGCTTCCTACATCGATGAAATAAGGCTGCCGTGTGATCATGATTTCGAAATGAGAAGACGCAATCGACATAACGAACCAAGAGCATTGTAATGAGGGCATGTGAGCACATACCCAATAACACCATGAGAGCTGAAAGCTTTCTAATCTAAGCGCATGAAGTTTCGCCTGCATGAAACTTCCCGAACTTTGACTTATCTCAGGAAAAATAGTATTGAGAATAACTTCCCGCTTTTTTTTCTAATTGCAACATTCCTTTTTACTGAAAAAAAAACAAGGAAAGGAAGTTTTTCATGTGTATCTTAATGTCAGTAAAGTTAGTATGGTCTGCTTCTACTTTTTTGAATTCGTCATTTCCGGACGACTGTTTTAAAACACCATCGTTGAAAATTTGTACGTTTAGAAACAGACAAAAGGTCGCGTACTTTGTCCTAGTTCCTACATGGCCAAACAGATTTGCAAAGAATTTCCCGCCAGAAGTAACAAACAAAGCTTGGAAATGGAGATTTGTTTAGCAGCAAAAGTTTCCAAATTAAAATTTGTGCCTCTCGGGAAATAAAGATTTTGTCAATTCAGCCAAAATGTGGCTAATTAAAAAGTGTGCCTTTCCTTAAACTAAGCGATTCGTCAAGTAACGTAAAATCTCGAGGAAAATCTATTTTTTGTCACTGTTTACTTAAACAACATCTTTTAGTGTGCGCCACAAGTAAACGCAAAGGCCTTTCTAACCACCTTTGCGAGGTTAACCGGACGCTCTAAGACCGTACTTACTAGGATCATTTCTATAGTACGCGTCCCGTCTTTGTTCCTCAACAAAGGCACTCACTAAAACTGCGATGATGAGCTGCAGTGTTGTCTCCTGAGCGCGAAATCTGGATGGGTGACCGGTGCTAAACTGCGTTGCCCTACCTTTGATGAACGTTCCGGTTTCTCTTCCGGAGAAGCATGGAGGGAGGCGACGCCAGCTGAGTAGTAGGATTTTGTAAGCAAGTGATATATAAAACTTTCGCACCCTTGTCATAGAGCCTTTTTCCGTCGTCGGCAATTATCAGAGAACTCTTTTTATGTGTGAAAACTGTTTCAAGGGGAGAGTTGCTGAAGGACTCTTGCAGAAGAGATAGTGTGACTTCATGGTAATTTTAATTACTTCTATCAGTGAAACATAACGTTATATCTCTCGCGGTTACTCACAATATTAACTAGGGCTTGCTCTCAAGTGGATTGCTAGCAACATCAAAATATCTGGTCATACTCATGCATTCGATTTATAAGCGCTTCCTACATCGATGAAATAAGGCTGCCGTGTGATCATGATTTCGAAATGAGAAGACGCAATCGACATAACGAACCAAGAGCATTGTAATGAGGGCATGTGAGCACATACCCAATAACACCATGAGAGCTGAAAGCTTTCTAATCTAAGCGCATGAAGTTTCGCCTGCATGAAACTTCCCGAACTTTGACTTATCTCAGGAAAAATAGTATTGAGAATAACTTCCCGCTTTTTTTTCTAATTGCAACATTCCTTTTTACTGAAAAAAAAACAAGGAAAGGAAGTTTTTCATGTGTATCTTAATGTCAGTAAAGTTAGTATGGTCTGCTTCTACTTTTTTGAATTCGTCATTTCCGGACGACTGTTTTAAAACACCATCGTTGAAAATTTGTACGTTTAGAAACAGACAAAAGGTCGCGTACTTTGTCCTAGTTCCTACATGGCCAAACAGATTTGCAAAGAATTTCCCGCCAGAAGTAACAAACAAAGCTTGGAAATGGAGATTTGTTTAGCAGCAAAAGTTTCCAAATTAAAATTTGTGCCTCTCGGGAAATAAAGATTTTGTCAATTCAGCCAAAATGTGGCTAATTAAAAAGTGTGCCTTTCCTTAAACTAAGCGATTCGTCAAGTAACGTAAAATCTCGAGGAAAATCTATTTTTTGTCACTGTTTACTTAAACAACATCTTTTAGTGTGCGCCACAAGTAAACGCAAAGGCCTTTCGAACCACCTTTGCGAGCTTAACCGGACGCTCTAAGACCGTACTTACTAGGATCATTTCTATAGTACGCGTCCCGTCTTTGTTCCTCAACAAAGGCACTCACTAAAACTGCGATGATGAGCTGCAGTGTTGTCTCCTGAGCGCGAAATCTGGATGGGTGACCGGTGCTAAACTGCGTTGCCCTACCTTTGATGAACGTTCCGGTTTCTCTTCCGGAGAAGCATGGAGGGAGGCGACGCCAGCTGAGTAGTAGGATTTTGTAAGCAAGTGATATATAAAACCTTCGCACCCTTGTCATAGAGCCTTTTTCCGTCGTCGGCAATTATCAGAGAACTCTTTTGATGTGTGAAAACTGTTTCAAGGGGAGAGTTGCTGAAGGACTCTTGCAGAAGAGATAGTGTGACTTCATGGTAATTTTAATTACTTCTATCAGTGAAACATAACGTTATATCTCTCGCGGTTACTCACAATATTAACTAGGGCTTGCTCTCAAGTGGATTGCTAGCAACATCAAAATATCTGGTCATACTCATGCATTCGATTTATAAGCGCTTCCTACATCGATGAAATAAGGCTGCCGTGTGATCATGATTTCGAAATGAGAAGACGCAATCGACATAACGAACCAAGAGCATTGTAATGAGGGCATGTGAGCACATACCCAATAACACCATGAGAGCTGAAAGCTTTCTAATCTAAGCGCATGAAGTTTCGCCTGCATGAAACTTCCCGAACTTTGACTTATCTCAGGAAAAATAGTATTGAGAATAACTTCCCGCTTTTTTTTCTAATTGCAACATTCCTTTTTACTGAAAAAAGAACAAGGAAAGGAAGTTTTTCATGTGTATCTTAATGTCAGTAAAGTTAGTATGGTCTGCTTCTACTTTTTTGAATTCGTCATTTCCGGACGACTGTTTTAAAACACCATCGTTGAAAATTTGTACGTTTAGAAACAGACAAAAGGTCGCGTACTTTGTCCTAGTTCCTACATGGCCAAACAGATTTGCAAAGAATTTCCCGCCAGAAGTAACAAACAAAGCTTGGAAATGGAGATTTGTTTAGCAGCAAAAGTTTCCAAATTAAAATTTGTGCCTCTCGGGAAATAAAGATTTTGTCAATTCAGCCAAAATGTGGCTAATTAAAAAGTGTGCCTTTCCTTAAACTAAGCGATTCGTCAAGTAACGTAAAATCTCGAGGAAAATCTATTTTTTGTCACTGTTTACTTAAACAACATCTTTTAGTGTGCGCCACAAGTAAACGCAAAGGCCTTTCGAACCACCTTTGTGACCTTAACCGGACGCTCTAAGACCGTACTTACTAGGATCATTTCTATAGTACGCGTCCCGTCTTTGTTCCTCAACAAAGGCACTCACTAAAACTGCGATGATGCGCTGCAGTGTTGTCTCCTGAGCGCGAAATCTGGATGGGTGACCGGTGCTAAACTGCGTTGCCCTACCTTTGATGAACGTTCCGGTTTCTCTTCCGGAGAAGCATGGAGGGAGGCGACGCCAGCTGAGTAGTAGGATTTTGTAAGCAAGTGATATATAAAACCTTCGCACCCTTGTCATAGAGCCTTTTTCCGTCGTCGGCAATTATCAGAGAACTCTTTTGATGTGTGAAAACTGTTTCAAGGGGAGAGTTGCTGAAGGACTCTTGCAGAAGAGATAGTGTGACTTCATGGTAATTTTAATTACTTCTATCAGTGAAACATAACGTTATATCTCTCGCGGTTACTCACAATATTAACTAGGGCTTGCTCTCAAGTGGATTGCTAGCAACATCAAAATATCTGGTCATACTCATGCATTCGATTTATAAGCGCTTCCTACATCGATGAAATAAGGCTGCCGTGTGATCATGATTTCGAAATGAGAAGACGCAATCGACATAACGAACCAAGAGCATTGTAATGAGGGCATGTGAGCACATACCCAATAACACCATGAGAGCTGAAAGCTTTCTAATCTAAGCGCATGAAGTTTCGCCTGCATGAAACTTCCCGAACTTTGACTTATCTCAGGAAAAATAGTATTGAGAATAACTTCCCGCTTTTTTTTCTAATTGCAACATTCCTTTTTACTGAAAAAAAAACAAGGAAAGGAAGTTTTTCATGTGTATCTTAATGTCAGTAAAGTTAGTATGGTCTGCTTCTACTTTTTTGAATTCGTCATTTCCGGACGACTGTTTTAAAACACCATCGTTGAAAATTTGTACGTTTAGAAACAGACAAAAGGTCGCGTACTTTGTCCTAGTTCCTACATGGCCAAACAGATTTGCAAAGAATTTCCCGCCAGAAGTAACAAACAAAGCTTGGAAATGGAGATTTGTTTAGCAGCAAAAGTTTCCAAATTAAAATTTGTGCCTCTCGGGAAATAAAGATTTTGTCAATTCAGCCAAAATGTGGCTAATTAAAAAGTGTGCCTTTCCTTAAACTAAGCGATTCGTCAAGTAACGTAAAATCTCGAGGAAAATCTATTTTTTGTCACTGTTTACTTAAACAACATCTTTTAGTGTGCGCCACAAGTAAACGCAAAGGCCTTTCGAACCACCTTTGCGAGCTTAACCGGACGCTCTAAGACCGTACTTACTAGGATCATTTCTATAGTACGCGTCCCGTCTTTGTTCCTCAACAAAGGCACTCACTAAAACTGCGATGATGAGCTGCAGTGTTGTCTCCTGAGCGCGAAATCTGGATGGGTGACCGGTGCTAAACTGCGTTGCCCTACCTTTGATGAACGTTCCGGTTTCTCTTCCGGAGAAGCATGGAGGGAGGCGACGCCAGCTGAGTAGTAGGATTTTGTAAGCAAGTGATATATAAAACCTTCGCACCCTTGTCATAGAGCCTTTTTCCGTCGTCGGCAATTATCAGAGAACTCTTTTGATGTGTGAAAACTGTTTCAAGGGGAGAGTTGCTGAAGGACTCTTGCAGAAGAGATAGTGTGACCTCATGGTAATTTTAATTACTTCTATCAGTGAAACATAACGTTATATCTCTCGCGGTTACTCACAATATTAACTAGGGCTTGCTCTCAAGTGGATTGCTAGCAACATCAAAATATCTGGTCATACTCATGCATTCGATTTATAAGCGCTTCCTACATCGATGAAATAAGGCTGCCGTGTGATCATGATTTCGAAATGAGAAGACGCAATCGACATAACGAACCAAGAGCATTGTAATGAGGGCATGTGAGCACATACCCAATAACACCATGAGAGCTGAAAGCTTTCTAATCTAAGCGCATGAAGTTTCGCCTGCATGAAACTTCCCGAACTTTGACTTATCTCAGGAAAAATAGTATTGAGAATAACTTCCCGCTTTTTTTTCTAATTGCAACATTCCTTTTTACTGAAAAAAAAACAAGGAAAGGAAGTTTTTCATGTGTATCTTAATGTCAGTAAAGTTAGTATGGTCTGCTTCTACTTTTTTGAATTCGTCATTTCCGGACGACTGTTTTAAAACACCATCGTTGAAAATTTGTACGTTTAGAAACAGACAAAAGGTCGCGTACTTTGTCCTAGTTCCTACATGGCCAAACAGATTTGCAAAGAATTTCCCGCCAGAAGTAACAAACAAAGCTTGGAAATGGAGATTTGTTTAGCAGCAAAAGTTTCCAAATTAAAATTTGTGCCTCTCGGGAAATAAAGATTTTGTCAATTCAGCCAAAATGTGGCTAATTAAAAAGTGTGCCTTTCCTTAAACTAAGCGATTCGTCAAGTAACGTAAAATCTCGAGGAAAATCTATTTTTTGTCACTGTTTACTTAAACAACATCTTTTAGTGTGCGCCACAAGTAAACGCAAAGGCCTTTCGAACCACCTTTGTGACCTTAACCGGACGCTCTAAGACCGTACTTACTAGGATCATTTCTATAGTACGCGTCCCGTCTTTGTTCCTCAACAAAGGCACTCACTAAAACTGCGATGATGAGCTGCAGTGTTGTCTCCTGAGCGCGAAATCTGGATGGGTGACCGGTGCTAAACTGCGTTGCCCTACCTTTGATGAACGTTCCGGTTTCTCTTCCGGAGAAGCATGGAGGGAGGCGACGCCAGCTGAGTAGTAGGATTTTGTAAGCAAGTGATATATAAAACCTTCGCACCCTTGTCATAGAGCCTTTTTCCGTCGTCGGCAATTATCAGAGAACTCTTTTGATGTGTGAAAACTGTTTCAAGGGGAGAGTTGCTGAAGGACTCTTGCAGAAGAGATAGTGTGACTTCATGGTAATTTTAATTACTTCTATCAGTGAAACATAACGTTATATCTCTCGCGGTTACTCACAATATTAACTAGGGCTCGCTCTCAAGTGGATTGCTAGCAACATCAATATATCTGGTCATTCTCATGCGTTCGATTTAAAGCGCTTCCTACATCGATGAAATAAGGCTGCCGTGTGATCATGATTTCGAAATGAGAAGACGCAATCGACATAACGAACCAAGAGCATTGTAATGAGGGCATGTGAGCACATACCCAATAACACCATGAGAGCTGAAAGCTTTCTAATCTAAGCGCATGAAGTTTCGCCTGCATGAAACTTCCCGAACTTTGACTTATCTCAGGAAAAATAGTATTGAGAATAACTTCTCGCTTTTTTTTCTAATTGCAACATTCCTTTTTACTGAAAAAAAATAAGGAAAGGAAGTTTTTCATGTGTATCTTAATGTCAGTAAAGTTAGTATGGTCTGCTTCTACTTTTTTGAATTCGTCATTTCCGGACGACTGTTTTAAAACACCATCGTTGAAAATTTGTACGTTTAGAAACAGACAAAAGGTCGCGTACTTCGTCCTAGTTCCTACATGGCCAAACAGATTTGCAAAGAATTTCCCGCCAGAAGTAACAAACAAAGCTTGGAAATGGAGATTTGTTTAGCAACAAAAGTTTCCAAATTAAAATTTGTGCCTCTCGGGAAATAAAGATTTTGTCAATTCAGCCAAAATGTGGCTATTTAAAAAGTGTGCCTTTCCTTAAACTAAGCGATTCGTCAAGTAACATAAAATCTCGAGGAAAATCTATTTTTTGTCACTGTTTACTTAAACAACATCTTTTAGTGTGCGCCACAAGTAAACGCAAAGGCCTTTCGAACCACCTTTGCGAGCTTAACCGGACGCTCTAAGACCGTACTTACTAGGATCATTTCTATAGTACGCGTCCCGTCTTTGTTCCTCAACAAAGGCACTCACTAAAACTGCGATGATGAGCTGCAGTGTTGCCTCCTGAGCGCGAAATCTGGATGGGTGACCGGTGCTAAACTGCGTTGCCCTACCTTTGATGAACGTTCCGGTTTCTCTTCCGGAGAAGCATGGAGGGAGGCGACGCCAGCTGAGTAGTAGGATTTTGTAAGCAAGTGATATATAAAACCTTCGCACCCTTGTCATAGAGCCTTTTTCCGTCGTCGGCAATTATCAGAGAACTCATTTTATGTGTGAAAACTGTTTCAAGGGGAGAGTTGCTGAAGGACTCTTGCAGAAGAGATAGTGTGACTTCATGGTAATTTTAATTACTTCTATCAGTGAAACATAACGTTATATCTCTCGCGGTTACTCACAATATTAACTAGGGCTCGCTCTCATGTGGATTGCTAGCAACATCAAAATATCTGGTCATACTCATGCGTTCGATTTAAAGCGCTTCCTACATCGATGAAATAAGGCTGCCGTGTGGTCATGATTTTGAAATGAGAAGACGCAATCGACATAACGAACCAAGAGCATTGTAATGAGGGCATGTGAGCACATACCCAATAACACCATGAGAGCTGAAAGCTTTCTAATCTAAGCGCATGAAGTTTCGCCTGCATGAAACTTCCCGAACTTTGACTTATCTCAGGAAAAATAGTATTGAGAATAACTTCCCGCTTTTTTTTCTAATTGCAACATTCCTTTTTACTGAAAAAAAATAAGGAAAGGAAGTTTTTCATGTGTATCTTAATGTCAGTAAAGTTAGTATGGTCTGCTTCTACTTTTTTGAATTCGTCATTTCCGGACGACTGTTTTAAAACACGATCGTTGAAAATTTGGACGTTTAGAAACAGACAAAAGGTCGCGTACTTTGTCCTAGTTCCTACATGGCCAAACAGATTTGCAAAGAATTTCCCGCCAGAAGTAACAAACAAAGCTTGGAAATGGAGATTTGTTTAGCAGCAAAAGTTTCCAAATTAAAATTTGTGCCTCTCGGAAATAAAGATTTTGTCAATTCAGCCAAAATGTGGCTAATTAAAAAGTGTGCCTTTCCTTAAACTAAGCGATTCGTCAAGTAACATAAAATCTCGAGGAAAATCTATTTTTTGTCACTGTTTACTTAAACAACATCTTTTAGTGTGCGCCACAAGTAAACGCAAAGGCCTTTCGAACCACCTTTGCGAGCTTAACCGGACGCTCTAAGACCGTACTTACTAGGATCATTTCTATAGTACGCGTCCCGTCTTTGTTCCTCAACAAAGGCACTCACTAAAACTGCGATGATGAGCTGCAGTGTTGTCTCCTGAGCGCGAAATCTGGATGGGTGACCGGTGCTAAACTGCGTTGCCCTACCTTTGATGAAAGTTCCGGTTTCTCTTCCGGAGAAGCATGGAGGGAGGCGACGCCAGCTGAGTAGTAGGATTTTGTAAGCAAGTGATATATAAAACCTTCGCACCCTTGTCATAGAGCCTTTTTCCGTCGTCGGCAATTATCAGAGAACTCATTTGATGTGTGAAAACTGTTTCAAGGGGAGAGTTGCTGAAGGACTCTTGCAGAAGAGATAGTGTGACTTCATGGTAATTTTAATTACTTCTATCAGTGAAACATAACGTTATATCTCTCGCGGTTACTCATAATATTAACTAGGGCTCGCTCTCAAGTGGATTGCTAGCAACATCAAAATATCTGGTCATACTCATGCGTTCGATTTAAAGCGCTTCCTACATCGATGAAATAAGGCTGCCGTGTGATCATGATTTCGAAATGAGAAGACGCAATCGACATAACGAACCAAGAGCATTGTAATGAGGGCATGTGAGCACATACCCAATAACACCATGAGAGCTGAAAGCTTTCTAATCTAAGCGCATGAAGTTTCGCCTGCATGAAACTTCCCGAACTTTGACTTATCTCAGGAAAAATAGTATTGAGAATAACTTCCCGCTTTTTTTTCTAATTGCAACATTCCTTTTTACTTAAAAAAAATAAGGAAAGGAAGTTTTTCATGTGTATCTTAATGTCAGTAAAGTTAGTATGGTCTGCTTCTACTTTTTTGAATTCGTCATTTCTGGACGACTGTTTTAAAACACCATCGTTGAAAATTTGTACGTTTAGAAACAGACAAAAGGTCGCGTACTTTGTCCTAGTTCCTACATGGCCAAACAGATTTGCAAAGAATTTCCCGCCAGAAGTAACAAACAAAGCTTGGAAATGGATATTTGTTTAGCAACAAAAGTTTCCAAATTAAAATTTGTGCCTCTCGGGAAATAAAGATTTTGTCAATTCAGCCAAAATGTGGCTAATTAAAAAGTGTGCCTTTCCTTAAACTAAGCGATTCGTCAAGTAACGTAAAATCTCGAGGAAAATCTATTTTTTGTCACTGTTTACTTAAACAACATCTTTTAGTGTGCGCCACAAGTAAATGCAAAGGCCTTTCGAACCACCTTTGCGAGCTTAACCGGACGCTCTAAGACCGTACTTACTAGGATCATTTCTATAGTACGCGTCCCGTCTTTGTTCCTCAACAAAGGCACTCACTAAAACTGCGATGATGAGCTGCAGTGTTGTCTCCTGAGCGCGAAATCTGGATGGGTGACCGGTGCTAAACTGCGTTGCCCTACCTTTGATGAACGTTCCGGTTTCTCTTCCGGAGAAGCATGGAGGGAGGCGACGCCAGCTGAGTAGTAGGATTTTGTAAGCAAGTGATATATAAAACCTTCGCACCCTTGTCATAGAGCCTTTTTCCGTCGTCGGCAATTATCAGAGAACTCATTTGATGTGTGAAAACTGTTTCAAGGGGAGAGTTGCTGAAGGACTCTTGCAGAAGAGATAGTGTGACTTCATGGTAATTTTAATTACTTCTATCAGTGAAACATAACGTTATATCTCTCGCGGTTACTCACAATATTAACTAGGGCTCGCTCTCAAGTGGATTGCTAGCAACATCAAAATATCTGGTCATACTCATGCGTTCGATTTAAAGCGCTTCCTACATCGATGAAATAAGGCTGCCGTGTGATCATGATTTCGAAATGAGAAGACGCAATCGACATAACGAACCAAGAGCATTGTAATGAGGGCATGTGAGCACATACCCAATAACACCATGAGAGCTGAAAGCTTTCTAATCTAAGCGCATGAAGTTTCGCCTGCATGAAACTTCCCGAACTTTGACTTATCTCAGGAAAAATAGTATTGAGAATAACTTCCCGCTTTTTTTTCTAATTGCAACATTCCTTTTTACTGAAAAAAAATAAGGAAAGGAAGTTTTTCATGTGTATCTTAATGTCAGTAAAGTTAGTATGGTCTGCTTCTACTTTTTTGAATTCGTCATTTCCGGACGACTGTTTTAAAACACCATCGTTAAAAATTTGTACGTTTAGAAACAGACAAAAGGTCGCGTACTTTGTCCTAGTTCCTACATGGCCAAACAGATTTGCAAAGAATTTCCCGCCAGAAGTAACAAACAAAGCTTGGAAATGGAGATTTGTTTAGCAACAAAAGTTTCCAAATTAAAATTTGTGCCTCTCGGGAAATAAAGATTTTGTCAATTCAGCCAAAATGTGGCTAATTAAAAAGTGTGCCTTTCCTTAAACTAAGCGATTCGTCAAGTAACATAAAATCTCGAGGAAAATCTATTTTTTGTCACTGTTTACTTAAACAACATCTTTTAGTGTGCGCCACAAGTAAACGCAAAGGCCTTTCGAACCACCTTTGCGAGCTTAACCGGACGCTCTAAGACCGTACTTACTAGGATCATTTCTATAGTACGCGTCCCGTCTTTGTTCCTCAACAAAGGCACTCACTAAAACTGCGATGATGAGCTGCAGTGTTGTCTCCTGAGCGCGAAATCTGGATGGGTGACCGGTGCTGAACTGCGTTGCCCTACCTTTGATGAACGTTCCGGTTTCTCTTCCGGAGAAGCATGGAGGGAGGCGACGCCAGCTGAGTAGTAGGATTTTGTAAGCAAGTGATATATAAAACCTTCGCACCCTTGTCATAGAGCCTTTTTCCGTCGTCGGCAATTATCAGAGAACTCATTTTATGTGTGAAAACTGTTTCACGGGGAGAGTTGCTGAAGGACTTTTGCAGAAGAGATAGTGTGACTTCATGGTAATTTTAATTACTTCTATCAGTGAAACATAACGTTATATCTCTCGCGGTTACTCACAATATTAACTAGGGCTCGCTCTCAAGTGGATTGCTAGCAACATCAAAATATCTGGTCATACTCATGCGTTCGATTTAAAGCACTTCCTACATCGATGAAATAAGGCTGCCGTGTGATCATGATTTCGAAATGAGAAGACGCAATCGACATAACGAACCAAGAGCATTGTAATGAGGGCATGTGAGCACGTACCCAATAACACCATGAGAGCTGAAAGCTTTCTAATCTAAGCGCATGAAGTTTCGCCTGCATGAAACTTCCCGAACTTTGACTTATCTCAGGAAAAATAGTATTGAGAATAACTTCCCGCGTTTTTTTCTAATTGCAACATTCCTTTTTACTGAAAAAAAACAAGGAAAGGAAGTTTTTCATGTGTATCTTAATGTCAGTAAAGTTAGTATGGTCTGCTTCTACTTTTTTGAATTCGTCATTTCCGGACGACTGTTTTAAAACACCATAGTTGAAAATTTGTACGTTTAGAAACAGACAAAAGGTCGCGTACTTTGTGCTAGTTCCTACATGGCCAAACAGATTTGCAAAGAATTTCCCGCCAAAAGGAACAAACAAAGCTTGGAAATGGAGATTTGTTTAGCAACAAAAGTTTCCAAATTAAAATTTGTGCCTCTCGGGAAATAAAGATTTTGTCAATTCAGCCAAAATGTGGCTAATTAAAAAGTGTGCCTTTCCTTAAACTAAGCGATTCGTCAAGTAACATAAAATCTCGAGGAAAATCTATTTTTTGTCACTGTTTACTTAAACAACATCTTTTAGTGTGCGCCACAAGTAAACGCAAAGGCCTTTCTAACCACCTTTGCGAGGTTAACCGGACGCTCTAAGACCGTACTTACTAGGATCATTTCTATAGTACGCGTCCTGTCTTTGTGCCTCAACAAAGGCACTCACTAAAATTGCGATGATGAGCTGCAGTGTTGTCTCCTGAGCGCGAAATCTGGATGGGTGACCGGTGCTAAACTGCGTTGCCCTACCTTTGATGAACGCTCCGGTTTCTCTTCCGGAGAAGCATGGAGGGAGGCGACGCCAGCTGAGTAGTAAGATTTTGTAAGCAAGTGATATATAAAACCTTCGCACCCTTGTCACAGAGTCTTTTTCCGTCGTCGTCAATTATCGGAGAGCTCATTTTATGTGTGAAAACTGTTTCAAGGGTAGAGTTGCTGAAGGACTCTTGCAGAAGAGATAGTGTGACCTCATGGTAATTTTAATTACTTTTATCAGTGAAACATAACGTTATATCTCTCGCGGTTACTCACAATATTAACTAGGGCTTGCTCTCAAGTGGATTGCTAGCAACATCAAAGTATCTGGCCATACTCATGCATTCGATTTATAAGCGCTTCCTACATCGATGAAATAAGGCTGCCGTGTGATCATAATTTCGAAATGAGAAGACGCAATCGACATAACAAACCAAGAGCATTGTAATGAGGGCATGTGAGCACATACCCAATAACACCATGAGAGCTGATAGCTTTCTAGTCTAAGGGCATGAAGTTTGGCCTGCATGAAACTTCCCGAATTTTGACATATCTCAGGAAAAATAGTATTGAGAAAAACTTCCCACTTTCTTTTCTAATTGCAACATTCCCTTTTTACTGAAAAAAAATAAGGAAAGGAAGTTTTTCATGTGTGTCTTAATGTCAGTAAAGTTAGTATGGTCTGCTTCTACTTTTTTGAATTCGTCATTTCCGGACGACTGTTTTAAAACACCATCGTTGAAAATTTGTACGTTTAGAAACAGACAAAAGGTCGCGTACTTTGTCCTAGTTCCTACATGGCCAAACAGATTTGCAAAGAATTTCCCGCCAGAAGTAACAAACAAAGCTTGGAAATGGAGATTTGTTTGGCAACAAAAGTTTCCAAATTAAAATTTGTGCCTCTCTGGAAATAAAGATTTTGTCAATTCAGCCAAAATGTGGCTAATTAAAAAGTGTGCCTTTCCTTAAACTAAGCGATTCGTCAAGTAACATAAAATCTCGAGGAAAATCTATTTTTTGTCACTGTTTACTTAAACAACATCTTTTAGTGTGCGCCACAAGTAAACGCAAAGGCCTTTCGAACCACTTTTGCGAGCTTAACCGGACGCTCTAAGACCGTACTTACTAGGATCATTTCTATAGTACGCGTCCCGTCTTTGTTCCTCAACAAAGGCACTCACTAAAACTGCGATGATGAGCTGCAGTGTTGTCTCCTGAGCGCGAAATCTGGATGGGTGACCGGTGCTAAACTGCGTTGCCCTACCTTTGATGAACGTTCCGGTTTCTCTTCCGGAGAAGCATGGAGGGAGGCGACGCCAGCTAATTAGTAAGATTTTGTAAGCAAGTGATATATAAAACCTTCGCACCCTTGTCATAGAGCCTTTTTCCGTCGTCGGCAATTATCGGAGAGCTCATTTTATGTGTGAAAACTGTTTCAAGGGTAGAGTTGCTGAAGGACTCTTGCAGAAGAGATAGTGTGACCTCATGGTAATTTTAATTACTTCTATCAGTGAAACATAACGTTATATCTCTCGCGGTTACTCACAATATTAACTAGGGCTTGCTCTCAAGTGGATTGCTAGCAACATCAAAGTATCTGGCCATACTCATGCATTCGATTTATAAGCGCTTCCTACATCGATGAAATAAGGCTGCCGTGTGATCATAATTTCGAAATGAGAAGACGCAATCGACATAACAAACCAAGAGCATTGTAATGAGGGCATGTGAGCACATACCCAATAACACCATGAGAGCTGATAGCTTTCTAGTCTAAGGGCATGAAGTTTGGCCTGCATGAAACTTCCCGAATTTTGACATATCTCAGGAAAAATAGTATTGAGAAAAACTTCCCACTTTCTTTTCTAATTGCAACATTCCCTTTTTACTGAAAAAAAATAAGGAAAGGAAGTTTTTCATGTGTGTCTTAATGTCAGTAAAGTTAGTATGGTCTGCTTCTACTTTTTTGAATTCGTCATTTCCGGACGACTGTTTTAAAACACCATCGTTGAAAATTTGTACGTTTAGAAACAGACAAAAGGTCGCGTACTTTGTCCTAGTTCCTACATGGCCAAACAGATTTGCAAAGAATTTCCCGCCAGAAGTAACAAACAAAGCTTGGAAATGGAGATTTGTTTGGCAACAAAAGTTTCCAAATTAAAATTTGTGCCTCTCTGGAAATAAAGATTTTGTCAATTCAGCCAAAATGTGGCTAATTAAAAAGTGTGCCTTTCCTTAAACTAAGCGATTCGTCAAGTAACATAAAATCTCGAGGAAAATCTATTTTTTGTCACTGTTTACTTAAACAACATCTTTTAGTGTGCGCCACAAGTAAACGCAAAGGCCTTTCGAACCACTTTTGCGAGCTTAACCGGACGCTCTAAGACCGTACTTACTAGGATCATTTCTATAGTACGCGTCCCGTCTTTGTTCCTCAACAAAGGCACTCACTAAAACTGCGATGATGAGCTGCAGTGTTGTCTCCTGAGCGCGAAATCTGGATGGGTGACCGGTGCTAAACTGCGTTGCCCTACCTTTGATGAACGTTCCGGTTTCTCTTCCGGAGAAGCATGGAGGGAGGCGACGCCAGCTAATTAGTAAGATTTTGTAAGCAAGTGATATATAAAACCTTCGCACCCTTGTCATAGAGCCTTTTTCCGTCGTCGGCAATTATCGGAGAGCTCATTTTATGTGTGAAAACTGTTTCAAGGGTAGAGTTGCTGAAGGACTCTTGCAGAAGAGATAGTGTGACCTCATGGTAATTTTAATTACTTCTATCAGTGAAACATAACGTTATATCTCTCGCGGTTACTCACAATATTAACTAGGGCTTGCTCTCAAGTGGATTGCTAGCAACATCAAAGTATCTGGCCATACTCATGCATTCGATTTATAAGCGCTTCCTACATCGATGAAATAAGGCTGCCGTGTGATCATAATTTCGAAATGAGAAGACGCAATCGACATAACAAACCAAGAGCATTGTAATGAGGGCATGTGAGCACATACCCAATAACACCATGAGAGCTGATAGCTTTCTAGTCTAAGGGCATGAAGTTTGGCCTGCATGAAACTTCCCGAATTTTGACATATCTCAGGAAAAATAGTATTGAGAAAAACTTCCCACTTTCTTTTCTAATTGCAACATTCCCTTTTTACTGAAAAAAAATAAGGAAAGGAAGTTTTTCATGTGTGTCTTAATGTCAGTAAAGTTAGTATGGTCTGCTTCTACTTTTTTGAATTCGTCATTTCCGGACGACTGTTTTAAAACACCATCGTTGAAAATTTGTACGTTTAGAAACAGACAAAAGGTCGCGTACTTTGTCCTAGTTCCTACATGGCCAAACAGATTTGCAAAGAATTTCCCGCCAGAAGTAACAAACAAAGCTTGGAAATGGAGATTTGTTTGGCAACAAAAGTTTCCAAATTAAAATTTGTGCCTCTCTGGAAATAAAGATTTTGTCAATTCAGCCAAAATGTGGCTAATTAAAAAGTGTGCCTTTCCTTAAACTAAGCGATTCGTCAAGTAACATAAAATCTCGAGGAAAATCTATTTTTTGTCACTGTTTACTTAAACAACATCTTTTAGTGTGCGCCACAAGTAAACGCAAAGGCCTTTCGAACCACCTTTGCGAGCTTAACCGGACGCTCTAAGACCGTACTTACTAGGATCATTTCTATAGTACGCGTCCCGTCTTTGTTCCTCAACAAAGGCACTCACTAAAACTGCGATGATGAGCTGCAGTGTTGTCTCCTGAGCGCGAAATCTGGATGGGTGACCGGTGCTAAACTGCGTTGCCCTACCTTTGATGAACGTTCCGGTTTCTCTTCCGGAGAAGCATGGAGGGAGGCGACGCCAGCTAATTAGTAAGATTTTGTAAGCAAGTGATATATAAAACCTTCGCACCCTTGTCATAGAGCCTTTTTCCGTCGTCGGCAATTATCGGAGAACTCATTTTATGTGTGAAAACTGTTTCAAGGGGAGAGTTGCTGAAGGACTCTTGCAGAAGAGATAGTGTGACTTCATGGTAATTTTAATTACTTCTATCAGTGAAACATAACGTTATATCTCTCGCGGTTACTCACAATATTAACTAGGGCTCGCTCTCAAGTGGATTGCTAGCAACATCAATATATCTGGTCATACTCATGCATTCGATTTATAAGCGCTTCCTACATCGATGAAATAAGGCTGCCGTGTGATCATGATTTCGAAATGAGAAGACGCAATCGACATAACGAACCAAGAGCATTGTAATGAGGGCATGTGAGCACATACCCAATAACACCATGAGCCCTGATAGCTTTCTATTATAAGGGCATGAAGTTTGGCCTGCATGAAACTTCCCGAATTTTGACATATCTCAGGAAAAATAGTATTGAGAATAACTTCCCGCTTTTTTTCTAATTGCAACATTCCCTTTTTACTGAAAAAAATAAGGAAAGGAAGTTTTTCATGTGTGTCTTAATGTCAGTAAAGTTAGTATGGTCTGCTTCTACTTTTTCGAATTCGTCATTTCCGGACAACTGTTTTAAAACACCATCGTTGAAAATTTGTACGTTTAGAAACAGACAAAAGGTCGCGTACTTTGTCCTAGTTCCTACATGGCCAAACAGATTTGCAAAGAATTTCCCGCTAGAAGTAACAAACAAAGCTTGGAAATGGAGATTTGTTTAGCAACAAAAGTTTCCAAATTAAAATTTGTGCCTCTCGGGAAATAAAGATTTTTTCAATTCAGCCAAAATGTGGCTAATTAAAAAGTGTGCGTTTCCTTAATTTAAGCGTTTCGTCAAGTAACATAAAATCTCGAGGAAAATCTATTTTTTGTCACTGTTCACTTAAACAACATCTTTTAGTGTGCGCCACAAGTAAACGCAAAGGCCTTTCGAACAACCTTTGCAAGGTTAACCGGACGCTCTAAGACCGTACTTACTAGGATCATTTCTATAGTACGCGTCCCGTCTTTGTTCCTCAACAAAGGCACTCACTAAAACTGCGATGATGAGCTGCAGTGTTGTCTCCTGAGCGCGAAATCTGGATGGGTGACCGGTGCTAAACTGCGTTGCCCTACCTTTGATGAACGTTCCGGTTTCTCTTCCGGAGAAGCATGGAGGGAGGCGACGCCAGCTGAGTGGTAAGATTTTGTAAGCAAGTGATATATAAAACCTTCGCACCCTTGTCATAGAGCCTTTTTCCGTCGTCGGCAATTATCCAAGAACTCATTTTATATGTGAAAACTGTTTCAAGGGGAGAGTTGCTGCAGGACTCTTGCAGAAGAGATACTGTGACTTCATGGTAATTTTAATTACTTCTATCAGTGAAACATAACGTTATATCTCTCGCGGTTACTCACAATATTAACTAGGGCTTGCTCTCAAGTGGATTGCTAGCAACATCAAAATATCTGGTCATACTCATGCATTCGATTTATAAGCGCTTCCTACATCGATGAAATAAGGCTGCCGTGTGATCATGATTTCGAAATGAGAAGACGCAATCGACATAACGAACCAAGAGCATTGTAATGAGGGCATGTGAGCACATACCCAATAACACCATGAGAGCTGAAAGCTTTCTAATCTAAGCGCATGAAGTTTCGCCTGCATGAAACTTCCCGAACTTTGACTTATCTCAGGAAAAATAGTATTGAGAATAACTTCCCGCTTTTTTTTCTAATTGCAACATTCCTTTTTACTGAAAAAAAAACAAGGAAAGGAAGTTTTTCATGTGTATCTTAATGTCAGTAAAGTTAGTATGGTCTGCTTCTACTTTTTTGAATTCGTCATTTCCGGACGACTGTTTTAAAACACCATCGTTGAAAATTTGTACGTTTAGAAACAGACAAAAGGTCGCGTACTTTGTCCTAGTTCCTACATGGCCAAACAGATTTGCAAAGAATTTCCCGCCAGAAGTAACAAACAAAGCTTGGAAATGGAGATTTGTTTAGCAGCAAAAGTTTCCAAATTAAAATTTGTGCCTCTCGGGAAATAAAGATTTTGTCAATTCAGCCAAAATGTGGCTAATTAAAAAGTGTGCCTTTCCTTAAACTAAGCGATTCGTCAAGTAACGTAAAATCTCGAGGAAAATCTATTTTTTGTCACTGTTTACTTAAACAACATCTTTTAGTGTGCGCCACAAGTAAACGCAAAGGCCTTTCTAACCACCTTTGCGAGGTTAACCGGACGCTCTAAGACCGTACTTACTAGGATCATTTCTATAGTACGCGTCCCGTCTTTGTTCCTCAACAAAGGCACTCACTAAAACTGCGATGATGAGCTGCAGTGTTGTCTCCTGAGCGCGAAATCTGGATGGGTGACCGGTGCTAAACTGCGTTGCCCTACCTTTGATGAACGTTCCGGTTTCTCTTCCGGAGAAGCATGGAGGGAGGCGACGCCAGCTGAGTAGTAGGATTTTGTAAGCAAGTGATATATAAAACTTTCGCACCCTTGTCATAGAGCCTTTTTCCGTCGTCGGCAATTATCAGAGAACTCTTTTTATGTGTGAAAACTGTTTCAAGGGGAGAGTTGCTGAAGGACTCTTGCAGAAGAGATAGTGTGACTTCATGGTAATTTTAATTACTTCTATCAGTGAAACATAACGTTATATCTCTCGCGGTTACTCACAATATTAACTAGGGCTTGCTCTCAAGTGGATTGCTAGCAACATCAAAATATCTGGTCATACTCATGCATTCGATTTATAAGCGCTTCCTACATCGATGAAATAAGGCTGCCGTGTGATCATGATTTCGAAATGAGAAGACGCAATCGACATAACGAACCACGAGCATTGTAATGAGGGCATGTGAGCACATACCCAATAACACCATGAGAGCTGAAAGCTTTCTAATCTAAGCGCATGAAGTTTCGCCTGCATGAAACTTCCCGAACTTTGACTTATCTCAGGAAAAATAGTATTGAGAATAACTTCCCGCTTTTTTTTCTAATTGCAACATTCATTTTTACTGAAAAAAAAACAAGGAAAGGAAGTTTTTCATGTGTATCTTAATGTCAGTAAAGTTAGTATGGTCTGCTTCTACTTTTTTGAATTCGTCATTTCCGGACGACTGTTTTAAAACACCATCGTTGAAAATTTGTACGTTTAGAAACAGACAAAAGGTCGCGTACTTTGTCCTAGTTCCTACATGGCCAAACAGATTGGCAAAGAATTTCCCGCCAGAAGTAACAAACAAAGCTTGGAAATGGAGATTTGTTTAGCAGCAAAAGTTTCCAAATTAAAATTTGTGCCTCTCGGGAAATAAAGATTTTGTCAATTCAGCCGAAATGTGGCTAATTAAAAAGTGTGCCTTTCCTTAAACTAAGCGATTCGTCAAGTAACGTAAAATCTCGAGGAAAATCTATTTTTTGTCACTGTTTACTTAAACAACATCTTTTAGTGTGCGCCACAAGTAAACGCAAAGGCCTTTCGAACCACCTTTGCGACCTTAACCGGACGCTCTAAGACCGTACTTACTAGGATCATTTCTATAGTACGCGTCCCGTCTTTGTTCCTCAACAAAGGCACTCACTAAAACTGCGATGATGAGCTGCAGTGTTGTCTCCTGAGCGCGAAATCTGGATGGGTGACCGGTGCTAAACTGCGTTGCCCTACCTTTGATGAACGTTCCGGTTTCTCTTCCGGAGAAGCATGGAGGGAGGCGACGCCAGCTGAGTAGTAGGATTTTGTAAGCAAGTGATATATAAAACTTTCGCACCCTTGTCATAGAGCCTTTTTCCGTCGTCGGCAATTATCAGAGAACTCTTTTTATGTGTGAAAACTGTTTCAAGGGGAGAGTTGCTGAAGGACTCTTGCAGAAGAGATAGTGTGACTTCATGGTAATTTTAATTACTTCTATCAGTGAAACATAACGTTATATCTCTCGCGGTTACTCACAATATTAACTAGGGCTTGCTCTCAAGTGGATTGCTAGCAACATCAAAATATCTGGTCATACTCATGCATTCGATTTATAAGCGCTTCCTACATCGATGAAATAAGGCTGCCGTGTGATCATGATTTCGAAATGAGAAGACGCAATCGACATAACGAACCACGAGCATTGTAATGAGGGCATGTGAGCACATACCCAATAACACCATGAGAGCTGAAAGCTTTCTAATCTAAGCGCATGAAGTTTCGCCTGCATGAAACTTCCCGAACTTTGACTTATCTCAGGAAAAATAGTATTGAGAATAACTTCCCGCTTTTTTTTCTAATTGCAACATTCATTTTTACTGAAAAAAAAACAAGGAAAGGAAGTTTTTCATGTGTATCTTAATGTCAGTAAAGTTAGTATGGTCTGCTTCTACTTTTTTGAATTCGTCATTTCCGGACGACTGTTTTAAAACACCATCGTTGAAAATTTGTACGTTTAGAAACAGACAAAAGGTCGCGTACTTTGTCCTAGTTCCTACATGGCCAAACAGATTGGCAAAGAATTTCCCGCCAGAAGTAACAAACAAAGCTTGGAAATGGAGATTTGTTTAGCAGCAAAAGTTTCCAAATTAAAATTTGTGCCTCTCGGGAAATAAAGATTTTGTCAATTCAGCCGAAATGTGGCTAATTAAAAAGTGTGCCTTTCCTTAAACTAAGCGATTCGTCAAGTAACGTAAAATCTCGAGGAAAATCTATTTTTTGTCACTGTTTACTTAAACAACATCTTTTAGTGTGCGCCACAAGTAAACGCAAAGGCCTTTCGAACCACCTTTGCGACCTTAACCGGACGCTCTAAGACCGTACTTACTAGGATCATTTCTATAGTACGCGTCCCGTCTTTGTTCCTCAACAAAGGCACTCACTAAAACTGCGATGATGAGCTGCAGTGTTGTCTCCTGAGCGCGAAATCTGGATGGGTGACCGGTGCTAAACTGCGTTGCCCTACCTTTGATGAACGTTCCGGTTTCTCTTCCGGAGAAGCATGGAGGGAGGCGACGCCAGCTGAGTAGTAGGATTTTGTAAGCAAGTGATATATAAAACCTTCGCACCCTTGTCATAGAGCCTTTTTCCGTCGTCGGCAATTATCAGAGAACTCTTTTGATGTGTGAAAACTGTTTCAAGGGGAGAGTTGCTGAAGGACTCTTGCAGAAGAGATAGTGTGACTTCATGGTAATTTTAATTACTTCTATCAGTGAAACATAACGTTATATCTCTCGCGGTTACTCACAATATTAACTAGGGCTTGCTCTCAAGTGGATTGCTAGCAACATCAAAATATCTGGTCATACTCATGCATTCGATTTATAAGCGCTTCCTACATCGATGAAATAAGGCTGCCGTGTGATCATGATTTCGAAATGAGAAGACGCAATCGACATAACGAACCAAGAGCATTGTAATGAGGGCATGTGAGCACATACCCAATAACACCATGAGAGCTGAAAGCTTTCTAATCTAAGCGCATGAAGTTTCGCCTGCATGAAACTTCCCGAACTTTGACTTATCTCAGGAAAAATAGTATTGAGAATAACTTCCCGCTTTTTTTTCTAATTGCAACATTCCTTTTTACTGAAAAAAAAACAAGGAAAGGAAGTTTTTCATGTGTATCTTAATGTCAGTAAAGTTAGTATGGTCTGCTTCTACTTTTTTGAATTCGTCATTTCCGGACGACTGTTTTAAAACACCATCGTTGAAAATTTGTACGTTTAGAAACAGACAAAAGGTCGCGTACTTTGTCCTAGTTCCTACATGGCCAAACAGATTTGCAAAGAATTTCCCGCCAGAAGTAACAAACAAAGCTTGGAAATGGAGATTTGTTTAGCAACAAAAGTTTCCAAATTAGAATTTGTGCCTCTCGGGAAATAAAGATTTTGTCAATTCAGCCAAAATGTGGCTAATTAAAAAGTGTGCCTTTCCTTAAACTAAGCGATTCGTCAAGTAACATAAAATCTCGAGGAAAATCTATTTTTTGTCACTGTTTACTTAAACAACACCTTTTAGTGTGCGCCACAAGTAAACGCAAAGGCCTTTCGAACCACCTTTGCGAGCTTAACCGGACGCTCTAAGACCGTACTTACTAGGATCATTTCTATAGTACGCGTCCCGTCTTTGTTCCTCAACAAAGGCACTCACTAAAACTGCGATGATGAGCTGCAGTGTTGTCTCCTGAGCGCGAAATCTGGATGGGTGACCGGTGCTAAACTGCGTTGCCCTACCTTTGATGAACGTTCCGGTTTCTCTTCCGGAGAAGCATGGAGGGAGGCGACGCCAGCTGAGTAGTAGGATTTTGCAAGCAAGTGATATATAAAACCTTCGCACCCTTGTCATAGAGCCTTTTTCCGTCGTCGGCAATTATCAGAGAACTCATTTTATGTGTGAAAACTGTTTCAAGGGGAGAGTTGCTGAAGGACTCTTGCAGAAGAGATAGTGTGACTTCATGGTAATTTTAATTACTTCTATCAGTGAAACATAACGTTATATCTCTCGCGGTTACTCACAATATTAACTAGGGCTCGCTCTCAAGTGGATTGCTAGCAACATCAAAATATCTGGTCATACTCATGCGTTCGATTTAAAGCGCTTCCTACATCGATGAAATAAGGCTGCCGTGTGATCATGATTTCGAAATGAGAAGACGCAATCGACATAACGAACCAAGAGCATTGTAATGAGGGCATGTGAGCACATACCCAATAACACCATGAGAGCTGAAAGCTTTCTAATCTAAGCGCATGAAGTTTCGCCTGCATGAAACTTCCCGAACTTTGACTTATCTCAGGAAAAATAGTATTGAGAATAACTTCCCGCTTTTTTTTCTAATTGCAACATTCCTTTTTACTGAAAAAAAATAAGGAAAGGAAGTTTTTCATGTGTATCTTAATGTCAGTAAAGTTAGTATGGTCTGCTTCTACTTTTTTGAATTCGTCATTTCCGGACAACTGTTTTAAAACACCATCGTTGAAAATTTGTACGTTTAGAAACAGACAAAAGGTCGCGTACTTTGTCCTAGTTCCTACATGGCCAAACAGATTTGCAAAGAATTTCCCGCCAGAAGTAACAAACAAAGCTTGGAAATGGAGATTTGTTTAGCAACAAAAGTTTCCAAATTAGAATTTGTGCCTCTCGGGAAATAAAGATTTTGTCAATTCAGCCAAAATGTGGCTAATTAAAAAGTGTGCCTTTCCTTAAACTAAGCGATTCGTCAAGTAACATAAAATCTCGAGGAAAATCTATTTTTTGTCACTGTTTACTTAAACAACACCTTTTAGTGTGCGCCACAAGTAAACGCAAAGGCCTTTCGAACCACCTTTGCGAGCTTAACCGGACGCTCTAAGACCGTACTTACTAGGATCATTTCTATAGTACGCGTCCCGTCTTTGTTCCTCAACAAAGGCACTCACTAAAACTGCGATGATGAGCTGCAGTGTTGTCTCCTGAGCGCGAAATCTGGATGGGTGACCGGTGCTAAACTGCGTTGCCCTACCTTTGATGAACGTTCCGGTTTCTCTTCCGGAGAAGCATGGAGGGAGGCGACGCCAGCTGAGTAGTAGGATTTTGTAAGCAAGTGATATATAAAACCTTCGCACCCTTGTCATAGAGCCTTTTTCCGTCGTCGGCAATTATCAGAGAACTCATTTGATGTGTGAAAACTGTTTCAAGGGGAGAGTTGCTGAAGGACTCTTGCAGAAGAGATAGTGTGACTTCATGGTAATTTTAATTACTTCTATCAGTGAAACATAACGTTATATCTCTCGCGGTTACTCACAATATTAACTAGGGCTCGCTCTCAAGTGGATTGCTAGCAACATCAAAATATCTGGTCATACTCATGCGTTCGATTTAAAGCGCTTCCTACATCGATGAAATAAGGCTGCCGTGTGATCATGATTTCGAAATGAGAAGACGCAATCGACATAACGAACCAAGAGCATTGTAATGAGGGCATGTGAGCACATACCCAATAACACCAAGAGAGCTGAAAGCTTTCTAATCTAAGCGCATGAAGTTTCGCCTGCATGAAACTTCCCGAACTTTGACTTATCTCAGGAAAAATAGTATTGAGAATAACTTCCCGCTTTTTTTTCTAATTGCAACATTCCTTTTTACTGAAAAAAAATAAGGAAAGGAAGTTTTTCATGTGTATCTTAATGTCAGTAAAGTTAGTATGGTCTGCTTCTACTTTTTTGAATTCGTCATTTCCGGACGACTGTTTTAAAACACCATCGTTGAAAATTTGTACGTTTAGAAACAGACAAAAGGTCGCGTACTTTGTCCTAGTTCCTACATGGCCAAACAGATTTGCAAAGAATTTCCCGCCAGAAGTAACAAACAAAGCTTGGAAATGGAGATTTGTTTAGCAACAAAAGTTTCCAAATTAAAATTTGTGCCTCTCGGGAAATAAAGATTTTGTCAATTCAGCCAAAATGTGGCTAATTAAAAAGTGTGCCTTTCCTTAAACTAAGCGATTCGTCAAGTAACATAAAATCTCGAGGAAAATCTATTTTTTGTTACTGTTTACTTAAACAACATCTTTTAGTGTGCGCCACAAGTAAACGCAAAGGCCTTTCGAACCACCTTTGCGAGGTTAACCGGACGCTCTAAGACCGTACTTACTAGGATCATTTCTATAGTACGCGTCCCGTCTTTGTTCCTCAACAAAGGCACTCACTAAAACTGCGATGATGAGCTGCAGTGTTGTCTCCTGAGCGCGAAATCTGGATGGGTGACCGGTGCTAAACTGCGTTGCCCTACCTTTGATGAACGTTCCGGTTGCTCTGCCGGAGAAGCATGGAGGGAGGCGACGCCAGCTGAGTAGTAGGATTTTGTAAGCAAGTGATATATAAAACCTTCGCACCCTTGTCATAGAGCCTTTTTCCGTCGTCGGCAATTATCAGAGAACTCATTTTATGTGTGAAAACTGTTTCAAGGGGAGAGTTGCTGAAGGACTTTTGCAGAAGAGATAGTGTGACTTCATGGTAATTTTAATTACTTCTATCAGTGAAACATAACGTTATATCTCTCGCGGTTACTCACAATATTAACTAGGGCTCGCTCTCAAGTGGATTGCTAGCAACATCAAAATATCTGGTCATACTCATGCGTTCGATTTAAAGCACTTCCTACATCGATGAAATAAGGCTGCCGTGTGATCATGATTTCGAAATGAGAAGACGCAATCGACATAACGAACCAAGAGCAATGTAATGAGGGCATGTGAGCACGTACCAATAACACCATGAGAGCTTAAAGCTTTCTAATCTAAGCGCATGAAGTTTCGCCTGCATGAAACTTCCCGAACTTTGACTTATCTCAGGAAAAATAGTATTGAGAATAACTTCCCGCTTTTTTTTCTAATTGCAACATTCCTTTTTACTGAAAAAAAATAAGGAAAGGAAGTTTTTCATGTGTGTCTTAATGTCAGTAAAGTTAGTATGGTCTGCTTCTACTTTTTTGAATTCGTCATTTCCGGACGACTGTTTTAAAACACCATCGTTGAAAATTTGTACGTTTAGAAACAGACAAAAGGTCGCGTACTTTGTCCTAGTTCCTACATGGCCAAACAGATTTGCAAAGAATTTCTTGCCAAAAGGAACAAACAAAGCTTGGAAATGGAGATTTGTTTAGCAACAAAAGTTTCCAAATTAAAATTTGTGCCTCTCGGGAAATAAAGATTTTGTCAATTCAGCCAAAATGTGGCTAATTAAAAAGTGTGCCTTTCCTTAAACTAAGCAATTCGTCAAGTAACATAAAATCTCGAGGAAAATCTATTTTTTGTCACTGTTTACTTAAACAACATCTTTTAGTGTGCGCCACAAGTAAACGCAAAGGCCTTTCTAACCACCTTTGCGAGGTTAACCGGACGCTCTAAGACCGTACCTACTAGGATCATTTCTATAGTACGCGTCCTGTCTTTGTTCCTCAACAAAGGCACTCACTAAAACTGCGATGATGAGCTGCAGTGTTGTCTCCTGAGCGCGAAATCTGGATGGGTGACCGGTGCTAAACTGCGTTGCCCTACCTTTGATGAACGTTCCGGTTTCTCTTTCGGAGAAGCATGGAGGGAGGCGACACCAGCTGAGTAGTAAGATTTTGTAAGCAAGTGATATATAAAACCTTCGCACCCTTGTCACAGAGTCTTTTTCCGTCCGGATCATTTCTATAGTACGCGTCCCGTCTTTGTTCCTCAACAAAGGCACTCACTAAAACTGCGATGATGAGCTGCAGTGTTGTCTCCTGAGCGCGAAATCTGGATGGGTGACCGGTGCCAAACTGCGTTGCCTTACCTTTGATGAACGTTCCGGTTTCTCTTCCGGAGAAGCATGGAGGGAGGCGACGCCAGCTGAGTAGTAAGATTTTGTAAGCAAGTGATATATAAAACCTTCGCACCCTTGTCACAGAGTCCTTTTCCGTCGTCGGCAATTATCGGAGAGTTCATTTTATGTGTGAAAACTGTTTCAAGAGGAGAGTTGCTGAAGGACTCTTGCAGAGGAGTTAGTGTGACTTCATGGTGATTTTAATTACTTCTATCAGTGAAACATAACGTTATATCTCTCGCGGTTACTCACAATAATAACTAGGGCTCGCTCTCAAGTGGATTGCTAGCAACATCAAAATATCTCGTCATACTCATGCATTCGATTTATAAGCGCTTCCTACATCGATGAAATAAGGCTGCCGTGTGATCATTATTTCGAAATGAGAAGACGCAATCGACATAACGAACCAAGAGCATTGTAATGAGGGCATGTGAGCACATACCCAATAACACCATGAGAGCTGATAGCTTTCTAATCTAAGGGCATGAAGTTTGGCCTGCATGAAACTTCCCGAATTTTGACATATCTCAGGAAAAATAGTATTGAGAAAATCTTCCCACTTTTTTTTCTAATTGCAACATTCCCTTTTTACTGAAAAAAAATAAGGAAAGGAAGTTTTTCATGTGTGTCTTAATGTCAGTAAAGTTAGTATGGTCTGCTTCTACTTTTTTGAATTCGTCATTTCCGGACGACTGTTTTAAAACACCATCGTTGAAAATTTGTACGTTTAGAAACAGACAAAAGGTCGCGTACTTTGTCCTAGTTCCTACATGGCCAAACAGATTTGCAAAGAATTTCCCGCCAGTAGTAACAAACAAAGCTTGGAAATGGAGATTTGTTTGGCAACAAAAGTTTCCAAATTAAAATTTGTGCCTCTCTGGAAATAAAGATTTTGTCAATTCAGCCAAAATGTGGCTAATTAAAAAGTGTGCCTTTCCTTAAACTAAGCGATTCGTCAAGTAACATAAAATCTCGAGGAAAATCTATTTTTTTCACTGTTTACTTAAACAACATCTTTTAGTGTGCGCCACAAGTAAACGCAAAGGCCTTTCGAACCACCTTTGCGAGCTTAACCGGACGCTCTAAGACCGTACTTACTAGGATCATTTCTATAGTACGCGTCCCGTCTTTGTTCCTCAACAAAGGCACTCACTAAAACTGCGATGATGAGCTGCAGTGTTGTCTCCTGAGCGCGAAATCTGGATGGGTGACCGGTGCTAAACTGCGTTGCCCTACCTTTGATGAACGTTCCGGTTTCTCTTCCGGAGAAGCATGGAGGGAGGCGACGCCAGCTAATTAGTAAGATTTTGTAAGCAAGTGATATATAAAACCTTCGCACCCTTGTCACAGAGCCTTTTTCCGTCGTCGGCAATTATCGGAGAACTCATTTTATGTGTGAAAACTGTTTCAAGGGGAGAGTTGCTGAAGGACTCTTGCAGAAGAGATAGTGTGACTTCATGGTAATTTTAATTACTTTTATCAGTGAAACATAACGTTATATCTCTCGCGGTTACTCACAATATTAACTAGGGCTCGCTCTCAAGTGGATTGCTAGCAACATCAATATATCTGGTCATACTCATGCATTCGATTTATAAGCGCTTCCTACATCGATGAAATAAGGCTGCCGTGTGATCATGATTTCGAAATGAGAAGACGCAATCGACATAACGAACCAAGAGCATTGTAATGAGGGCATGTGAGCACATACCCAATAACACCATGAGCCCTGATAGCTTTCTAATATAAGGGCATGAAGTTTGGCCTGCATGAAACTTCCCGAATTTTGACATATCTCAGGAAAAATAGTATTGAGAATAACTTCCCGCTTTTTTTCTAATTGCAACATTCCCTTTTTACTGAAAAAAATAAGGAAAGGAAGTTTTTCATGTGTGTCTTAATGTCAGTAAAGTTAGTATGGTCTGCTTCTACTTTTTTGAATTCGTCATTTCCGGACGACTGTTTTAAAACACCATCGTTGAAAATTTGTACGTTTAGAAACAGACAAAAGGTCGCGTACTTTGTCCTAGTTCCTACATGGCCAAACAGATTTGCAAAGAATTTCGCGCCAGAAGTAACAAACAAAGCTTGGAAATGGAGATTTGTTTAGCAAAAAAAGTTTCCAAATTAAAATTTGTGCCTCTCGGGAAATAAAGATTTTGTCAATTCAGCCAAAATGTGGCTAATTAAAAAGTGTGCCTTTCCTTAAACTAAGCGTTTCGTCAAGTAACATAAAATCTCGAGGAAAATCTATTTTTTGTCACTGTTCACTTAAACAACATCTTTTAGTGTGCGCCACAAGTAAACGCAAAGGCCTTTCGAACAACCTTTGCAAGGTTAACCGGACGCTCTAAGACCGTACTTACTAGGATCATTTCTATAGTACGCGTCCCGTCTTTGTTCCTCAACAAAGGCACTCACTAAAACTGCGATGATGAGCTGCAGTGTTGTCTCCTGAGCGCGAAATCTGGATGGGTGACCGGTGCTAAACTGCGTTGCCCTACCTTTGATGAACGTTCCGGTTTCTCTTCCGGAGAAGCATGGAGGGAGGCGACGCCAGCTGAGTGGTAAGATTTTGTAAGCAAGTGATATATAAAACCTTCGCACCCTTGTCATAGAGCCTTTTTCCGTCGTCGGCAATTATCCAAGAACTCATTTTATATGTGAAAACTGTTTCAAGGGGAGAGTTGCTGCAGGACTCTTGCAGAAGAGATACTGTGACTTCATGGTAATTTTAATTACTTCTATCAGTGAAACATAACGTTATATCTCTCGCGGTTACTCACAACATTAACTAGGGCTCGCTCTCAAGTGGATTGCTAGCAACATCAATATATCTGGTCATACTCATGCATTCGATTTATAAGCGCTTCCTACATCGATGAAATAAGGCTGCCGTGTGATCATGATTTCGAAATGAGAAAACGCAATCGACATAACGAACCAAGAGCATTGTAATGAGGGCATGTGAGCACATACCCAATAACACTATGAGCCCTGATAGCTTTCTAATCTAAGGGCATGAAGTTTGGCCTGCATGAAACTTCCCGAATTTTGACATATCTCAGGAAAAATAGTATTGAGAATAATTTCCCGCTTTTTTTCTAATTGCAACATTCCCTTTTTACTGAAAAAAATAAGGAAAGGAAGTTTTTCATGTGTGTCTTAATGTCAGTAAAGTTAGTATGGTCTGCTTCTACTTTTTTGAATTCGTCATTTCCGGACGACTGTTTTAAAACACCATCGTTGAAAATTTGTACGTTTAGAAACAGACAAAAGGTCGCGTACTTTGTCCTAATTCCTACATGGCCAAACAGATTTGCAAAGAATTTCCCGCCAGAAGTAACAAACAAAGCTTGGAAATGGAGATTTGTTTAGCAACAAAAGTTTCCAAATTAAAATTTGTGCCTCTCGGGAAATAAAGATTTTGTCAATTCAGCCAAAATGTGGCTAATTAAAAAGTGTGCCTTTCCTTAAACTAAGCGATTCGTCAAGTAACATAAAATCTCGAGGAAAATCTATTTTTTGTTACTGTTTACTTAAACAACATCTTTTAGTGTGCGCCACAAGAAAACGCAAAGGCCTTTCGAACCACCTTTGCAAGGTTAACCGGACGCTCTAAGACCGTACTTACTAGGATCATTTCTATAGTACGCGTCCCGTCTTTGTTCCTCATCAAAGGCACTCACTAAAACTGCGATGATGAGCTGCAGTGTTGTCTCCTGAGCGCGAAATCTGGATGGGTGACCGGTGCTAAACTGCGTTGCCCTACCTTTGATGAACGTTCCGGTTTCTCTTCCGGAGAAGCATGGAGGGAGGCGACGCCAGCTGAGTGGTAAGATTTTGTAAGCAAGTGATATATAAAACCTTCGCACCCTTGTCATAGAGCCTTTTTCCGTCGTCGGCAATTATCGGAGAACTCATTTTATGTGTGAAAACTGTTTCAAGGGGAGAGTTGCTGAAGGACTCTTGCAGAAGAGATAGTGTGACTTCATGGTAATTTTAATTACTTCTATCAGTGAAACATAACGTTATATCTCTCGCGGTTACTCACAATATTAACTAGGGATCGCTCTCAAGTGGATTGCTAGCAACATCAATATATCTGGTCATACTCATGCATTCGATTTATAAGCGCTTCCTACATCGATGAAAAAAGGCTGCCGTGTGATCATGATTTCGAAATGAGAAGACGCAATCGACATAACGAACCAAGAGCATTGTAATGAGGGCATGTGAGCACATACCCAATAACACCATGAGAGCTGAAAGCTTTCTAATCTAAGCGCATGAAGTTTCGCCTGCATGAAACTTCCCAAACTTTGACTTATCTCAGGAAAAATAGTATTGAGAATAACTTCCCGCTTTTTTTTCTAATTGCAACATTCCTTTTTACTGAAAAAAAATAAGGAAAGGAAGTTTTTCATGTGTATCTTAATGTCAGTAAAGTTAGTATGGTCTGCTTCTACTTTTTTGAATTCGTCATTTCCGGACGACTGTTTTAAAACACCATCGTTGAAAATTTGTACGTTTAGAAACAGACAAAAGGTCGCGTACTTTGTCCTAGTTCCTACATGGCCAAACAGATTTGCAAAGAATTTCCCGCCAGAAGTAACAAACAAAGCTTGGAAATGGAGATTTGTTTAGCAACAAAAGTTTCCAAATTAAAATTTGTGCCTCTCGGGAAATAAAGATTTTGTCAATTCAGCCAAAATGTGGCTAATTAAAAAGTGTGCCTTTCCTTAAACTAAGCGATTCGTCAAGTAACATAAAATCTCGAGGAAAATCTATTTTTTGTCACTGTTTACTTAAACAACATCTTTTAGTGTGCGCCACAAGTAAACGCAAAGGCCTTTCGAACCACCTTTGCGAGGTTAACCGGACGCTCTAAGACCGTACTTACTAGGATCATTTCTATAGTACGCGTCCCGTCTTTGTTCCTCAACAAAGGCACTCACTAAAACTGCGATGATGAGCTGCAGTGTTGTCTCCTGAGCGCGAAATCTGGATGGGTGACCGGTGCTAAACTGCGTTGCCCTACCTTTGATGAACGTTCCGGTTGCTCTTCCGGAGAAGCATGGAGGGAGGCGACGCCAGCTGAGTAGTAGGATTTTGTAAGCAAGTGATATATAAAACCTTCGCACCCTTGTCATAGAGGCTTTTTCCGTCGTCGGCAATTATCAGAGAACTCATTTTATGTGTGAAAACTGTTTCAAGGGGAGAGTTGCTGAAGGACTCTTGCAGAAGAGATAGTGTGACTTCATGGTAATTTTAATTACTTCTATCAGTGAAACATAACGTTATATCTCTCGCGGTTACTCACAATATTAACTAGGGCTCGCTCTCAAGTGGATTGCTAGCAACATCAAAATATCTGGTCATACTCATGCGTTCGATTTAAAGCACTTCCTACATCGATGAAATAAGGCTGCCGTGTGATCATGATTTCGAAATGAGAAGACGCAATCGACATAACGAACCAAGAGCAATGTAATGAGGGCATGTGAGCACGTACCAATAACACCATGAGAGCTGAAAGCTTTCTAATCTAAGCGCATGAAGTTTCGCCTGCATGAAACTTCCCGAACTTTGACTTATCTCAGGAAAAATAGTATTGAGAATAACTTCCCGCTTTTTTTTCTAATTGCAACATTCCTTTTTACTGAAAAAAAATAAGGAAAGGAAGTTTTTCATGTGTGTCTTAATGTCAGTAAAAATAGTATGGTCTGCTTCTACTTTTTTGAATTCGTCATTTCCGGACGACTGTTTTAAAACACTATCGTTGAAAATTTGTACGTTTAGAAACAGACAAAAGGTCGCGTACTTTGTCCTAGTTCCTACATGGCCAAACAGATTTGCAAAGAATTTCCCGCCAAAAGGAACAAACAAAGCTTGGAAATGGAGATTTGTTTAGCAACAAAAGTTTCCAAATTAAAATTTGTGCCTCTCGGGAAATAAAGATTTTGTCAATTCAGCCAAAATGTGGCTAATTAAAAAGTGTGCCTTTCCTTAAACTAAGCGATTCGTCAAGTAACATAAAATCTCGAGGAAAATCTATTTTTTGTCACTGTTTACTTAAACAACATCTTTTAGTGTGCGCCACAAGTAAACGCAAAGGCCTTTCGAACCACCTTTGCGAGCTTAACCGGACGCTCTAAGACCGTACTTACTAGGATCATTTCTATAGTACGCGTCCCGTCTTTGTTCCTCAACAAAGGCACTCACTAAAACTGCGATGATGAGCTGCAGTGTTGTCTCCTGAGCGCGAAATCTGGATGGGTGACCGGTGCTAAACTGCGTTGCCCTACCTTTGATGAACGTTCCGGTTTCTCTTCCGGAGAAGCATGGAGGGAGGCGACGCCAGCTAATTAGTAAGATTTTGTAAGCAAGTGATATATAAAACCTTCGCACCCTTGTCACAGAGCCTTTTTCCGTCGTCGGCAATTATCGGAGAACTCATTTTATGTGTGAAAACTGTTTCAAGGGGAGAGTTGCTGAAGGACTCTTGCAGAAGAGATAGTGTGACTTCATGGTAATTTTAATTACTTCTATCAGTGAAACATAACGTTATATCTCTCGCGGTTACTCACAATATTAACTAGGGCTCGCTCTCAAGTGGATTGCTAGCAACATCAATATATCTGGTCATACTCATGCATTCGATTTATAAGCGCTTCCTACATCGATGAAATAAGGCTGCCGTGTGATCATGATTTCGAAATGAGAAAACGCAATCGACATAACGAACCAAGAGCATTGTAATGAGGGCATGTGAGCACATACCCAATAACACCATGAGCCCTGATAGCTTTCTAATCTAAGGGCATGAAGTTTGGCCTGCATGAAACTTCCCGAATTTTGACATATCTCAGGAAAAATAGTATTGAGAATAATTTCCCGCTTTTTTTCTAATTGCAACATTCCCTTTTTACTGAAAAAAATAAGGAAAGGAAGTTTTTCATGTGTGTCTTAATGTCAGTAAAGTTAGTATGGTCTGCTTCTACTTTTTTGAATTCGTCATTTCCGGACGACTGTTTTAAAACACCATCGTTGAAAATTTGTACGTTTAGAAACAGACAAAAGGTCGCGTACTTTGTCCTAATTCCTACATGGCCAAACAGATTTGCAAAGAATTTCCCGCCAGAAGTAACAAACAAAGCTTGGAAATGGAGATTTGTTTAGCAACAAAAGTTTCCAAATTAAAATTTGTGCCTCTCGGGAAATAAAGATTTTGTCAATTCAGCCAAAATGTGGCTAATTAAAAAGTGTGCCTTTCCTTAAACTAAGCGATTCGTCAAGTAACATAAAATCTCGAAGAAAATCTATTTTTTGATACTGTTTACTTAAACAACATCTTTTAGTGTGCGCCACAAGTGAACGCAAAGGCCTTTCGAACCACCTTTGCGAGGTTAACCGGACGCTCGAAGACCGTACTTACTAGGATCATTTCTATAGTACGCGTCCCGTCTTTGTTCCTCAACAAAGGCACTCACTAAAACTGCGATGATGAGCTGCAGTGTTGTCTCCTGAGCGCGAAATCTGGATGGGTGACCGGTGCTAAACTGCGTTGCCCTGCTTCTGATGATGAACGTTCCGGTTTCTCTTCCGAAAAAACATGGAGGGAGGCGACGCCAGCTGAGTAGTAAGATTTTGTAAGCAAGTGATACATAAAACCTTCGCACCCTTGTCATAGAGCCTTTTTCCGTCGTCGGCAATTATCGGAGAACTCTTTTGATGTGTGAAAACTGTTTCAAGGGGAGAGTTGCTGAAGGACTCTTGCAGAAGAGATAGTGTGACTTCATGGTAATTTTAATTACTTCTATCAGTGAAACATAACGTTATATCTCTCGCGGTTACTCACAATATTAACTAGGGCTCGCTCTCAAGTGGATTGCTAGCAACATCAATATATCTGGTCATACTCATGCATTCGATTTATAAGCGCTTCCTACATCGATGAAATAAGGCTGCCGTGTGATCATGATTTCGAAATGAGAAGACGCAATCGACATAACGAACCAAGAGCATTGTAATGAGGGCATGTGAGCACATACCCAATAACACCATGAGCCCTGATAGCTTTCTAATCTAAGGGCATGAAGTTTGGCCTGCATGAAACTTCCCGAATTTTGACATATCACAGGAAAAATAGTATTGAGAATAACTTCCCGCTTTTTTTCTAATTGCAACATTCCCTTTTTACTGAAAAAAAATAAGGAAAGGAAGTTTTTCATGTGTGTCTTAATGTCAGTAAAGTTAGTATGGTCTGCTTCTACTTTTTTGAATTCGTCATTTCCGGATGACTGTTTTAAAACACCATCGTTGAAAATTTGTACGTTTAGAAACAGACAAAAGGTCGTGTACTTTGTCCTAGTTCCTACATGGCCAAACAGATTTGCGAAGAATTTCCCGCCAGAAGTAACAAACAAAGCTTGGAAATGGAGATTTGTTTAGCAACAAAAGTTTCCAAATTAAAATTTGTGCCTCTCGGGAAATAAAGATTTTGTCAATTCAGCCAAAATGTGGCTAATTAAAAAGTGTGCCTTTCCTTAAACTAAGCGTTTCGTCAAGTAACATAAAATCTCGAGGAAAATCTATTTTTTGTCACTGTTCACTTAAACAACATCTTTTAGTGTGCGCCACAAGTAAACGCAAAGGCCTTTCGAACCACCTTTGCAAGGTTAACCGGACGCTCTAAGACCGTACTTACTAGGATCATTTCTATAGTACGCGTCCCGTCTTTGTTCCTCATCAAAGTCACTCACTAAAACTGCGATGATGAGCTGCAGTGTTGTCTCCTGAGCGCGAAATCTGGATGGGTGACCGGTGCTAAACTGCGTTGCCCTACCTTTGATGAACGTTCCGGTTTCTCTTCCGGAGAAGCATGGAGGGAGGCGACGCCAGCTGAGTGGTAAGATTTTGTAAGCAAGTGATATATAAAACCTTCGCACCCTTGTCATAGAGCCTTTTTCCGTCGTCGGCAATTATCGGAGAACTCATTTTATGTGTGAAAACTGTTTCAAGGGGAGAGTTGCTGAAGGACTCTTGCAGAAGAGATAGTGTGACTTCATGGTAATTTTAATTACTTCTATCAGTGAAACATAACGTTATATCTCTCGCGGTTACTCACAATATTAACTAGGGATCGCTCTCAAGTGGATTGCTAGCAACATCAATATATCTGGTCATACTCATGCATTCGATTTATAAGCGCTTCCTACATCGATGAAAAAAGGCTGCCGTGTGATCATGATTTCGAAATGAGAAGACGCAATCGACATAACGAACCAAGAGCATTGTAATGAGGGCATGTGAGCACATACCCAATAACACCATGAGAGCTGATATCTTTCTAATCTAAGGGCATGAAGTTTGGCCTGCATGAAGCTTCCCGAATTTTGACATATCTCAGGAAAAATAGTATTGAGAAAAACTTCCCACTTCTTTTTCTAATTGTAACATTCCCTTTTTACTGAAAAAAAATAAGGAAAGGAAGTTTTTCATGTGTGTCTTAATGTCAGTAAAGTTAGTGTGGTCTGCTTCTACTTTTTTGAATTCGTCATTTCCGGACGACTGTTTTAAAACATGGTGCGGTCTTGATTAGCCATAACCCTGTGTTAAAAATTTCGCAGGTAGTAAAGTTAGTAGAAAAAAAGGTGAATAAACGGTTACTAAACATTCATTATTTCGCAGATATTAATGTCTGGATACACCATCGTTGAAAATTTGCACGTTTAGAAACAGACAAAAGGTCGCGTACTTTGGCCTAGTTCCTACATGGCCAAACAGATTTGCAAAGAATTTCCCGCCAGAAGTAACAAACAAAGCTTGGAAATGGAGATTTGTTTAGCAACAAAAGTTTCCAAATTAAAATTTGTGCCTCTCGGGAAATAAAGATTTTGTCAATTCAGCCAAAATGTGGCTAATTAAAAAGTGTGCGTTTCCTTAAACTAAGCGTTTCGTCAAGTAACATAAAATCTCGAGGAAAATCTATTTTTTGTCACTGTTCACTTAAACAACATCTTTTAGTGTGCGCCACAAGTAAACGCAAAGGCCTTTCGAACCACCTTTGCAAGGTTAACCGGACGCTCTAAGACCGTACTTACTAGGATCATTTCTATAGTACGCGTCCCGTCTTTGTTCCTCATCAAAGGCACTCACTAAAACTGCGATGATGAGCTGCAGTGTTGTCTCCTGAGCGCGAAATCTGGATGGGTGACCGGTGCTAAACTGCGTTGCCCTACCTTTGATGAACGTTCCGGTTTCTCTTCCGGAGAAGCATGGAGGGAGGCGACGCCAGCTGAGTGGTGAGATTTTGTAAGCAAGTGATATATAAAACCTTCGCACCCTTGTCATAGAGCCTTTTTCCGTCGTCGGCAATTATCGGAGAACTCATTTTATGTGTGAAAACTGTTTCAAGGGGAGAGTTGCTGAAGGACTCTTGCAGAAGAGATAGTGTGACTTCATGGTAATTTTAATTACTTCTATCAGTGAAACATAACGTTATATCTCTCGCGGTTACTCACAATATTAACTAGGGATCGCTCTCAAGTGGATTGCTAGCAACATCAATATATCTGGTCATACTCATGCATTCGATTTATAAGCGCTTCCTACATCGATGAAAAAAGGCTGCCGTGTGATCATGATTTCGAAATGAGAAGACGCAATCGACATAACGAACCAAGAGCATTGTAATGAGGGCATGTGAGCACATACTCAATAACACCATGAGAGCTGAAAGCTTTCTAATCTAAGCGCATGAAGTTTCGCCTGCATGAAACTTCCCGAACTTTGACTTATCTCAGGAAAAATAGTATTGAGAATAACTTCCCGCTTTTTTTTCTAATTGCAACATTCCTTTTTACTGAAAAAAAATAAGGAAAGGAAGTTTTTCATGTGTGTCTTAATGTCAGTAAAGTTAGTATGGTCTGCTTCTACTTTTTTGAATTCGTCATTTCCGGACGACTATTTTTAAACACCATCGTTGAAAATTTGTACGTTTAGAAACAGACAAAAGGTCGCGTACTTTGTCCTAGTTCCTACATGGCCAAACAGATTTGCAAAGAATTTTCCGCCAGAAGTAACAAACAAAGCTTGGAAATGGAGATTTGTTTAGCAACAAAAGTTTCCAAATTAAAATTTGTGCCTCTCGGGAAAAAAAGATTTTGTCAATTCAGCCAGAATGTGGCTAATTAAAAAGTGTGCCTTTCCTTAAACTAAGCGATTCGTCAAGTAACATAAAATCTCGAGGAAAATCTATTTTTTGTCACTGTTTACTTAAACAACATATTTTAGTGTGCGCCACAAGTAAACGCAAATGCCTTTCTAACCACCTTTGCGAGGTTAACCGGACGCTCTAAGACCGTACTTACTAGGATCATTTCTATAGTACGCGTCCCGTCTTTGTTCCTCAACAAAGGCACTCACTAAAACTGCGATGATGAGCTGCAGTGTTGTCTCCTGAGCGCGAAATCTGGATGGGTGACCGGTGCTAAACTGCGTTGCCCTACATTTGATGAACCTTCCGGTTTCTCTTCTGGAGAAGCATGGAGGGAGGCGACGCCAGCTGAGTAGTAAGATTTTGTAAGCAAGTGATATATAAAACCTTCGCACCCTTGTCATAGAGCCTTTTTCCGTCGTCGTCAATTATCCAAGAACTCATTTTATATGTGAAAACTGTTTCAAGGGGAGAGTTGCTGAAGGACTCTTGCAGAAGAGATAGTGTGACTTCATGGTAATTTTAATTACTTCTATCAGTGAAACATAACGTTATATCTCTCGCGGTTACTCACAATATTAACTAGGGCTCGCTCTCAAGTGGATTGCTAGCAACATCAAAGTATCTGGCCATACTCTTGCATTCGATTTGTAAGCGCTTCCTACATCGATGAAATAAAGCTGCCGTGTGATCATGATTTTGAAATGAGAAGACGCAATCGACATAACGAACCAAGAGCATTGTAATGAGGGCATGTGAGCACATACCCAATAACACCATGAGAGCTGATATCTTTCTAATCTAAGGGCATGAAGTTTGGCCTGCATGAAGCTTCCCGAATTTTGACATATCTCAGGAAAAATAGTATTGAGAAAAAATTCCCACTTCTTTTTCTAATTGTAACATTCCCTTTTTACTGAAAAAAAATAAGGAAAGGAAGTTTTTCATGTGTGTCTTAATGTCAGTAAAGTTAGTGTGGTCTGCTTCTACTTTTTTGAATTCGTCATTTCCGGACGACTGTTTTAAAACATGGTGCGGTCTTGATTAGCCATAACCCTGTGTTAAAAATTTCGCAGGTAGTAAAGTTAGTAGAAAAAAAGGTGAATAAACGGTTACTAAACATTCATTATTTCGCGGATATTAATGTCTGGATACACCATCGTTGAAAATTTGCACGTTTAGAAACAGACAAAAGGTCGCGTACTTTGGCCTAGTTCCTACATGGCCAAACAGATTTGCAAAGAATTTCCCGCCAGAAGTAACAAACAAAGCTTGGAAATGGAGATTTGTTTAGCAACAAAAGTTTCCAAATTAAAATTTGTGCCTCTCGGGAAATAAAGATTTTGTCAATTCAGCCAAAATGTGGCTAATTAAAAAGTGTGCGTTTCCTTAAACTAAGCGTTTCGTCAAGTAACATAAAATCTCGAGGAAAATCTATTTTTTGTCACTGTTCACTTAAACAACATCTTTTAGTGTGCGCCACAAGTAAACGCAAAGGCCTTTCGAACCACCTTTGCAAGGTTAACCGGACGCTCTAAGACCGTACTTACTAGGATCATTTCTATAGTACGCGTCCCGTTTTTGTTCCTCAACAAAGGCACTCACTAAAACTGCGATGATGAGCTGCAGTGTTGTCTCCTGAGCGCGAAATCTGGATGGGTGACCGGTGCTAAACTGCGTTGCCCTACCTTTGATGAACGTTCCGGTTTCTCTTCAGGAGAAGCATGGACGGAGGCGACGCCAGCTGAGTGGTAAGATTTTGTAAGCAAGTGATATATAAAACCTTCGCACCCTTGTCATAGAGCCTTTTTCCGTCGTCGGCAATTATCCAAGAACTCATTTTATATGTGAAAACTGTTTCAAGGGGAGAGTTGCTGAAGGACTCTTGCAGAAGAGATACTGTGACTTCATGGTAATTTTAATTACTTCTATCAGTGAAACATAACGTTATATCTCTCGCGGTTACTCACAATGTTAACTAGGGCTCGCTCTCAAGTGGATTGCTAGCAACATCAAAATATCTGGTCATACTCATGCATTCGATTTATAAGCGCTTCCTACATCGATGAAATAAAGCTGCCGTGTGATCATGATTTTGAAATGAGAAGACGCAATCGACATAACGAACCAAGAGCATTGTAATGAGGGCATGTGAGCACATACCCAATAACACCATGAGAGCTGATATCTTTCTAATCTAAGGGCATGAAGTTTGGCCTGCATGAAGCTTCCCGAATTTTGACATATCTCAGGAAAAATAGTATTGAGAAAAACTTCCCACTTCTTTTTCTAATTGTAACATTCCCTTTTTACTGAAAAAAAATAAGGAAAGGAAGTTTTTCATGTGTGTCTTAATGTCAGTAAAGTTAGTATGATCTGCTTCTACTTTTTTTTGAATTCGTCTTTTCCGGACGACTGTTTTAAAACACCATCGTTGAAAATTTGTACGTTTAGAAACAGACAAAAGGTCGCGTACTTTGTCCTAATTCCTACATGGCCAAACAGATTTGCAAAGAATTTCCCGCCAGAAGTAACAAACAAAGCTTGGAAATGGAGATTTGTTTAGCAACAAAAGTTTCCAAATTATAATTTGTGCCTCTCAGGAAATAAAGATTTTGTCAATTCAGCCAAAATGTGGCTAATTAAAAAGTGTGCCTTTCCTTAAACTAAGCGATTCGTCAAGTAACATAAAATCTCGAGGAAAATCTATTTTTTGTCACTGTTTACTTAAACAACATCTTTTAGTGTGCGCCACAAGTGAACGCAAAGGCCTTTCGAACCACCTTTGCGAGGTTAACCGGACGCTCTAAGACCGTACTTACTAGGATCATTTCTATAGTACGCGTCCCGTCTTTGTTCCTCAACAAAGGCACTCACTAAAACTGCGATGATGAGCTGCAGTGTTGTCTCCTGAGCGCGAAATCTGGATGGATGACGGTGCTAAACTGCATTGCCCTACCTTTGATGAACGTTCCGGTTTCTCTTCCGGAGAAGCATGGAGGGAGGCGACGCCAGCTGAGTGGTAAGATTTTGTAAGCAAGTGATATATAAAACCTTCGCACCCTTGTCATAGAGCCTTTTTCCGTCGTCGGCAATTATCGGAGAACTCATTTTATGTGTGAAAACTGTTTCAAGGGGAGAGTTGCTGAAGGACTCTTGCAGAAGAGATAGTGTGACTTCATGGTAATTTTAATTACTTCTATCAGTGAAACATAACGTTATATCTCTCGCGGTTACTCACAATATTAACTAGGGATCGCTCTCAAGTGGATTGCTAGCAACATCAATATATCTGGTCATACTCATGCATTCGATTTATAAGCGCTTCCAACATCGATGAAATAAGGCTGCCGTGTGATCATGATTTCGAAATGAGAAGACGCAATCGACATAACGAACCAAGAGCATTGTAATGAGGGCATGTGAGCACATACCCAATAACACCATGAGAGCTGAAAGCTTTCTAATCTAAGCGCATGAAGTTTCGCCTGCATGAAACTTCCTGAACTTTGACTTATCTCAAGAAAAATAGTATTGAGAATAACTTCCCGCTTTTTTTTCTAATTGCAACATTCCTTTTTACTGAAAAAAAATAAGGAAAGGAAGTTTTTCATGTGTGTCTTAATGTCAGTAAAGTTAGTATGGTCTGCTTCTACTTTTTTGAATTCGTCATTTCTGGACGACTGTTTTTAAACACCATCGTTGAAAATATGTACGTTTAGAAACAGACAAAAGGTCGCGTACTTTGTCCTAGTTCCTACATGGCCAAACAGATTTGCAAAGAATTTCCCGCCAGAAGTAACAAACAAAGCTTGGAAATGGAGATTTGTTTAGCAACAAAAGTTTCCAAATTAAAATTTGTGCCTCTCGGGAAAAAAGGTTTTGTCAATTCAGCCAGAATGTGGCTAATTAAAAAGTGTGCCTTTCCTTAAACTAAGCGATTCGTCAAGTAACATAAAATCTCGAGGAAAATCTATTTTTTGTCACTGTTTACTTAAACAACATATATTAGTGTGCGCCACAAGTAAACGCAAAGGCCTTTCTAACCACCTTCGCGAGGTTAACCGGACGCTCTAAGACCGTACTTACTAGGATCATTTCTATAGTACGCGTCCCGTCTTTGTTCCTCAACAAAGGCACTCACTAAAACTGCGATGATGAGCTGCAGTGTTGTCTCCTGAGCGCGAAATCTGGATGGGTGACCGGTGCTAAACTGCGTTGCCCTACATTTGATGAACGTTCCGGTTTCTCTTCCGGAGAAGCATGGAGGGAGGCGACGCCAGCTGAGTAGTAAGATTTTGTAAGCAAGTGATATATAAAACCTTCGCACCCTTGTCATAGAGCCTTTTTCCGTCGTCGGCAATTATCCAAGAACTCATTTTATATGTGAAAACTGTTTCAAGGGGAGAGTTGCTGAAGGACTCTTGCAGAAGAGATAGTGTGACTTCATGGTAATTTTAATTACTTCTATCACTGAAACATAACGTTATATCTCTCGCGGTTACTCACAATATTAACTAGGGCTCGCTCTCAAGTGAATTGCTAGCAACATCAAAGTATCTGGCCATACTCATGCATTCGATTTGTAAGCGCTTCCTACATCGATGAAATAAAGCTGCCGTGTGATCATGATTTCGAAATGAGAAGACGCAATCGACATAACGAACCAAGAGCATTGTAATGAGGGCATGTGAGCACATACCCAATAACACCATGAGAGCTGATATCTTTCTAATCTAAGGGCATGAAGTTTGGCCTGCATGAAGATTCCCGAATTTTGACATATCTCAGGAAAAATAGTATTTAGAATAACTTCCCGCTTTTTTTTCTAATTGCAACATTCCTTTTTACTGAATAAAAATAAGGAAAGGAAGTTTTTCATGTGTGTCTTAATGTCAGTAAAGTTAGTGTGGTCTGCTTCTACTTTTTTGAATTCGTCATTTCCGGACGACTGTTTTAAAACATGGTGCGGTCTTGATTAGCCATAACCCTGTGTTAAAATTTTCGCAGGTAGTAAAGTTAGTAGAAAAAAAGGTGAATAAACGGTTACTAAACATTCATTATTTCGCGGATATTAATGTCTGGATACACCATCGTTGAAAATTTGCACGTTTAGAAACAGACAAAAGGTCGCGTACTTTGTCCTAGTTTCTACATGTCCAAACAGATTTGCAAAGAATTTCCCGCCAGAAGTAACAAACAAAGCTTGAAAATGGAGATTTGTTTAGCAACAAAAGTTTCCAAATTAAAATTTGTGCCTCTCGCGATATAAAGTTTTTGCCAATTCAGTCAAAATGTGGCTAATTAAAAAGTGTGCCTTTCCTTAAACTAAGCGATTCGTCAAGTAACATAAAATTTCGAGGAAAATCTATTTTTTGTCACTGTTTACTTAAACAACATCTTTTAGTGTGCGCCACAAGTGAACGCAAAGGCCTTTCTAACCACCTTTGCGAGATTAACCGGACACTCTAAGACCGTACTTACTAGGATCATTTCTATAGTACGCGTCCCGTCTTTGTTCCTCAACAAAGGCACTCAATAAAACTGCGATGATGAGCTGCAGTGTTGTCTCCTGAGCGCGAAATCTGGATGGGGGACCGGTGCTAAACTGCGTTACCCTGCCTCTGATGAACTTTCCGGTTTCTCTTCCGGAGAAACATGGAGGGAGGCGACGCCAGCTGAGTAGTAAGATTTTGTAAGCAAGTGATATATAAAACCTTCGCACCCTTGTCATAGAGCCTTTTTCCGTCGTCGGCAATTATCGGAGAACTCATTTTATGTGTGAAAACTGTTTCAAGGGGAGAGTTGCTGAAGGACTCTTGCAGAAGAGATAGTGTGACTTCATGGCAATTTTAATTACTTCTATCAGTGAAACATAACGTTATATCTCTCGCGGTTACTCACAATATTAACTAGGGATCGCTCTCAAGTGGATTGCTAGCAACATCAATATATCTGGTCATACTCATGCATTCGATTTATAAGCGCTTCCTACATCGATGAAATAAGGCTGCCGTGTGATCATGATTTCGAAATGAGAAGACGCAATCGACATAACGAACCAAGAGCATTGTAATGAGGGCATGTGAGCACATACCCAATAACACCATGAGAGCTGATAGCTTTCAAATCTAAGGGCATGAAGCTTGGCCTGCATAAAACTTCCCGAATTTTGACATATCTCAGGAAAAATAGTATTGAGAATAACTTCCCGCTTTTTTTCTAATTGCAATATTCCCTTTTTACTGAAAAAAATAAGGAAAGGAAGTTTTTCATGTGTGTCTTAATGACAGTAAAGTTAGTATGGTCTGCTTCTACTTTTTTGAATTCGTCCTTTCCGGACAACTGTTTCAAAACATGGTGAGGTCTTGATTAGCCATAACCCTGTGTTAAAAATTTCGCAGGAAGTAAAGTTAGTAGAAAAAAAGGTGAATAAACGGTTATTAACATTTATTATTTCGCGGATAATAATGTCTGGATACACCATCGTTGAAAATTTGTACGTTTAGAAACAGACAAAAGGTCGCGTACTTTGTCCTAGTTCCTACATGTCCAAACAGATTTGCAAAGAATTTCCCGCCAGAAGTAACAAACAAAACTTGGAAATGGAGATTTGTTTAGCAACAAAAGTTTCCAAATTAAAATTTGTGCCTCTCACGAAACAAAGTTTTTGTCAATTCAGCCAAAATGTGGCTAATTAAAAAGTGTGCCTTTCCTTAAACTAAGCGATTCGTCAAGTAACATAAAATCTCGAGGAAAAACTATTTTTTGTCACTGTTTACTTAAACAACATCTTTTAGTGTGCGCCACAAGTAAACGCAAAGGCCTTTCTAACCACCTTTGCGAGATTAACCGGACACTCTAAGACCGTACTTACTAGGATCATTTCTATAGTACGCGTCCCGTCTTTGTTCCTCAACAAAGGCACTCACTAAAACTGCGATGATGAGCTGCAGTGTTGTCTCCTGAGCGCGAAATCTGGATGGGTGACGGTGCTAAACTGCGTTGCCCTACCTTTGATGAACGTTCCGGTTTCTCTTCCGGAGAAGCATGGAGGGAGGCGACGCCAGCTGAGTGGTAAGATTTTGTAAGCAAGTGATATATAAAACCTTCGCACCCTTGTCATAGAGCCTTTTTCCGTCGTCGGCAATTATCGGAGAACTCATTTTATGTGTGAAAACTGTTTCAAGGGGAGAGTTGCTGAAGGACTCTTGCAGAAGAGATAGTGTGACTTCATGGTAATTTTAATTACTTCTATCAGTGAAACATAACGTTATATCTCTCGCGGTTACTCACAATATTAACTAGGGATCGCTCTCAAGTGTATTGCTAGCAACATCAATATATCTGGTCATACTCATGCATTCGATTTATAAGCGCTTCCTACATCGATGAAATAAGGCTGCCGTGTGATCATGATTTCGAAATGAGAAGACGCAATCGACATAACGAACCAAGAGCATTGTAATGAGGGCATGTAAGCACATACCCAATAACACCATGAGAGCTGATAGCTTTCAAATCTAAGGGCATGAAGTTTGGCCTGCATAAAACTTCCCGAATTTTGACATATCTCAGGAAAAATAGTATTGAGAATAACTTCCCGCTTTTTTTTCTAATTGACACATTCCTTTTTACTGAAAAAAAATAAGGAAAGGAAGGTTTTCATATGTGTCTGAATGTCAGTAAAGTTAGTATGGTCTGCTTCTACTTTTTTGGATTCGTCATTTCCGGACGACTGTTTTAAAACATGGTGCGGTCTTGATTAGCCACAACCCTGTGTTAAAAATTCCGCAGGTAGTAAAGTTAGTAGAAAAAAAGGTGAATAAACGGTTACTAAACATTCATTATTTCGCGGATATAAATGTCTGGATACACCATCGTTGAAAATTTGTACGTTTAGAAACAGACAAAAGGTCGCGTACTTTATCCTAGTTCCTACATGTCTAAACAGATTTGCAAAGAATTTCCCGCCAGAAGTAACAAACAAAGCTTGGAAATGGAGATTTGTTTAGCAACAAAAGTTACCAAATTAAAATTTGTGCCTCTCGGAAATAAAGATTTTGTCAATTCAGCCAAAATGTGGCTAATTAAAAAGTGTACCTTTCCATAAACTAAGCGATTCGTCAAGTAACATAAAATCTCGAGGAAAAACTATTTTTTTGTCACTGTTTACTTAAACAACATCTTTTAGTGTGCGCCACAAGTAAACGCAAAGGCCTTTCTAACCACCTTTGCGAGATTAACCGGACACTCTAAGACCGTACTTACTAGGATCATTTCTATAGTACGCGTCCCGTCTTTGTTCCTCAACAAAGGCACTCACTAAAACTGCGATGATGAGCTGCAGTGTTGTCTCCTGAGCGCAAAATCTGGATGGGTGACTGGTGCTAAACTGCGTTGCCCTACCTTTGATGAACGTTCCGGTTTCTCTTCCGGAGAAGCATGGAGGGAGGCGACGCCAGCTGAGTAGTAAGATTTTGTAAGCAAGTGATATATAAAACCTTCGCACCCTTGTCACAGAGTCCTTTTCCGTCGTCGGCAATTATCGGAGAGTTAATTTTATGTGTAAAAACTGTTTCAAGAGGAGAGTTGCTGAAGGACTCTTGCAGAGGATTTAGTGTGACTTCATGGTGATTTTAATTACTTTTATCAGTGAAACATAACGTTATATCTCTCGCGGTTACTGACAATATTAACTAGGGCTCGCTCTCAAGTGGATTGCTAGCAACATCAAAGTATCTGGCCATACTCATGCATTCGATTTATAAGCGCTTCCTACATCGATGAAATAAGGCTGCCGTGTGATCATGATTTCGAAATGAGAAGACGCAATCGACATAACGAACCAAGAGCATTGTAATGAGGGCATGTGAGCACATACCCAATAACACCATGAGAGCTGATAGCTTTCTAATCTAAGGGCATGAAGTTTCGCATGCATGAAACTTCCCGAACTTTGACTTATCTCAGGAAAAATAGTATTGAGAATAACTTCCCGCTTTTTTTTCTAATTGACACATTCCTTTTTACTGAAAAAAAATAAGGAAAGGAAGGTTTTCATATGTGTCTGAATGTCAGTAAAGTTAGTATGGTCTGCTTCTACTTTTTTGGATTCGTCATTTCCGGACGACTGTTTTAAAACATGGTGCGGTCTTGATTAGCCATAACCCTGTGTTAAAAATTCCGCAGGTAGTAAAGTTAGTAGAAAAAAAGGTGAATAAACGGTTACTAAACATTCATTATTTCGCGGATATAAATGTCTGGATACACCATCGTTGAAAATTTGTACGTTTAGAAACAGACAAAAGGTCGCGTAGTTTGTCCTAGTTCCTACATGTCCAAACAGATTTGCAAAGAGTTTCCCGCCAGAAGTAACAAACAAAGCTTGGAAACGGAGATTTGTTTAGCAACAAAAGTTTCCAAATTAAAATTTGTGCCTCTCGGGAAATAAAGATTTTGTCAATTCAGCCAAAATGTGGCTAATTAAAAAGTGTGCCTTTCCTTAAACTAAGCGATTCGTCAAGTAACATAAAATCTCGAGGAAAATCTATTTTTTGTCACTGTTTACTTAAACAACATCTTTTAGTGTGCGCCACAAGTAAACGCAAAGGCCTTTCTAACCACATTTGCGAGATTAACCGGACACTCTAAGACCGTACTTACTAGGATCATTTCTATAGTACGCGTCCCGTCTTTGTTCCTCAGCAAAGGCACTCACTAAAACTGCGATGATGAGCTGCAGTGTTGTCTCCTGAGCGCGAAATCTGGATGGGTGACCGGTGCTAAACTGCGTTCCCTACCTTTGATGAACGTTGCGGTTTCTCTTCCGGAGAAGCATGGAGGGAGGCAACGCCAGCTGAGTAGTAAGATTGTGTAAGCAGGTGATATATAAAACCTTCGCACCCTTGTCATAGAGCCTTTTTCCGTCGTCGGCAATTATCGGAGAACTCATTTTATGTGTGAAAACTGTTTCAAGGGGAGAGTTGCTGAAGGACTCTTGCAGAAGAGATAGTGTGACTTCATGGTAATTTTAATTACTTCTATCAGTGAAACATAACGTTATATCTCTCGCGGTTACTCACAATATTAACTAGGGCTCGCTCTCAAGTGGATTGCTAGCAACATCAAAATATCTGGTCATACTCATGCATTCGATTTATAAGCGCTTCCTACATCGATGAAATAAGGCTGCCGTGTGATCATGATTTCGAAATGAGAAGACGCAATCGACATAACGAACCAAGAGCATTGTAATGAGGGTATGTGAGCACATACCCAATAACACCATGAGAGCTGATAGCTTTCTAATCTAAGGGCATGAAGTTTCGCCTGCATGAAACATCCCGAAATTTGACTTATCTCAGGAAAAATAGTATTGAGAATAACTTCCCGCTTTTTTTTCTAATTGCAACATTCCTTTTTACTGAAAAAAAATAAGGAAAGGAAGTTTTTCATGTGTGTCTCAATGTCAGTAAAGTTAGTATGATCTGCTTCTACTTTTTTGAATTCGTCATTTCCGGACGACTGTTTTAAAACATGGTGCGGTCTTGATTAGCCGTAACCCTGTGTTAAAAATTTCACAGGTAGTCAAGTTAGTAGAAAAAAAGGTGAATAAACGGTTACTAAACATTCATTATTTCGCGGATATAAATGTCTGGATACACCATCGTTGAAAATTTGTACGTTTAGAAACAGACAAAAGGTCGCGTACTTTGTCCTAGTTCCTACATGTCCAAACAGATTTGCAAAGAATTTCCCGCCAGAAGTAACAAACAAAACTTGGAAATGGAGATTAGTTTAGCAACAAAAGTTTCCAAATTAAAATTTGTGCCTCTCACGAAACAAAGTTTTTGTCAATTCAGCCAAAATGTGGCTAATTAAAAAGTGTGCTTGTCCTTAAACTAAGCGATTCGTCAAGTAACATAAAATCTCGAGGAAAAACTATTTTTTTGTCACTGTTTACTTAAACAACATCTTTTAGTGTGCGCCACAAGTAAACGCAAAGGCCTTTCTAACCACCTTTGCGAGATTAACCGGACACTCTAAGACCGTACTTACTAGGATCATTTCTATAGTACGCGTCCCGTCTTTGTTCCTCAACAAAGGCACTCACTAAAACTGCGATGATGAGCTGCAGTGTTGTCTCCTGAGCGCAAAATCTGGATGGGTGACTGGTGCTAAACTGCGTTGCCCTACCTTTGATGAACGTTCCGGTTTCTCTTCCGGAGAAGCATGGAGGGAGGCGACGCCAGCTGAGTAGTAAGATTTTGTAAGCAAGTGATATATAAAACCTTCGCACCCTTGTCACAGAGTCCTTTTCCGTCGTCGGCAATTATCGGAGAGTTAATTTTATGTGTAAAAACTGTTTCAAGAGGAGAGTTGCTGAAGGACTCTTGCAGAGGATTTAGTGTGACTTCATGGTGATTTTAATTACTTTTATCAGTGAAACATAACGTTATATCTCTCGCGGTTACTCACAATATTAACTAGGGCTCGCTCTCAAGTGGATTGCTAGCAACATCAAAGTATCTGGCCATACTCATGCATTCGATTTATAAGCGCTTCCTACATCGATGAAATAAGGCTGCCGTGTGATCATGATTTCGAAATGAGAAGACGCAATCGACATAACGAACCAAGAGCATTGTAATGAGGGCATGTGAGCACATACCCAATAACACCATGAGAGCTGATAGCTTTCTAATCTAAGGGCATGAAGTTTCGCATGCATGAAACTTCCCGAACTTTGACTTATCTCAGGAAAAATAGTATTGAGAATAACTTCCCGCTTTTTTTTCTAATTGACACATTCCTTTTTACTGAAAAAAAATAAGGAAAGGAAGGTTTTCATATGTGTCTGAATGTCAGTAAAGTTAGTATGGTCTGCTTCTACTTTTTTGGATTCGTCATTTCCGGACGACTGTTTTAAAACATGGTGCGGTCTTGATTAGCCATAACCCTGTGTTAAAAATTCCGCAGGTAGTAAAGTTAGTAGAAAAAAAGGTGAATAAACGGTTACTAAACATTCATTATTTCGCGGATATAAATGTCTGGATACACCATCGTTGAAAATTTGTACGTTTAGAAACAGACAAAAGGTCGCGTAGTTTGTCCTAGTTCCTACATGTCCAAACAGATTTGCAAAGAGTTTCCCGCCAGAAGTAACAAACAAAGCTTGGAAACGGAGATTTGTTTAGCAACAAAAGTTTCCAAATTAAAATTTGTGCCTCTCGGGAAATAAAGATTTTGTCAATTCAGCCAAAATGTGGCTAATTAAAAAGTGTGCCTTTCCTTAAACTAAGCGATTCGTCAAGTAACATAAAATCTCGAGGAAAATCTATTTTTTGTCACTGTTTACTTAAACAACATCTTTTAGTGTGCGCCACAAGTAAACGCAAAGGCCTTTCTAACCACATTTGCGAGATTAACCGGACACTCTAAGACCGTACTTACTAGGATCATTTCTATAGTACGCGTCCCGTCTTTGTTCCTCAGCAAAGGCACTCACTAAAACTGCGATGATGAGCTGCAGTGTTGTCTCCTGAGCGCGAAATCTGGATGGGTGACCGGTGCTAAACTGCGTTCCCTACCTTTGATGAACGTTGCGGTTTCTCTTCCGGAGAAGCATGGAGGGAGGCAACGCCAGCTGAGTAGTAAGATTGTGTAAGCAGGTGATATATAAAACCTTCGCACCCTTGTCATAGAGCCTTTTTCCGTCGTCGGCAATTATCGGAGAACTCATTTTATGTGTGAAAACTGTTTCAAGGGGAGAGTTGCTGAAGGACTCTTGCAGAAGAGATAGTGTGACTTCATGGTAATTTTAATTACTTCTATCAGTGAAACATAACGTTATATCTCTCGCGGTTACTCACAATATTAACTAGGGCTCGCTCTCAAGTGGATTGCTAGCAACATCAAAATATCTGGTCATACTCATGCATTCGATTTATAAGCGCTTCCTACATCGATGAAATAAGGCTGCCGTGTGATCATGATTTCGAAATGAGAAGACGCAATCGACATAACGAACCAAGAGCATTGTAATGAGGGTATGTGAGCACATACCCAATAACACCATGAGAGCTGATAGCTTTCTAATCTAAGGGCATGAAGTTTCGCCTGCATGAAACATCCCGAAATTTGACTTATCTCAGGAAAAATAGTATTGAGAATAACTTCCCGCTTTTTTTTCTAATTGCAACATTCCTTTTTACTGAAAAAAAATAAGGAAAGGAAGTTTTTCATGTGTGTCTCAATGTCAGTAAAGTTAGTATGATCTGCTTCTACTTTTTTGAATTCGTCATTTCCGGACGACTGTTTTAAAACATGGTGCGGTCTTGATTAGCCGTAACCCTGTGTTAAAAATTTCACAGGTAGTCAAGTTAGTAGAAAAAAAGGTGAATAAACGGTTACTAAACATTCATTATTTCGCGGATATAAATGTCTGGATACACCATCGTTGAAAATTTGTACGTTTAGAAACAGACAAAAGGTCGCGTACTTTGTCCTAGTTCCTACATGTCCAAACAGATTTGCAAAGAATTTCCCGCCAGAAGTAACAAACAAAACTTGGAAATGGAGATTAGTTTAGCAACAAAAGTTTCCAAATTAAAATTTGTGCCTCTCACGAAACAAAGTTTTTGTCAATTCAGCCAAAATGTGGCTAATTAAAAAGTGTGCTTGTCCTTAAACTAAGCGATTCGTCAAGTAACATAAAATCTCGAGGAAAATCTATTTTTTGTCACTGTTTACTTAAACAACATCTTTTAGTGTGCGCCACAAGTAAACGCAAAGGCCTTTCTAACCACCTTTGCGAGGTTAACCGGACGCTCTAAGACCGTACTTACTAGGATCATTTCTATAGTACGCGTCCCGTCTTTGTTCCTCAACAAAGGCACTCACTAAAACTGCGATGATGAGCTGCAGTGTTGTCTCCTGAGCGCGAAATCTGGATGGGTGACCGGTGCTAAACTGCGTTGCCCTGCCTTTGATGAACGTTCCGGTTTCTCTTCCGGAGAAGCATGGAGGGAGGCCACGCCAGCTAAGTAGTAAGATTTTGTAAGCAAGTAATATATAAAACCTTCGCACCCTTGTCATAGAGCCTTTTTCCGTCGTCGGCGATTATCGGAGAGCTCATTTTATGTGTTAAACTGTTTCAAGGGGAGAGTTGCTGAAGGACTCTTGCAGAAGAGATAGTGTGACTTCATGGTAATTTTAATTACTTCTATCAGTGAAACATAACGTTATATCTTTCGCGGTTACTCACAATATTAACTAGGGCTCGCTCTCAAGTGTATTGCTAGCAACATCAAAGTATCTGGCCATACTCATGTATTCGATTTATAAGCGCTTCCTACATCGATGAAATAAGGCTGCCGTGTGATCATGATTTCGAAATGAGAAGACGCAATCGACATAACGAACCAAGAGCATTGTAATGAGGGCATGTGAGCACATACCCAATAACACCATGAGAGCTGATAGCTTTCTAATCTAAGGGCATGAAGTTTCGCATGCATGAAACTTCCCGAACTTTGACTTATCTCAGGAAAAATAGTATTGAGAATAACTTCCCGCTTTTTTTTCTAATTGACACATTCCTTTTTACTGAAAAAAAATAAGGAAAGGAAGGTTTTCATATGTGTCTGAATGTCAGTAAAGTTAGTATGGTCTGCTTCTACTTTTTTGGATTCGTCATTTCCGGACGACTGTTTTAAAACATGGTGCGGTCTTGATTAGCCATAACCCTGTGTTAAAAATTCCGCAGGTAGTAAAGTTAGTAGAAAAAAAGGTGAATAAACGGTTACTAAACATTCATTATTTCGCGGATATAAATGTCTGGATACACCATCGTTGAAAATTTGTACGTTTAGAAACAGACAAAAGGTCGCGTACTTTATCCTAGTTCCTACATGTCTAAACAGATTTGCAAAGAATTTCCCGCCAGAAGTAACAAACAAAGCTTGGAAATGGAGATTTGTTTAGCAACAAAAGTTACCAAATTAAAATTTGTGCCTCTCGGAAAAAAAGATTTTGTCAATTCAGCCAAAATGTGGCTAATTAAAAAGTGTACCTTTCCATAAACTAAGCGATTCGTCAAGTAACATAAAATCTCGAGGAAAAACTATTTTTTTGTCACTGTTTACTTAAACAACATCTTTTAGTGTGCGCCACAAGTAAACGCAAAGGCCTTTCTAACCACCTTTGCGAGATTAACCGGACACTCTAAGACCGTACTTACTAGGATCATTTCTATAGTACGCGTCCCGTCTTTGTTCCTCAACAAAGGCACTCACTAAAACTGCGATGATGAGCTGCAGTGTTGTCTCCTGAGCGCGAAATCTGGATGGGTGACTGGTGCTAAACTGCGTTGCCCTACCTTTGATGAACGTTCCGGTTTCTCTTCCGGAGAAGCATGGAGGGAGGCGACGCCAGCTGAGTAGTAAGATTTTGTAAGCAAGTGATATATAAAACCTTCGCACCCTTGTCACAGAGTCCTTTTCCGTCGTCGGCAATTATCGGAGAGTTAATTTTATGTGTAAAAACTGTTTCAAGAGGAGAGTTGCTGAAGGACTCTTGCAGAGGAGTTAGTGTGACTTCATGGTGATTTTAATTACTTTTATCAGTGAAACATAACGTTATATCTCTCGCGGTTACTGACAATATTAACTAGGGCTCGCTCTCAAGTGGATTGCTAGCAACATCAAAGTATCTGGCCATACTCATGCATTCGATTTATAAGCGCTTCCTACATCGATGAAATAAGGCTGCCGTGTGATCATGATTTCGAAATGAGAAGACGCAATCGACATAACGAACCAAGAGCAATGTAATGAGGGCATGTGAGCACATAACCAATAACACCATGAGAGCTGATAGCTTTCTAATCTAAGGGCATGAAATTTGGCCTGCATGAAACTTCCCGAATTTTGACATATCTCAGGAAAAATAGTATTGAGAATAACTTCCCGCTTTATTTCTAATTGCAACATTCCCTTTTTACTGAAAAAAATAAGGAAAGGAAGTTTTTCATGTGTGTCTTAATGTCAGTAAAGTTAGTATGGTCTGCTTCTACTTTTTTGAATTCGTCATTTCCGGACGACTGTTTCAAAACATGGTGCGGTCTTGATTAGCCATAACCCTGTGTTAAAATTTCGCAGGTAGAAAAGTTAGTAGAAAAAAGGTGAATAAACGTTTACTAAACATTTATTATTTCGCGGATATTAATGTCTGGATACACCATCGTTAAAAATATGTACGTTTAGAAACAGACAAAAGGTCGCGTAGTTTGTCCTAGTTCCTACATGTCCAAACAGATTTGCAAAGAGTTTCCCGCCAGAAGTAACAAACAAAGCTTGGAAACGGAGATTTGTTTAGCAACAAAAGTTTCCAAATTAAAATTTGTGCCTCTCGGGAAATAAAGATTTTGTCAATTCAGCCAAAATGTGGCTAATTAAAAAGTGTGCCTTTCCTTAAACTAAGCGATTCGTCAAGTAACATAAAATCTCGAGGAAAATCTATTTTTTGTCACTGTTTACTTAAACAACATCTTTTAGTGTGCGCCACAAGTAAACGCAAAGGCCTTTCTAACCACATTTGCGAGATTAACCGGACACTCTAAGACCGTACTTACTAGGATCATTTCTATAGTACGCTTCCCGTCTTTGTTCCTCAGCAAAGGCACTCACTAAAACTGCGATGATGAGCTGCAGTGTTGTCTCCTGAGCGCGAAATCTGGATGGGTGACCGGTGCTAAACTGCGTTACCTACCTTTGATGAACGTTGCGGTTTCTCTTCCGGAGAAGCATGGAGGGAGGCAACGCCAGCTGAGTAGTAAGATTGTGTAAGCAGGTGATATATAAAACCTTCGCACCCTTGTCATAGAGCCTTTTTCCGTCGTCGGCAATTATCGGAGAACTCATTTTATGTGTGAAAACTGTTTCAAGGGGAGAGTTGCTGAAGGACTCTTGCAGAAGAGATAGTGTGACTTCATGGTAATTTTAATTACTTCTATCAGTGAAACATAACGTTATATCTCTCGCGGTTACTCACAATATTAACTAGGGCTCGCTCTCAAGTGGATTGCTAGCAACATCAAAATATCTGGTCATACTCATGCATTCGATTTATAAGCGCTTCCTACATCGATGAAATAAGGCTGCCGTGTGATCATGATTTCGAAATGAGAAGACGCAATCGACATAACGAACCAAGAGCATTGTAATGAGGGCATGTGAGCACATACCCAATAACACCATGAGAGCTGATAGCTTTCTAATCTAAGGGCATGAAGTTTCGCCTGCATGAAACTTCCTGAACTTTGACTTATCTCAGGAAAAATAGTATTGAGAATAACTTCCCGCTTTTTTTCTAATTGACACATTCCTTTTTACTGAAAAAAATAAGGAAAGGAAGGTTTTCATATGTGTCTTAATGTCAGTAAAGTTAGTATGGTCTGCTTCTACTTTTTTGAATTCGTCATTTCCGGACGACTGTTTTAAAACATGGTGCGGTCTTGATTAGCCATAACCCTGTGTTAAAAATTTCGAAGGTAGTAAAGTTAGTAGAAAAAAAGGTGAATAAACGGTTACTAAACATTCATTATTTCGCGGATATAAATGTCTGGATACACCATCGTTGAAAATTTGTACGTTTAGAAACAGACAAAAGGTCGCGTACTTTGTCCTAGTTCCTACATGGCCAAACAGATTTGCAAATAATTTCCAGCCAGAAGTAACAAACAAAGCTTGGAAATGGAGACTTGTTTAGCAACAAAAGTTACCAAATTAAAATTTGTGCCTCTCGGGAAATAAAGATTTTGTCAATTCAGCCAAAATGTGGCTAATTAAAAAGTGCACCTTTCCATAAACTAAGCGATTCGTCAAGTAACATAAAATCTCGAGGAAAATCTTTTTTTTGTCACTGTTTTCTTAAACAACATCTTTTAGTGTGCGCCACAAGTAAACGCAAAGCCCTTTCTAACCACATTTGCGAGGTTAACCGGACGCTCTAAGACCGTACTTACTAGGATCATTTCTATAGTACGCGTCCCGTCTTTGTTCCTCAACAAAGGCACTCACTAAAACTGCGATGATGAGCTGCAGTGTTGTCTCCTGAGCGCAAAATCTGGATGGATGACCGGTGCTAAACTGCGTTGCCCTGCCTTTGATGAACGTTCCGGTTTCTCTTCAGGAGAAGCATGGAGGGAGGCGACGCCAGCTGAGTAGTAAGATTTTGTAAGCAAGTGATATATAAAACCTTCGCACCCTTGTCACAGAGCCTCTTTCCGTCGTCGGCAATTATCGGAGAGTTCATCTTATGTGTGAAAACTGTTTCAAGGGGAGAGTTGCTGAAGGACTCTTGCAGAAGAGATAGTGTGACTTCATGGTAATTTTAATTACTTCTAATAGTGAAACATAACGTTATATCTCTCGCGGTTACTCACAATATTAACTAGGGATCGCTCTCAAGTGGATTGCTAGCAACATCAAAGTATCTGGCCATACTCATGCATTCGATTTATAAGCGCTTCCTACGTCGATGAAATAAGGCTGCCGTGCGATCATGATTTCAAAATGACAAGACGGAATCGACATAACGAACCAAGAGCATTGTAATGAGGGCATGTGAGCGCATACCCAATAACACCATGAGAGCTGATAGCTTTCTAATCTAAGGGCATGAAGTTTCGCCTGCATGAAACTTCCCGAACTTTGACTTATCTCAGGAAAAATAGTATTGAGAATAACTTCCCGCTTTTTTTTCTAATTGACACATTCCTTTTTACTGAAAAAAAATAAGGAAAGGAAGGATTTCATGTGTGTCTTAATGTCAGTAAAGTTAGTATGGTCTGCTTCTACTTTTTTGAATTCGTCATTTCCAGACGACTGTTTTAAAACATGGTGCGGTCTTGATTAGCCATAAGCCTGTGTTAAAAATTTCGCAGGCAGTAAAGTTAGTAAAAAAAAAGGTGAATAAACGGTTACTAAACATTCATTATTTCGCGGATATAAATGTCTGGATACACCAACGTTGAAAATTTGTACGTTTAGAAACAGACAAAAGGTCGCGTACTTTGTCCTAGTTCTTACATTTTTAAACAAATTTGCAAAGAATTTCGCGCCAGAAGTAACAAACAAAGCTTGGAAATGGAGATTTGTTTAGCAACAAAAGTTTCCGAATTAAAATTTGTGCCTCTCGGGAAATAAAGTTTTTGCAAATTTAGCCAAAATGTTGCTATAATTGAAAAGAGAGCCTTTCTTTGATTTCAGCGATTGCGTTAAAGTATTAAAATATTTCAGGAGTGTCTATGTTTGTCACTGTTTACTGAAAAAGAAAGTATATGTGCGCCCCAATGTTTTTTCTTATTGTTGTTTTTTGTGTACCCCCTGAGGGACTGATTCATAATGAAAGTGGCAAAGGGAGAAAAAGATGCCAAAATTCTGGTTCCATCCCTTTAAAGTTATGTTAAAAAAGTATCTGAAAATATAAGAAATCATGAATATCTCTCCAATCGTAAAATTCATTCTCAACTAAATTGGAAAAGGAAATGAAGTTTTTCATGGTTAAAACGGCGGGATTCGAAAGTTAAAATAAAATGTAGCCTGCCGTGCAATTTGTGCCCCAAAATTTTGTGACTTGTTTTCTTTCCAAATAAAAGAACATGGTTCCATCATAGATTTAGAAAGAAATGGGAATGCTGCGGTTTTAACGAGCAACACTGCGAGCATTTGTTTCATCGCCTAATCATCGTTAAATAATGAGATTAGTCCATAAGGAAGACAAACATTTGATAAGATGTTTAACTAAAGGTCTTATGTGAGCGTTCAGTTTTTATCTCACTACGGTGTCATACTGGTTTTATAAAAAGTATTCTCGCAACACAGTCGACTCTCTAATTAACAGATACTTCATAAAGCGAACATCTCTGTTGGACAGATAAAAATTGGTTGGACGGTGGGACCACTTTTGATACAAGACTCTCTATAGATAGGAGACGGTTTTGCTGCGGAAAATTCTCTCATAAAGTAAACATATTAGTATTACTTTAAACATTGTGGCTAGTTTTAATTAAAGCTATTATATCGATTTGAGCTTTTTCTAGTGACCTAAAGTTAGCTTAGGCAGGCTTCTAAAGGACAGTTTCCTGTTGACTTAAAGCGAAAAAAATAAACCGCGAAGCAAATGACATCTTTATTTACCACTAATTGCACCAAAGGTGTCCACTGATTAGGGGGTAGACTGTTACGTTTGATAAAATCTACGTTTTCGAACATATATTTGTGTATGTATGGAAATAGAACGTCAAATCGAATGTTGTGATTTAGAGAAGATATGAAACGATCTTAAATGCGATATTTTGGTATGGTGCTGGGTTTCTTTTGACAAAATTCTTTATTATGTTTCTTTCTGCGGTGTATAATATATCTCCAGCGTTTAGTCTTTTTAACGCAGAATTTTGAATTTTATTAGGTTTAACAGTTTAGACGGCTTTAGAAGCTTCAGTCTCTATATCACAAACTGGCAAAGGGCGGACATACTTGTTCGTGATACACGCTTTCTTTAATAACAAACTCGGCTAAAGTCGAGTAGAAGGTTCTCTAAGAAACTACTGATGCAGCTTATTTACCACAAAAGGAAAAGAAGGGTCAGTGAAAAAACGTTGACGTCTTGATCATTAGTTGTTTGTACAAATTTCAACTAAAAAGGAGACAAAAAAAACTCAATAATAAAAGTTGGATAAAATTACCCCTTCAAGAAACCACTTATGGAACTTTTGGTAGTTAAATTGCATAATGAAATAATGGAGAAATTTAGACTACGGGGTGGGTCCTACTACAAACATCGGCTTTTTATAAGGGCGCCCATTTCTGCAGCTTCAGCGTGTATAAGTCGGTACGTGAGGTCTTTTAAGGCGAGTTTTTTAAGAAGAAGTATACATTTTTTTCTTTTAAACCCTTATTTAGTTGGTTTTATATTGTTTCTTGTTAGACTTTTAAACTAGAGTTCATTAGGGGAAGGCGTTGAACAATAAGGCGTTGATTACAGGCGTTGATAAGATGAATTTACGGCATGTAGAAGTATACTGCATTTTAATTGTAAGACTTCTGCCAAAATGAGGTAAAAAATGTCGCAATGTAAATCCTTCAAATAAAATCTATTTGATCCTATGCATGAAACAATAATGCAAAAACAAAAAAGGCTATCAGAAAACTTCAAATTAAAAAAGCAAAACAAAGCAAAACGCACGGAATGTGAATCATCTAAAAATTGTTAATTGGCAAATGTGAGAACAATCACGTAAAGCAATGTTAATTTTCTGTAGCGGAAGCATAGTTACGATTTGTCACAAATGTCATTATGACACTGCTGTGTTTTTTTCCTGTTTCTCATATAGGTGTTATTCAAGTTTCTAAGATAACGCGTAGAAAGAAATCCAAGTTGTCGTGACACATACGAACAACTTCTGCTGTAGGGAGGTGAGGATGTTTTATTAGGCTGCGACTAAACTTATTCGGATTTGTTATTCAAAAAATACAAAAACAATAAAAGTGAATTCTTTAGTAAAAATATAAGAAGAGTTCTTTTTATAAGATTCATTTAATTTCAAAATCATAAATTTCAAAAAAGTTTTATGAGAAACGCGGAGAATCGATCATTACACGCTTTTTCTTTTATTGCAATACTTTACACTTGAAACATTTTAACCCTATTCGGTCCGGGGTTTTTCGAACATACTATGACCGGGAGGGGAGGCGGATTCCGCCACCCACAATAACTTTTGATAGGGTCGTTCAAATTGAATCAAACATTTATGACGTACTATTCCGTCATAAATGGAAAAAAATGGCAGCAATACATTTTTGCTTGCGTCAGCACATTTTCCGTGACGTCATCAGAAGCTTCAAATTTGTTAAAAATGCCCCTATCTGCTTAAAATTTAATTACTTTTTGTTCCACAGCGAATTTTTGCATTCTGTTTGAAGTTTCTGAAAGGTAAATAAAGGGTCGTCTATTTTTTTATCGAAGCAAGGCCAGGATTTCTTACTTGTAGATAGCTTATACAAACAGCTTTTCATTCTAAATAGCAAAACTTCTGACGTTTTTTGCCAATCAGGAGATAGAACGTACAAATCTTTTTAAAAATGGAACCACTACATTATCCCCTTTGTTCTGAAAACCTATTTGGCGGCTTTGCGAACGGAAATTTCCGATACTCAACACCTCGTTGTGTGATAAGGTGAATATCCACTCAAAAATTTTAACGGATCAGACTGGATCGTTTGATAAGATTTTTTATTTTAATCTGTTCTAATGAAAACTGAAAGATGGAGTCATTTCATTTTTTTTGTGTACAGAGATAATTAGCGGTGTAACCGATAAACTATCAATCCTTTCCGTTCTGTTCTTAATGAATGAGAATTTAGCTTAATGGAGCTTCTAATTATTCAGGTATTGTAAAGCTGAGTATATACCATTGATTGTTGGACAATTGAAGTGACGCAAAGGTCAAAATATATAAAGAGATGGCGGATTCTTTTTAAGCTGACCCTTTTTGTTTCGTAAAAAAGAATCAACACCCCCAGACAAAAACCATTGCAAAATCGAAAAATGCAAATTTTTTTTTTGCAGAAAATCTGTTTTTTCAATAATATTTTCCCGGGGTCAAAGATTGTTTTTTAGAAGTGTTACGGAAATTACTAAGCAATTCTCCTTATGTTCAATACAATATCAAAAAAGCATACTGCAAAAAAACGAATTGAATGATGCCCATTAATGTTTTTTGCAATACAAGCGGGAATGCTAAGGGATCGTCCACAAATTTCGTCTAAATTCGGCTCATTTTAAATCGTCTTGTAAATTTGTTTTGTTCGTCTTAACTCTTTCATACGAGACGATTTTTTGTGATAACATTGTAGTGTCTTAACCGTCTTAATTCGTCTCATATCGTCTCCTGATAGTCACAAATTCGTCTCCGAATATCATATTTTAAAAACAAATTCGTCTCCGAATCGTCTCATTTCGTCTATGAATTTTCTTAATTCGTCTCAAATCGTCTCAATTCGTCTCTGCTATAATAAATTCGTCTCAAAAGTTGAAAAATATTTTCGAACACTTCCGTGAGTTTAACACGAAACTTTAAAAATCTTGGCCAGGAGACCCAGCGTGATTTTGTTCCGTGAAAAAGAAATTATTCCATTGTTCTAGCGGAACGGCAGTGGCATAGCCTAGTTAACTAAGCTTTCTTCTTCAGTTGATAAAATGAGTTTCTCTCAAACTAAAGCTTAGACGCGAACGAATGACTCAGCGGAAACCCCGAGTTTAAATCGAACAATGTGACTAATCGCTTCGGAGGACATTTTAATTTATCTGTGAGTTGTTTACCAAGCTTGGTCAAATCTTACTTTGGTACAAACTTTGTAGAATACTAATGTTTGTTAGGGTGAGTGAAACCACTCGCTGGAATATTCGGGATGAAAAGGGCTTTCCCCGATAATAATCACGTGAGCAGAGAACAATAGAATTAGCCAATCAAAAAGCGCGGCCAGATTTTGGCCGCAGAAAAATCGTTTGAGACCCAGCGTAATTTTCCCACCTTAACTACTCCGATTTCCCGGTGGTAAGAAAAATTACGCTGGGTCTCCTGGCTAGCAGTGGCACAGCTACTGATTAACTTAAGCTACATTGTTTGTACTCGTTCGATTGTTGAATGTTACGGTCTGTATATTTATCAAACTTGGCAACATTTTATCACAGCAAACTTCGTCGTTCGAAGCTGGAACTATGTTGTGGAAAAGCGAAACAAATCTCACAAAAAATATTATTATTGGTCGTGACAGATGGAATCTTGAGTTATTTTCGATATTTACTGGTAAGTATATCTGAAACTGAATTTAGCCATAAATATTCTTTAAGATTAGGATTCTTTAAATATGTTGTTAGGAAGGAATATATAGATATTAAATATAGATAGTTAGATGCGAAACATAGCTCGTCTTTACTGGGAGATATATTCGAAATGGCTGGCGTTCCTCCGCAAACGTCACATCATCGAAAAACATTAAAATTAGCCAATCAAAAATCGCCGAAAATTTTCTTGAGGTAGAAAATAGCCTTAACATGGTATTCATTAACTAAACGAAACCAGTACACAGATCAGGGATAAAAGCAAAATTTATGTCAAGATGTTTGTTCTCAGGTGTATTTAGGTGTATTTAGGTGTATTCTGCCTGTAATGGTTCGTACATTTCAGTATATTAGCTCTTTTTAACTTAATACATTTAAATGTTATGTTGGGGAGCTAAGAGAAACCGTCCTTTTCGAATTTTTCAAGAAGAAAAATGTAACAATTTTTATCTTCTGCTCTGTGTTCGAATCGTGATTCATTCATTGGTTTCAGAGGGTCAGAGCACACGTGCGAGTGAGTTGTCGTTTTTTTTATCAGTTTGATTCTTTTTTTAAGTATGTTATGAGAAACATAAACATGCTGAACCTATACCCGAAGAAAAGTTAAAATAGGGAGTTAATAAATTTTAGATATTTCTATTAACTATGATAAATCATAGTTGCTGGGGTTAATTTACTATTCGGATAGGGGAAGTCGTGGTCATTGTAAATGGGAGCCTCATTTTCGATGTGATAACGTCGGATTTGCGCACGTCTACTCGTGGCGGGAATACCAACATCCACCTTGTTTTTGTTGTCAACTGACAAGGAGATTGTGTTTTCATTGCATAACTGCGCTAACTCATTAACCAAGTTAACTTGGGAGCAAGAAAAATGAAAATCTTCATGGATCTTTTTTTCTCCCGTGTTGCGCTTGGGCGGAACACGTGCATCAACCAACGATTTGTGACGCTTGCTCGAAGTGGTTTTTTTTCTCCTCGGTCTCATGAGGTAATGCACTGCGCTCTTACTCACATTTAACCCGAGCGTACTTTTTATGTGAGAGACAATATCTTTTAAGCTTACACCATTTGTGTACATAATACTGTCTCTGCGCCTCAAATGGGCCTCGGCCGAGTTCTGACTTATGTAGGATGCGATACATGGAACCAAGCCCGGATGTTGCTCGTGTAGCGCTGGTCTGCCTCGTTTTTTTGAAGCTAAAATAAGAAAAAGACTATTCTATAAATGCAAATAATGACGCGAGTGATTACTAAACAAGTTTATTAATGTTTATTTAGTAAAATCTGACTTGAGGCTGGCTATTCTTACTTTTGAGACTTTCAGTCTGTTTTATTCTTATTTTGTTCTTAATAGTAAGAACACGACTTCAGAATTTAGCCTCTATTTGTTCTTATTGATATATTTTTCCCAAAGTTTCTGAAATTTATGTATTTATATACATGAGATAATATGTTTAAGTCCAGCACAAAATATAAAAAATTCAAGCAAACAAAAAAAGATTACTGGAATACATTATTTTGTTCTTATAATCTGTGAAGGAATTCAGGTTGAGTACGTTTTTAATATGTTCTTAATTATTGGCAAAATCTCAGCCTCAACGCTCTTAAAAACGCAGTTTTTATAAAACAAATCGCGTATTGAATTGACAAAATTGAAGGCTAAAGGAAAAAAGTTTATCCATTTGATTTTTTTTTGTGATAGTTTACAAAAAATGATTCAAATCTTAATCCATGGGCACTAGGCTGCTCAACTGAGTGTCTAAACAAGCGGCTATCTAATTTGTCTGAAATCATTTTACGTAATGCAACCGCACGTCACACAGTTTTTTTGCGGAACATTATTTGCTTCTGACAAGCCGTTTCTGTCACATAAAATTGTTAATAATTTTTTTTTTGCAATGTGCAGCCCACCATAATCAATTGTATAAGTATAATTATACATTAAGTTAATATAACAGTGCAAGTTGACAAAAATAATAAAGCAAAAATAGTTTTTTTTCGTAATTTTCAGAAGCAATATCGCAACAAACTTCAATTGCTATTATTTACTTCTTATGCTCACACCGGCATGTGCGAAGAGAAAAGTTAAAATAGTGAGGTTTTTCGAATATTTGTGTGTTGTTGGTAAAAAAACAACAAATCTTTTAAAGATTTTGCATCATCGAGCTTTAAATTTACGAATAAAGAAAATATATAGTTTTATAATTATAGTAGTTTTTTTCTCATGACTACGGAAAATCACAAGATAAATTGGGCAATTATATATTTTTTTGTTTTCAAGACCGTTGCTGAAAATTTTACGACGAGATAAAAATAAATATTTACCGCATTGTAAAATTTCGTTGATGTAATCTTCATTTTCATCATCGGACAAAGAATCGTCCGTAAACAACCAATCTAGGTCGCTGTCGCTATCTGAAATATCTGAATACATTAAAACCACTTTAAAAAACACTAGCTTTTTAAATAAATTTTCGTGTTTAAGAAACCCTGTCGTCCTAGTTCGTCTCAATTCGTCTCCGTGATTTTACCGCAGCGTCTTAATTCGTCTCAATTCGTCTCCGTGATTTTACCGCAGCGTCTCAATTCGTCTCAATTCGTCTTAAAATATTTTGTTCCACTTTTTTTATTCTGAGACGAATTGACAAAATATCGTCTCCTGATATTTATGAGACGATTTTTAAATCGTCTCAATTTCAATTAAGAACAAAACGAGACGAATTTTTTTTAACTTTTTCGTCTTATAGCGTCTCGTTAATGGGACGAAATTTGTGGACGATCCCTAATTAATTATTATTTCTGTGAACAAAGTTCATAAGCCGTTCTTATGAGCATTTCGGCTAACAAGTCTAAGCTAAAGCTAATCCCTTGGCTACGTGTCGCGATTGAATTCTTTTACCTAATTACATATAATTACGTATAACCAATGACAAGTTATTTTGAAATATCAGTTACTTGTAGTTGGTAATGTTGTGTGTGTTCTTTAAGTGAACAGTGTTTTGGATTACAGATCAAAATGGCGTTCGATGCAGCGACATATATTTTGATTGCTATACCAATAGTATTATACATACTATACTGGCTAGCATATGGTCGGTTTAAATCTACCAAATATGTTGGTCCAGGAATTGTACCGTTTTTGGGGAATTATTGGGACTTGCGGCAAAGTGGCTTCAATTTACATACTCTACTGGAATTTTACTACAAAAAATATGGCAAGGTGTACGATTTCCACTATCAAGGCGAACCCGTTACTGTTGTTGGTGAAGAAAGCATTGCAAAAGAAATTTTGGGGAAAAAATTTCAACATTTTCAAAATAGAAAAGTAAGTAATTATTACTTCGTACCCAATTCACTTTACATGTACTATCGTAAAACCAGTCTGTAAGAAATGAATACCATTTTGATTTCACCGCTGTAGAGCATAGTCTGCTTTGCAAGGCACGTTTTATTTCGTATTTGTTAGATCGCAGAGAAAAAAAACAAGCTTAGACATACCGGCGTAAAACAAAAGAGGTTTAAGGAATATTAACCAAACTCGGTTCCAGGGCGGTAGACATTTTTGATTTAGGATGAAACGTGTGTAGATTTATGCGCTCGAGGTATACATAGTTATATTTCATAAGATGCAACCGATTAAAATGATGTCTTTAACGCATCAAGACACGCTAAAAGTCCTGGGATCGAGGTTGGAATAGTATACCCATATTATATTAAATATGTTATTGTCTAATATGTGAGTTGCATGTAATATTTTATTTGTATTCAGATTAAAGGAAGGGTTTGTGAAATCCTATACTTCGACTATCCTATACTGTGTGCCAGTGTAAAACAAAACTATAATACCATTACTGTTTTTTGACGATGTAAGCAGGGGAGCAGGAACATGAATCTTGTTAAGTTTGTATTGAGGTTAAGTAATCATTTAATTAATAGTTATTATTAATAAATTGATTTTAATTAACCTGCTTGCAAATCAGTGTCGATCGTCGATCGTCGACAGTCGATCAGTGTCCCATTTACGCAATGCATGTATTGTTTTACACAGTCATTTTTTGTTATTCAAAGTTCAGGTGCTTTGAAAGTAATTTGGGGACGAAATTTAAACATTACCTACAAACCTTTCCTTTACTACATTTAAAGCCTGGGTACGAAGTAAACAAGTAGAGATTGTTTTACGGCATATATAATTTTAACAACGCCATAGCCTGAAATCAACTAAGGTTATAATAAAAGACAAAGCTCATTTCAGCGAAAAACATTTTTTGTAATTTTCACAGGAATTTAATACCGAAAAGAGGCAGGTTCTCGCACTAGACAATGATTTTTTTCTATGCAACATTAAATTCATATAACTTGTATTAAATTGATTGACTGTGCTCTATCCTTTACACAAAGCAAAGTGTTTTTTTTTATGGTTGGCAGAAAAATATTTTTTTGCGATTGGAGCCAAAGAATGTTTTGGATGGGACGACTTAACTTCGCTTATTTTTAGAAAATCAGGGAAATACCGCGAACATTCATTCGCTTATTTTTAGAAAATCAGGGAAATACCGCGAACATTCCCGCGAAGGTTTTTTCCATTGAGTTAGTTTTCGCCCAAGAAAAACTCTAATTAAGGATTGTTTTAAAGTCCAACAATTTGATACGATGTCGGCTGTTCTACTTAAATGTTCAGTACACTAAATAAAAAAAATCAAACAGATTTGCTGAAAATATTTAATACAGACAAAAGATCTCCCTAAGAAGAGTTTACCAGCATAAGGAAGTCTATGAACAGTCTCAATGCAGCAGTTAAAAAGTGTAAACATGAGATTAGAGATTATACCTTCACACAGAGTCAGGATTATAAAACAGATTCAAACTAACATTTATTAAACAAATATGTTTATTTGCATTGGTAATTACTTATCTTATGGATCTTATCATTTCAACATATACGCGTTTTGCCACACAACATAAGGTAAATCTTATTAAGTGTATTTAATTTGAGACGATAAGAAGACACCTTCGCTACACCTTCAAGTAGACTGGTACATAACTCCATGCGGCCGAAAACGAGGCTGGATAATAATAGGGATTTAAGAAGCTCTTTAGGATAAATTGAACACCCAAATCGTTTTTGTCGTATTTTTGATTTTATGTCATCGATAGAATAGTTAATTTAAATAAAAAAATAATTTTTTTAATAGGAAAAAATACAAAAAGGGTAATATAAAATCACAACCATTTTTCATCATTTCTTTTTTACTAAAATGACTAAAATAGAAAAGAGAACGTCCCCGCATTCAAATTTTCATCTTGCTAAAGCGAACTAGAAAGGATGAATGGGGGAATTCGCTCAAACACATATTTGAACAATGTAGGTGTAACGACATTATATAATAAAATTTAATTACTATAGGAAATTTGAAGGCCCCTCAAACTGTCCCATTCTTTTTTCATAGTTTTTCATTGATCTTCCATGGCCATGTGACAACATGATCACATTGCTAAAAGATGACAAATGGAAGTACGTTCGTGCATTGCTTACACCATTCTTCACTCCACACAGTTTACAAAATATGAGTCCATTAATCAACAAAGCTGTAGACACCTACTTAGAAAAGTTGGACGAAGTAGAGAAGAAGAAGGAATCTTTTGACGTTGTTAGGTAAGAAATATGATTTTTATTGTATTTTTAAACATTACTGAATAATAAATGATCTCTTTAAAAATTCTATAATACAAAATTGTGTCAACGGATGCTTTTTGACCAATTTTCAAGACGATAATGAGTCAACCTCGTCCCCAGGGTCTTGTGGCCCCTGAGCCGTTTAACTTCATCAACAAGGCAAAATGCCCTGGGAACGAGGTTGATAATGAGTAATTACAGCTATTTTAAAATCCTTACTTTTGCAGGAGCAAAGACAAAATAGACAGTAATATTTTCTAGCCGGTACTTCTAATAAAATTTCAATAAAAAAATGAAAAATGAATTCCTCAAGTTGGTTAATTTTTGCGAATTTAGAACATTTTATCCATATATGCAAAATTTGTCTGTGCAAAATTGCTTTTGCTAATATTAAATTCGCTTCATTTCGCTTCGTTTCGATTTTTTTCTTCTTCTTCAGTTTTTCTCGTTAAATTTTCTTGTGTAGTGGCCGATAAAAATAACTGCCAGCCTCTGTGAGATGATCGAGCTCAATTAAATGCTATCTATTCTGCAAATATGTCTCAATAAAATTGCGAAAAATCAATTGATTCGTAAAAAAAATCTTTGCGGAAAACCCTAAAATTATTCATTCACGCAAGAAAATCGACAAAACTGGTTCGCGAAAATTATTTTTCGAGCATTGAATTTTGTTGGACCTCGCGAAAGTATGTCATAGCCAGAATTAATTAACTAAAGTTATGACTTAAGGTATCGTATTCAACACTAAGTGCATTAACAGCGAACTGTAAGTTGACTAACTTTCGCAAATTTTATTCAAAAATTGGTGAAGATTAGTCAATTCAAGATAATTAATCACCGCGAAGTGCGACGTCGCAGAGACAACATAAATTATGTATAATAACTTTGAAGACGAAAATTAGCAGTCTCGACATTTTTTGACCAGCACTGGTGTGTTTTTATATAACTGCATGTGTCTAAAGAAATTATTTCGATGTAAGGTACACTTTTCATTTGATAAGGTGTCTATCAACTTCGCCCGCTGAATATCACTGGCGTAGAAAAGCCCTGGGAACGAGGTTAGGTGTCTATGAAAATAAAATATCTTTACTTAAGTTATTTTAGGGTATGTGTGAAAAAAGTATTCAGCTTTCCGATAGACATAAACTTAGGATTATATCTTTCATGTCTTTTTTAGAAAAAAGTTAAATTTTTGCTATAAAATGTACCTTTAGAGAGTAGTCATCTGAAGCTTTCCTAAAGTTTTTGCAACAATACTCATTTAGGTCGAACCTTTAACTTTTCTCATCTATTATGTAGTCACAGTAAAGGCTTCATCATGGAGACACTGCTCTCAATAGTATTTACCCTCGATTGCCCAAACCAATCCGATTTCAACAAGACACTCATCAATTTAACGAAGGAGTTTACTCAACCACCTAAGTGGGTTAACACTGTCGCTGCTTTACCGTTTGGGCAACATCTAGTCAAATACATACCTTCAGCGTTTAAGAACCAATTACAGCCTTTTATAGACACAGCACTTGGCGTAGTTGCCGGTAGACGAAAAGAGGAGGGTGGAAAATATAAGGTAAATATATTTTTGCTTTTCCAACATCATGAAGTGGTTATGAAGTATGGTATTTAGTTTGTTTTGACAGTGAGCGTGTTCATTCTAACTCACATCCAGACACAATATATAGTCTTTTGCTTTCATGTTTACTTTTCAAATATAAGAAACACAAATGCTAGTAGTGGCTTTAGTAGTAATTATATAAATTCGTATGGATAAATCATCGCGGTCCTCATCATGAAAGGATAATTAAAAAAGGGGACCGTTGAATTAAACCGGGTTGTCATACCATGCAATCTGTTTTAGGACGTTCTTGAAGCGTTATTTAATGTTCAAAAGGAAGGACCAGATACCAGTGGTAACGTATTACTGGACGAAGATATCCTGGCACAGGGAATTGTAATTTTAACAGCGGTACATGTCGCGACTAGTTCAACGTTAGCTATGGCCATGTATTATATTGCTAAGCACAAACAGGTACAGGAGAAGATTTATGAAGATATTGGAGCATTAGCAGGGGAAGAAGGTTTTCCCACGTGGGAAAATGTAAACAGAGAAATGATGTACTTGGAACACGTCATTGACGAAACACTGCGACTTCATCCATCGGGTAACGCCCATTTTTGTCTGAAAGAAGTTTATAAACTTCAAAGTAGTTTGAAACAGAAATTTTTTGATAGGAAAGTGATAGTTTTTCAATCTTATACCAGTCACATATATACATAAATACAAAAAATATCCCTGGAACAATGCACCCTAGTTTTGATAACCTAATTGGAGGGTAGACAACACAAAATTGCGAAACCCATTTCAATTTATTAACACCTCTCTTTATGAAAATTTTGACAATTCCACTCAAATCTAAAATGAAAAAATACCCTTCAACTATTATTACCCCCTCTTCATCAAAGGCCTACGAATTAAAGTTCATCCACTTTAATTTATCAGCACACTCCCAAAATATCGACATCTTCTCGCCGTTCCCAATATCATAGAATGCAGAGGAATTGGGGACTTTTTGGTCTGCTTTGTCTAAGTGTGACGTTATCTGATGGTAGATTTCTAATTTAAATTTATTTTTAGCTTATATTTTGATGAGGGAGTGTAATGAGACATGTAAAATCGAGGCGATGACATTCGAGAAAGGTTCCAACATCTTCATACCGGTGCGCGCAATGCATTATGATGCGACTTATTGGGAAGACCCACAAACCTTCAATCCAGATCGATTTAGGTACACTTTTTTAAATTCTATTCATCATCATGATATATATTTAATAACTTGATACAATGTAATACCTGGTGGTTTAGCATATTGTTAAGCGAGGCAACAGAGGTCACACTAATGTTTGACTCGATTAATTAGATTGCTTTAGCAACAAATACATTCAAAAATCACTTCGGCCACATGTTTTTTCCCTTTACAATGACGTCTCACGGCTATCTATTTTATTCAATGACATTGACTGAACAGATAAGTGGTACAATTTTTTTCTTTAGTGACCCGACTGTAAAGAAAGGGTCCGCCTATCTACCTTTCGGAGCAGGGCTAAGAAAATGTCTCGGCTTCCGTATGGCAATCATTGCACTCAAATTAGCACTTGCAAGAATCTTACAGCGCTATGAAATAACTTTGAAGGACGATAAAAATATTACAACTTCCTCAGATTTTACCGTACAAGCTACGTCATCAATCGACGAACCAATCATGTTGCAGCTTAAACAAAGAAGCACGTAATCAGCTTCTGTTTTTCTCAATTTTGAGAACGAGACTGCGTTGACAAATAACATTACAAATAACAAGCCAAAATGGGCATTTTACAACTGGTGTTTTAATTTTTATAAAGAACTCTAATATGTTGTAATAAATATTTTTGAATGAATTTCATGTTAGATGTGTATTTCAATATTTACAATTCATAAATTACATTTTCCTTCACTCAATCAGAGTCAGACTCGCTGCTTACAAGTGGCTTCATAACATCTGGGATCGAGTTAATTTGATTAAGTATTGTCAAGGTTCGATTTTTTCCTCTTGCTTTTCTTTTCCCCCGACCTTGTAGCCTTTTACTTATAGCTTTGTTTATCTTATTGACTCTAACAAACGGGGGTAAAGGTTTTAATCTTTCCGCAGCTGCTTTTAATAAGTTTTCTTCTTTCTTAGCTTGAACCTTCTCGTTGCTACTCACAGTCATCGTACACTTCGTTGTTTTTACACGCCCACGTTTACTGACTTCTACAAAATCGTTATCAAAGTAAGGAGAAGTACTGGTGCTAGCTGTAGCTTCGCTCTCCATCGCCTTTCTTTTTTGTTTCGTTTTTTTTGAACTTTCGGCGCTGCTTACGTCATTCTTTTTATTAGGGCCGTTCATTACATCCAATACATTTCGTAACCGTTTACTGATGACGTCATTTTGCGCAAGAACCGGGACGAAGAATTTATCCAATGTTTTTTGCTTCTAAAATTAATCAAAATGGCATTAAACAATATACGGCAGACGAAACAGTATTTTCTTCTAAAATTATTATTCTTTCGAATATTTTATACAGGATATAATCACATCAGCGTTGGAAATACTGTTAACAACGTGAGTTCTGTTCTGAATGTATAAATTAGGTACATATCGACATTACCTAGCTAATTTTCCAACGGGTTACGGGTCAACCCATGCATGTGAGGGAAATTAAGTAGTCTGTATACATGCAGAACACAAATCATTAGGTTTCATTGCTAGACGCTTTCTTGTTTGTGACTCCCTTGTCAATACGACGGACGATGTCGCACATAAGTTTTATTAATTAATCGACAAAGATGGATTAAATGTCATTAAAATTCACACAAGGCGTTTATAGCCTGAGAAAACCGAAAGTTCGTGACAGGGACAAAATATTTACAACAGTTTAAATTTGTGCTCGAGGTAAAAATATGATTATATTTCTATGTTCGGTTTAAAAAGTGTAAGGAACCAGAGGGTTCGTTTTAAATAGAGAAATGTTTGACTGAAAGTTAACTATAATTTTTGCACGATTTAATCCGCGAGAAAAAATCAAAAAATCGTCGTAAAGCCGAATCGTCACTGGACGATATTGACGAATATTTTTGTGACGAAAAGTAGAAACCAATTCAACTTTTCGTCATGATGAAAAACGCGACAAATCAAATTCAAGTATTGACGGCGATCGTTGTAAAAGTAGTCCCGTGGAGATTCGCCTTAAAATTAAACCAGACGAATAAAATATAATCTGGCTGAGGTATATCTGGACACAGCGGTCAACATTTATAGTTTTTTTACAGTGAATAAATTCGCAATAAAACCAAGGTTCCAATCTACCATAAAGTAGCCATAAAACTTACTTCTTTATTTCCTTTCCACTTTCTCATAACAGGTGACAATATTTCATCAGTGCGAGAGCTTAACCATCCCAATTTTTCGTTAGCGAATCTTCACAACAGTTAAGGAGAGTAAAGGACTTCCCTAATTACGCCAACCTCTCTTCCATCGTTTACTATGCAGTGGGAAAAATAGCGCATTTGTTTGCACAAATGTGTTTCGTAAAAATGCGAAATTCTCACAAGATACTAGAATAAACATCGTTTGGTTTAAAATTTGTGCAGAGCATTTTAAACTCACAAAATTATTTTCTAAGCTAATAACTACAATTTTTTGTATGTACTTCGTGTCGTGAAAGGAAAAGTTAGAAGCTGTAAATGTCGGGATGTAATATCCTGTACTTGTATCATATATGCCACAAGTTATATATGCTCTGCTCGATAATATAGATAGAGCATAAACTACATGCTACATTTCTGTACTACAAACTAAGCCATAGACTATATGCTTATTCTCTCCGGCTGGGTCTACCATGTTGTTTACCTGTGAGTGTCTGGACATAGCCAACTCCAGTTCAGAGAGCACTTGGCACCATTCAGGCAGGAAAAATCTAGAAATGTGCTTTCACTGCATAATGAACAGCATATTCCAAAGAACGACCATGACGAATATAGTAAAGCGCGATAGTTGTACGGGGAGTTTGTGAAAATGAAAATTATTAAAAGCTTAACATTTTAGACTTTTAAATTGAAAAGATACTCCTTGATAGCAGTAATATCTGGTGTTCCCCACTCAAAACGTTCGTCGGATGTATCGACAGTAGGTTCCAAGTATGCTTTCCAAATGTCGTCAGAGTTGAAGTTTCTTGGTAAATCGGACCTTTTCTATAAGAAACGCATGCAGTCTTAGTAAGCACAATCTCAAAAAGATATAAACTACAGATACAGAATTATTATTCATTCTCAAGTCTCTGTTTAAAGACATTTTGGCGGGAAAACACAACAGCAACAACGAAATAAACATAATCTTGAGGACATCAGAAAGTTACTAATACTAATTATCTGGTACTAATGTTTTTATAAAAAACAAAGAGTATTCTTTTAACTACTAATACTAACTTTACAGGTAGCCATTTTTCGCGAGAAACGCGATACGCACAGGCTGAACCGTAAAAAAAATTTTTTTTATAACAACAGTTTTCACTTTGCTTTGTTTATGATTTTTTTTCACCAAATTCACGCTTCTTAAAAATTTAGATTCATAATTTCTTTGATATGTTTGGATTCAGTATGAAAAGTTATTTACAATACACTCTTAATACACACGAGACACTGATCACAATGATAAAAATTAACAAGCTTACTAATTTTGATAGAAGGTTACAACCAGGTGCAAAAACTTCTTTTCCACTTCTCATCTTCAACATCCATTCCCTTTAACAAACAAAGTAGGTAACAAATTATCAAAAGTACACAATTTCTGAATGAAGAAATTTTATAAATACATAAAACCTCTCGCAAATTTGACTTACTTTAAATGGTTTAATGTTTCTTGTGCTTCATCTCGAGAGAATTCGTGTAGGATTTCCATTGCTGTTACTCCACCCACGCCTGGATGTAAAATTATATAAAATAGTGTATGACAATGTAAATAAATGTAAATTTAGGTAAATGTAAGTAAAAGAATGACAATTGTCCTTAACCCTAACCCTAACAGTAAATGAAGAAATACTGAACATGACATCGAGGCCAAACAACACGACATCGAGGCCAAACAACAGGTACACAGCTACAACTTAGAAATTTTCACACGAGAAGAGCTGACTAGTTGTGAAATTTACTTTGAAATATTCTTTAGAACCACATGAGTACATAATCAGCTCGATTGTTCAAATTTGCCTCTGCTAACTTAAACAGGCCAGCTGGAATTTAATAAGATTCCTTCAGTCCGGAGGTGACTGTTTCGCTTTGAGCATTAAAAAATATCGCTAAAACTAAAGTGATTTTTTTATTATAATATATTCTAATTATTAAAAAGGTTTTTCAGCTTTTTAAATGTTTTTCAAAGTTGTTGTTTTTATAAAAACTTGATCGTAGAAACAATGTTTTGTGTATTTTTTGGTTTAAAAACTCTTGTGCAGTTCTAGCAAACAACTTAGTCCATTCGATCAGGATGAAGTCTACTTGCGAAAAACACGAAGAATTAATTGAAATAAATGTCGCTTGTTAAATTTACCAAGTTGATACATTTTAAAAAAGAAAGTTTATAACTAATAAATTGTATTTTTTATTTGTAGTAATAAGTTAATACTTTAAAAATCGCTATAATCAGCCTTTTGGGTTTAAATGAGAATGGTAAAAAAGAATTCAGAAGAGAAAACAAAAAAAAACAACCTTGCATCCCTTCTGTGTAGTCACTTCCAGTTAACATAGCCAGTGCGATTAATTTTGGACGATCAAGGTCTAAGAAAAAGTAAATAATATATGCTTCCTTAGAAGAGTAATGAAAATTTTTCCCTAATTTACTAAACTCCCTTGGATGTGTTCGTTGGATCACAACTAACTAAAAAACAACACCAAAAATACTTACGTAGAGTTTCTTTTAAAGTTTTGGAAATGTACAGTTCAGTGTACTTGTTTTGATCGAACACATTCTTATAAACCGTTTCCCCACCGAACAAAAATATATCAGAATCGTCCGTCACAGAACCGTCTGTAAGATTTGAGTAATCGAGTTGAGCACATTGAGCTTCAGCTTCCATCGGACTGACTAAGTAAGGTATTCCAAACAATTGGAGCAACTCCTGTAAGAAAAAATATGAAATTAGCCAAATCAACTTTGTTGGATGTTTAAAGTTATGTCTCCAATAATTAGATGGGAAGAATACAACTTTCAAATTCTTGACTTTTTCTAACACCATTATCCTTATTCCTGCTGGTCTATTTGAGGGCTTCACAATGCTGGAACAGGGGCGGCTTCCCCCATCACCCCTTGTTTTTTATTTGGCATGAAACTTACCCAAGTGTTTGCCAGGCCTCAAGTAACAACTTGATCAAAAAAAGTACTGAAATGATTATTTTGGCAATGACCTCGTCAAATTCGCAGAGATGAAAAAATAACAGCTAAGATTTAGGATTTCCCTAATTGCTTGGAATGTAGTCACAATATTGTAATTAACAAAAAATGTAACAATGTATACACTAACAAGTCCCCTTAAAAAAACTCTGCACAATTTCACTGCACTTGAAAAAATGATTGTCATAGCCACACCACCATGGCATAATTCCCCTTAAAAAAATTTTAATATGAATTATTGTGAGCTAATAAAAGTTAGAAGTGTCAAAAAAAGTCAAACAGGGGGGGGGGGGGGGACGAGCACGAATAAGGTTAAATTATGATAACTGTTACGCCTTTATATTTTATTTTTCCTGATTTATTATACAATGCAAAGTTGATAATCATCAAGAAGTTCTGTGTTGTTGTTATGGTTTTTAAAATCTTGCCAGTAGTACTCCAATCATATAAGGTAGTCCAAAGAATGTTTTTTAAGAGACGAGAAAATTCAGGAGATTTGTAAAAACTGGAAACCAGTAAAGCTGAAAACACTTAAAAAATAATTATTCGTAGAATTAGAAAAACATTTCTGTTGCCTAAAATTAAAATCAAAAGAAAGTAATATCAGAAAACGTAAACTAGCACAAAACGACTTCAGTTACACGAGGGTAGGTATTGCAAATGTGTTTCCTGTGTAATTTCAGTAATTTTATACCTGAACATCTTGGTATTTCTCACTCGACACCGTAGCAGCTTGTCTTGATAGTTTTAGTGCGTTCTGCTGTAATTCATATTGCTCATGTTTGAGATCTTCTTGAAAAGCCACCAGCTCCTCCTGAATTCAACAAAATTTATATTTGTCACTTTTCATAAACAAAATCATCGTGAAATCCACATTATGACAGTATTGTTACAAACCTTTGTTTTCTCTGCTACTGTATTTGAAAACTGTTGGACAAAACTTGTTTCCTTGTTATGTTGAGTAATCTCTGAGGATGAAGTAGGTAATATCTCCCTTTCTTCTGAATCAACACCCTCCTGTGTAGCGGATTGCTGCATTGGTAAAAGTTTGCTAGAATCTGCATCGACATCGATGACCTTCGAAAGAGGTGAAATAGGTGAAAGCATTTCCTCTTGTGACACAACTGCTGGCTCATCGTTAGGTTTGTTTGAACTATCTGGTAAAATTTTAGAATCAAATGTAATGGTAGTTTTGTCAGTAGTCTTTTCACCTTTAAAATCCTTTTTTGATTCAAAATTGTTTGGTAAATTCAATTCAGCCATGCTACTATCTTTCATCTCTATAATTTCTATTTTTTTCTTTTTATTTATGAGTACAGGCAACACATTATTAATAACAACGCTCTCTGGATTGGTAGCAGTTTCTGCAAAATCACTGTCATCAGAATCAGTGGACATATACTCCACATCGTCCTGTTTTTGTTTTTCAGCAGAGCTCGTACTTCCATGATTAACATTTTCTGCTTGCGTTGTACTTGTGACGTTTTCCTCATCAGATGAACCATCAGATAGAAATTTCAAACCTACTGGTTGCAATGACTTCAATACCTCAAACTTTGCAGGTACACGTTGCAGTCTTCTGTAATGACTTGACTGTTCATTGGATTCTTCATCAAGCTCTTTGAATCGATGGTAGTCATCCTCCAAGTTCGTATTAAACAAAACATTCTCCTCCTTAGATTTGAAAGCTTTGATAAATATATAACTTGCCTTTGAATCTGATGCAATTCTCTTTGATTCAATGTAGCTCTGGTCTGACTTGAAGTTAATGTCTTTATGAATTTCTAAAAATTGATCCGATAAAGTATTGGTCATTTCCTTTCTTAGGGAATCGATCTGCTGTGTAATCTTGCCACGCTTCATTAAACCTTGCAACTGAAAACTAGAGAAATCACCAGCATCCTGAAAAATGTATTTTGCAAGTTTAGAGTACACTTTTAATTGTTTACTTCTAAAATGTGCAACACAAAAAAACAAAACAAATAAAACAAGATGCAAAACATATTTTAAGCAATATTGAATAGTCATGATCAAATTTTTACTAAACGTACAGGAAGTTTTTATTGACTTTTGATGATGAATTTAAAGTCACTGAAATCATACAAGAAATTTTTAAGAAATTTTTGCAGCGAGAATTGTATGGGAACAAAATTTAGAAAAAACTAGTTTTGTGAATAAGGTCCAAAATCACAAGTAGGCAAAGATATTTGGAATTCTTGCTGACAAGAAGTAAACAATGAAGCTTTTTTTCCATAAGACATTGTTTGTTTACTATACACTTTCTTGTTATCATTTTCCATAAAATAAAATTACATCTTTTTCATATATAGACATTTTTTTAAAAAGCTGCAATCGGAAAAGCATGTGTTTAAGGAAAAATTTATATTTCCGCTTCTCAATGAAAAGATAGTTTCACTAACAATCTTCCCCTTACAACTAACTCCTTCATACGAGTAACAGTGAATATTATGACGAAAATAGAATCCTTTTTTGTTTCATACCTTGTGAAGATTTTGTGATACCTATAGATCTTTTTTGAACTTGCCATGTCTGCAATCATACAAAAAATTATGTGCAGGAGCAAATAGTGGCAAGAAATAAATTATGATTTTTCCTCCCTACAGGTTTTATAGCTAAAAAACTAAAGGCATACACATTAAAATGTTAACATCAACACACTTTAGGTAGTTCTTTTCGTTCTTCATTTTTTCGTCTATATCTTCTTCTGTGCGAATCTTTGATTTCTGTTAGCAACTCATGCTTGACTTCTGCAGGAAGAGACTGAAATTCTTCTGAATCAATGTCAACAGATTCTGGATGGTCAAACATTTTCTATTAAATATTTAACACAGTCAGATTTGTACAAAAAATATAAATAAACAAAAAAAATAAAGTTAGCATTCTGATTTACAGTCCAGTCACAAACGCTGGCATGTTAACAAAGCAGGCAGGCAAACTGCCACACATGTTTACACATGTAAAAGAAAATAACAATTTGAATATAAGCAATGTTACCATGCCACCAGAAAATTTACATTTTAATTTTTCTGTCATGCAAGTTGATTTCGTTTTAAGAATGTACAAGTATTTGCTGAAATATCAAGTGTAAAGATTTTAATAATTCTTGTGGATTTCCATGGACTAATGACTTCCAATTATATAGGATTTTAAACAAAAAGATTTTTCTCAGATTCCCTTTAACCAATAAGTAACAGCTTATTCAGATAACAAAACACAGATTTTTCATTTATTTCTAAATTTTTTTCATTTTTTTATCAGTCTCACACCTGTATATGGTCCGAACGTAGGGCTTCAAGCCAACTTTCTTCATCATTCATCTCACCTTCAGAGGAACTGGAAAAAAAGTGGCATAAGGAAAAATCATTACAACATAACACTATGTCAATGTATTGTTATGCTTATTATATTGCATCATGTTCACCTATCTGACTGACTGCTGGCTGTATGTGACAATGGAGCAAGTTGAAATATATCTGGTTCCTTTTCCTCCTTAAGATTAAGTTTTACCGACCTAAAAGAGTGAAAATGAATCAATAGATATGTGACAACAAGCAAAACAAATTGTCCTGGATGATTGAATTACAAAAATGAATGCTGCTAAATGTTTACCCCGCAAAATTAAAGACGATTTTATGTTATACTTAAAGATGAGATCATTACTAAATTATACAGTATAGTTTAGTATAGTTGGTTTAGTTAGTACAGTTTAGTATAGTGGGTAGTTGGTGTAGTTTGCTAAAAGTTGTTTTGTTTAAAAACTTTGAAGTAAAAATTTATGCCTACTATCTTATTATACGTCATTAAATAATTTGTCATAAGTCCAGGTAGAAATCTGTGAAACTCAATACACTAAAAACAAGAATTTGATTCTTATTTAAATGTAATGTCATCATTAAATACTTCGAAAATAAAAAAAATAATAATAAAAATTATAAGTCTTAATAAACAAATTTTTACCCTCCATGAAGTAAAAATCCCTTTATTAAAAGTAACAGCAGATTAAAATGGAAATGGCTAGCACAAGCAAATGACTTTCCCATACGTTTTTTCACCTGTAACTGCCTCAAGTGCTTTTGTTTGCAAAAATTTTTGTAGCATGGTATCTTTAGCCTTGGATCTAGTAGATTCCGCATGGAGCCTTCTCTCTCGTCGTGCTTTCTGAAGAAAAGACAGTTTCAATTATTTACAATTTTGAACTTTTTACTAAACAGTGTTATCACTCAATGTTAGGATATTTAGAAGAATTTAAGAAGATTTGTGCTGTTTTGATTAGATCTTTCTGACGGAAAAACACATACAAAAATTTGGGAGATTTTAGGAGAAATTGAATTCAGGAAAGTGTAACTTAGAATCAATGATGTCAATAGAATTATAAAAGGAAGACAAATCGATTTGATCAGATTATATTTCTACATTAGCCAATGCAGAATGTACAATTTTATACTCGTTATTCTACAAAAACTAGTTTAACAAATAATGTTTCTAAAAAATTTAGAAGATTTTTAGTTTTTACAAAAGATCTGAACATTTTCGGGTTTTTTTAGGATTATTCAATTTTTAGTATTTTTGGAGCTGTGGAAAGCCTGCTAATGAACAAGAAATGTAATTATACCAGAGTATTTTTCTTCAATTCTGGAACACCGCCATCAAACACAAAAACAGGTTTCACACCATAAAACAGCAGTTTACAAATACGATGAAACATCATAACAAGATGAGCATTATATATTTGATTGCCATGTTTATCTCTCATTCCTTTGGCAGCCTTATTTAACCAAATACTTACATCTTGAGTGTGCAGTTAAGAAAAAAAACACGTACAGTGATGACAATCCTAAACATGCTAATATTTGGTCACAAACACTTCAAGAACATAGAAAAGGATACCAATGGCCAATACTTTGCCTTCTAAAGTTTCAAGTGAAACAGGTCTTCCCGCAGTTTTGATGAGCTGCCATAATCCTTTTACACCCATTTTACTGTTCAACTGGATGGATATTGATAACACATATTGATGTTCCACAGAAGTAAACTATACTTAATTTAAAACTTTTGATTATAAAGTTGTTATCAGAAGGACAATGATTTCAGTTAGAAAACACATAACATGTTTAGCAAAAAAAGTTATCTCTCTGCATTAAAGTGTAAAAATTAAAAGTCACAGTCAAAATAGAAACTAAGCTTAAGAAAATTGTGTCCCTTAAATTTATATTTATATACTAAAAATCTTCTGTGTTTACACTAATATGATCAACAATTGTGCAGCATAATTTCAGACACAAAGAAAAACAACATTTTATATAATGATGAAAATATTTAGGCACTAAAAACTACTAAATCAAAGTGTCTTCATGGCGCAGATATTCTCCAATGTCTGCTTGATGAAAACAAACTATATCTGATGAATCAGCATGTCGGCACTGTTGCGTACTTTTTGCAGTAGCTCCAAACCCCAAGGGAACATCACTCATTGAATAGACAACAACACCCTGGTACTGGGCTGTATTATCAGTTATACGACCCAGTCCACTTTTTTGAATATGGTGTCCATATAAGAAAGACTGTTCTGAGCCTGGCTTAACCCATATTTTAAATTTAGCATAAGGGGCCAAAAAGTCCAGTGCAGTTATTTGAAGTTTATACTTTCCACTGTTTGTAAACTTTCCAAAACAAGTTCCCACTGATACAAGATTGTCTCGACCAACATTTGTAGCCTTTTTCATAATTTCTTCTTTCACATAATAGACACGATCTTTGTGCAGTCGAAAACAATATAATCCATCTGGTCTATCAATGAGACATTTTACATTTTCTCCAATATATTTGGTTAATTTCTCAAACACAGCTTTCGTTTCTTCTTCAGTAAGGGGACGCATGACTTTTTTTTATAAATATATGTAGCTATATTATAAAAATCATGTCATACAATTATATTATGGGGAATTGTAGCTCTAGCTATAGGCTAGTGCATTTTTTGGCATAAAGAACCAAACACATTATTTTATTTACTATTTCCAGCACTTTCAACATGGACCCATGTGTACGTACTGAACAATAAAAAAACACATGCTTAGCTATGTTACCTGTTCTTACGACTTAACTTTGAGCGAAGACAAGAGTACAATGATCATTGCGAGATAGTAAAACAATTTAACTAATTTAGTCATACCAAGGACTTATTCTCAGTTCAATTTCATTTTTTATGAGTCTATTGACTTCTGAAAATGTATGTCATTAAAACAAAAATTGATGTTTTCTTGGGCAGCAATGGTAACAATTCCGTAATCTTTGGCAAAATAGGACTTGCATTGTAAAATTAGGTCAACTTAAATGAAATTTCTCATTGGCCTGTTCAAAAAGATAAGGTGTTGGGCTAAAACTCCAGCCGAGTAATGCCAGAGACTATAAAAGTGTGAATTTATCCTTTCTGCTTAGTGTTCCACATGGGAATTGCTGTGCTTGCATGACTTTTGTAGCTCAAATAGGAACTTTAATGCACTAGGACCTCCTTTACAGGGCCGTCATTGATAGCTGTACCAATAGGAACTGAAAAGGCCATCCTGAGTTAACAATTTCAGTATTAAAAATAATTATAATTTATTTACTGCAGGCTTTCGAAGTGAAAACACACGTTTCGCCTTACTTTGCCGCTAACAGATTGAAACTGTCCTGTTAGATTCAAACTGAGTGGTTTCTATTCGCCCTGTCACATGTAAACAACTTGAAAAAAGGTTCCCATATGCAAGGTTCTTACCACAAACTGTATGGTTATAATGCTCACTTGTCAATGACCAAAATAGCATGGAAACCAGACTAGCAATTATTTCCAAAGTAAATTAATTGAAAATGAGGCTTTTTCCTGGTTCTTATGTCATATTTTTTTTCTTATAAAGTTTTACAATGATCAAATAATACGGAAATGAGGCCATAGCTGTGTTAAACGCCACTACGCCACGTAACAATGCACTCCTTGTCTTTTGAGGTGCACGATCGCGCCCACGCACCTCCGCACGCTCCTGCAACAATGGAGCAGCGTCTTCAACCACGCACCAAAAACACTTTAGTCACTTCAATAATGCGCACCTGAAATATCTTTTGTATAAAGTAATTATTTACTATACTAATAATCAAAAAAAAAAATGACTTAAAATTCGGAATTTGAATGAAAAACATGCGCGTTATGTTTCGAGAGGAATTCATTAGGTTAGGGCATCATTAGGTTGTATATCGCAGAAGTCGCCGGTGGCATGCTACGAAACTGCTTGTTACTGGCACAGCTTAACGTAAAGCAAAACTGTACAGGAGACTCAATTGTTAGAATCTTCACAGAACATCTCTTCTCACAAAACCGAGGGCAGGGCTGACTTATTACCCACTGTGTCGTGTGGGAGACAGAACTTCTGGACTTCTTTTTAATACCATATACAATTCTTTCGATTATTATTACTAAACATATTTGATTTCTCTTTCCCCTTTTAAAAAGATTTTTAAACTTTATTCAACATGTTATTTCTTTGGTATTACATCACGAGAACATTCATTTGAAAGCTGTATTAAGGTACAGGACACCTAACTTCTCTCATGTTCTGGTTATAATTAACTTGCATGGGTGCGCACTCTTCTCGCAGTATTCTCTGTGACGATGAAGGTCGGACTGACTTGTGGCATGGTTCCAAATGGTCTTCCGTCTTTCGTTCGAGTCTCAGTGTAGTGGACCAGCTGAGCATAGAGTGTCAGCATGAAGGAAAGGGGCCGACTTTAATGTTCTCTATACCCTACGTTCACCGACCGTTTTTGCTGACGCAACTACGGTATCTTCGTATTTTACATCGGCAACTTTAAGGGCTGATCATTGATACCAAGTTTTGATACGAATTATACGAATTACGTACGGAAATTTTGAGACAGTCCTTTAATAAAGATGCAAATACATTCAATTACTCAGTAGGCCTACCAGACGACCACACTTTTTATATGTGTTATCACGCACCTCAAATTATGAAAACTGAATAATCACTCTCCTCAATTAAGGTAAGACGCGTGAAATTCATCACGCACCTACAACAATCGAGGCGAGTGAAGTATCACTCGGCTGCTAAAATTCATATGACCAGGACTGCAATGTACAGTCAAAACAATTGTATGAAATGTTTTCATTCTTGATGAGACGCCGAATGAAAGCAGTAAATCCCGGGCTTGGTCCGTATAGTGGGATATATACAAAGAAAGTATCCAGGGAGTAAACTCATTTCCCGAACGATTTTTAAAATTATTTTTTCACCAATAACACCCATGAGACGTGTAGTTTCCAAAAATATTTTCACTTTTGATTAGACGCCGTATGAAAGCAGTTTAATCGCCGGCAACCAAGAACCCGCAATTTCCTGTAAATTCCGGTCTCGGCCAGTAAAGTCGAATGTATACAAAGAAAGTACCCAGGGAGTAAACGCATTTCCCGAACGATTTTTAAAATTATTTTTTCACCACTAAAACGCATGAGTTTTGATGTTTATACAATACAATAGCTTATAATATAATAATATAATAGTTTATACAATAGCTATAAAAGATTGGTTGCACTATACATGGCAACCATCCGCAGTCATAGTTATTGGAATAAGAAGATTATAAAAATCTATTCATTGTGAGTGAAAGAATGCAGTTGTACTGCTGATCTGGTCTGCATCTAGTCATATGTAAATCTAAATATGGTAGAGCTACGCGTTGTAAGCTGAAGGTAAAAGTAAGAATTCTTTTTAACAAATTGGAGCTAAATTCGGTTAAGCAAGCTAAGTACTGTCATATTCAAGTAAAATTGAGTACATAACGCTCATACACTCAATTAACCTTTAGAGAGATTTGCGGCTTTTCTTGGAATGTTTTTCTTATGTTTATGTGTCAGCATCATATTTAAAAGGCTCTGAGGTCTTGTTTTGTAGCGAAATCTAATAAAGTACTAAAACATTTCAAATACAAGGTGTTTCAAAAATTCACAAATTAAGGGAGTGGTGTATCAAGAGGTAAGTTTGGGGACACCGCGAGCGCGAGAGTTTAACAATCAGCTGGGGATCTATGGGTCTCTGTTAGCCCCAGCAGGTACAGAAAAGAGCCCTGTTGGGGGAAATTTGACAATCCTTTGGCTAAAATCACATTATTGTGAGCGAATTAAAATGTGAATTACTGACTTTAAGATTCTAAACAATGTCACTAATTTACCGTGTTTAAAATCAGATGTATACTACAAGGTTTATATGACAGACATGTAGTTAAAGTCAGTATCGATGATACATGCTAACAAGTATTTTGTTGAATTTTTGATCAAACTGGCGCCTCTATTTGGTACTTTGCCACAGAAGCCTGACAGTCCAGTCCGCGTAATCTAACTCCACTACGGAATGCGCACCCATGCAAGCTAATAAAATTGCCATACCACAGGAGAGCTTCGACCACAGTTTCTCCTTACAGACGAATTACAGTATTCCTTTGTCTCTTGTATATAAAATAAATCGCAATAATTTTAAGTCATTAGCATGCCAAAAAAAGTTTATTAAGGCTTAATATGGTTTCTTACATGCTGTTAAATGATTACTGTAAGGCTTTTTCTTTTATGGATTAAATAGGACCTTTTTCCAACCACTTTTCAATAATTTGGGCCAAAACCCGTATATTGGCGTCTAAAACCCTCTGGATACACCATGGTAAGGTCCGCATGTTCAGGATTTAGTAGTAATTGTTAGTGCTAAAATGTAAAAAAAAAAAATGGGTAAGGATAAGTGAAAAATCACGGGGATTGTTCCAATCTATGCAGGTGTTTTCAGGCGAATACTTGAAAATTTTTTTAAAAACGGCAACTCGCATGCACCTTTTACGCCGTATACAGCTTATCAGCACCCTCTTGCAACGCCGCAACTCATATATAGCATATATATCTCGCTAGTTAGGGCTGGCCAAGCTAGAATAAATAGATAGATCTGCATATTTTACATGGCTAGCTAGCCTCATAAATATTGAGGGATATACCCTGTTTATTATTTCCAGAAGGGACCAAGGTTTAGATGGGAGTCCTAGAGTAATGAATGCTCATTTTACACTATGCAGACTCAATTAGGGTCCGTGCTCCACTAGACAACTGCTGGCAACATCCAACAGCTTACACCAGTTAGGGAAAACTGCAAATCAGACTATTCCGCCTAAATAGGCTATGATAGACAAATTAGGCGAAATTTATCTCCTAACTAGGCTATCAACATTAAATTTGCTTATTACAGCCTTCTGGTCCGTGGTCGCACCGATCTTTAAGATTAAAAATGATCTAACAAACCTCCCTCGGATGTAGAAGTATTATTTTCATAAATGGTATGGTGCGTTTTGAAGATTTGCTTTTAGTTTGTTTTGCCGCTAATCCGCATGCGCACAACATTTTTTTCCGGCATGTTTTAAAAACCCGCCAAAATAGACTATTTTGCTATATATAAAATAAGCTATTTGGACAATCTCGCCCCGGACCTTGATCTAGTCAATTGGAAACGAGTTTTGTTGGTTTGCATGTATAGCTTTTATATCCGCCATGCAAATTCTATGAAATTTGACCTAAGCAAAGATCACTAAGTCAGTAAGTAGTACAGGAAAAATAGTAGCGCGACCAACAAAGATTGCGAAGATATTGTTGATAAAATTTCCCATCTCCTAAATAGACTATTCTCTCCAAGTTAAGCTATTAAAAATCTTCTAATTTAGCTACTAGCTTATTTAGGAGAAATAGTCTATTTGCAGTTGTCCCTGACTGTACACAGTGTGCCATTTCCCCAATTTCCCTCACATGGCTAATCTGGGGCCATGAACATGTACTCGCCCATGTTGCCGCCAAGGGGAATAAACTGTCTCCCGCACAAAGTGCGAGAGTTATAACCACTAAACTACAGCGCCACTAGCTACAAGTTAATACACCTGGCTTACAAAATCGTGGGCTGGTGTGTTGTAGCTAGCGTAGATATAATAGCTAGCTATAGTTACAATAATTATCGCTGGATAGAATTTACACAGCTTTCATGGGCTTAATGAAAAAAATTAAAACTATAAAGTCGTCTTGAAAAGATAATCACTGAAAAAATAAATAAAAACATAGAACAGAATCAAGCATGTTTGTAGTATCACAACATGTTACCATTTTGAATCGGTACCGTAAACCCGAATGTCTTGCTGCCACCAGAGTCGGGCAGATAATCAAGACAATACTAAAACTCAGATCACTGGGGTCTTGTTGAAGAAGGAAGGTGGTTTGAGTGATTGTTACGACGGGACGATTTTAATTTGATAGTAGTCTGAAGTCTAAAACTTCCACCGAATATGGCATTTGCTCCTCGTGTCAGAAGTTTGAAAGGCTTACCCAGTTGTTGTAACGTTGTCCTGAGGCGAAATATTGGTGCTTCTTCAGTTGTTGCCAAAGCTGCTGCTGCAAAGCCTTCAGACCCTATCCAGAAACTTTTCTTGGAAAAGATAAATGAATATAAAACGAAGGCCACCAAGCTGAAAGATGGAGAATTAGTTGAAAGCAATGCTGAAATTGAAGGTAGAAGGAAGTTTGAAATGGATAATTTAAAAAGAAGATATGGAAATGAGGACATGACAGTTTTTCCTAAGTTCAGTTTTGAAAAATAGACTCTGTTAACTTAACTTGGTTAACTCAGTTAAATTGTATACTACTTTATTTTCAGTAAAATATGTGATGGTATAGGTTATCTTGTTTTTTTGTAATTTTTGTCAAGCAACTTATGATCAAAACCTAGCTATATGCCTGGCAGTTTTTAAAACGCTTATCTTTTTAAATTATAGTCAGGTAATAATACTGTTCAGGACATGGATAATATGCAACTAAGGGCCTGACATTCTTTAAAATCATAAATAAAACTGCTGGAAACTAAATGGTAAAAATGAAAATAAAATATGTCTACTTTTTATTAATATTACTTTGAATATTTTTTAAGAAAAATATAAACAAAACCAGTTTTTTTTCCCGGATACTGTTTAGTTCTGTGCAATCCATGTGGCATCACATTACGTATATGATGCCACATGGATCATACATTAAGAAATAAAATTTTCAGCAGAAAAACTTTTGGACACAATTTTTTATTTCAGCGGAAAGATTTTCGGACAAGTTTTATAACATGAAAAAATGTATTGGTAAGTTTTTTGAACGAAATTTCAAAAGTCATGATTATGGAAATTGACACAAAAAGAAGGCTAGAGGCATTTATAGTGTACATATATTCAATCAAGATGTAAAAAGGGTCATTAGGAATCAATTTTATAGATAGAGCCTCAGCCAAATGTGAAAATAAGTTTAAAAATTGCATTTTTATTGATTTTCTGATTACCCTATATGTTATTTCTATGTGCTGGTCCTTTTTTAAAAAAAATAGAAAAACCAAAATTTTTGTACTAAAAAAAATCCGAATCAAAGTATCTCTGATAAAAACCCGTGCTATTAAAACGCACGAAAAAAAACGGCACTCCTAATGAGTCTCACTAAAAAAACTGGCACTCTAAAGGGGGATTTTCACGAAGCAAATTGAACGGCGAATTCAATGGCGAATTCGCTTTTTAATTTTCACGATAAAAATAAATCGACGCCAAATTCATTGTTTAAATTGGTTAACCGCGTTCTATTTAGTCTAAAACTGGCAGCGAAACCTTTAGCTGCGAAAAAGTAGGAACTGTTTCTACTTTTCAGCGAAGCGAATATTTCGATGCAAATCAAAACAAATAAAACTGCGCATGCTCAGATACAATTTGCCGTCAAATTCGCCGTTCGTGAAAATCTCCCTTAAGGTAACCTTGTCTTCTACAACAAAACCGGCACTCTAAATCTCGTAAATATCTTACAAAAAACCCGGCTCTCTATGTCTAATAAGTCCTACAAAAAAATCCGGCTCTCTAGGTCTAATGAGTCTTACAAAAAAAACGGTTCTCGAAGTATTACTGCAAACAAAACCAGCACTCTAATTTTTACGAAAAAAATGGTTCTCTAAGTATTACTGCAACAAAAAAAAACGGCACTCTAATTTTTACGACAAAAAAACGGTTCTCTAAGTATCATTGCAAAAAAAACGGCACTCTAAGTCCACTGTCTTTTACGAAAAAAACCGGCACTTTAAGCTTTAGAACGCTTTCAGCTCTTTACGCCATTCACGTTCATTATTTAGCAAAAAAACTGAATTGTTAAGATCCAGAAAGTGTAATACTTTATTCAGTTAACAAATATCATGTCAATTTCTTTAATATAGTTGCGCACATGCCATTTTTAAATTTACCGGTTTTCTTTTGTTTCATGTCATAACTACACTTGAGATTGGGGAAAGAGGAGGGATGTCAGGTTTGTTATCAGGGGGGCCAAACCAGATGCGCGTGGTCTTCATCCTTACCCTTAAGGATGAAGACCACGTATCTCATGGAAACGCTAACTCACCTGGGTGTGTATCTCGTGGAAACGCAACCCTCTCAGAGAATCTTGTGGAAAAGCCTGCATCTCAGTAAATCTCGTGGAATTGCCTACATCTCAGCAAATCTCGTGGAAATGCCTACATCTAAGCAAATCTCGTGGAATCGCCAACACCTCAACAAATCTCGTGGAAATGCCTGGTACCTGCTATGGCGTATCTCGTGGAAACGCAACTCATTTGTTATGGAAACAAACGCATCTTCATCCCATTTGGCTGACGAAGGAAGCCTGACATCCCCACCAGCGCTGGTCAGCAGTGCTTCTACCTCTGGACAAAAAAATTGGCAATCGCAAGTAGCTAAATTTGGATCACCAAGGTTGTAGATCGTTGCGTGTTGTAGTTCATAGTATCGTTGCGTGTTGTGGTTCGTTGTAGAAGAACCTCGGGGGCTAAATCAATTGGTATCGTATGCACTCGTCATGTGTCGGGTGATGGTCCGATTATCGAGTTAACATATGGGTCGTGGTTGATTGTAGGAATTAGTTAATATGGTGACAGTTGTGATTGATGTACATAACAGAAAAAAGAAAAATATGCATTAAAAGGGTGGGTGGGCAAACCAAACTATTAGCACAATGTGATGGTGGAAACTAGTTGACTCCAGCTGCTCCCATTATATAGGTAGGCAAGGAAATCTCAGGGGGCTGGATCAACAACAGTATTGGGTTACCTTGAGGGCCCCTAGTGCTCATGCCCTGTGACCACCATTCTAGATTTGGAAGAACATTGAGTTTCTAAGGTATATCCTTCAATGATGCTAGTAGCCATCTTTGTTGACAGTTGAATACTGAATGCAATCAAAGCCAAGCCTTTCAACAAGGTAGAAGTACTTACTTCAAGAACCGCTGGTCCACCACCATACGTATTACACAGTTGTGTCAAGCATCAAGTTAAGGTAGACTTTTTATTTAATGAAAACAAATTAATTTTATATAAAAAGGGATTTTAATGGAAAAAAAATAAAAAATGATGTGAACAAATAATAAAAGTAAAAGATAAGAAATGTTTTTTTTCTGGATATATTGATGTTTATGTCAAAAACATGGTACATCACAATGATGATGGTACATCACAATGATGTTTGAAATAAAAACAAAATAATGACGTCATTGGGATCAAAAATGACGTCATTGGGATCAAAAATGACGTCATTGGGATCAAAAATGATGTCATTTCTGGATCGAATTTTCTATTTTATGTCATAGACCCATATAAATTCTTGGTAAAAATGCCTAGGAAACAAGGTTGAGCAAAAACAAGAATAACAAAGTAACGTTTTCCACTTTTTTGTTATCTTAACAATTAACAACAATTGCCAATGCGTTTTGTCGATTCTTTTGTAATGTCGTTCAATCACTTAAAAACTCTGTATTTGCCTGGACAAGCTTTATCTGGTCATTCCACAAAGATCATAAAGGAAATTGCCTCAAATTTTCCTTTCGAACCGATCACTTCTGATGATACTTTAAAACGTCTAAAATCATTGAAACGTAGAAAGGCCGTTGGGGTAGACGATATACCATCTTGGTGACTCAACGACTGTATAAAGGCAATCTCTCAACCTCTAACATATATTTATCGTTTGAAACCTCGTCTTTTACGAATGACTGGAAATGTACTAAAATGTCACCTCTTTTTAAATCTGGTGCAAATCATAGTTCTGGAGACAAGGTTAAGTTTTTGGGCTTCAGTTTCTTGTGACTAATCGCTTCTGACATCCTCAGACTGCTTAGGAAGTTTTCACTAGCTTTTTTCATGTTTCTTCTTCTCTTTTATCTGTTATTTAATACATACCAACTATTTTTACTGAATTTTATGTATACAATTTTAATACTGTAATATTTTATTTCCATATTTTTTCATAGTCCCATGTTGATAACAGATTTATGTACTTGTTTGTGAAATAAACAATTAAATAAATTTTGGGCGCTTTGCCGTTATTTTTCTTATCAAAAAGGCAAAAATCCAAGGGAACAAGAGTGATTAGAGAATAAAAAATCACGTCCTAAACTCGGAAACGAAATAATTTATCACCAAGTGAAGTAGTTACGTCGCCATGGTGTTATCAAGTAATGTTATTGTTGTGGTTGAAGTAGAAAGACATTGTTCCTTAGAAAGACATCCCAACTTTCATAGCAGTCACCAGGGGCGGGGAGAATGCCACCATTCTTGATATTTTTACTTCTTTCGCAGTGGTGAAGCGATCGATGAAGTGCGACGTCGCGAATTTCACTTCGTGACGTTACGCGACCTTTGTGACAAAGTGTTTAGTCTGCAAAGCAGGTGCTGAGCTTTGAGAAGCGCTTCGAGGAGTCCGCTTTGTAGTTACTCAGGGCTCAATTTTATTTCTGCGCATAGAATCTATGAATCTATGCTGAGGCTTGCGGAGATGCCATACGTGAAGTGAAAGGTGTTATAGAAAGCTACGTTAGAACGAAAATGGTTATGCAGATAGCTTTCCATTTGGTTGACAATAGGGTCAAAGTGCGGATTTTAAAACCACTCTAAGCAAAATTCTCTTTTACCATCGTATTCACTAAAATTTTGTGTCTTTTGAAGGATCAAAAACATCGTATAAATGAAGAATTTTTATACGTTACTCATTTCAGTGATCATGTTTCTAACGTCACACATACTTCTCGTTCCCAGCCCCCTTTGCATAATGCTATTGGTATTTTTTTGTTAAAATATATAGGTTACAAAAAAGACATGCATTTTGTTGATGCTTACTTATATATTTCGTTTCTATTTAAATAATGTATTGAACTGATTTTCTACTATGGATACACGATGTTCTAAATTACGGCGTCTCAGTTCCGTGATGCTAGCTACACGCCCTTTAAATAAAATTTGATGTTTCACCATTGTTGTGAAAACTAATTTTTACAATTAAAACGAATTCTTCATTTGATTTTGCGTGGAGATGCGAATGTATTTAACTTACTATTGATTGTTGGGGAGGCTTATTAAAGAGGGAGTTTGGGGTTGGTAATTTTCTTTAAATCTCTATTCTATTTCGTTGTAATGTTTCGTCTACGGGATTGGATACTTTTGTCCCGCACGTCGTTTTTGAAAACTTTTATTGTATAGAACATATCTCATTTTGTTTTAGTTTTCCAAGTGTGCTGAAAACTCGTTTTAATTTGGATGAATATGAAAAGAACAAGAAATTAAAAGGAAATTAAAATAAAAACAACAAATAAAAGCAGTTTTCAGTCTTCAAGGAAACATTTTTACACCATAAAAAAACTTCTGAAAAGTTTACTTTGTGGTACCAATACAAAGAAGGCGTCGGTCGGAAAAGCATCAAATTGGGAATCTAAGTGAGGTTATCTGCTTCTGCTTCTTGATCGTCTGCGTCGGTGTCGTCGTGGTGATCTTGAACGAGATCGTCTGGGTGGTGATGGCGAAATAGATCTGGATCTAAGAAAGAAAGAATCTTACGTGTGACCTCTAAGAACTGCATCTTATCTAATCTTTGATTAAGTTTGTGTTCTGAATAAGTCCGCCTATTAAGTATCTGTATGCTCATGACTGAGTAGCTTTAAAAAACCCTTTTGGATAGGCGAACCTACCAATATTTAACGGATTAAAGCCTAGTCTAGGACTAGAATTTGCCACCAAGCGGTCTCTATAGTGACAATACCTGTCTCTTTAAAATTGTTTCCCGCATTTTTTTTTCGCCGTAGAGTAATTTTTTGTTACTTTACTCCAGGCTGACACGGAGTGCACGGAAATATGTACGAGCGACAAATTCATTTGGAATTATTGACAACTGCATAATAATGCATTTTAAATTAAAATTCAAAAATTTCCTAATTTACAATGATCCATCAAGTTCTGTATTATGGTGACGTTTTTCAACAAAAAAGTCTATTACAAAATTCCCTGCTATTATCATTACTTTTCTATAAAAAATGTATATTTGAAAATTCCCGAGTTTAAAAGGGAAACACAAAACGGATCAACTTTTTCCCAAAACTCTTTTTTTTAACCTTACATACACTCTCTTTTTATAAACATGGGAAAACTTGATAAGCATGGAAACAAACAAAAAAAAATTGAAATACAATTTCACCTGAACTTTAGGAATTTAATAATTGGCAATTTACGCAACAACATCAACTATCAATATCGATTACTTAAAACACATTCTAACGTTCCAATCTTTTTAAATGTGTTCGGAAATTCTAATGTCGTCAATCTGCACAAACGGTACAAATATATAGGGTTGGCAAACATGGCATCTTATTAGCGTATTATGAGGCTGATAGGCTGACAAAATAAGGCTATACTTACAAAAAAGTGTATTTATCGCTGCAAAATGCTACCATTTCCATTATTTTTGCAAAAAAAATTAATATACAGTTACCTTCCACGACGTACTAATGGTCCACTTGATGCACCACCTCCAACGCCCGCACCGCCCCGTCGTCTTCCGTATAATCGGCGTCTAATAAAAATGTACATGTACACTTGAGATTGATATATATTTAAAGAAAATATATATAAAAGGTTACTGGCAACAACTCACTCACCTAAGTTCTCTTGAGATGGGTTTTAGATGCATGAAGTTACAAAAACCACCACGTGTGCACTCCCTAAAAAACATGCATGGAATGTTAACTAATGTTGCATACATATGAAGGTTAAAACTTAAGATATTTCATTTTATCCGTTCAGTGTGCATAATATTCTAAAAGGGTTATGACGTTCAAGAAATGGTAAACCTTTAGAATAAATACCCTTCTTAAAAAAAAACTATTAAGCTACTTTGCCAAGTTAAGTCTCTATTTACATTAAAAAAATGTAAATTAAAATTAAAAAAAAGTTAAAAACTGATAAATTTTAACCTAGGCAAAGTTCAAGTTGTTTACACAAAGATTTACATGTAAAACATATCATATATAAAACTACAGGTAAAAAGAAAAATGATTCACCCCATCTCGTATTGTCTGCAACACGATTCTCTATAAATAAAAACAGGATGTATAAAAATATACTATTTAGCGCTGCAAATGGTAAAATTTCTTTTGTATGTACCGTGACGAAGCAATTTATTATTATACTTGGAACAGTAAAACAATTGTAGCAATAATCTTAAACTTGTACACTCACCTGAAATCCGTGACCGGAGATAACTCAGCATAGATTGGTTGACCTAACGAAAACGTGATTATTGTCAACTCAAGGAGTTAAATCTAGATTTCACAAAAATACATAACAAATGGCTCCAATGTCAAACAAATCTTTTTCTGAACTTTCCATAAACTCTGTTGAGTTTATGCTTATTACTTAAGGAGCAGCTAGTGTATTTTGTTTCTATATTCTTATAAACTTTGGGGAAAAATAAAAAATGTGTAATAACAATTTATATACTGTATTGAAAAATAAAAAATGTGTAATAACAATTTATATACTGTATTATAATAAACTCAAGCTTATAGATTCCTCAATAATAGCGTCCTGTTCAAATCTTGTTCTTTTATTCCACGCTGAATGAAAAAAACATTTGTTCAAGAAGATGGTACTTGGGAAAGGGGCAGCCTTTATATTTTATACCATCGTAAGTAATATAAAGCCCAAAAAACATAAGTACTTTTGGTAGATTCTCAGAAATTAAACTAGTCAAAGAAGATTCTAGTAGTAACAGCTTGGTAAAGTTAAACAAAAGCTTTTAACCAGTACAGATAACATACACAGATTTTTAGCATATTCCAGCAACTGTAAGATAGTGAACAGTCTCTTACCATTATACCATCTATTATTGACATCATTTACAGCTTTTTCAGCATCTTCTTCAAACTTGAATTTCACGTAAACATTACCAACCAGATGATCGCCCAAGTTGTCACATACATTCATTTCTTCAATTTCACCATACTGAATATAAATACAAGAGATACATTAATCAAGGGATGATTGACTTATACAAAATTTCATAGGGAAGATTAAAACATAGTTCTTCACTTAAATAGTTAATTTTCCACATCGAAGACTAAACAAATCTCAAAATTGGATAACCAAGAACAGAAGTTATTTTGGTATAACCAAGTACAAAAATGCCTATTTCTCCTCCCTTGAGAGGCATGTCCTGCAGCATGTAAACCAAACAAAAGCTTAATATAAACACCTTTTCTTCCAGTTCCAGGAAAACATCTTCGAAGAAGGTATCATAGTGTTCTTGCGCTTCCACATCACTCATAATATTAGCTAAAAGTTTCAACAAGGATCACTGGAATAAACAAAAGAAAACTTTGAGCAGTCGTTTTAGGCCATAAGCATAAGGCTCTTCTCCCTTTAAAAAAGATTCTGATTGACAGGTAGAAATTGCAGAAAATTTCGCTTGACCAAAAAGAATAACTCAAATTAAAAAGTGTATGCTAAACGTCAACCCGAGTTACAAAAAATGGGGTTAAATTCTTTGACGTTTAAATATTTTAGACGAAGAAACATTGATTATTTAGAGATAGTATTGACTGGTTCTTGTCAACATGCTTTATTGTGTTGGGGATTTCATGTATTTACCACAGGCAAATACTACTTTTTTTATTTTTGATGTTTACAGCAAAGATGGAGGTAAAATCGAAAGTCTCATTGATGTTTAGTGCACACAATACAATTTGTAAGTCACCCCAAACAATGTTTCAAAAATCATTTAGCTCAAAATATCATGCCTTCGGGAGATGAACCTTAAAATTGATGAATTAATAATATACAGTGGCTAGTTGTTAAGGCTCACACGAGCCAGAAAAGAAAGCTCGAATACGAATATATAACTACCAGCTGTAGTGCCATCTTGTACTGTTGCTTGATTTTGTGGGTTTTGATACATGTTTTGTAGGAGTATAGTCTAAAAATTATAACATTAACAGCTAAGAATCATTCAGGTTTTAGGACAAGAAGCTGATGCATTACCAAAAAAAAATTCTTTGTATGTTTAAATTTAAAAATTAAGACTGCCATACCTGACTGAACGTAGGTTTGTTATGCAAGCGAGAACACTTGTCACCATGACGACATGCACCAATTTTAAAGTAGAATGAACAATTAACTCTAAAATATAAAAAAATACATGATAAAAAGCAAACATATTAAGGGATTACATTGGGTTATTGCTTGTGTTCCAAAATCTACAAAGTATGAAACCAATTACGCAGCTAAAAATATTGTTTTTTTCTGCCTCAAAAATCAGGCACACCCGCCACTGTATGTATTTTTAGAATTAACAGTTTCTTCTGTAAAGCACTATTGTTTTGATGTCACTTGTGTCCCAGTTTTGTATGCTTTTATACTATGGTCGTCAAAGAAAACATTATTTTGTTCAGTAGAACACAAGCAGTCTGAAAAATTTATTATTCATGTCATTAGCAATAGAGTCGTAGAGAATGGAATAAATTGTTGGAGAGTGGAATGAACGTTAGTTGCATCACAAAAGGCTTGTTTCCATTTAAATATATTTTCCACCTTCATTATAACCTTTCATGCTGGCATGTAGCCATTTCATATTAGCAAAAAAATGCAGGCCTATTAATAAGGGGAGAGCGATTGCTCTTGCTCACGCAAATTATGAGAAATGAAGAACTAGCTGAGCCATTAATTGCTCCCCCAATTCCACAAAGAGTTTGACTGGTTGAGCTTACATAGAAAATGTTATGTTTTTATTATTTACAGTAAAAAATAACCAATATATATATAAAAAAAGGGTAAAATAAAGTGATAAAAAAGACATTGTGATAAAATATGTGATCATAAACTTATTTTATTTATTCAGATTGCTCGTCCAGTCTAAACTATTGTAACCTTGGGAGGGCGATTTATTGCTCGAATGTTATCTTCTTATTGATAGGCTTGAAAATGCAGACATTAATTTTCTGGGTTTTTTATTTGCTTTGGCAATCCACAATTTCATGTTGCTCAGTGTCTATGTCGGCAAATTGCCTTTTAAATTTGAGCCTTTTTCTTCCCAGCCAGCTTGTTTACATTTAAACTACTTCTATTTAGGGTAAATAAGCAAAATGCTTAGCAGTCACTTTTTTTATCTTTATATAATTCTTGCCTTTAAGGACTACTCTGTATCGGCGATATAACCAGTTATATAGTATTATGAGTTGCACTGGGCAAGCATGTACCATGCATGCTTTTGAAAGTTCTTATCATGGAAGTGAGATCAGTTGAGAACCAAAAGGCCTGGAGACGAGGTTGGCATACCCTAAATTTGAAACTCATTACCTCACATCTTTTTATCTAAATGTTCTTAAGGCAGAACACACAGTGTAAATGTTTGCGCTACATATTAGAAAAGTATTATAAAAAATAACTTTAATTGAACAATTATTATAATTTTTGTGTTACTGCATCAAGGGATTCACTAAAGCAGTGTTCTTTTCTATTGCTTTTTTTTAAATCTGTATATCATCTACTGAGTAACTTAGGCAACTTCATCCCCACAGGATTGTTTAATTTTTTTGTAAAGGTTGAAAATACTCATTTTAGCATCATACCTTGCCCAGGTCGACAGGCTATAGGTCATTAAATTTTGCAACCTGTTTGTTAACATAAATTCTTTTTAATTCGAAATAAAAAAAATCATGCACACACCTGCTGCTTTTATATTATTTTCTTCGTTTTATTGCTAGTATATCATTATGTTAAACTTTTTAAAAAACAAAGATCAATTTAAAAAAATTTTTTAACACCTTGTTGCACAGCCTTTCTTCGTTTTATTGCTAGTATATCATTATGTTAAACTTTATAAAAAACAAAGATCAATTTAAAAAAAAATTTTAACACCTTGTTGCACAGCCATATTAATGGTTTTCGGCTGTGAAAGTCAATAATTCTATCAACTGAAAATTGTATGTAATAGGGTTACATGCCACAAAAATGTTGGAGGTAGTTTGAAATTTTTAACAAACAAGAAGAGTGGAAATAGTGGAAGTCAGGTGGTAGTAAAAATATTTACTTAGAAGCTAAGCGCCGTGCTCGTAGAGCAGTGTATAAAGCAAAATCAGAAGCAGAGAGAAACAGATTTGCAGATGTGTTAAGAAGGGAAGACCAATGCAATGAGGTATTTAAGATAGCAAAGCAAATGAATAAGACTAATCAAGATGTTGTAGGTGAGAAGTGTATACGTAATGATGAAGGTGTTTTGGCTAGCACAGAGGAGGAGAAAAAGGTAGCTTGGAAGAATTATTATCAGAGGTTGCTTGCTTAACACTGAGTTTGATTGGGTTGAGGATAATTTGTCTGATGATGTTGTAGAAGGGCCAGTTATGCAGATCAAGACAGAATGGGTAGTGGAGGCTATTAGGAAATTGAAAATTGGCAAGGCTGCAGGAGTATCAGGTATTGTTGCAGAGATGGTAAAAGCATCTGGATATATTGGAGTTGGGCTTATTACAAGTCTTGCTAATCAGATTACAAAGGATGGTGCTATTCCGAGTGAGTGGCAGTCGAGTGTAATAGTGAATTGTTTCAAGTGCAAAGGTGATGCATTAGGAAGAGGTAACTATAGAGGTTTGAAGTTGGTTGATCAAATAATGCAAGTTATTGAAAGAGTAATTGATAAGTTACTTAGAGAAAGAATTAATATAGATAAGATGCAATTTGTTTTTGTTCCAGGGCGTGGCACTACAGATGCAATATTTTTACTCAGACAGCTTCAGGAAAAGTATTTAGGAAAGAGAAAGAATCTCTATTTTGCCTTTGTAGATTTAGAGAAAGGTTTTGATAGAGTGCCATGTAGATAGATAGATAGATAGATGTGCATATTTTACATGGCTAGCCTCGCAAATATCGAGGGATATACCCTGTCTATTATTTCCAGGAGGGGCCATGGCGTAGATGGAGAGTCCTAGAGTATTTAATGCTCATTTTTGAGCTACGCAGACCCAATTAGAGCCCGCGCTCTACTAGACAACTCCCTGCAACATCCAACGGCCCACACAGTGTGCCATCTTCCCAATTTCCCTCACATGGCTTGGGTTAACCCGGGGCTATGGTAACATTCACTCGCCCATGTTGAATCGCCGTCAAGAGGAATCGAACCCCGGTCTCCCGCACAGAGTACGAGAGCTATAACCACTAATCTACGGCGCCACAAAGTTATGTAAAGTTATTTGGTGGGCTATGAGAAAATTAGGTGTGGATGAGTGGCTAGTTACGATGGTACAGTCTATGTACAGCAATGCTAGAAGTCATGTCAGGATTAACTATTCACTTAGTGATGAATTTAGTGTAAATGTTGGTGTACATCAGGGTTCTGTACTTAGTCCTTTGTTGTTTGTTCTAGTCTTAGAAGCTCTGTCGATGGAGATAGATAGATAATAATATATTGTTACCAACAATCTACAGTTACGAGTATCCAGTAAATACATAAAGCCTAGAAATATTAATTCATTTTTATTTATACTATATATATGCTTTATGTTAACTATATCTGAGTATGTTGGAGGGAGGCTACCAAAATAGCTAGAAGCTAGGGTTATGATAGTCACCGTGTACAAGAAAAAACAGGGACAGGCCTAGGGAAACACTAGGTTACACAGACAAAGACAAAAAAAAAATCCAGAACCATGTAGAGTGTGGTACAAACCATGTGACTATATATAGTAGGTTGCAACAATATGTTTTTGGAGGCTCTCTTTGAGCATAATAAATGAGGCATCAAAAATTTAATATAAGGCATATGAGTTTGGAGGGTGTTCCATGAAATAATAGCTTGATGGTGAATTGATTTAGTACCAAATTGATTGGTATGTGAGTAGGTAACTTTCAAAAGACCATTGTATTGTGCTCGTGATTTGAGAACAATATAGCAGATGAGAATGAAAAATAGCATGATAGGCTAAGACAAGAACATCACGTGGTACAAAGTGTCTAATTTTTGCTATTGCTCCATTGGCACATTTAAGCTTGACTGCAACTTTATTAATTTGAGAGTTCCAGCTAAGATTGGAGTCTAACAATACACCGAAATACTTAATGTATTCACTGTAAAAGATTCTTTTCCCACCAATTTTAAGTTTTACAGGATGATTTAGAGGCTTGTTGGCGTTCTTGAAGACGATGTATTCAGTTTTACTAGCATTGAGATATATCATATTGCCATTAAGCCATTGCCAAAGGAATTTTAGGTCAAAATTTACCTTTTTTGTTAGACTTCTAGCAGAACTATTTATGCGAAGAAGATTTGTATTATCTGCAAAATGATGCATGCTATGATGCAAAGAGAAGAGGACCTAGTACTGAGCCCTGAGGCACTCCATGATTTACAGGTAATTTTTCTGATGTGGTGTTGTTAACAAAAGCAAATTGTTGACGCCCAGAAAGATAAGACTTGAAAAGAGAGAGCTTTGCCACAAATACCATAATGAGATAGCTTTTTGAGTAAAATATTGTGGTCAACAGTATCAAAGGCCTTCTACAGGTCAATAAAGATACCACAAGCATAATGTCCTTTATCAAGTGCATCAAGAATTCTTTGGGAGATGTTCATAAGGGTGTGAGAAGTGGAAAATTTTTTTCGAAAACTAAATTTATGACTGTACAAAACCTTAAACTTTTCAAGAAAACTATAAACACGTTTATACAACGGCTTCTCAAATATTTTGTCAATATTAGAGAGAAGACTGATAGGACGATAATTGGTGCAATCCATTTTTGAGCCTTTATTTTTTAAAATGGGAATGACCTTGGCACTTTTAAGATTAATTCACTGGTTGAGAAACATAAATTTATAAGCTCTAATAGTGGGGAAGATATAACGTTATTTATAGAAGATAAAATTCTGGGAGGAATGCTATATGGACCAGTGCATTTTTTTGAGTCAAGAGAATTAATACAATCAACGACTTCTTGTGGGGAAACACGATTAAGGAAAATTGAACTGCGAATGGGGTTGCCAAGAAAGCTAGAAAAATGTTTGTTGGCAAAGGGTATTTTAGAACGGATTTTATCAGCAATAGAAGAGAAAAAAATATTGAATTTATTTGAAATTTGACCAGGATTAGAAGACCATTGATGTTCGGGGACGTGGGAACAAAGTTATTATTTTGTTTTAGTAAGATAATGGACCTTACACCTTTCCATACATTGGATATGAAAATTATCATAACGCTTACTTTGCCGGCAATCAACAATCCTATTACGATACCTTTATAGTTTTCTTTATGTATAGCTTTCTGAATAGGATTTCTACAATGCAAAAAGATCTATATAGACAATTTCTAACCTCGATTGAGCGGATGATATCACAGGTCATCCATGGAGAATTGGACGTTTCGCTGTACTTTTTACTTGGGAATTGTTTAAATGGCGCATGAAGATCTAGCAGTTCTTCAATTGCTTTGAAAAAATTATCAAATGTGGCATAACATTTTGACTAGGTATTTTCAACACATCATTCCAATTAACCTTATTAAGATCATCATTAAAGTTCCTCCAATCACGGCTACAAATAGGAGTAGAATTATTTACAAGTCAGTCACTCTGATTTAGTAAAAGAAATTGCGCAAAGTGATCAGATATAGAGGTGGTGATAATACCAGATATAGTGTTGGTTTCTGATGATGAACAGAAAATGTTGTCAATTATAGTTTGGGAGAACGATGTAATACGATATATAATGATATGGCCTACCAGAATATTTGATATCCTTAGATACATATAGTAGGGCACCACCTTTCCTACCTTCACAGGGAGTATGCTCTAAAGAATAATTGTTAAGAAAACAGTTTGATGGTACATCTTGATGAAATTTTGTTTCAGTTATACCAATGACGTCAAACTTATGACCCAATTCAACATGACATTGTTTAAGTTCATCAAAATGTAAAGATAGAGAACCAATATTCAAGTGAAAAAAAAGAAGTATTTGTGGAATGTGAATTCTCAAGAGAATATTCATTAGAATTATAGTACTTGCAATTGACTCCAGACACATCCGTGTGTTCGCTCATAAATTTAGAGGATGATAGAGAGTTGAGCTTGTCTAAAAAGTCACTTAAATCACTGGAAGTACCACTCACACAAGCTATCATTATCAAAGGAGTGAATAGGAAAAGGCATTGCATTTTCGTAACAGGTATTACAAACCCATTCAGCTTCCGAAAAAAATAAATGTTCATGTTCAAAAGTAGAAATGCCATTACACTTTCTATGGGACCATAAGTTACAGGAGTCACATTGGATTGCATCCTGGTTATCAGTTACTGTTTTGTTACACACACTACATGGGAACTCTATCATCTACAAAAAACAAAAAAAAATGGAGAAAACAACAACAACAACAAAAAAAACAAAAAGGAAGTGCTTAAAACAACAATTAGTAACGAACGCAAAAGTTTGCCGAGAAATTTTATGCGTGAGGATAAAAAAAGGGCTAGTCATTATCATATTATTACCTCAAATATATTAAATACATTACTGTCTTACAAGACACAAGCAAGCCACAAGCGTGGAGCATGACGCAGCCATATTGATTTTTTAAAATGTGAAATAAATATATGAACCAAATAGGCACACTAAACTTAAAAACGCTTTATCAAAATCCATAATATACTAGACATCATAAAATCCTTTATCGAAATCAAAATTTTCAAATAACGATTTTAATTTGTTTTTGTAAGTATGGTATAGATTGAATTGATTGGGGTACTTGGAAAGAATGGAGGGGGATAATTGGGTAAGAAAGTGTAGAGACTTAATAGTTTCTGGGGCAAAGCCCAGAGGCAGACCGAGACTGACTTGGCAGGAGGTTATAAGGACAGACTTGATACAGAGGAAGTTGAGTTTAAATTTAACACAGTCTAGATCATATTGGAAGAGGGTCATTAATATACCCTGTCCAACCCATGCTAGCATGAAAAACAGACGTTAAGCCCAGAATGATGATGATGATGATGATGATGATGAAGAAGGTAAAAGTGGCCATCAAGGTGGCAAGAAAAACAAATGTTTAAAATTTGATATCTGGGGTTACTTGAACTTTTAACAAAAAGTAAATATATATATACCATTGGGAATTTCCCATTAAAATCTTTCAGGTAAGTCCAACTTGTAAAAATACCTGGGGATTCCTTTAAGTGCGTTATTGCAATTAGAGGAAATTTTCTATTTTAGTTCTGTTTTGCTGCCATTTTTATTAAATGTGACTGTTTTCAAACACTGATTGGTTGCAACCCCGCTATATAATATATGGTCATCATTTGCAACGGTCATGACGTCAATACATCCCCTCCTCCTCAAATTATGCAGGGAAACATGAGTATAGAAGACACCCTTATATTATACAATTGTGCCAGCTCGCAAAAAACGCCTGTATATGAGGGAGAGGTTCCTCTAAGAGATGCCTCTAACTGAAAATAAAGTTTGGAATGGACTAATCCACGACTTACCGCCTACATTATTTTGCCTGTCGATTTGCGTAAGAGGTCTGGGGATTATAAACAACACACATCACAATGAAAGTCATCTATTAACTACAGTGCAGTGAAAAGGTTTGTTAACATTGTGGTCGTGTAACGAGTGTGGTGCACACAAACCACGATAAAATCGTGGTCTTTATGTATAACAAACATTTAAATATTGTGGCCACCAGGCTAATATTGTTATCTCCACAAAGGATCGTGTGTGCCCCAATTATTTTCGCGAGCTCCACGATTTTTATAGCCAGTATAATTTAATTTTTTTTCTTTTCAAAAAAGTCTTTCATTAAAGTTAATTTGTTTTTTTCAGGTTTTATCAAGTTAAAAAAGCATATTCGCAGTTTTTGCTTGGTGTATACTTTTTCGTCATGGACGCGATTGTATTTTTACGAAATGTCATTTGTCTAGAAAAGTGAAATTTGTTTGCGCTGATAGGAATGCCATTTTAAAAGTTTAAAAACTAAAAGCGGTGATAGAAATGTTTTTTAGATCGCATTTTAAAAGTTTAAAAACGAAAAGCGGCAATAAAAATGATTTTTAAGATTGCATTTTAAAAGTTTTTAAACGAAAAGTGGCGATAGAAATGTTTTTTTACATCGCATTTTGAATCACGAACAATTTTTGATTTAATTGATAAACCAATACCGTCTTTGTTGTTTTACAATAGAAGTAATCTATCGTGGAAACCACGTTGTAATGTTTAATTTTTGTTTGTGTAGTCCACCAAACATGATTGTGAGGTCCACGAAACATGATTGTGAGGTCCACGATTGTTAAAAAATTACGCATCGTGGGCTATTGTGGTTCGTGCGTAACATGAAATAAACACAACCCACAATGTTAACAAACCTTTTCACAGTACTGTATATGTATATTTATTGAGCACATTGTACCAAACAAAGTCTTTTTATAAATTTTCTGGAAATAAACATTTTCAACAAAGTTTGTTTGTGATGTTATTTGAGGGATTCCGCTAAACCTTCATAAAATAGATTAGAAACAACATCACTTCACCTAGACTCTGCATCTTTCTTCCTGCCCCAAGATGCCCAGAGCCCTCTTTATGCTCTGGCTAACTGTGTTTACTTAATTATTAATTTTAGTTGACTGATACGCCACTGTATGGTGGTGTTCAGCCTGACTGTCATAATCACGTAATATGGACAGATTTTTGAAAACGTTTATGACTGTCCAGTGGAGTTTTTGTGTGAACATTTCGCTACATTAAAAAGTATTATCAAACAATATTAATTCATACTTATCCTTTTCTGTTCCAAAAATCGAAGCCAAATATTCTGCCATGATATAAAATAGATTAGGACCTGTCTGCTAGCTGCTCACACTTTTCCGTTTTTTCGCTTTCAACAGAACAGACAGAACAAGACGCCGCGCTGTTTTCCAAAATGGGGCATTTATTGTAGCAATCATAATGGTGGAAGGTGCGGACGATTGAGTTCTCTGGATTGAGCGCGGTGGTGGTGACAAAAGTTGAATAGAAAAGCAAATCCAGCCACAATCCAGCTACAGAATAATATTGGAGAAATAGGGTTAAAGGTCAAATATGTTCCCTGGGGCATCAGCCCCCAATGGTCACAATTGCAAAAATAAGATATAGCGGAGTCTAGAAAATTACACCTAAACATGGCTGTTGAATGCACCTTTCGACTATATTTTTTACGCCTTATTTATTTAGAAGGCAGTGTTCAAAAATAGCTAAAAGATCTAATAACTGCAAAACGACACCACAGCTAAAATCTGCTATCACTAATAAACAATGGCGTTGACAACCTTGTTCCCATCTGCCAACCTCGTTCCCAGGTCATTTTGCCTTTATTGATAAAGTAAACATCAATTTTCATATGGGTTCGGTCATCTACTTTTTCGACAACCTCGTCCCCAGGACTATTTGCTTCTCAACGGCCCTAATAATAAAAGGTGCTGGGGTCGAGCTTGCTTTTTCCACAAAAACTTCTACAAACAAGTCATTAAGAAATCGACTGCTCGCCTTGTGATAGAGCGTTCGCTTCTAGTGCGGGAGGTCTTGGGTTCAAACTGAAGAGTCTCTATAATAGCCGTATTCTGTGTGTTCAAAAGGGTTACCGCGTCCCGTAACGGAAACATGAAATGTGATATATAAAGGACAGGCGACCCCATGGATTTTATCAACAGGCTAACAACTAGTTCAATAATAATAATAGCAAACCAAGCCTACTTGCAACCTCGTCCCCAAGGCTTTTTCGGTCAACATGAATACCTGTCCGCGGAGTTAAAACAACGGTACCGAATATATTGATAAATGGCATGAAATACATATATTCAAGACCTTCGTTGTCAAATAGATGACTGCATTGCACAAGATCTGTGAAATCTACACAAGGTCTGCAAAAAAGCCAACTTGTGGGCAATCAAGACAATCCTCCTACCAGCCTACGGTTTCTTTTTATTTACACACGATAATTAATTTACTTCGGCTCGGTTATCTTAGTTCAAAATATTTTATTTTAAAAATACATAGAGGCAGGTGTTTCTTTGGAAAAAATATTTTTATATTTATTTAACATTATAGCGCTTATATTTTTATGTACGCTTTCTTTGTATAAACCTTTAAAAATTATAGCAAGAAGATTTTTTCTCCTCCGTGTCTGCTTTTTTACAATTTATTTCTACAATACTAGTCACAATAACAGAGATAACAGCTGTAACTGAGTACAAACCCATGAAATGAAAAGAAGAAGATATTTATTTTCAATATATTCATGAAAAGATAAAATGGTATTGAATTCATTCGACTTTAAAAATGCGTTTTTATGTTTTATTAAAGATATGAAACGTAGAATCAAGAATGGCGCAGTGTTACATGAAGCTTAAGAACGACAAATAGTTCAAATGTAAGTACAAGCAAACTGTTGTCTCAGTAAATTCGGATCATTAGTTACTTCGTAGCGTGTTAATTTTTTCTTTTAAGAATCTTATAATAATTATATATTTCCACATTTTTCTTGAAGTATCTAATTACGCAAATTTTTAGGAACAAATAAGAGTAGTCGAAACTAAAAAAGTGTAAAAAAATAAGCACATCAGTGTAGTGGTAGCACTGTTAACGTGATATCATAAGGTTGCTGATTTTAAGTCTCCATTCTGGCGCACTTCAAATGTAATGTTGACGGCTCATTTGGAACTATCTACTGACTGCCAAATGGCTTGTGTGGCAGGCAAGCAAGTTAGAGCAATGTTGTACGTATCTCTAGCGAGTATTGTAACTTAGTTATCATCAAGGGAGGAGCAAGTGCCAGGGGAGGAAGAACTTTTTCCTTACTTCTAGTGATTAACTTTTAAAAGATGTCTTTTAGAAGATGCATGTTAGATTTATAAAATGCGTAGTCTGATATGCGGTCTTGTCAAGTCTTGGTAAAGATGTCTCAAAACCACTTTTTAAAATGCGGATTTACGGTCATCATTTAGAAGATCCGTAAAATCTTGTGTCTTGTTGTAGATGGTTATAAGATGTCTAAATCAGATCTAGATGGTTCATCTTGTCCCAGCTGGATTATCTCGAACGTGTTTGGTCCGTTCGTTTTTTTCGCATTTGGATAAGATCTTAAAACTTGTGCAAATGAGGTGTCATACAATTATCAGACATTGATTAGACAGTTGCTTAGCAACCTTAAACATGGTTTTTAGGCTTATTACTTTAGTGTAAATAATTAACACTTTTTGAGTTCGAATTAATAGCAAGGAAGAATTATACAACAAAAAATATTTTTTTATAGAATATCAATGAGTTCCAAAACGCGCTTTTACAGTGAAAAGAAGAAAAGTGAAAAAGAAAAAAGTCGAAAAGAAAGGAAATCGATTTTATGTTAATATTCTGAATAGAACTACTGGATATTTTTTTAATAGGTAAATTATATCATTGAATCAATACTTCTCACAATTCATAAGGAGATAAATATAAAAATTTTAGGTTAAGTTAGATTTAAACTAAATTTTTCAACAATTTACCAGATTCCATTTTGCTTACAAATATTTCGCAACATACGTTTCGGAGAAAATAAAAGGCTGCTCGTTGAAGTTGGAAATATCATTACTCGGTACTTTCACGTAAAGGGTAGGTGTATGTTAAATTCCATCCTCGGGGAGCAGGTAGCTACCACCTAGGAAGCGTAGCTACCTGTCCCTCACGATAACACATACTCGTGCTTAGGAGCGGAAATCGAAAAGTTATGGACAAATGTTTTGATTATGCGCTGAGAGCAATAAGGAGACAAGCGCATACGCAACACCTGTAATAAGTCATTTTTGTATTTTTAGTCTGAGGAAAATGGGAAATAAACTAACTCGAAAGTCGAGTAAGAGCCACGTTGAACTGTTAAAAGTGAGTAAAGTGAAAGAATCGACAAAAAACAAAAATAAAAAAATTGATTTAAATACGAAGGAGAGTGAAACTAATAAAGATGGTAACCGCCATGGCGATGGCCTTGTCGCGAAAGACGTAACCATCCCAGAGGCGGAGCAGAGAATTAGGGTAGATAATAATATCCAAATAGAAAAAGACAATACAAAAGTAGAAACATCTGATTTAAATACAGTTGAAACAAACACATACATCAAAACATTTTGTGATAAAATTCTGCGAGAGTCTTACGAACAAATTAAAGATTTAGGAGCAAACATTCTAAAATCAAAAACACCGGTAGCCGATAGTAAATCCATATCAAAGCAAGTTAGATTTGACGCAAAAGTTGAATGCATAGAACACGATGAAAGCGACTTTAAGGAAGAGCTGAAAAGAAATGAGGAAGAAAGAGAGTTAAAAAGAGAAGAACATTTGGCTAAAGATGCCGAAATTAAAAGAGAGAATATGAATACAGAGAGCATCAATACAAGTGAAAACAACACACAAATTATGAATAAAGAAAACGACATGGATAAAGTTGAGAAAAGTTGTGTTGTTAAAGACAAAAAGGAGGGCACAGAGGAGGAGAATTTCGTTCAATCTCAGAAAAATATTGAGAAAAATAGTGAAAACAACAACGACCTTTGGGGTGGGAAGTTTTACAGTGTTGATGATTTTTCAGATAATTTAACAAACATTATTATTAGAGACGTACTTAGTTATTTTCTATAATGATGTATATATTTCCAAGATGTTCAAACTTTGTTTGTTTAAATGTTTAAAGAAAAGTAGTGATCAAAAACATCGATCGACGAACAAAACTCTTTCAGTGTACATAAAAGTACCAGTGTCATTTTTACTGACCATGTCACATGGAATATAAAATTGAAGTAACTTTCGTTAAAAATATGAATTTTTTTAAAAACACACTTGTGAAAATATTCTTTTTCAATGTACGTCTGTTGATTGAGATAAGAATTACCTATACTTGACATTTAGAAATCTGTTTCACGCTAATTTTTTTCTAGTTATCTTAAAAAGTTACGTGTTTTTGTAATATAGCTACCCTCGTCCCCAAGGCTTTTCTACGCCCTATGATGTTCTGTCAGAATATCATAGGCATAGAAGAGTCCCGGGGACGAGGTTGTAATAGAGCTGCTCACAATTTTCTCGTTCGAAACATGTTTCTTTTTGACTGACAAAAATATGTTAATCTCCTGTTGCTGAACTTTAATGTTGGCATGTTAAGCTCGTGCTAAGGGGCCTTTTTTGACACCGATGTCAAGTGCGCCCTAGCGGCTTTGACATAGGCAATAAACCTGGAGACGAGGATGGTTGGCATGTTTGCTGGAAATTTTTACATTGTAAAGTCAATATTAAAAAGTGCTGCACTTAACTAAACGTGACACCAAATAGGCGATTTTCGAAAAGTTCTCGAAAAGTCCATTTTCATTTTGTACAAAATTAACTTTACCGCCACGACATTTTTAGCTTTCTTAAAACCCTGGTACTGCGGGAAACAGTGCACGATTAGTTTTAAACTAATCCAGACCGTTTTATGCAAATCAATTCACTCTCTCTTATTTCAATCGTGAATTTGGGTACTAAGTTGATTTAACTGTTTTTACTCTTTTCTACTTTTTAAAATAATTATCCAAATAAAAATTCCAGTTTATTAATCGCGAATAATAGAAATAATTAAATACTAAATATAACCACAGATGGGAAAAAAGAAATCGGTGAAGAAATCAGTCTAGTAAGCAAACGAAAGTATAAAACTTTCATAAATAAGATTTGTTTCATTAATAAAAATGCATGGTCAAATTCACTAAAGTAAAAATTTTTTTCTTTGAAAAAAGTTTGAGAACAATTTTCTTCATAAGAAACTCTAAGCAAATAAAGTAGCTAGCACACTGTAAGCCATTGATAGCAAAAACATTTTTTTTCAGTCAAGTGTTTATATAGACTAAATATTTTCCCATCGCGATTAAATATCATATTTTTAATACCATACATACAAATTCATCTTTTCAATATTTATACAACTACTAGAACATAGTTTGTTAAGGCAAATCGGAAAGTTTATAAGCTTACCGAGTTTCGAGCAAATTTTTAGGCTTTACAGAAGACATTAAACAAGTTCGAATTCAGCTTTCATAACAATATATGCATAAGCTTCACAAAGAAAATTTTTAATCGCTGTGATTGGCTTCAAAAAGAAAAGCTTTTAATAAAAGCTTTACATTTCATAATTCAGTCTCAATTTTAACAAAAGAATAATCACATTCAACATCAGTCCAAAATTTTAAGTTACTCTTATATATAGAAATGTATATTATAACTTAAAATATTATAAATTGTTCAAAATAATAACTTAATTAATATACGTTACAACCTCGGTCCCAGGGGCTGCCGTATCTTTTTTTTAACTCACGACCAAAGAGCGAGGCGCTAATATGAAGAAAATAATCCCTGGGACTAAGGTTAAATATTTTCTTCCAAATAAATAAAAAAGTCCATATGGTACAAATAAGCGTGACTTGAAAAGATGACCTTTTAAGTTTGATCACGTGACGGACTGTCCACTCCCACAGCGACAAGATCTTTGATTGCCAGCTTTGTCTTTGTCTTTATTAGCTTTGGTGCGAGTTCGTCTCCGCCTCTTCATTTCTTCGGATATAATTTGTTCTATCTAAAAAACTTATTTAGATTATTTAGAGTCCTCTGTCGTAACGAAGATTGGCAACGACTTTGTTTTTTTTGAAGTGTGGTCACAAAAACTCTCAAATAGGTTAGTTAAATAGGGTTCAACGCAGGCTTTGTAACATACTAAACAAAAATCTTCAAGAAATACCTCCTTTGATTTGGTCAATTCTTTCTCTCGTTTTCCTTCACAAGTTCTCTGATTCAAATCCACACACTTTTCGATAAGAAACTTTACTGCATCCACGTTATTTTGCATGCAAGCATAATGGATGGCTCGAACGTTTGACCTCGGCGCAAGGTTGATGCATGCGCCAAGGTGTACTAGAAATTTGACCATTTTCCAGTCGCCATGTTTGGCTGCAATTACTAGACTTGTTCTCTTTGCTTGCGTTTCCTGGATAGAATAATTAGTCAACTTCTAATGCTGTGACATTTTGTGGTAAAAAAATCAACAGAGCAAGCACTAGGGTCCAGAAGTCCTGGTTTTGCTACTTCAAACTAATTTTAAACCTATATTTAAAAACATCTTACAAATACAAGGTAAAAAAGCAACCTCGGCAGAATCTATTTTCTTCACGCATTACCGAAAAATGTCAACTTTCGAACAGGGGAGCTATCAACCCCGTCCCCAGGGCATATTGTATTTTTTCTCGCCGCCTGATATAAAAGAAAACAAAGAAGGCGCTGCAAGTGATGTTGGGGAGCGGTGTCACGCACGGTCTTTAGGTCTTTAAAATTGAACGAAAAAGTGTACCTGCAGATTGATGTCTGCTCCTGCTCTTACAATAGCTGAAACAACATGTCGAAAATTTTTCTTCACAGCCAAATGCATAGCTCCTCTCCCTTCATTATTTCTCTTCCCAAAAGCAGTCTTGAAATCTTCCTGGTAGCGCATTACAACATTTTGATCTAAAAACCGTGCAAGCAGTTGCAATGCGAAATCTTCTGTTTTCGCTCGATCGATAATGATGTTGAAGACAGTGTTACTTTCACTGTCCATCAATGTGACATCAATATCATGTTTCAGTAACTCAATGATCACTGCAGCATTTTGATTGTAGCAAGCCATGTGCAAAGCAGCCTGTGAAAAAGTTTGGTTAACATTTAATGAAGGCTTATAATACAAGTTTGTAGGAAAATTTCTTAGAATTATGGTGTTAAAGACTTTACAAACAGGATCCTACTAAACTTATTTTAAAACGCTAGCTATTCTTTTTAGTCCTAAAACGGGAGGTCCAAATTGGGACTTATTTTTTTTCAGAGGAAAAATCAGCCTTTGAGCGTTTTGTGACCACCCTGGGGCGGTATGGAGTGTATTTTCTTTTAAAATGGATGCACTTTTGCAGTGAAGATCCTGAGAGTGAAAGGCTTTTCAGAATCCTTTACAAAATTGGTTGCGTGATAAACTAAGTTTTTTGAAAAGGGGTGTAGCTGCTAACGTTGCTAGAAGTACCCAATTTTATAAAATTAGGTTTAAGAAAATTAAAAGTCAAATGCCACTGCTAGAAGTACTGGGAACTAAGTTTTAAATCAATGTCATTTTGTTCGTAGCTAAAGCAATTTTACATATTTGAAACCTCTAAATAGATGAATCTATAAAATCATTTATGAAGTTTAGTTCGACACCAAGGGAAAGCCACAAACAATAAGTGAGATAGAAACCAAAACATACATAATAGTAGTAAGGATGAAATTAAGAAAGTTGGAACTTGTTGTTTGAGCATTGTAATTCGTCTAAAGTTTTTTCTTAAAAACAAAAGATCTGGGAAGCAGATTGCATTCAGTGGTCAAACTGAAGAAACATATTGATATCATTTTAATTATACATGAATTGATTTGACTTTCATAACAAACACAGGGAATTCCCGTGGCTATAAGTTCGTCACAGTTTGTCATGTTTTATTATAGTAGACCAAATTGGTTTGCTTTGCAATTAGTTAGGTAAAAGTGACCACACTTTTATAAACCCAAACTTGTAATTACTTACTTATTGCATTGTATCTGTCGTGGCACTGTTTTTACAACCTCGACCACGGGATCTCATGTCGAAAGGGACTAAAAGGCTTGTGTTTATAGTGTGTTCAGCTTATTTTCCCCTAAGACTATAGCATTAATAATAGCCGAATTTGGTGTCTATGTTACGGCAATTGTGATAAATATAAGAATTATTTGTAAGATAATACATGTTACTACGACAACACAACAACAACAACAAAATAGAAATTTCCGGGGGATTTTTCCGTCACAAAGAAACAAAATGGCTGACAAGACGCTGCAGGCTAGCTTTGTTTACAAGGAAAATAAACGCTAACTTGTTTCTTTTATTTACTTATAATGAAACAATAGTTATATGCTGTATAACTTTATGAATGAATAAGAACAGTTTAAAACATGTAAAAACGTGTGTATATTTATGGCTGGCTAGATAACAAGATATTTCGAAACTTTAGAGTGAGCAATTTATTTCGTTTTGTTAAAAAATATATTTCATATACAAAGTAATACTACATTGATAATGCGTTACATTTTTGTTTTTTGTATAATAGTTGGCTAAATAAAACTTTGTGTCAATTTTATTTTCCCTTCTGTTCGGTCCTCGTTACTTGTTTACATCACGCCGCCATTTTTAAATTTTTAACTTTCGATGTAAGATCACGTGACTATGAGTATTAGTACTCGTTGTTAACATAAAGAGGGGCGGTAAATGCGCAGATCTCTGTAAATCCCTTCAGACACGACCGGATAAAGTTCAATGTTAACGACGAAAGTAGTCGTGGATCTTGGGGGTCGCTATATATCATGGTATATTATCTTTCACTAGTTATTATGCACCACAACAATCCCTGTAATACATAATACGCGAGGGAGAATTTGCGTAATTTTTTATTAATGATATTCCCTGTAACATATATAAATGTTTTTTTCTAATTTTATGTTTTGTATATCATCACTGTGAAAGTTATAAACTTTGCTGGGGTTGAGGAAGGCGGAGTTTCACAGATGTCGGTGGGGAGGAGAGTGTCTAGATCGAACACGTTATGGATAACAATGAACGTCGTGATTAGTGATTCATCATCTAGGTTATTTCCCTTGTTTAGATGAATGCGATGTAAAAAACTGTAAAAAAGCACTGACGAAGAGGTTAGGAAAATATTATTCAGAAAAAGAAAGTTTCTCCCAGCCTCGTCCACAATTCTCTAATATCGAAAAGACAAAGATCCCTGGGGAAGAGGGTGTGAGCTTCTCCTTCATTAATCATAATTCAAACATGCATTATTTATTTATTGTTAAAAAAGTATAATTATGCAGCCCTGTTCTCAATTTTGTTTATCTATTTTTTAGAGCTGGTTCATTTAGGATAAAACTGAAATAACCGGGGATTGCCCCAATAATTTTGAAACAAATTAAAAAAGACTTAATTCTTCTCTCGTTGCCACAACGACAAGATGTTTAAACAAATACAATTAGTCCATCGTTTTGAAATAGTTTTAACAGTTCATTTTGCAAAGCCTTTTCTCCTTCAAGTCAAAAATAATGGTCCGCCAGGTACACAAATATTATTGACCCTCTCCCCTTGACGACATGAGATTTTATTTCCTACGAGCCTACGATCAAAGCAATTGAAACTTGGCTGCGACCTCCCTAGGGCTTTTAATGTTTTAATATTGGCAAGAAATGGAACTAATGTAAAAACCTAAAACTTTCTGGTGACAAGGTTGTAATGACTGTTTACCAAAGAAGACAACCTCGTCCCCAGGGCATTTTGTATCTTTTTTAACAGCGGATGTTCGTCCGCCGTGCCGGTATTAGACAACAAGGCGCTAGGAACGAGGTTGCAAAGAAAAAATAATTAGTACCTGTTGTTTGTTGTTAATTACATTCAAGTAATTCGCAAAGCAATTTGAACAAAGCTTTAACTTCTTTGTTCTGATGTCTTCAATTGCTTGTTCTGTTCTTCTGTTTAGAATGTGAAGAAGAAGTTGCCTGGAAAAAGAGAGTATGTTGTTGAAACGATGTCTTTTCGCAGCACATATAGTGGAAAGGGTTTAGAACTGGGGGAAATGGTGGCGCCTATAATGTTTGTGCGCCGGAAAAAGAAAATTGGCCCAATGCTGGCACATTTTTATATATAGCAAAGCCCTTTCCCCGGCAGACTAGTCTTTCCACCTTGTATTTATGGCTGCTTAGACAACACAAGACGCTCTATTTCTATATTTTTCTGTGCGTATGCGTACAGGAAAGTTTAAATCGACTTTATTTTTCATGACGGCTAACAATAGGGATGCTATGTGTAATTGCATTTTACGATCGAAATGAACGTTATTCCCAGATCTTTACAGAATGTGTTTAGACAGGAAATAACACAGGGAAATAACTCACGTGTCTCCGTCTCGATCTGTTGGTACACTCTGATTTCCAGTATTATGGTATGCTGTGTATTCACACATAATTTCCTGTTCTTTAAGTGCGATAAAGTCTGACATCTCAGGAGTGACAGCAAAATTTATATCCTGAACAACTGGAGACGTTTCGTCGAACTCTAGCATGTCTGCATAACTTGTGAAGTCTTGAGAAACGTTCATAACATTATTCTCTGCTAGTTCTGATGCTTCATTAAGAGATGTCAACTGAGAACCTAAAACAAACTGCTTTGGTTCATCCAATGAAATGTAATTTGGCTGTTGGTTGCTGAGTTGTGGATTTGTAGACTGGGTCGTCCCAGATATGTAATTCAACGTTTGAAGACTGTTGTCCTCAAAGAGAGAATTGCTTTCTAAAGGTCTTGACATATTTTCAACTGGATCGGTCACTTTTTTCTTTTTGGCGTCAGGAAAATAATTATCTTGTGTTTTCGTCAATGGTTCTAGTTCGGACATATAAAATTGAGACCATGAATTTTCTTCATAAGTATTTGAATTGCTTTCAGGATGGTAGGTTACAAAACCATTGTTTGGTGTACAGCTACCCCAAGGGTTATAAAAAGTCGAACAACTTTGTTCTTTTGTTGGGATAGAAGTATGTCCAATTTGCGACAATGAATATTGGTTAGTTCCTTGAGAGCTATCTGTAACAAGATGTCCAGTTCCTTGCTGAAATAATTCTGTTGCGATGCTTTCTGCGTACAGGTTTGTCAAAAACGGGCACTCGTTACTGTTGGTATTCATAACTACATAAAATGAAGAATTTTTAACGGTTGAATGAACGCAACAATGTCAACGGGAATTTCCCGTCCTGCTATAGCGCCCCGCATTTAAATTATTTTAAGAAAATCTTTTGTTGATAAGAACGCAGAAGGTAAAAAAAACTAGTACTACCAGTACGTTTATTCTTCAAACTTTAGGTTAAGTAAAAAAAATTTTAAAATGCTGAAATGTAAAAAAGACTTAGACATTTTAATTTTTTTCCAAACTTTCTAAAAAATAGTAAAACGCGGGCTTCGTAAACATTTCATTCAAATAGTTCCTGCTAATATACACTTTCTTTCCTAAATAAGCAACCTGTACATTCTTGTCCCCAGTGCTCTTTGAGATTAAAACATCTGGGTCGAAGATGCAATCTGTACTGAATAGCACGGTTAGTATATCTGGGCTACAAGACATCTCGTCTTTATAACAAGATGATTGACTATAAGCCTTCTAAGTAATTTCACAACCATAAACAATAACATGTAGAAACTTAAATAAGAATATACGTTAAAATATCACCGAAACAAAACGTTACTCCCTTTTTTGCACAGTGTAAACATAACCATATACAGTCATAAGATTACCATTTCTTGTACTATAACTTTTTTTAACAACGGCTATAATTTTTGTTACCTTTTCTCAAAAATGTCATAACATTAGGTAATATCCATCTCGCTCGCTCATCAGCTGAGAATAACTGCCAATATTAATGGCACATCTTTTAAATGAACAAAAAGGTTTAGGGAATTTCCGCGTGTACGGGGAGAAATGGATGGGGGAAAGTTAAATAGCATTTTTGCGAAGCACTGTTGCATCACGAGAAGAAAAACGTTTGTTACAGGAAATGGTTCCATTTTTAAAAAAACGGACACAAACAAAAACAAACAAACAAACAAACAAACAATAAATCTAGTATACTCAACAGGTAAATTTTTCTCAATTTTCAAAAATTGATGCTTTGTTGTAAAATGATATCTTTAAATTTTTTGCTGTTATAAGCAAAAACGACGTGGTTACCATTCGATCATCTGCGAGGCGTCGTTAATATTTAAAAACAACCTTTCATGTTTTCCAATTCACCCCTGGGAGAATTTTTTTCGCTTTTCAACTTTTCTAAATGTGATTTAACATTTCCTCGTGCATCATGTGAGATGTTGCACCATAATTGTCATATGATTTAAAATTGCTTGAACTTTAATTGAACAATTTAGTTTTATCGCTAACTCTGTATAAATTTAAAGGCTGAAACTTTCGCGCGATAAAAAAATCATCGCAAAAGGTACGGCTTTAAATTTTCTGCTATTTCTTGTACAGATTTGGCAGCAATCTCTTGTCAGGTTTTTACATTTTAAAAGAAAAAGATTGTTCAGGTTTCACCTACATATAAAAGATTAAGAGATAAGGTTTATTTGCAAGGGAAATTTTTCCGAATGGGATCACATTATCCATGATTATCACAGACACATAACTTAATAAGTCTAGAGCTGAAATTTGAGGAAAATTGTGCAGTCAAACAAATTTCTGTTGTTGAAATATTTGCAACCCCGACCCCGGGCTGTCTTGTATCAGATTCAAGATGGTCTGGGGACGAGATTTGAAATATTTAATAATGCACTAAATCAATCTTGGGAACAAACGGTGTAATTTTATTGGTAGCCTTAGTGTGGGTGAATGCATCGCTCACTCAACTGTAACAAATAACCCCAAAGTTATTAATTCAGTTAGTAGGCGTTCTGTCAGGCTATCACAGGCGGAAAAAACACCGGGGACGAGGTTGCAATTCAATAGCACCAACAGTAAGGTCTGTCCTGATTGAATAAATAACTATGTGTAACTATTAAGACAGCTTTGTACCTAGGACGTTCTGCATTTAATAAGGAGCGTAATTGGATGGTATGTATGTAACGCTATGAGGATGGTATGTATAAGTATAGATATGAATGTATTTTTATTTTTTAGATGATTTAAAAATATACCAGGAGATGGAAACTCTTCTAGAAACAATCCCTCCACGAAAAGACTCTTTGTCATTATCGACTCCCCTGAAAGAGGGAATAATATGATGAAACTGTTTTTACAGTTTTATGTATCCCATAACAAGTGCAATGTTGCACTCGTAAGATTTTCAGGCTAAAAACTCTTTGTACACAAGTATTCGTCAGGTTAAAGATTGAAGAATCAAACCTGATGACGTGTACAGTCAATACAACTTTTCCCTGTTTCTTTCTTGTTAGAAAACTTTACGCTTCAATTATTCTCTTAAATGACCATAAGGATATTTTTTTTTTAGAAGCAGCTCAGACTGGGGTGATCGCACCCAGTGTTGTATGGAAAAGCGAGACTTGCCTCGCTTGCCTTTTAGTATATGCATTAATACACGTGTTGTATAAAGAGAGATAATTAAAGCAACACAAACATAACACATATATATTTCTTTATCTCGCGGTTCCACATAACACCGGAGCATTTTGCCCTGAGCGTCGAGAGATCTTAGAGTAAAGATGGAAAGACGCCCCTCTTGTTGATTTAAACATAGCTGACGACACTTTTTTTTAAATATAACACAAGATTACTCCCAAGTGTTTGCCACTAAAGTAAGAAGATACTATAAATGGCATTAAATTGCTTCATTTTACGTGCTTTCTTTAAATTATAGAAATAAAACAGGCGTGTGGGAACGAGAATGGTGGCGCGAGAACTGTTTAAGTGTTAGCTCTGACTGCCAGCAAGAAAGGTCAAAAATAATTACGCATTGGATTATATGAAATTGTTTTTTATATTTTCATTTGTTTTGCACAATCAAAATCCTCGTAAAAGGTAAATTATAAACAATAAACAACCTCGTTCCCAGAGCATTTTTCCCTTACGTGATTATTATCCGTATTAACGGCTCAAGGTTAAATAATAGACCCAGAGCACGAGGATTAAATAAACGCGGTCTTGGAAATACTACAATTCATCGTAATATCTAAAGTTGTCTTTATCACCCTCATCTTCCAATCTGTCAGTTGCAGTTTTATCAAATTCTTCCGGTCTGTCAATTGCAATATGCCCATTCAGTCTGTCTTTTACTGTCTTTTCATTGTTTTCTTGTTTCGTAGAGGGGCTTGTGAAATTCTTTTGTTCCTCGTCGATAAGTTTTAAAAAATCTATACCATTATTTCCAGTCCAAGTTTGATCAGGCAACGTATCTAAGACAAAATGACATCATTCATTCATTCATTCATTCATTCATTCATTCATTCATTCATTCATTCATTCATTCATTCATTCATTCATTTATTTATTTATTTATTTATTTATTTATTTATTTATTCTTTCACTTGTTCATTTGTTTGTTCACACTAACGTTGACACACTAGTAAGGCTTTACCTAATCTTGCATTTATGTGTCTAATAACAAACAAAATTACTCACATGATGGTTCGTAGGAAACACCACTTAGACATTTTGATATCCACTTTGATATGTTATCTTTTGTTCTTTTACCTTCCTTGAACTCATACACAGTGTTCTAAATCAAGAAGATACTATATATATATATATATAAATATAGATATACAGATATTAAAATAGGGAGGAAATCTGCTTTCATCAAACTCATCTCCAGAACTCTTCTACGCCTATAATAGAGAGCCGTACTGTCAGATTACTAAAGACGTATAAGAGCCCCAGAGGCGAGATTACTGTTTTTTTTTTTTAAATTTAACCAAAATTTTAACCTTTCTCTTGTCCAGTAGTGCGATTGTATTTCGATGTTGAAGGTTGTACGTTGTTTGTATGGATTTCGTTAAATCACTGTCACTAAAAAACAACAGTGTTTCATTCAGTACTTAACCCAGTCCCTCATCGCCACTGCGCCTTGTCTTCTATCAGATATGAACAAAAAGAGAAAACAGGTCCTGACATGGCAGTTGTAAGTAGCATAGAGTTCACTGGTCAGTATTTTACACGTCCGCGCGTTTAAAAACGCTTCATATCCAACCTCGTCCTCAGGGTCTTGTGGCCCCTAAGCTTTATCACAAGGCAAAATGCCCTGGAAACGAGGTTGCCTCATATCAACCCAGTCTTAAAATTTAACTGATAAATTGCAAATAAGAATGCGTAATCTGAGATACTCTTTGACCTTTTTGATTTTTTTGTATTTTTAAGCTATTTGCATTTTGATATTTAAATAAAAACAAGTCTGTTTTCCCTACATGTCCATCCATACTGTGATGACATTCGGATTGTTTTGTGCGAATCTTGATAACACTGCTCGATCTTTGTTTCTTTCTCGGAATGCAATTAAGAATGGTTTTCTAAGTCGAAGCAACTTCGGAAATGATATTGGTGTGAGTTCTTGCTGAAATGACAAATAGTGGATGTTGACTTACATCTCTGCAATTAACTGGAATGTTAACAACACAAGCGTTTAAGCGATTAGGAGGCAGAATTTGCGAATATCTTTGATATGTCAAGGATTTAAAAAAATGGAATTACACTTAGCCCTTTTAAAGAGTCAAAAAAATGGCTACTTGAGATGTGGTATACCAGAATGTTTTGAAGAGAGAGTTCTTTAAGATACTTACAACTTGAGGTTGTGTTTGCTCGTTGATCCAGTCATCTAAAAGTTTTGCATCGAAAACATTGGTTCTAACAATACGATTTCTGACACCATTTGCGTTTACAGTCACAACTGATGGTAAATTAAGCTTTTGTTGATTGAAACTATAAATAAAAGAGATTTAAAAATTTTTTTAGATTAAAGTATGGACACCGGGTGTCGAATTATTCTGATCTGTTTTAAAGTTAGTGATCAGAAAGCTCTTCGGCAACCGGCATATTGGATAGTAAACAAACAGTCACCCGCGTCACCAAGGTTTTTTGCCCTTTTGATATGAGAGACGAGGGTGAAAAAACAGTAACAACCGTAGACACGAGAAATTCTCGTTAACTCACGTGATATTTTTATTTTTTGATAACAACACCGCCATGCGAACTTTACCATAATAGCGTAACGCTACTTGCGAATAGATCTTGTAACTTTCACCTGGAAAAATAACCAAATAACTGAATGAAAAAGCAAAACACCCAATAGGTAAGAATAAAATTCTGCACCCCTCTCTCCCCTAAAATCAGCCGAGTCTGAGAAGTCAAATATAACATCAGTTAAAAAATATCTCATGAACACGACGTTTCAATGCAGACATTATTAACGGGCGCATCAGGGCGTAAAAGGGTGTTAAATTATGGCTGTCATTAACATTAAAATTTTTTAATATGCGCTATTACGGAAGTAGACAAAACGAATCTATTTAATGTCTCTAGTGTGCTTGCTTAGAAGAGATTTAAGCAAATTGTATTTATTATTGTACAAGCAGATTAAACCTACTTTGTTTCACACCTTTAACGTTAGAGAAAGCTGCAATAACAAACGTCTCTTTCATTTGTTTCTGCAGATCTTGCAGTTGTCGAACATCAGAAAGTTCTGGAAGAAACGGCTCTTTCCATCTGAAGAGAAGTCAATAAAATTGTCAACACAGGGAGATTAACATTTTTCTTGCGGACAGACAGACAAAATAGGCCATTATTATAGAGTTTTTAAAACACAAAAACAGTACAAGATTTTAACGCAAGCATTAAATAGTTGAATAGGAAGATAACTAGAAATAGCTCCTTAAATTACTGTATTGAAAAAACTTGTCCCCATGGCTCTTGTACGCCTATGATGATAGTCAGCAACATTATAGGCGTAGATGAGCCTTGGGACGAGTTTATCAAAATAACCTAAAAAACTCATAAACGAATCATGGGAAAATCACAATTCCGTTTGGTTAATACTTACATTGATATGTGTTTCATCAAAGTTTGTTTGTGCAAGAAATCCTTGTATCTAATCGGTTCTAATCCGGGTCTAAAAAATGCAATCGTTAGTTTGGTTTTGAACTTTTTAAATTCTTGATAAAAAGGATGATCTTAACAAAAATGAAACGAAAAAAAGTTTAAATGCGACAAAATTCCGTCTAGAAAAGTCCTGGAAACTTTGTCTAACGAAATGTTTCTTTTGTCAAAATTGATGCAATTTTTTGGCACTCTTGTTCCTCTGTGGATTAATGTTGAATAATAGCTGCTTCACTACCGTTGCTATCTTGTCAAAACCTACTACTCCTTTGTGACTGATATTAAACTCTAGCACATTTTGGCATGATGTGACACCAGTGTCACGCCATGCCAAAATGGTCACTTTTCAGTGTCACGCCATGCCAAAATGGTCACTTTTCGTACTGAATACTCAATAAATGCTTTTTCTTTCACAGTTAACAATCAGAAAAAAACAAATAGTAAATGGTAATTTTACTTGTATAAAATCAAGCTTGGATAAGTTGAGATCTGATTCTGTTGACATGGAGATGGCCATGCTGAACAATCAATTGCAACGGCTTTGACATCTGTGAAAACACAATAGAAACGTCACTAGCATAATGAAGTTAAGGGCGCAGTAATAAAATGTTTAAAAAAAATTGAAAAAATTAATACTAGAAAGCATGTCATGTAGGACAAGAGTATGCAATTTTATGCTCGATATTTTCTTTTTTTTGTTTTCTTTATTTTACTAACACTACTTCTTGCGAAATCAACTTTTACGACTTTTAGTTTTGAATATTGTTTTTCTAGTTTCAACAACTATAGACCATGATCATTTTAAATAACTAATAGAGTATGATGAAAAAAAGGATTCACATCTTCCACTTGCTTCTGCCAATGTGGATTTTTGTATATTCCATCTATCCATTATACCCATCTAACGTTTTGATAAACGTGACTGCACACATATAAAACATGCAGCTGAAAACATGATCTGCGCAAGTTGCCTGTAAATCCTAGAGTCGCTTTATTTAGACGTAGTCCGTAAATTCTGTTGCAAAAACAAAAATACCTTGGTCAACTTCGTCAGCAATCTCCATGTAAGTGTGTTTGAATAGTTGATACAACGAGTCCCCTGAAAATATAAAGTTCTTCAGGAAATTTTAAGAACTAGTCGTTAGCCCGTGGAAAAATCCACGGGTTTGCCCGTCGCAGCTAAGCTATCATTTTGCGTGACAGATAGACGGACGGACGGACGGACAGATGTTTACGGGTATTATAATATAGATTTTCACTGTTTGAGACATGCTTCCAATATTTTTAGTGGATATTTATGATAGAAAATCCACTGTGATTAGGAATTTTAAAAAGTTTGATTTTAGTCCTAGATTTCTGGTTTTTACATTATTTTCCGTCCTAACGTAAAAATAATTTAGAAGCTGTAAGGATGAGTTTGAGGTTGAGAATGATTCAATCAAATTTACTAATTTTTAGGGTTTTGGTCCGTAGTACTTCTTATGGAGATAATTCTTAAAGAATTAACTTTGTTCCCACAGCAATTTGCCTTTTCCGTTAATTGTCGCTCCATAATAAGTTGGCGTTAAAATTATTTAAATCTGTTACTCAAGTTTTATTGGGAAAATAACAGATTTTAAAATTTCACACAAAATTTCACAATTTTAACTTGATAATAGCTATAAACACAGTCAAAATTATAAAACCTTTGGTAACTTACACGAAACATAATACAGGACCAACAATACATGCTTCGAGGTTGTGTTGACCAGTTTCAACTCCTTATAAAACTCCGTTTCATTTACACCACACGACAACTTTTGATTCCTGTGCTCATTTCGTATAATTGCATACGCATCCTTCGCTAAATCAGAGTCTTCGTCGCTTAACACTAAAATTAAAATCAGTTCCCATTATTATTTTATATTTTTATTTTTCGTCTTATTTTCTATCTCTACGCTCCTTATACCTCTGTTATCGCTCCCAGCGCATTTTGATTTTTAAAATCTGCTTGTGGAGAGCGAGATAAGAGCTCTGAAAATAGAGCCTGGGCACGAACTTAAACAATCAGGTGTTAATGTAAAAAGGACTAACGTTAAGCAAACCTGCAGATAAAATGATTCGTGGATACGCCTACTTGAAACTTAAAAGGGTCAAAGTTAGTTCCTACAATGCTTCACATTGTAAAATAAGTATAGTCGACAGGCATCGATTGATAATTCTTTGGTCCTACGTAAATGATGGCTATTACAAACAGGCCAATAGCTGTCCTTTTTCGGTAATAACATTTTTGGAGGACCCAAGCTTTGTTTGAACCTGGCCGTTGTAATTTATGAATCTTGCTTAACATTGAAATGGCCGAGACAAAATCAGAAAAATTTACAGGGAATTAAATTTTTTGTGTGTTTGAAGAACGCAGTAACGTGATAGACTTTGAGGATGTTTGAAGCTTTTTTAGTTTTATATAAGGTTAAAATCCAAATACAGGCTTAGTGTGGTTTTAAATGCAAAGATTAGTTAGAAAAAGGAAACTTCGATAAAGATAGTACTAAAGGGTCATTATGTCTGGGATGTTTTTTTAACTGATGGAAAAACAACAACTTTGTGCCCAGCGATTTTTGACTTTCAAAGGACGATTAATAATTGTGGTATTGTTTTTAACAGTACTAAGACATTCACGGAACAACGTTTATGATTGTCAAGCTCTTGTTCCGACATTTTGAACACCACGAGGCGGATGAATGAAATAGGGTACTAGCCATTCTTGACCCCAGAGCTTTTTAAGATAAGCTAGATTTCAATCTCAAAGAGCTCTGGGGGCGAGAATGGTTATTTTGGAACAACTTTGTTTAATATTAAACTTGGGTTACAACATTTACAATATATTAATGAAAACTATTCTTTAGACCGTGTACACACAAAAAGGACAACAGGTCATGGAATCGAGGTTGGAAGAAAAAAAAATATAAAAAATTGATAACAAACAGTAACAAACATGTGCTTGTGATGAAAACAACAAAGAAACGCAAACATTTTGTTCGAATGTTTAGAATTCAGAAACACCACCTCCCCCATTGCTGAAAAATAAAATTGAAAAAAAGTTTCAATAACGAAAACATCATAAAAAAAGTTAATAAAAAAGTATAAATGAAAAAAATCAGCTTTATTCAGTAAAGAAAAGAACACATAAAAATTAATATCATAAATAAAAGAAAGAAAAATAAACAACTATTATATAAAAATATAAAAAAATAATGTTAAAATATAACGTTATTTGTGACAAGAAAAACCACATGAGCTGATACACTTGACATTTCAATGAATTCATTTTATGTTACAACTTAGACTCTTGCTGAGAGAAAAACAGGTGAGGATATTTTCATGCTGTGCTCGCATTAAACATTTTAAACCCTAACGGAAAAAATTTTTCACAGCGGTAGGGCTATCCGTATCTTCTTTATAAGTCGTGTATCCTTCAGTTTGGAGTCCTTACTAGTATTAATGCAGCTGAGGATTGAAAAGGTTGGATGCTGGCCATGAATAGTTTGTATATTTAGTTGTTATAATACATAAGAGATTAACTCAATTTCTATGCATGTCATATAGCTACTGTTTCACTATGTGCAACATTTGATGAAATCATTAAAGGTTTGACACGCTTTTCTTTTTTTAAGCAACATCCTGTACGAAATATCTTTTATGCAACACGAGGATCAAATCCTTCAAAAAATGGAACAACTTTTAAGCAAAAGTCAGCCTGAAGTCAATTAAAAAAAGAAAAAAAGTGAAAGGACGAGAAACGGAGATTAAACAGTAATATTTTTGTGAATATTACGAAAGCTTAACATCGATTCGTACATTCGTAAGTAAATAGTTTTCTGCGGCTCTTTTACGCCTACGGAACAGCTTGTCAGAATATCATAGACGTAGAAGAGCTCTGGGGATGAGGTCGCGTCATTGCATTATCAGTAAAGAAAAATCGAAGGGAAATCAAAATTTAGGCACTTGATAATAAAGGTTAATACAAATTTTGTCGTACCTAAGATTATTACCTTTATCTGGTTAAAATTTGGAAAATGTGACTGAGGGGGTGTTCACGTAAGCCTGACAAGCCAGGCTGAAAACAGCTTGCCATCACGGAACGTTTTCTCAATCTGGGCTGAAAATAGTTACATGAAATTTTTACTTTTCAATGAAACTTTTTTATGTATATTTGTTGTTCCTAATGCATAAAATTATTTTTGATCAAAAACTTTATTATTTTCAACAAAGAAATAAAATATATAACTTTATTTATTTTTTATTAAAGTACATAAAGCACGTGCTTTAATCATGCACAAATGAGATCAGCCTGGTTTGTCAGGCTGGAGCTTTTACTAAAAAATGTTCAGCTTGCTTTGTCGGGTTGAAAAAAGTGAGCAGGGTTGGCTTGCTTTCCATACAGGTTGTTGATTTTTATGAGAATTTGTTAGGATAGCCAGAATCACAAGCGGGCTAATCAGCCCGGCAAACTGAGCCAGCCTGGTATAGCTAGATGGGATCATATGAGCACCCCTTATTGAACTTTGATTTGCGCAATCTTCGGATTTATTTGGGTGAATTTGTATCTGAACAGTTGCTGTCGGTACTTTTTTTAAAAAGATTTCTATCAACTCGTTTCTATAAGTAATTTATTGTCTCGCTTGATTCTAAAACTTTTAATATTTTGTGATATATTTTTTAGAATAAAGGCAAGAGAATTCTCCTTAGTATACTCCAAAAAAATATTCATGCGTCTCAGCTTAGACTGAAGAGTTGATTTTAGATATATATGTTGACGAAAAGATTATATCTCGTCTTGAATTACTGTAGTTTTGTAACTACACGTGATCAACCTCGACCCCAAGTCAATCTTGAATACTTTCTGACAGTGGGACGCTATTAGGTGAGAAGCCATGGTAGCGAGGTTGGGACGTGATTTTTAAATGACATTTTATCATGAGAAAGTTTAAGGTTTAATCAAACTTGCGTTTATACACATCAATCATATGTTTTTGGTTTTCGATCCAGTGATTCTTATTAAAACCGCTGCATTTCGCTAAAATTTAACATATATTTAATTTTTTGACACTTGTTGATATTGGCAACAAGCTTAAATATCAACAAGATTTTAGTCACGATCCTAGTTTGTTATTTTAAAGTCAAACATCCCAGTAAACACATCTATGCTGCCATTTTATTCACAGCATGCAGCTATGCTACCATGTTAAATCACGCTACGGTACGTGGTCAATTTAGTTAATATTAGGTCTTTGCAAAATATTTGCGTAAAAGTCTTGCGAAGGAGAGTATTAAAATATATCCATATCCAGCCCTTTTTACTGCATCCACAGTCTCCTACGTGGATACTTTGAAAGCTTATCCACCTGTGGTATAAGGTAAGTATGACGTAATCAGGGGAGAGTAAGTGTTTCAGTTTTAAGTGTTGTGTAAAAATAGCTTAATAAAAATAAACAGTTTACTTACAACGACATTCATAAACAAGTCGAGATTCTCATGCATTTAAGAAATGCTCAAGGAAAGTGCTAGATTGAACTCGGAGAAAAGAAAAAAGGATTAAAGAACAAAGTTGCCAGATATATTTTATGGTGAAACTGCGCAGGTTATGCGAAAAAAAAGGTTGTTCTAATTCTTTAGAATGCAGGATATGAACTTTATTAATAAAACTTAGGATTCTTATTTTATTACTTCGTGGTAACATACAAAGAAGGATATACGAGATAACGATAGCCGGGTTATCGACGACAGGCGAAAATGTGTGAAGCGGAATATGTACAACGAACGGAAAAATGGAAAATGGAAATTTGAGACGTGCTAAAAAGATGCACAAAAAAGTATGCAGGGAATGACTGCAAGTTCCGCTGTAACGCAAATAGCTCACGACCTTTTTTTGTCAGCACGTGCGCACTTTGAAAAAATGAGAGATTTTGTCCAAGTAACAAAACAGCTCATAAACTTTGTGCGCTACAGCGGTAAAAATGCAGTCGAATGGAAACGACCCTTGAGTTGATGGTACCCGTACAATTGAAATATTGAAAGGAATAGACTTATATCGGATAAATGTTTCGTCGGGCAAAATATTCGTCACCTAGAAAATTTCGTCACGTCTTACCGACAATTTTTTTTGCAAGTATGTCACTGAGTTGACAGCCTATTTGTACATATTGATCATATATATAAGAAAAAAAGAAATAATAAAAAAAGGAGTTTCTATTTTTCTGCCGGACAATATACTTAAAAGACGGAAAAAAGGGATATTTCATACAACTATAAATTAACTACGTTTTTTCCTCAAACTTTTGTAAGATATATTCGGCGAAAGTATGACACAAGTTTTTATGGAAGAACAATACGTTTGTCGTACTATTTCTGATTTTTTTTCTGTAAGAAGTTATATTGAGGTAGAGGCAAAAGAAGAAAAGAATAGATCGTAGGGAGTTTAAGTGAAAATCAGTTGTGTATAATATACTGACGTTATAATTTTTTTAGAATAAAAAAACAACAGAAAGACAAAGAAGTAAACAGAAAAGCAAGATGGCGAAATATATATTTTTGATGTTTGTGTTATATTTTCTATCGCAGACGATTTTGAGCTATCCAGCCAGAATGGGATTGCTACAGGAGAAACACAAAAACGCTTATCGGCAAGACACGTTAAAAACGATCAAATATACCCCTATTATCAATCAATGTTTGGAGTACTGTGTCGAAATGAGCAGATGTTACGCGTTGTCGTTTTCTACTTCGGCACAGAAATGTCTGCTTCATACAAAAGGCGGGAAAAAGAAGTTCTCCCTCGTACATGATAGCGATTACAACTACTTCGAAATAAAATTCGTATGAGTGCTGGAAAGAGAAGTGTATTATATTATTAATAAAAAGAAAGATATATAGCATGTAAATAGAAAATAAATAGTGGAATATCATAGCACAAATTTTTGTGTTGTTCTTAGTTAAAATTATAATAGATTAAAAAAGAGTGCATAAAATTGATTTGGTAAAAAAGACATTTAACTCTGTTGAACACAAAAAAATTGTCAAGGAAAAAAAAAGCACGTTGCACCGCCACCAGCGAGGAAAAAGAAAGAAAAAAGCCGATATTTAACTTTGCTAAGTCTTCCTCACAACTTTCTTAATTATTTTTTTCGCAGCAAACCAGAAACATGTGTGACTATTTTGTACATCGTGAAGCGGTTTTCCAATTCCACAAATATGATCAATACAAAAAGTAGGAGTCGAACTTTCTTTTGTATCAATCGATGTCGATCGATGAGACCGATTACATTCAAGTTGAAACCCTTTTTAAGAGACTGATTAGTCGCCCACTTAAAAACTTCAGTTTAAATTTTAGAATTGTTAAAATATTAGGGTTCAGCAAATAAATAACGTTGTTTTTGTTTGTTTTGTTTTGTTTTGTTCTTTTTGTTAATAAAAGTTCGTAGCTATATTTATAAAGGTATAAAAGACGGTTGAGGGTAATTTTTAAAACTGGCTTCTGCGGTTATTATAATATAAGATTATTATCTTGCCTTACTTTCAGTCATAACCCTTGTTTGCGCAAACGAGTATTTGTTTTCGACTTAATTTGACATACTAAATTAGAAAATCATTTTAAACACAATAATGCATCAAACTTTTCTTTTTTAGTAGCCTAGTAAATTATGTTTTTTTATTCAGATGAAAAAATTAAGAAAAATTTAAAAACTTGATATTAAAAATTTCATTAAGATTTCGTGGCGTTTACAAGCTAATTATTTTTTGTATTTGATCGTATTAGATATGTTGTACTTACTTAGGGCGAAATTGGCATTCAGGTGCCACTTTTAGAGTTTATTATATTTCGCCCCCTTCACTGCATAATAACCCCCCCCCCCCTCACCCGTAGGGTAATATAATTATAAACCAAATTTGGTCAAAAAGTTAAAATTCTTTTGTTCTTGAATATTATAAGTATGCAAAAAAAGGATTCTTAACGTGATGATAGTGACATGAATCCTTTTCCATGTTCAATGATTTTTTGTCACCTAAATCCACGGCTTTAATTTCTTCATCACAACTTCGTATGTATGAAGACAAAAGATGTGATTGTTTAAACCTTGCCGGCTTTTTCTTGAACAATACTACACAAGAACACTTACGCTCAATAAAACTGTTTGTTTTGTTTCCCTTCTTATGAAGTAGATCTGTTGTGTTTATTCTTCGGATAGATGGCGTAGGTAGATTTGATTCACTAAAAAGTAATAATCTCTCAGGCGTTTACATTTTTAGATACCATAATACTTTGATTTTTACCCACTTCCACTCTTAAAGCTCACGCCACCTTTTCTAATATACGCCTTTTTAAACATGGGGCGGTCAGTCAAATATGTGTCTTTAGTACCTGTGTTTTCTTTTCTTTCTCTCTAATTCTTCTGCAGCTTTTTCTTTTTGATAATTAAGTTCTTCTTGCTGTCGACTTTTCGCAGTTTTAACCTAAAATACAAAAAAAATAAAATTAAAACCAAATTTTTATTCAAACTTGTAGTAAAATTCTAGAACCCTAAAAAGAATTGGGTGTACTTTGTGGAGTTGCTGTTTGATCTCTTCTGTCATTTCCAAGGTTTGGATAATTTCTTTCAGAGATATGACGTTGCTTGCATACGGTGTAAGGTCTACAGTTTCAGGCTGTTTTCCAGGTTCAACTTCCATCGTGTAATACAGTGTTATAAAATAACCCGGCTTTTTAATCGGTTTCCTGTAAACAAAGGTTGAAAACAATACAGTGTTATGAAATAACCCGGCTTTTTAATCGGTTTCCTGTAAACAAAGGTTGAAAACAATACAGTGTTATGAAATAACCCGGCTTTTTAATCGGTTTCCTGTAAACAAAGGTTGAAAAGGATGGACAGTCGGATGAATAAATAAATGAATGGATTAATGGATAAATGAGTAAATGAATGAATGAATGAATGAATGAATGAATGAATGAATGAATGAATGAATGAATAAATGAATAAATGAATAAATGAATAAATGAATGAATGAATGATGAATAAATGAATGGGTAAAAAAATAAATGAATAAAATTACACGTCATCAGCTTTTCCATTCAACAAAAGAAATGCATAATCATGCCCAATCTCCATGGCAGCATCCAAAAAATTGCGTAACTCTAAAAACAATTGCCGTATATAACAATGTCATAATGTTTAAGATTTTTGTTCCCTCTTACAGAAGAAGAATGAGCTAACTCCAAAGACTAAAAGTGCAGCCTACTGATATAAAGACAACTGATATGCTTATGGCTATTCGACAGTAGTTACACAACCTTGTTCCGAGGTCCCTTAGTAACTTGGGGTAGCATCGATGTAAAAATATCTTACCTTCAGATTCATAATCTTGAAAACATCCAACAACAGAATTAAAAATCTTTCGATTCATTTCAATAATTTCATTTGCTTGTGCCATACTGCCAACATATATCATTTTTTCATAATTGGACGAAGCTAAGAAACTTGAAAAAGTTGAACTGGTTCAATGGCTGTCCAAGGAAGAAAAAAATTACCCAGGGAAATATTGCGGAAATTACTTATGTGGTTTTTCCGGTTGTTTTCCACTTTAAAAATATTTTTAGCGCAAAGAACATGAACGGAAGAGCTTCTAAGCATGTGCTTAAAATCTTTGGCATCCCACGAGTGGAAAATTTCCCTTTCTGTTCCCCTTAAAATCGAGATCATTTTTTCATTTGTGTTCTGTTCAGAAACTACAGGTAAATAATTAGTGCAATCAGCCAATTAGCCAATCAGAATATTCTTATTCCTGAGAATTACACAAAGTGTAAAGTGTAAAGTACAAGCACAAAATCATTGTATCAGAAGGTGCTGTAAAAATGGACCATTAAATTAGTCCGCATAAATGTGACCGTTGCACCTTTGATGTGAGGTGTGGTTTTTATATGAAGTTTACCTGTTCATTAACCGTTTTTGAAAGAAGGTTGTGGCTATTGAGGTTTGGCAGTATAGGTAAACAAAACAAACGAACAAAGGTACGCCTTAGAAAAGACGCTATCTATCTTATGTTTCCTAAGCTTATTTGGAAGTTGACATGGTTGAGAGATACATGCACGTTTTATTTTTAATCGTTAAGACAGAGATATTACGTCGAACACGCGATGCCCTTTTATCCCTATTAGCTATCTGTATACTCGTGGAAATTATTTACGTAAAGAGAATACATATCTTACAATAAAATTTCATTGATTGTTCTTTTTGTTCCATTGAGTTGGTCAGAACTCATGATTTTTTCATCCCCAAGCCTTCATAAAAAAGAGTAACAAAGTAAAGTAAGGCAATTCAACTTTTTGAAAGAAAAAAGAAAAGGTTCAACAAGACATACTTGTATAAATAAACCAGCTGATTTGTCACATGTTTGCATTCTTTTATTGTTCTCTTCATTTTGTTACAGTTTACCTGAAAACAGTAATCTATTGATTGATATGAAATACAATGTGTTGTGGTAGCGGGAATTAATGTTATAGCGAAAAATATCATTGTGGAACATACAAAAATAATTGGATTTCTATTGTACTGATCCCTAAAAAAGCTAGCGTTAGGTTGAACAAAGTTCAACGTTACACAAAGCTTATTCAAGATCTGTAAAAATATCATTATTACCTTTTTCATTTTAAATCCATATTTTGATACATAGTTGTGAGCTCGTAATAAATTTTCTTCAAATTTTTCGGCTGCTTCTCCTAAAGAAAGTTGAGAGTAAATGATCGGATTTTTAGATTATTGACCAGACATCAGACAGGCAGGACAGGCGGACGGATGGACAGACGGACGGACGGACGGACACTAAGCAGACTTACCTGACGTCATACTATATAAAATCAGCGAACCATTTTGTAAACGTTTCAGATGGTCTAGCTCATTCTTGTCATTCACCATTTTTATCACTTGGCCTGTTTTATAGATCCTCTTTGTTGAAACAAAAGCTGAGAAGAGCAGTATTATTTTTATTAAGATTAAACATATCATTTTAGTGGAAACTAGAAAGAAAGGGTAGAATGGTTATATTGAAATGACGGTTACATGTTGAACAAAATTCCAAATCTTTTTTAGGTGCTTTTTAGGTGTAAAATATTCTGGTGTGATTCTGTTATATCTCCACCAGTGATACGTAAATTTTAAAAAACAACCTCTTCTTTTAGATCAAATCAAGGTCAGTTTTTTGGTTCTCTTTTCTATGACCATTTTACATTGTAGTAATGTAAATTATTAATATTCGCTGATAAATATTTTATGTATATAGTGAAATATAGTAAAGTTTCACAGGAACTTCATTTCCAAAAGATATGCATTTTAGTTACACAGTTGAACGCCTTCATTTTCCCATGAAACAAATGACTAGGCATTCTCGATCCTCGTGTTTTGAAAGTCACAATAGCATTCGGTAGTTACGCTGGTTTAAAAATCAAACCAAAGCATTGGCAGTCTTTCCTGCAGCACTTTCTTATACTTTCTTATTTTGCAATACACAGGAACCTCTTATGATTGCCTGTCACTAAGAAAACATATAAAATTAAACCCGTGGAAGATAGCCGGGTTTGCGTCGAGCACTCTTATTGGTTATTGCTGTTGCTTTTTGGGCCAGTATCCTTCAGTCCTATACAAATAGGCAACTAAAATCCAGTAGTGGTTCTTAGCGAGTGGTCACGATAACACACCCATAGAAACAGCGGCAGAGAGGGTAATTGCACCTACCCCAATAATTTCGTGGGAGGTAAGCTTTAAATCTAATCATTTAAATTAACAAAAGAAACTAGCAGATATGGTTCCTATCGATAGTCTAGTTAAGCAAGTTTCTTTGAGGTTAATAAATTAAATTTCTCAAAAGGAAGCTTAGACGCAAATGAATGTGTCGGAGCAAATTAAAATCTAAATCGACCTCAAAGCAAACCTAAAATAAAATCTACCAATTAGCACAAAGCCGGCGTGGTCATATCTGACCCTCTTAAATAATAAAAAAATAATTATATTTGTTCGGGTAAGTGAGACCATTCGCGCTAAAAACAGGGGATTTCTTGATATTGATAACGTGAGTAAGAAACAATAGAAGTAACCAAAACTATTGCGATCTCCCGGTAGTAAGAAAACGTGTGCTGGGGTTCCTGGCTATTCTATTTAATCAATTTGAAAAGAACTTTTTGTTTTCCTCGCATTATCTAAGCAGCAAACAAATGTGTAAACGGTATGCTGCTAGCATATGATTGCACGCTATTGTATGCCACAGTTCCTACAATTAATTACATACTATTTGATGCCAGTTTTTACAATTAATTGTGCAATATTTCATACAATCTATTGTAGCAGTAGAAACTACATTTTATTGTAAACACATACAAACGATATAAAATCAAAGAATAAGTAACAAAGAAACAGCATGATTATTTTTTCGCACACCAACATACTTCATATTCTCAACATGGCTATTGCGATTCTCAGTGAAGAACATTTTTTTTGTAAATTTACTTTCAACTTTTTTACTCACAATCTGAAGTTTGTTTTAAGATCAGAGATTATCAGGATTCTGTATGATTAGATATTCGTATGTCATTTTTTTTCACGTTCTGTACCAATTTCGGCATAATTTTATTTAAATATTGAACAAGGAACGTGACTCCCTATCTTCTATAGGCCCGGAAAATTAAAATCAAAACAAATTTTGGCGCGAATTTAATTTAGATAGTATAAGTTATTTTAAACAAAGTTTAGCATAATAAATTATGTACGAAACATTATTCGTCGATTTAAAGAAAAATGGTGAAGAAAAATAAATATTAGCGTGAAATTAATTTGGCGTTTTCACAGACCAAAAATCGACAATTTCGCCAAATTTTTGTCACGTAAATATATGTGGCTGTAAGGCATTCAATTAAGGAAAATATGCAGGCTCAAAAAATAAGATAGGAACGACAAAACGTTTGTCTCTACTTTTGATTGTACCTTGTAGAGCTAAACCTGCTCATTTTCACGGCTATATAATACACGCTTTTCTTTTATAAGAATATGGTTTATAAGAATCAGGCTGAGATTTCAGGTTAAGAAGAACAACATGTATATTGTTTAGAACAATAAAGAAATAGAATAATGACCAGTCTGGTTACAATTTTGATATAAAAATGTGTACTTTAAAGAAACAAATACATGGTCGTTCAGCATATATATTTTATGGTAATATTTCGACCTCCGTATCGGAGGTCTTCATCAGACTATACAAAAATTTTTAACAGTTGTCATTACATTGACATCAAATCGACGTCACTGCAACGACTTCCGTTTAAGGTACGCGAACATTGGCTTCGAGAATTTCGTCGTCACATACTGACCATCGTCTAGATTAAGACCATGTTCACTACGCGGTGACGTGTCCTGGAACTGTATTTCCAATGCTTCGCGTACCTTACGATCAAATTTATTAAATTCTTGTTTTAGCATTTTCGCAGCGTCCCAATCATAACCAGCATTAAAAATAGAGTGAAATGAAACTTCTGATGCGCTCCACTTTTCTTTAAAGATGGTCGCGTACCTTAAACGGAAGTCGTTGCAGTGACGTCGATTTGATGTCAATGTAATGACAACCATTAAAAATTTTGTACAATCTGATGAAGACCTCCAATACGGAGGTCGAAATATTACCATAAAAATATATATGCTGAACGACCATGTATATGTTTCTTTAAAGTATTAACATACGTTCACATGAACATGTCGTTTAAAGAGTTAAAAATAGTGTGTATATACTTTTGCTAATATTTTTTTGTATTTTGTTTATACTTATATTCTAAAATTTACACTGAAGAAGTATGTATGCTTAAACTGTATAAATCGATCTTCAATTCATTGCTCATCCTCAATCTTAACCTTGAAGACAAAGCTTTAGTTATTATTTGTGAAAGTTTGGTGCTGTCACATTATGGTTGAATATTGCACAAAATTTAAGTTCTGAGATAGTTGCTGCTGTGTTCACAAACGAGGAAGTGCTGAAAATGAGTAAAAATATTTGTGACCAGGTCTACAATCTATTGGTTAAAAAAAGTTAGTAAGAACATGTCTTCCCTATGAGATCGCAGAAAAAGCTAGTTTTCATATCATTGCCACAATACATTGTCAATCTTATTATGATCATGTTTATGTAACTTGTTTCTTCTCTTTTATAACCATTATCATCATCATTTTGGTTTAACGTCCATTTTCCATGTTAGCATGAATTGGCAGGCATTAATAATGTTCTAAACTGTGTTAGATCTAAACTCAAATTATTCTGCATCATGTCTGTCCTTATTACCTCCTGCCTAGTCTTTCTTTTTCTACCTCATGGCTTTGTCCAATGCATTGTCAAGTCGACACTGTCTTACGTAATCTTCCTCCTCCATTATATCTAAGTGCGTCAACCAACACAATCTTCCTATCAGTCCTTGTTAACAACAGGTAAAAATCTTCAGTGTATGTTGTGCTTCACTGCACATGTCCATCTACCGCACAACATACACTTTTTTGCACATACGTCATACAATCAACTTTAAAAGTTGATTGTATGACTTTTTTTTTTTTTTTTTTTTTAGGCAAAACATACTTCTATGCAAAAAGGCAAACCTCAAAAAATTTTCTATAGTGAAACATGAAAAAAGGGCCAATCTCTTAACTAGGACCCATTCCTCCATATCCATCATGAAGAATACAACTAGACAATAGGCAAAAGAAAGTTAAAACTATCACCCTCATAATTCATTTAAATGGTAACTGGTGCATTTGCGAGACAAAAGAAATTAAAAAAAAACGGTTAAAAAAACTTGTTTTGCTATTTCCCGAAATGCTGATTTTGAGATTGACCCTTTTGTCATATCAACAACGCTCGATTGACACGTGTGTTAACAAAGGAATTCTGAACCTTTTTCCATACATTTTTCTCACTAATTGAATTGTTAATCCTGACACGACTCCTTAACTAGTCACTCATCTACACCTATTTTTTTCATAGCCCACCAAAAAACTTTACATGTCACTCTCTATCTTTCTCTAAATCTACAAAAGCAAAATAGAGATTCTTTCTTTTTCCTAAATAATTTTCCTGAAGTTGTCCAAGAAAAATTATTGCATCTCTAGTGCCACGCCCTGAAACAAAACCAAATTGCATCTTATCTATATATATTCCCTCTCTTAATAACTTATCAATTACTTTTAGTACAGGAGCTCTCAACTGATCACCCATAAGGAACAAAATTTTGAAATTGATCTGCTACATCATTGTAAGCTTAGTCAGCAGTTTTGCCCATAGAGAAAAAATTGGAATTTTCCAGGGTAGTTGTATAACCTTTAAAGAGTCAATAAACAACAAAAGGTTACTCCAAAACTTTACTTCCCCCTAGTGAGCTGCCTTTTTTAGTCCTGATCTCTGAAGCCCACAAACCTTATCCGGAAAATCATTGCATTTAAGCCTTACAATTTTACTATTTAGAATCATAATTTTCATTAACAATGGTGGAGGTTCACTAGGAAAATTCAGTTTCAACTTCTGTTAAAAGAAAATTTTAAAAAAAACATTTGTTGATTTCAGCAGGATTCATGTGAATGTTTTTGTTTTATAAACACATTTCTGATATTAGTTGTGATTACAAATTCTTCATTGTTTTGAATGAATATTTTTGGAAGAAAATCTTTAAAAAAATCGATTATAATCATTAAAAAGATAGAAGTCTGGAACCATTTTTTGTATGGCATTATGGCTTTTTTAATTAGTTGAAGGTGAGATTTTTTCGTTTTATCTAATCTTTGTTGGTGTTATCTCATTTAAATTTGGAGTCGTGAAAATTTAGAAATTTAAAATTGGAATCGTGAAGATTTCAATCTTTTGATTTATATATTTTACTATATTTAGCAGCGTAAAGAAATCAAGATGGAGGCGACAATAGGATGAACTTGTTTTTACTTTTAGAAAACTTTCAAGATAATTTAAAATTCAGATTTCGCAATAACTCTTTTCTTATTTATGCAGATAACGATTGTCTCCCCGTTATCTACATAAATTAGAACGCAAAAATAGAGAAAGTCTTTAATACCGTGTCCGGAGGTTGGTTAACTTTTAGGAAACACACGTCGTAGAAAAGAGGTTAAAGGTTCATTCCTGAATAGGTTGCATTGGTTTTAGTTGTAATATTCAAAGTTAATTTAAGTTAGTGAAAGTCGATAGTACAATCTTAGATTTTACGTTTTTACGTTATTGTTCATTATTACTTGAACAACCAATTTTGATCTCTTTCCAAGGCAAAACAATTGAATATTACGCTAGGATGCTAGTCACTCTGGATAACACTATCCTTTAAAAATAAGCTGGATTTCAGTATACACAGACGTATTTACCGTCTCTGCAATAGCACCTGACACTTCAACAGCCTTTCCAATCTTCATTTCATAATAACTTTCACTACCCATTTAGCCTTGATCTGCATGGCTGCCTCTCTATTGGATCATCGTCAGGCAAATACCGAAAAAGCTTCCTGGGAACCAGGTTGCATATGGACTAATGCCTTATAAACGATTGTACTATGATTATTCTTTTTTTTTTATTTTAACTAATGGCTGCAATATTTCAGCTTATTATTCTGGTTCACAGCTTCGAAGAACCTCTGAAAAAAGACGGGCTAACTACTTTCCCATTGGGAATAGCTCAACTTGCAGTTGTTTACAATACAGCTGAATCTAAATGACAACAAATACGTCTGGTATGGATCAAAAGAATAAACCTTGGAAGTATTCAAAATAATTGTTTTATCAATAACAATAATATTTACAAAAATAAACAAACAGACAAACAAACAACGAGCAAACAAACAAACAAACAAACGAACAAACAAACAGGAACAAGCAAACAAAAACAAACAATTTATTTTTCCGGAATAAACGTCCTCTGGAACTCAAGTTTCACATGATATTTTTGTGATAATCATTTTGCATAGCTAACTTTTTATGTATTTTATTCTTAAAAATATTCATCTTGGAGTGTACGCTTGTAACATGTACACAAAAGTTTCGTCTTCCTTAGCACCGCAAAGAAACTCTTCCAAGCTAAGTTCACCATCTTTATTTTTGTCCATCTTGCTAAAAATTTTCAAAACATTTGATTTCGACAATCTACAATCATCAACAGCTCCTGCCATTTTTTGTACCGCTTTTACGATGCTAATCATTTCTGATTGGCTAATGTAACCGTTACCGTCTATATCGTATATGTTGAAGGCCCACTCTAGCTTTTCTTCCACTGTTCCTCTTGTGGTGACGGAAAGCGAACAGATAAACTCCCTGAAATCTAAAAATGACGTTTTCGAAAATGAAAGTTGATAGTTAAACGATATTTTTAACAAACTCAGCTGCTTTCATTACTGAATGTACTTTTAGATCACATCCTCTATTTCAAACACCCAAGGGTTCGTCAAATTTTTTATCGTTGACATATGTTTAAATCAAGTCGCAGATTACAAAAAGAGTTAACCAAAAACAGTTGGGACCACTACATGAATGAATTATTTTGTCAAGCAGGGTTGTCAAAAAAAGTTAGTTGCCTATTCTTAAAATAAAACTTTAGTGACATGGATGGTGTAATAAAAGCAGTGCATATCAAATATTTCTATCATTGTTGAGAAGTGACTTGTTTTAGTAGTTAATAAATTTAATTTGAAAAAATATACGGAGATGGTGTAATGGTAGCGCTGTCACCTTGAAATCATAAGGTTATTGGTTCCAGTCTCCACTTCTCTTCAGTTTACTTAGAGTGTTGTCAGCCTTATGGAAACCACCATTTACTGGCTTGTTTGACAATCAAGCAAATTAGAGCAATGCTATACCCATCTCTGGTAATGCAACTTAGTTACCATACGGTAAGGAGAAATAGCCAGCCGTTAGGATGAAATTTCCAAGAACGTTTAAACTTCCTTTTGGTCACTAATTTGTGGATTGGACAAATTTTAGTGATGAGTGACACTTTTGACTATTTTGAGTGACTATTTTGACACGAGATTGTGAAAAGAAAATAACGTCATGAATATTTTTATGTACATAACCAAATTAATAAAAGTAACTTTGCACCCCTTATAAAAAATTAATAAAAAAAAATTCTGTTTGAAATGGGATGAGAAAAATAATAAAGAAGTTCGTAATTGTTAGCTGCTAATTCTCCATTAATTTGTGGAATAACATTTTTTCTTTTTTTAATATTTTATGTGCATTCTCAGCGAGACGGGCATACATAGTCCGTATTTTTGCACATAAAAATGCAATATAAGGTACTTTCTGACCTACACCATTTCCTTAAAAACTAAGCTATTTAGTAAATTTATTATCATCACAATATCAAAAAGGAAAATAATCTCTGAAAACAGATTGCCTGATGCATGAACTTGTTTTGTATAGTGTGGAATATAAAACTTTGTAATTTAAAATGTCATATATGTACACAGCTAACTGCAGCTTTAAACTTCAAAAAAATCAGAAATATACATACCAATAGAAGCGTCCCCGTTTACATCAAATGTTCGAAACACATGCTCAGCAAATTTCTTCGCATTGCCAGATTCGTAGAAGCTACTATAAAGCTCGGTAAATTGTTCTTTGTTTAACAGACCATCTGGACAATCTTTAATAAAACCATTGTACCAGCGTTTTAGTTCTTTTTCATCAAAATGTGTATGTTCTGTTAACTCTCTTAATTCTTCTGGTGGTATCTTGCTCCCGCCTTTTCCCATGATCTTGTTGCCTTAGTTTTTTCCTGATTCTTTATATGAATTTCAATGTGCACTAAATTTTCCAAAGCCACCACTTTTTTTAAAGATTACACTATCGAGGTGATCGGTAAACCTGGTTTTTTTGATAAATTTTTTAGTTGATCTAAGAAAAACGAAGCCTGTATATATACTAGTATATTAAGAGCATTGTTTAATATTAGACAGAATATTCTACATAAAGATGGACAAATTTCAAAAATTCCCCCCATACGTAGCTAACAACTGACTTCTGATAAAATAGACTCGTTTTTGTCCATAGAAGGCTTATAACGTAAAAACTTCCTTTAGTTGAATTCGCAGTCTCAAGCATCGTTCCTTGTTGTTTAGGCCAATTTTAATTCAGTATCTATGTGGCGAATTATTGGTAAAGGGAGCATGGACGTATCTACGTATCGATTTCTCCGAACTGCAGCGTGGTTAGACATCGGCAGAGTTAATAAATAAAAACAAACAGAATAACATTAAACTCATACAAACAAATTTAGATGCAAAACATATCAATAAAAATAAATAAATATATAATCTATAATACCCGTATACGTCTGTCCGTCCGTCTGTCTCTCACGCGAAATGGTAGTTTAGCTGCGCAGGTAGCGACACGCACAAAATGCGGTATAAAAGGGACGGGCAAACCAGTGGATTTTTCCACGGGCTAACGACTAGTTATAAAAATTAACCCAATTTCACTTTCTTTAATCATCATTTATCAAAACTAAAACAATAAATAATAATCAACTAACACACAATTTAATAGTTAACAAAATAAAAGACGTTAAACACAACAAAAAAGTTCTTTAAACTGCTATTCATTTTAAAATAAAGTTGCGGTTTTTAAGTGCAGACCAAAAAATAATACACACTCTGGTAGGTACTTGGTAAAGTACTGCACGAACAATTGTTACGACTATGACCCGATTAAAAAATATTTTCTTTGATCTATAAAAATAAAATTTCTTCAAATCAACAAGTTGAAGTTTACACTTGCCTGTAAATGACAATTTTAATTCCGAAACAACTTTTTGTAATAACAAGTTCCATGCTTATAGAAACATATGTGAGATTTCCTGTCCTAATCTTCTTTATAAAGATTATGACAGGAAATCTCATTAATTTGTCATTACAATATTCTTTGAGATAGATTAAAATGAAGTAATTTTAGAAACCTCACTTTCTCTGAATGCCGGACTGTTACAAAAAATAAGATTTATTGTTATAGTTAAAAATAATTAACCTTTTCAGAGGGAGGGGGGGGGGGGGGGGACTGCCGGGTGTTGTTTAGAATTTCGTGGCATTTACCCTGTTGATGCGTTAGAAGTGTTCGAAGGCACCGCCAATATACCAATCTCATTGTTTTAGGTTAAACTTGTGGAATTTTTTCATACCACGTTACCGAAACATTAATAAATACACCTTCCGTATTGTCAGCTTTTATTTAACCCTATTATATTAACATCAAATTTTTTACTCTAGTGTAGCACCGAGACAGGGGTAGGAGTGGTGGTGGTTGAAGAGAACGGCACAAAGTGCCTGCGAGCCGTAACTCTGGAAATACAAATCAGCTTAATTATTAAAACTTACACAGTTTTATTTACACACTCACACTCTAGGTAAAATATTAATTCAATGACGTCAAAGGGAGCTGAAATGACGTCATATGCACCAAAAATAAGGCCATTTACCTCGCAAATTACAAAATTATTATTTTATCACAAGAAATCAAAGTTATGTTTAGTCAAGAAGGGTGTGGTCACCTTATCCCTCTTCGGTGCTAAAATGTTTATATTAAACTGTAACATGAAACTTTCATTGTCGTATAAGGATCGCTAAAAGTATGTATCATTCCTCATCGAAGTAAGGTCAAGAGTTTTTCAAATAGTTTCTGAAATCACCCACAAAGAAAAATTTGTGACATTATTGCAGAGATGAATGACATTGCAGAGATGATGACATTGCAGAGATGATGACATTGCAGAGATGAATGACATTGCAGAGATGATTGCGCTGCAGAGATAATGACATTGCAGAGATAATGACACTGCAAAAATAAATTCAAGATTTCTAATGATCAGAATATCTTTTGTGTGCTGTATATACTGATTAGGACTGTTACTAAAAACATATCTTGATCAACTGCCTCTTCCAGTGTGAGAACGTTCAACTTTTTTGTCAAATAACATAAGAGCATCCAAGTACCATTGAGATCAATTTATTTATAAAAACCAATCACTGTTTATATCAATTTTCTTTAATCGTTTGTTTTTAAAATATCAAATGCCACCAATCTTTTTAAATTCAGTTAGCTGTAAAATTTCAGGACTTCAATTTATTGTTTTGTTACAAAAAAAAAATCGATATTGCAAATCTTCGAGATGAAATATCATAAATTATGGATGAGTCTGTTAACAAAACACTTATTGAAAACATATGTTGTGCGGATAAGTTCGAAAATTCTTTCCCTTTAAAAATTTCTTCAAAATATTTTAGTACTGTGACGTTAACAGGATTATGCTGGCGGAACGAATTTAATATACCTTCGAGAATGTTATTGAATGTGGGCTTTGGTAAACAAACAAATGAATAAGCAAATGAAGGAACAAATGAATGAATGAATGAATAAATGAACGAATGAATGAACAAAAAAATGAATGAATGAATGAATAAATAAATGAATGAACGAGTAAATGAATGAATAAACGAATGAACGAACGAATGAATGAATGAATGAATGAATGAATGAATGAATGAATGAACGAGTTAGTGAGTGAATAAATAAATGCGTGACTAGACATCCCATTTCGCACTGTCGCGCCCAGCTATGGGCACTTAATAGAGCTTAAGTCTCTAAAAAGAAAAATAACTCAAGTAATAAATATATATACACAACAAACCAACTTCTTATGTGAACAATATTTTACAAAAGTAATGTCCCTTCGAATTGAAAACAATAAAAATCAATTTAAAAATACCGTTTACAAGAGAAATTCTCAAAACGCATACTTCTAGAAATACGCTTGTTATGACACTCTTATCTACTTGAGTTGTTTTTACGAAGGTTGAAATATTTCAGAAAAAACTTAATCAGTTGAATCTAGGAGGATATACAATTGTTCTGCTCATGTCGCGAAAAGCAACGCTATCGACATCTTTTTATCTACGAAACTATTTTAAGAAAAAATCTGGAGAGGAGAACTAAGCTCCTCCCTTGATGTTAATTACGCTTTTGAACAATCACGAAAAAGAGAGAGAAATCCAATCTGGATGAATTTGGACACTTAATTAACTTTGAGAGGTTTTTTTGGTTACGTAACATGCGACGAAAGACAGACCTTTTTCTTGTTAATCAGATTTTTCTGTAAAATTTATAATTCGGTCATTAAAGAAATGTCTCGTTCTTCTGAAGATTTTGTAGTGGAGTGTTTTGATCAAAAGCAGAATAACCTCAGTATAAAAACTCACGTAGCTATTTTAAGATTTCAGTACGCTTTTCAGAAACAACATGAAAAATAAAAACTCTGAATTTTTAAAGGCATAGTCATTAATAACCTTTTAAGTTAGTTCAATGTTAAATTATTGACATTCCACACTAAGCATAACAGCATACTCTTTTGGAATCGAGCACCAAGAATCAAGCAAGTAACTCACTGTACTTTCTCACCCTGGGTTGGCTGTTACACACACAGAAAGAAATATTTTTGGGTGATAAGGCAGATTGCAAATGTAGCTCCCGTAGTTGCGCACATGTAGCTTTAAATATCACTTTTCCAACAAGAAGGCTCGTCTCAGAAAAGTTAAGAAAATATTTTCACAGGCTGATATATTTGCCAGCACATTTTCTTTGTAAATGTTCAAGAATGTCTTTCAGGTTGAATTTTGCTACATTTCACTCCAAATATTCTTTGTGTAAAAGTAAGAAACCGAGAAACGCGTTTGCTCTGATCACAATAAAATATTCATTGCATACATTTTCACTTTGACTGGGAAAACTTCACTCTCTGTTTCATTTTTAAAGAAAGTTTAATTTAAAAATTTGGCATTCTATATTTTAAATTCTGTTTTATCTTTGATGTGACATTAAGACGTAAAAAGATATCATTTTATTGACCATAAAAAATTAATTCTTCGCAAAATTGTTCGCAGCTACCTCACTATTCACAGTGATTTCGTCGAAACCTTCCCCCCTTTTTTCATATTATATCTCTATTTACACTATTTCTTTTCCTAATTGTTCCAAAGTACAGTGGAATATCTCTTGAACTCGAAAGGGACCAAAAAATTTGTTCGAGATAGAGAAAGTTCGAGATAAAGAAAGGAAAATACCTTAGGCGGATCACAAAGAGATCGAGACTTCGAGATTGAGAGAAGTTCGAGATAGAGAGATTCCACTGTATAAGAAAGGAACAAGTTTTTATCTTTAATTTTCGTTCATTGAAATTTTGTTAAATTAAAAAGTCATTAAATCATTATTTTTGTAAAAAAAATTTCATACCTGAATATTTTTCCTTGATTTCGCATCGCAACTAGAAATTACTATGTTTTCTGAAGAATAACTTCTACGCTTTGTTTGCATCTTTTTTCTCAACCTCGTATCATATTATCTGGTATTTTTTGGTTTGTAGAAATTGGGATAGCGAGTTACACTATCTCCGAGATAACCTTTTGAACACAAGGAATAGTTTCTCAATTTCATAATATTCTACCTTTAGAAGCAAATCTGATATTGGTTCGATATTCACACCTTTTAAAGAATCCTATCACGCAATAGCGAGAATTCCAAGTTGAAATCAATTCCCGTTACTAAGTTTGTTTATAATTAAATTTAGTCTGACAGATTTTCACGATATGAATCTCCCCACCCCCCTCAACCGAAAGAAAAAAGAATTGCAACAGGGAGTATTCTATTTTTTAAATGGCTCTTTTACAAACTTTTCCTTCGTAACCAGCGAAAACGATATTTTTATGTACGATGTTCAGAAACTCCATCATCAGGAAACTTTACAATAAAACTGGTAGAAGGTATGAAACCCAATTTTTAAAATCATGCCGAAATTAAAAACTTTCTTTTCCCGAAATCTTTTCTGATAATCAACACAGGGTTGTTATTTTTTGTGAGAGTCAAAAGTGAGAACATTTTAAGTGCATTTTCAGACGTTTGTGAGGAAAAAAAGCAAGATTTAAAGGATTTTGAAATTCTCCCGAAATTGAAAAGATACGACTCGAATTCTTACGTCTCCAGGCTTACAACAGCTCCTGTAGCAGTAATTTCCATAAATTCTTAAACATACAAAAAAGGCCTTGTTTGGCGAATAAGTAGCTATATTAAAATTATACTAACGATATGTTCAAAATTATAAAAATAACAATTTACAATTAGCAAAGGATTATCTGACATTTATAAATTGGATATAATTTTTCTACATTCAAAAAGATTTTTATTGTAGTGTTTTTTTGATTCGAGATAGAAGAAAAAGGCTACCGCCAGAAAACTTGTTCACGGGTTTAATTTGATTAGCGCATCCACTCCCCCTATCGAAAGCCCCTATAACGCTTAACAACTTAACGAGCGCCCTTCTTGAACAAGCGCCCTCCTTGAATGAGCGCTCTTCTTAAACAAGCGCCCTCCTTGAACAAGCGCCCTCCTTGAACAAGCGCCCTCCTTAAATGAGCGTCCTTCTTGAACAAGCACCCTCCTTGAACAAGCGCCCTGCTATTTTTAAGAAAGAGGCGCTTACTCAATATTCAGTAGTAAGTACAGATTGTCCAATTAGGCAACAAAAAACCTTTAAAAAACTTCTGGGTAAGCACCTTCCCTGAAAAGCAAAATATTAAATAAGCCACCCAGGGCGCTTAATCGAGTCTTTACAGTAAAAGGGTATAATTATATAAGAAAGATTAATATAATATAATAGATATAAATAAAAAATTAATATACTCGACTTTAACAGATGAAATTTTATATAAACACAATTCGATAACAGATAAGAAACCTTTACATCAACAAAGTTAGGCTATCAATGACTTCATGTGGCAATCTGCACGAAAATCTATGTTTTTCAGAACGTATGCAAAGCAAACAACGAGAAGGAAAAGCAAACAGGGCAAAGAGAGTGTTCGAAAGTCATTAGTTCCTGCTAATGAACTTACCGATACACCTTACCCGAATTATTTGTTTCTGTGAAAAAACGACGAACAACCGACCTACGACGTTTTTGCATTTTTTGAGCTTTTCTGATTTACTTCAAAATTGACACAGATCCCTTTTGATGTGTTTAGACCCGTTATTTTGTTTCAAAAACTATAATATTTAGGAAACGAGTAATGGTATTTTTTAGAAACGTAGAAAAAACGACCTAAAATAGTCAGAGATGCGCAGTTTATGCATGAAATCTTATAAGCAAAAACACAACACAATATATAACAATACAGTAAATACATCAGGCGCCAGCAAAACATGGGTAAAAAAATATCAGTGTTTTAAGCGCTGTTTCACAACTCTGCTATCAAACTCCCAACATTGCGAACTTCTGTGTTACGTCATCGCAGTAACCTTCGTATATTCACTCATTCGAACTCAGTTTAATAATGTACATCGTCGAGTTCTTGTTCACCTAAATGAATTTCAGATGGCAATCCTAAACCCCTTTTTCTTTGTTTTCGCTTACGACACATGTAGCATACACCAAGTAATAGCACAACAAGAACTACCACCATTACAGATAATCCAATTTTTAAAGATTTATGTGAATCTGTCTCCTTTGTGCCTAAATAAAAAATACCAAAACATAAAAAAACACGTTTTTATGAAAGCACTGTAATCGGCGGAAAATGAAAATTAGACATTTCCGCGCTCTGTACGGCCCCGGCCCCTGGAGGTCATTTGAAAACGCAGTAACGTATATTGCGACTAAACATTATCGGAATCATTACATTAGGGGTTTGAGTGAGGGTTACGCCTGGAACATGGGTTTATAAATGGTAGCCACACACACACAAGAAAACACATTTCTCTCAATTTTCCGGGACCATTTAGCAAAATTCCCGGACAATCGTCAAATTCATTTGTCAAGCTATATGCCAAAACCTCTTCTTTTTGAAGTGCAGATAGAAGATGAGTAGATATTGAATTATCTAACTGTTTTTATCTGTTTCTAGAAATGGATTTCAATCACTAAAATCTTAGAATTAGAAGGGAACAAGTTTTGGCAGAAAAATTTGTTTAACTCTCAGATGCGGAACCACATACCACACAAGCTTAGAAAACATAAAGGTTCATACGTACAAACGTTCTCTCTTGTGACCCAAAATTCTGTATGTAACAGAGGAAACGCATCCGAATGAGTAGGATAATGACGTAACAGCTGTAAAGATATAAACATATTATGACAAAGAAAAAAACAATGGATTTTGATGTTGGTTTTTTTACGTTGTTAGATTTTTAGAATGGCTTAAGTTAAATCTACAGCATAAACATTCTCTAATTTTTCAATTGAAAGAACTCAAGACATATACTTCCTGTTACTTGCAAGGAGATATATTTAAAAAATGTCAACTAAAGGTATTAGATTTTTTCAGATTATCAAACATACTGAAGCAGAGAATGCTTGTACATTTTACATGTATTCTAAATATTCAATCCTCAAGTTCATCTAAATACTGTATATTTTATTTTAATAAACTTTAAGGAAAGAAACAAACAACGAGAAACTCTTACCACAATATGAACCATTCCAATATCTTCCTCTTCATGCACATACAAACTAATTGTACCACTATCCAGGTATAAATATCCATCTCTATTAGTAGGAATTGGGGTACCAAATGTACCTGGTGGTTTAGTAAGACGGAGTATCACAGCATTTTCACTATCATGCCAATCATCTTCGTGATCAGCTCTTAATGTCTCCACCACAGTGTATGGAAATTCATAAGAACTGTTCAACATATACGCAGTAAACAAAACTTCAACATTGGATTTGCAAATGTCTAAAGTCACATTCATATGCACTGTTCGAATGTCTAATAACTCAAATTCATCTTCACCATAAATCCATGGGACATAACATGATTGTGACAAAGAATTTACATCACCGGTGGTGCAATTCGCCAATGGACATATCATTCCAAGTTCATTAAAAAATGTATCGTTTATCATCAATGCATACTCATCTCCTGATGTGCAGTTATAATAGAGCTTGACATTGTAATTCTCTGGATCATCAAGAGAACTCATTTCCATTTGCAGTCCACAATTACCGTTTTTCTTACCTACATATTTGTCTGTTTTATTAGATGTATACACCTTGAGCAATTCATCGCTCGTGTCTGGAAATACAAGCACATTTGTAGCGTACGGGACAGCGCATGCGTCGAAGAGAATTATATATACACCCCCTTCTAGTTTTCCATTGCTTTTCTTCATCCAACATAACGTTGAGAATTCGCCAGTACGAATAGAATCATTGCAGATAGGTTGCGGCTTGAAACCAGTATTAATATCTGAAATGAAAACTTTCACGATAACAATCTTCAATACATGTGAAAATAGATCGAAGAAAGAATTGCATTTAAGTAAGATTTTTTGAGAGTAACATTTTTAAAAAAGTTGGCAAAAATATGTCCACTTAAAAAATCTCCACAGAAGTATATAATTTGCATTAAAAAATTCACACTTTTTATCTCATTTAAAGTTGTCTAAACATTTATATAACACGATGACATTTACTGATGTGAAAGAGTTTTTCATTCAGGTATATACATCATTTTATATATATGGAATTACTAGGCATTCTCCGGCAGACATAAAAAAATTCCACACGACTTATAGACGTCACTCTTCTTCTATTTATAAGCCTGTGCAAAAACGAGAGATTTTAAGAAGTATATTAAAAATGTTTGTGAGAGGTAAAACACACTAATAAAAAAAATTAACTCACAAAAATTAACACAAGAGAAAAATCTCTTCTCATGGTAATTACACTAGCTCGCAGATGCTAGGGTATTCAAATACAGCTGTCCGTCCCAAAATGGAAATTTTTGGCTCTCTGAGCACCGACACGGGAGTAGTCGTGTGTTCGAATCTCGTCTTGGTAACTATTTTTACTTTTTTTTTTCTTTTTACTATCTCGCCCGCGAGGATAGGTTTCCAACTCGTAACTGGTATGCCGAACATGGTGGTGACATCAAAATTTTGATTTTTTGTCACCTAAATGTCATTTTAGGCCAAAATTGGTCCGAAATTAAAACTACTTTATTTTCGACAAAATTTGGCACAGTTAACAAAAAAAGTATGCTAAACATGATGGTGACATCAAAATTTTGTCACCTAAATGCCGTTTAAGACCATAAACGTTTCAATCGCGCGATAACCATGAATGATAGGCTGTATTTTTGTTAGCAGAAATTGTAGAATTGGGCCGCATTGTGGATGTTTCATAGTTGTGCATTTTTAATAGCGAGATAGTTTATGCAGCGCCTGCATCTTGTTATTTTTACTTCGCCAATTTTTCATGAAAATATGTTAATACTTTTGTTATGCATAATTTTCGGGCAGGATTTAAATTAAGATTTCTTAGTGTTAGCTCTCATAAAGAAATAAACATCTCCAGTGAAAAGTCGCTTGCCACTTCACTTAAATTGTGATATTAAACATATTTTTAAGGATAGGTTTGAAAACCCTTTTAGTGAAGCAGACGTACACAAATTTTTTTTTCTCACAAAAGGTCCCCTTCCACTCTCACGTTTTATTGAATGGATCATTATGAAAATGTTAGTATACACAGTAAAAAAAAAACAAATTGTAAGCATACCTCTGCCTTGATGTGGTTCATTGCATTGATCATAAAACATGTAAAAATATGGTTCAAGAAGTAACGTTTCTGTAGATGAGTTATTTCTGTACTTTTCAATATCAACCAAGTACATCTAAACATTATATATACTATGTATACAGTACAGAAGTCTCAGAATAAAAAATTTACTAACTTATAATTTCTTATTACTCATTGTAAGGTTAATATATAATACTGTAATACATCATACATCCAATGTTTCGAAGTTTGTCATTGCATATTAAAAATACCAGCAAACAAAATACTGTTAAACATGAAAGCATTGCCTAATAAATACATACTGGTAACTGTTCAAGACAAGTGGCAATTTTAAACTGCTGGTTGTCGTGTAAAAACAAAATATAAACACCGAACTTACCATTACATGTAACTGTGCTTTCCTATAGTCGTGCGGATGTATTGCTGGTTTTTTATGCATTTCCACAATAACACCCATACCTGGACGACTATCTGTAAAAGAAATGAATATATCAATGTGTAAATATCAAAGATTATCCACTAAAATATAAACAGAAACCATTGAGATACTTTTAAATCCAGGTAGTTTTGCACACTGGCATTCTTGTTAGGTCACGTATGTCAATAGATCATTCATTTTTAGAGAAGTCTATACCTGTTGTTTTCATTGTATAGAGCCTGAAACGCTGATTGAGAGAATGTTTAGAAATTTGACAAATGGGTATCAGGTTTAAAGTTTTATGTGGGTATCAGGTTTAAAGTTTTATGATTACGTTATAAACCAATCCATTCTGAAAAGGATTTGGACCTAGTTTTTGGAAACTTACCTAATTTGATCCCATATTGTTCCTAGTTAAACATGCAATGACATATGATTGATGTCACCACCCTGTTTCTATATTCTCAAAGACTGCATTGTATTGGTTTCGTTAATTTAAATTAGGATATTGACGTTAAATAAGTGTTAATGACGTTGTAACATTTAATTTGCTAATTAATAACACTTGATACATAATATCTTTCTACATCAAAGGAAAGCAAATAATCCATTGCTTGTCATAGACAAGAAGACACAGTTTTAGTGTACAAAAAACAAGTACCGTCTTTTAAAACAAAACGCAAGGTTAAACAAACAACCACTTACTTATTGGAATTGGTTTTTCAATATCTGACAACGTTACAGCATGAAATGAAGTCTTGTTTTTTATATCGATGATTGTTACTCCTATGGCTGTCGCATTGTAACATGGGTTAGCAGACAATATGTATAGTATGCCATCTTTGTTACAAACTGCATCAAAAGTTGTGACTTGTTTACATACGTCCTCACTAGCATTTGTGAACCTGGCCAACACTAAAAAATAATATCTATATTATATACCCGTATATATGTCTGTCCGGCACGCCAAATAGTAGCTTAGCTGCGCAGGTAGCAAAGCTACCATTGTGCAGTATAAAAAGAACGGGAGAACCTGTGGATTTTTCCACGGGCTAACGACTAGTAATGCATAATATTTGTCCACTGAGAAATCCAGTAAATAAAAATAAAAAAGCTAAATTTAAAATTAGTTATATCAGTATGGCTCTTCCATGAACAAAATTTTTTTAAAAATTCTTTACAAAATTTGGCTGGAGAATGCTTATGCTGGAAAATCTTTATAAAGGATGCATAGGATGATCTACTTTCAATGAAGAGTAAAGGAGATATTGGGCTTAAAGTTTTTTCTATGATTTCATCAATTTCTAGACAGAAGGATTGGTACTGCTTTGGGTATTACCTGCACAGAAAGAAGTCAATTATTTTCGAATTATTTGGCTTTAAAGTTTTAATTTTGTGCAATGCCATGGATTCACTACTTTAATAGAAAAAACTGACATCATTTTTTTTATTTAGTGTCAACACAACATGTTAAACTTGAGATTATACATACATATTTACAGACAGACACAGCATATTGCTAAGATGAATCTGTATTTGCACAGACGGTTCACGCATAGATCAAATGTATGTGTGCTTAAACAAGTAAACTGGATTCTAATAGTTGTGTACATCTTCTTGTTTTAAACTCAATTCATTGTACTCTGTTACCCATACAGAAGAAAAACTTACCAGCAAGTAGAAAAAATGTATAGTAGATTGTGTTCATTTTATGTTTCCCAGTTTCGCAAAATATATTCTACTGAAAACAAAAGAAACAAGATATAGCACTTTTGTCTTGGATAATTTTTAATAACATTAAAACAAAACTTAAAGTTTCTTATTACCGTGGAAAGTTTATCATTTCTTGAACATGTTCAAGAAACGATAAACTTTCCACGGTAATATGAATACTGAACAGACAAACCGAAATAATATCTTCAATAATTAAAGTTTCTTATAACAAATAGACATTGTTCAGGCTTAACAAAAGATTTGGCAATATTTTAGTTTGATTTTGCTTTTCTGAATCAACCAAAGTCATGTTAATTTAATTATTGTTAGGTAAAAAACCTGGCACCGTGGTATAAGTGCACAGTGTTTGAGGTAAATTTTTTATGGTTTTGCTGAACAGCATATAGATAAATTCCAGCATGAGATGTAAACAAGGAAATTCATCTATGCAACTTCATGCTAGCTATTCAATTCGGAATAAGGTACCAGTTCCATGTTGAGAAACAGTGTCCATATTCAGAAACTTTTTTCTCTATTTTTTACTATACAGCAGAAAAAAATCAAATTTGAAAAAAAATTGTTAAAATTGTCACTCTTTCCCTCAATAAGTCAAAACCCATCACTCTCAGTTATCTTAAATTTCTTTCCTGCTGCATTCTCCTGGGAACCAGGTTGTTATTTTTAAGAGAGCAGTCCCATTCGAAAATATTATTAGAAAAAAAATTTAATTAGAATACTAATAAAACGTTTTTTCGTTGTGCATATGGGTTTAAATGTTACTTATTAACAGCCCATGCAATATGCCAAAAGAACAACAAATGATTGGCATTTATATATAACATCATCTCAAAATAAATGTCAAATAAGGTTAGTAGTTTGTATAAAGTTTGATTAGAGGCTCTGTGCAGCGGCAAAGTTAGCTAACATTTTCTACTTAAGACACAAGCAAGGAAAGATAAAGTAATTTTTGATATGTATGGTTAAAAATTTCAATTTATTTATCTAGCATAGATAAATGAATTAGGGTTTTTACCAATTTTCTTTCGCCCTTTTTTGATACAAATAAACAGTATATATATATGATAAAAAAATATCTTTAGCCATAAAAAGTATTAACGTGAACTTTTTCCATAACTGAATCATCTGAACCTACTTTTTTGTGAATCTTTTTACAGATTCCGCAAATTGATCAAAACACTGGTGGTCGTTTTGAAAAAGAAATAGTCCCCATAAAATTTTAAAACTGCAACATTAGTTGTTATAGGGGAATAGGGGAGGAACTTTAAATTTGTTACTGTAAAAGTTTAGCACATCCTTTTTTTGTATGTTGATTCAGTTTCTTTATAATTTAACTCAGAGAAGATATAATATTTAAACTATAAAAAAATGATGTGGTATTTACTGCATTAATAATGTGAAATTCTGTGTAATTAGATGCAGGGAGGTTCGGCTTGTGACTATTATTAAAATAACAAGAAAAAAACTCTGGAGAAACAATTTTGTCCATTAATGTTTTGCTTTGTTCAATTCATGGAAGCTTGCAATGCAGGCTAATGGCCAGAATGCTCTAACACATATAACATTGCTAACCTTTATCTACTTTGTATGAAAGTATTTTAAAGGTTTTCTACTACACATGTGTTCAGAATCCATGCATCGTAACAGAGCCTGATTTTTTTATTTTGATTCTCTGATTTTGCTTGATTTCTTGTTAAAAAAAAAAGAAAAACCCTGGAAATGGAAAAGTGGTTTGGTTATAGAAACTCCTGAAATAATTATAATTTTTTTCCCACGGCTTATTTTAATGCATGCGTACATCAAAAAGTAAAAAAGAAGATCTAGGCGAGATTGCATTTTACTTGAGGAACTTTTTTTAAAATTTTGTTTAACCTGTCTATTGGAGCAGATAAAAGTTAGCGAACCTTTTCAAATGTTTACATTTTTTGAGGTATAAGCCCTTCTGGCTATACAACTTTGCGACAGGAAGAAATATGTGGGAGCTTGCCAAAAAAGGTCTTTTTCAGTTCATTTCTTTCTACGGAAACATTGTTGAGACCTTAAAATCTATGTTATCTTTGTAATCATTCATTAAACACCAGACAAACCTGTATTATTATGAAACTAGACAGTCTGGAGAATATTTTTAAGAAAAAAAAATTATTGCTACGTGTGCTCTTTTCCACAGACCCCTTTGGTAATTTGCGTCATCAAGTTTTTCTAAGGCCACGTCCGTTTTTTGAGCATCAGAAAAATGTACAAGATGATGTTTCAAACAACTACTAGCTCCAACTGAGACAAGTCACGAAGAATTGCAACCATTTTAATCATAAAATGGACTGTAGAAATAATTCCAGTGAATCTCACATTGGAAAAAACACATCACAGAATTAAGAGCAAATCACGAAAATAGGATGTTTTTGACAGCTTCTTTTTCGCTCAGCCCTGCGCAAACGCCTGCCTTGTTAGCCGGCATTTTTGTAAAGTTGTTTTCAGGGATGGCTTATAGTCAAAACCATGAAGTTATGTGGCGATTGGAGTTGCCAGATCGTCGCTAGAGCTGTTTGGCTGTTTGTTTAGATAATCACGAAATTAGGAAGGTATAGGCTAGCTAGATGAATAACTTCTGATTAACATGTATTAATAAAAAGTTGTAATGATACCTTTGGGAAATAAAAAGACTGAAAAGGACCTTACTTCACCTAGCACCCGCATCTTTTTGCCTGCCATGCAATTGATAAAGTCAAAAGGATTACCACAAAAATGTAAACATTCAAGAAGAAGGTCTATATTTGTCATGGAGTATAATGCAAAAATTTTGCTTGCCAAACATAGGGACCTGTTCCTGCTCCACAACCCTTTATATATCGATCCCTGACTGCTAACTACGTTTTAGTTTTAGTAAAGCACCAATGCTTATCCTCCAGAACCCTAGCTAGCTACACGAAAACTTACAAATCTAAAGGATTACAAAACTTCGTCTGTCTATTAAGAAGAATATGGTGGTTCTTGGACACCCTGGCTAGCTATATCTAGAAAATAAAGTGTTTAAACTCTGAACGTTATGGTACAGCTAGCCACGTAACTTAGGTAAGAGTAGGTGTACAGTATATCCAATTAAGTTTACCAACCAAACAAAAAATAATCAAAACATGGAAATAAAGACCTCGATTAATGTAGCGAGGCAATCGATTGGACTCGCTCTTTACGTATTTGCCGTGTGTCGAATAAATTTTTTGACCACAAACCATCCGCATCACCAGGGTCTGTTGGCCCCCAACCAGTTAGTATGGAGAAAACCTCTCGTTATTGTGGTGAGAGAGAAACCTCGTTCTTAAGGGATACTTCTTTTCGCAAATTAAGCATCATTCCAATGGATATAATTTTGTATAATTCTGTATAATTTTCACACTCGAACAACTCGAGCCACAATACCCTGGTGACGAGGTTGGCGATAGAGATGAGGATTAATTACGAATGCTTTTTCAATTTTCTGGATTTTTCATTGCTATTTTTGTGTTTTATTTTTTTATTTTTTTTAGCAATTCAACTCTCTTAAGGCTGTTGAGGCAGTTCAAACAAGGGGAGAACTACACTTTTATTCCCACATTTGATAACAAAACCTAACTAAGCTTATCCCAACGCATCGCATTAAAATCCTACTAAGCCATCGTTATCCCCCAGTGCACAATGCTCTACCACTAACCCATTACTATATGAAAAACAAAAACAAGTAGGGAAGTTTATCTTGTGATCTACACAATCGCATGGTAAAATTTATCATACGCCAAAAGTATTTCACAGTGGCTTCAGCTTTCTTTTCTAGATAATAGAGAAATTTATAATTGTACTTTCTTAACATATTTTCACAAGTCTTATTTTTAAACCTTTACTTCCTTATCAGTACATGTAGTTTAAACATGTGAACACACAACAAAGCTTTCGAGATACAGTAATATTTTTTGTAAAAACCAACAATCAGAAGCTCAATAAAACCAAAAAATTAAGGTGCTTAGCTTTAAAAGAAAGATTCACCTCGCCAGCAAAGCTTGCCAACAATGACAAAGAAAGAAAACTCAAAACAGACACTGTAGAAAAAAGAAGCGCTACCTCATCGCAAAACACTACGAATACAACACTTTCTACATTGAAAAAAAGAAAAAAACACGTTAGGACGAGATAACCAACCTTGTCCCCAGGGTCTTGTGACCCCATGAGCCGTTATCACGGAGTGGCTTCGCCGCTATCAACTTCACCAACAAGGCAAAATGCCCTGGAAACGAGGTTGCGAGCTAACAGCAGATATTAACCTCTCAGTAGATCAGCTTTGGGTAGTTCAATCTGTTATAATCAATTTTTAAGCCTTTTTACGGACTGCATTCTTGCTTATTTCGCTCTCATACGCACCTAGTACGAGCGCACCGCTCTACGGAGCCAAGCAAGCTAATACGACAAAATGTGCAAAAACCGCAAAGAACTGTTTGATTTGTTGATTATGTAAAGAAAGCTGCGATTACGAGAAAATATAATTTCGGATAATTAATCAGATCGTGGTGGAACGTGTTCTGGATTTATTTATCCTCATTTTTGCATGAATGGCTTTTGTTTTTATTTCAGATGCATGGCAAATTTTTAAAAATGGAATATAAATTATATTCAGAGTATTACTCCAATAAGCGCCTTTTTAAGTTCGCATTTTAAAATATTAAATTTAACGTTACTTCAGATGTGGAAAAGGCAAATAGGCACAGGACCAAGCTCTTTCTGACTAAAAATCTCAGACAGCGAGAGAGCAAAAGCCCTGGTAACGAGGTTGATACACGGCAAATCAGTTGGAACGTATTTTTTACAGGGCAAGAATTACTCAAATCTCCTGGGAGTTAGGGCAAGTGTGTATGCGCAACCTCGTCCTTAGAGGATCTTGTGGCCCCGTAAAACAAATTGCTATGGGGATGAGGTTGATGTGTGTGAAATATCCCTCTTCCTACCAAGCATAGCTTAGATAGGGCACATGCTAAAGAAATAGTGGGTAGGTGAGAAAACAAATAAGCCGCTTGTATGTGTGATCACGTGCTGTTTTCCCTGACGTGCTTTATGTCAGGCACGTGCTTTGGCGCTTTACCTGACTTAGTGTCAGATGCGCCTTCGTGCTTTATTTTTTACGTCGCATTTTAAAGTTTTAGGCGATCAACGCAGAATGAGTTTGGAAAAAAAATTAGCGGATTTGATCACATGAAATAAAAAAAACTTCAACAACCTCAAATACTTATTCTCTATCCAGGATTTAAAGTCATCTTTGGAATAGAAATTATAACAAAACATGATTAACGCATTTAACAGGCTAATTTCCTTTGCAACTCTCTCACAAAATTTAACTTGTTAGCCAAATGGGATCCAATTAAAATAAAAACTTGTTATCCTTAAGTGCCAGAGCTGAAGAAAACAACGTTTTGACGGCTCTGAAGGTAACTAAAATTGATGGAAAATTTAGCATTCTCATTTCCAATGTTTCTTGCGATAAACCTTTTTCCAACCTCGATCTCAAGGTAATAAAAAAGAGACAAAGAACCTGAGGGTGGAGGTTGACCTTTTTCTAAAAAAGCTTTAAGAACGAGAATGAAAATTCACGTCATCTAGACAAAAAGAAAAAAAGAAGGAGATTACGAGGTAATCATTGAAAGAAACTCTTCTATCTTTGATTTCAGTAAATGAGAGTACATCTGAAAATTTAGGGTATTAATTGTAAAATTGACCTTTGTAAGCACATTGTGAATGACTTGGTATTGATTTGATGATATTGTTGACGGGTTGCAAGTTCATTTTTCCACGTTAAATTGTTTGACACTTTGCCAGAGAATAAGTTCTTAAAAATTGTATTTATTACAAGTGTTTTAAAACAAGAAAAATCGTTACGTTAAGTTACGTAATTGTTATGTTAAGTTACTTCTAACCATGATCTCATTTAAGTTGTACAACATCATTCTTAGAGCATTTGACCCTTTTGATTAGGACCCTGGGAAGGAAGATGGGAAGTTGTCCAGAAGGTTCATATTTCAAAACGCAAAAACTGCGCTTCAAAGCAGAGGTTAATTTGTTCTTTTCCGCCTAATCATCTCACTTCTCAATCTGCTTTGTTTGCGCGGTCTTGAAGAAATTGTTTATTTTTCACCGAACTGAGCAAAAATGCGTTTATAAGTTTGTTGTATAATTTCGTTGTGTGTTTTACTTTTTGTGGGCTAATTAGCATTAAAAAAATGCTGGATAAATAAAAAACGATGAAGACCGTTATGTGTACTATTGTGATGTAAATGAGTCACAATCTTTCAATAAACTATGATAAAATTTGTTTTCATTTGCGGTAAAAGAAAGCCTGGATTAGCAAAAACACGTTATCATTTGAAACGTGAAGCTTACAAAAACAAAAATATGGTTAACACCGTTGCTATAGTGAAAGTTATAACTTCTTTGCTAACTGCTTCGTCAAAAGACATTAGGCTAACCCTGAACATGTGCGCAGATAGGATCAAAAACTTATATAAAACAAACGAACAAACGTGAGCTTGCTGCAAATTTGTGGTGAATATATTGCAGAAAGACAATGAACTCCGTTGAAATATAAAAAGGAAGCCACAAGTTAGTGCAAGGGAAAGAAGCAAAAGTATTCTGAAAAGGTGACAACAAGCCGTCAAATATTTCATCTTTTAACGCCGTCGTCGTCATCAGAACATCGCCATGGTAGGTTTAATAAACATAATCGGAATTACTTTCCTATTTTTTGATTACAATTTCCGGAACATACAATTTCAAAGAAAGCAGTGCCATACGTTAACGACATTTTTAAGCGAGCGCTTACGTCAGTGATTTTTTGAAAAAAGCACACATGACACCTTCTTGGTGGTAATATGATTTATCAAAAAAAATTGTTTCTGTTAAAATAAGAATAGTTAACACGAAAACGGTTTCGTTTAAAAACTTATCCAAATAAAGACTTTCAAAGAAATTTATTTCCCTTTAGGTGTGTTGTCAAAAGTCCAATTTCCTATTGAGATTGTAATTTAAGATAAGATAATATCCATATTCGACTGTAATTTTTGTTATAATAGGGTCTTATGACTAGCGCAATTTCTAAGATTTTTGATCCCATTTTATTTCATATGTGCAATCAAGAAACTGCGATAAATGAGTCATTTAAACCTGGGTAGAAATCCGTTTAACTGACAAAGTATTATTTCTTTAACCCTCACTAATTAGTCCTACACAGCATTGCATCAAGAACATCCGCGTGACGGATTTCCCTGTCCTTTAAGAAGACAACAATTGTCCATTTATATCTTTCTCAAGTTTAAAATTAATTTATATGGCGTAAAACAAAAATCATTAGTATTTTAAGAAATTGTTTTACGAAAACGTGGAAATTATTTCTTTCTGTTGCCGGTGAAGTAAAAGCACCTCTGTGAGGACGGTAAGACCGAAAATTATTAAAAATTGAGAACATATTAAAAACGTTAGAAGTTCTATTCTAGTATTCCTAAGAAAGGACTATATTTGTTTTTCCTATTTTAGGGCTACAAGTGGGTTTTTGCAATAAGGTAACTTCAGCATCCACTATTTTTGAAATCTTTCCAAGATATGACCATATAGTTTCTCATTTTCGTAAGAACAAAAATAAGAGCATTGAGCCTGAACAAGTACATCGATCAGCCTCTAGTGATAAGTTGGGCAAGAAATGTCCTGATGCGCAGCTTGAGTCTTTCATGTTAGTTGGTGCATATCTTTTAATTTATTAAACCGTATATAAATTGTAAAATCGACAAATGATCTAACGTTTTTAATAGAATACAGTCAGAAACCAAAATTAAGCATGAACCTAAATGATTCTCTTTTCCTGTACCGTTGTGCTATATTTTGGAAATCTATGTGGAAACCCTTTCTTTTAAAAACATATCAGTGAAACCCCCCGTAACAAACTATGGTCGTCAATGTTTTGGTTGCGTAGTTGGTCATCATACTAAAAAGATTTAATGGCTTCTTTGGATTTAACATCTTATTGTGGTATGACGCGCAGTATGAATCATATGTGGGAAATAAATCTGAGAAAACAGAGATTGACACTGGGCAGCTGAAATTGTTATGTTCGTCGTTCAGTTTTTCTCTAGCTAACTTCGTATATATTATTAAATACCGTTGTTGTCTTTTCTAGGTTATAAGAATGATGAATAAAAAAGATAAAGCTGATTGCTGCAAAGATGCTAACCCACAAATACGAACACAATTCACACCGTTCACAAATTTACGTAAAAGTTTTAGAAGGCTAAAGCAAAGAAAGGTAAAAAAGGCACTATCAATAGACTCCCTTTTAGTTGATGTCCCTCCAAATAAAAAACAAAGTGGTAAATATAAAGAAGCTGAAAAACACAAATGCAAGAATAATCATAATGGTAAAGAAAATTCAAGAAATATTCTAAAACGCTTTACGCTGGGGAAGCGTTCTTCTAATAAAGGTAACACAGTTGATATCAAAGTTGTAGACAATAATCGTTTTAGTATCATAGAATGGTCATCTTGCGAATCTTTAGCAGAACCAGGGAGAGTTAAAGCCAGAAAACATAATTCACTACGGCGTTCTAGAGCTTCGCTTTTTATCCCTACTGATGGTTTGGTTGAACATAAATTTATGCCTCCAACAACAACCAAAATTACACGTTACAACAGTGTAGACCAAATTAATCAGCCAAATATATCTTTAAAAGAAAATAAATGGCATTCTTCACATAATGTGGCAGTAAAATCTTCACCTGAATTGAAAGAAGAAAACTCAAGTTCAGAATTAACTTCAGCTGCTAAGAAGAAAAAAGTTTGTAATAAGAGAACTCATCATTCACTGTCGTTATCGAACATTAATGAACACAAAGATGAAGAAGAAACTGATATTGATATTGGAGATATTGATGAAGATGTTGCAAACCATAATGTTATGGAAACGAGTTGTGACAAGATAAATCTTTCTACAGATATCAGTGAAGGTTTAAATAAAATTGTTGAAACTCTAGATATGAAGACACAACACGATGAATGTGATTTACATGTTTCTAACAGAGAAAAGAAACCATGCGTCAAATTATACAGTAAATCTATATGCGCATCTACGCCAGCACTTAACAGGCCACCTGTGCCTTCTGCTCCCAAACCTATCAGCAGGCGTGACAGAATTTTAAAATCTGCCTCTACTGAGGGTCTTTCACCTAGAAAATTTGCTAAAAATCATGAGATTTATCCCAACAATGTTGGTGTTCAGCAATTCATAAAAGTGCCTGAAAAGTTTGTCTCAGACACTCAGACACACGTTGATCTTGAAGAAAAAACCAAAAGTACATCCTTAAAAAATACAAGGTTAAAAAGGCCTCTGTCATCATGTAAAAGTATGGATGATATGCCTGCATTTATTGCTGACATGGGAAATGTATGGAAAAAGTGTGAAACAGTATATGTAAGTTTGATTATGTATTTTTTAAATTGAATGGTGTGTATTACAGTGAAATTTCTGTGTGGATTAAATTTTAACAGTGATGTATAACTTTCCAATTTTTAGATTTATATAAGTTAATTGAAATAGCAAGTGATTGTATAAAATGTGATTTCATAAAAATGCTTCATTATTATGCATTATGCATAATTTCAAGGTAACTGTAAATGCATTAAGAGATTTTTCATTTCCTACCGCATGAGCAGTACATATATTTTTGCTAAATAAATGTATATAAGTAATTAAAAAGTTCTTTAAAAACAATTTAATAAGACTTATGCATTGATCATGCTTTGCTATAACTACTAATAGGTGTCAGAAGTCAGGAGTCATAATCTTTATCACAAAAGATTTATTACCATTGTGAAATAACAACTAAATGCATCTCTTTCTTCCGGTCTTAGTCTAACTCTTAAGTGGGTTATTATGGTAAATTATGGGCTGCATGACTACCGGTTAAGCTCAAAATGCCTTAAAGTGCATTTGACTTTATTTTTTCATGAAGAGGCCATGTAATACTGTTTATATTGAGATGCCTAATTTTCTGTTGATTTATTAAAAACATGGATGATGTGTATAACAAATGTATTATACATAATGTGTACACAATGCAAATAAAAACATTTGTAATGTGTATATCTGGATATGAACTCATTTTAGTTGTTTTTATTTTAAAGTACACTTAATTTTTGTTTTGCTATAAGGTCATTAGAATTACATCATTCATAATATGTATATATGTACTCAATAATCAAAATATGAAATATTTTGCAAACATTTACTATTCAAATGTCCCTCCTTTATTTGCAATTTAAACCTTTATTTTGCCTATAAAGCTTGTTTTAACTAGAAATTTTAGGTCTGTTAAGATGCTGCGAAAATGTTAAAAGTTGTGCTTGTGCCCTTTTCATGGTAATATGGAATGACCCTGCCATTTCTAGATCAGTGCCTGAAAACAAGATATGTAATAGTGCTTAGATAAAGCACAAGCTCAAGGTCACACAAATACATCTTTAAATATAAAATCACTTAAAAAAGACCCACTTAAGTAGGAGATTTGCTGGTTTAATTTTTTTCATAACAATGAATTTAATAGTTTCTCACAAGGTTTAATTTCTAACAGTTAAGCTGCTTCTGCACAGGATAAAGTGTTGACATATCACCATATAGCATATTGTCCAAAGATTACTAAAGTTTATAAAGAACACAAGTCGTAACATGAGTCATGCTGAGAATAAAGGATGCAGAAACTGTATATACAGCCAAAAGTTGTTTACAAAACACCTAGGCTAATTATAATTGTCCTCTGCATTATTATTTAACAACACAAACCAACCACATTGTAGCTCCTAAGCTTCTAGACATAAGCCCATACTTCAAGTAAAAAAAATGCGAAACACAGTAAAAAACTGTTTTACCATGAGAAAATCCTTCATTAGAGTGAGAAAGTCAGGGTTTAGAGAGGAACACACAAATGGTTAGACATGTCCTTGTGTGACTGCAAATAAATACTATACATGTTTCCAATCTGGACTGCATGCAAATGAATTTTGCAAAGAAATCTCCTTCATAACAAATTGTAGAATAAAAAACCATCGCATTTTCAAAACAAATTTTTATCGTCCTTTAAACAATTGTTTTATTTTATTTATATATAAAATATCAAATTAAATATATTATCATCAGATTATATAATTGTAAAATAGCAATATACCATTTTTGCATCCTTCTCTCAAAACTTTAATAATACAAACTTAATAAATTTACAGTGGGTTTGGTTTACGTACCTTGTACTAAGTTTCATGAGTAGATTTTTGCAGATTCTTGTTAAAGGTTCGCACATTTTCATTTTTGCAAACAACATAACATTCCTGTAAATTCTTTTAAAAGAAAGCTGTTTGTGGATTGGAGTGGAGTAAGTGTAAGTGCTTTATCCAGAAAATTTCTGGTAAAATATTTATGTATTTATACATGCATTTTATTTACTCACATATATATATATGTAAATGATTTTGGCATCAGTGTCCCATATTCTTCCTTATGAAATTGTGCTCTTTAATCTTATCTCTCTGAGTTAAAATTTTAGAACTATCAATTTGAGAATTTGGTAAAAATCCATGACAAGTGCAGAAATAAATGACCTACAATAATTAAAACAAATAACAGAATAACCTTCTGTATAACATCGTTATAAAATTAAGCTTTTAAGTAAAACATAATTGTAAATGCCTTAGTTGCCAGTTTGTTTAAATACTCGCTATATATTCCTAAACTTAAAGAGCTTGTTGAAGGTGATACTACACGAGTGGCCTAATTATTTTCAATACATTTGTGCTTTAAAAGGTGATACACAAGAACAGCTATTTCATTCAACAAAATCTCTTCAGAATCACTAAATATTGAAGATTAGAGTGTGCCTTTTATATAAAACAAAGAAGACTTGTCGAAACAACACCAATGTAAAGGACTTAAAATTCGACCTCCATTTTGCTTTCACGCACAAATGGAACATAAATAGGCCTGAAAAACATTGTTAATCCTATTATATAAGCAATTTTGGCTAAAATAGGTTTTTTCCAGCATTTGATGGTGAATGTTTACGTAAAAAAAGAATATTTCTGGCAATATAACACAAGCTATCATGTTTCCGTAATCCTATTAAATAAGTGTTTAGATATATATATATATATATATATATATATATATATATATATATATATATATATATATATATATATATATATATATATATATATATATATATATATATATATATATATATATATATATATATATATATATATATATAAATATACATCCAAAGCCTTCATAAATGTTTATTTTCTTTCTAGACTCTTCCACTTGCTATAGCTGAGGCTGTTTGGGATCAAACCAGTTTAAATGACGATGAGTTGATGTTTTCGTCAGGCGATGTTATAAATGTGTTGTTTATGGAAGATGAACACTGGTGGTGGGGTATGAAAGACAATCAAGAAGGATGGTTTCCAGCTTCTTATGTCAGGGTATGTAAACTTGTTTACCTGTATTGTGTCACAGCGTTGTCTGTCTTAATTTATAGTGAAAAATTACATATTTAGGAAATTTTTTTAAAAATTATGCAGCAGTGATGTCTAAAAATGAGAGAAAACTTATTTCTTATTAAGTTGCATCCATTGGAAACCTTTTGTTGCCACCCCCGTTTATGGTAAAATTAGTTGCTACACACTTATTTACAACTGTGTAATCATAAAACAATTTCCAAAATTGTTAAATTTTTTTCAGTATATAAATTTAGAAACTACAAAACGCGGATTCTTTTTAAATGGATATAAGTTTGCACAATTTACTGTTATTAGAAATCCGAAAAAAATCAAAACATCCTTTTGCAATTATGCTTTAAAAATACTCATTTTGACTTTATTTTTAACACTCCTTAATTCTTTTGTTTGGTTTTTCGTTACTAATGTTTTTAACTTTAATACTGTAGTAACTGAAATATTCATTGTGTATAAATATTCATAAATAAATGAATGAATAACTGAATTAAGTTTGAATAAATTTATGTAAACTAATGTTAACTAATTAACTTTATCTGTTCGGATTAGTTCTATTCACCTATAAAGAAACTATAAAACAAAGTTTAATAATTTTAAAGACATCGTTCAGACATTGTTCCTTTGTGATGTTTTGAATTTTTCTTCATATTTTTTACATTTCTATATTTGCTGCAAATGAGAACTTGTAAAAAATCACAAACTAAGTTGTATTTGAATAAGAGATATAGCTAAATATAGATAAAAATATAGATACAAAATTAGCATCCTATATTCAGGGAATTTTATTGCAATTAATTAATAGAATCGTGAAGTTTCATGTCATGCTGTATTTCCTTACAAAGTGTCTTGATGAGTGTTTGTGAGCAGAGCAATAACCTTGAAATCTGAAATACTAAATTTTCGTTATTATATATTTTAAAAATTTAGGTTGAGAGAGAAACTTCTGTGGGAAGGTATTCTTTCAAGCAGTTAAGATAAACTAATGTTTTTTTAAAATAAATTCGAAAAAAAGTTAACAGGCTTAATTTTCTGCTGCTATTGTTTAAGGAATATTGAGTCAGTAAGTTACGTGAATAGTCCAATGTCAAAATAAAGTTTTCCAATTTGAATAGCAATAAAAAGCAATTGTTCTTTTTAAACGTTTGTTTGTTTATCTGTCATTGCATCAATGATATCTCAACTCTAGATGTACACATCATTATTACCCAATATAGACAATTACAAATTTACTAATGTTTTTGTAATCATGTGTAGACTGATAGATTTTATCAGTGCAACACAATTTGATTTTAAGGATAGTGAAAAGGTTTTAATTTCTTTTAAAATTAGGCTAATTGGGTTTGACTTAAAGTATTTTTTCCAAATTGCCAATAGCTAATAGGTATATACTGTTCTGATTTTGCATTTAAAACAACAACAACAACAAATTTTTAAAAATATGTGCGCAATAGAACAAACTAAGGATATTATTCTCTCTCGAAATGTGTCAATTTATTTTCTTATCAACAGGAAGACATAATTACATCGATGAATACAGTCTTTATCAACAAACCAATTTATGTTTATTAGTTTATTTATTGATTAAACAAACTTGTTTTAAATCTTTCTTGCCAGTTTATAACTCTTTCCTTTCATAACAAGCTCATGTTGAGCTTAATTTCCTGATGAGACTGTAATTTATGTCATTCTTTCACTGACATGTTTTGAATTCTATCTGAAAGCAGGATGAGGAGACTTGTGCAATTTTTCTTTTAAGTTAGTTTCTGAATTGTTGATAAAACTTTGTTCTGGTTGTTGATTTTATAGTATGTTATTTTTTCTATGTATATTGTGCATTTTCGGTAATAGTCTGGCAAGCTATTTCTACACTTTTAGTGCCTGCCCTTGTTCAGGACTATTGTGTAATATTAGTACATATTTTTCAAGTGTACAAGTTAACCTCTTTAAATAAATATGACATAGATTTTATTTTTGATTGTGACCTTAGTAATGTTTTTGTGTAGTAAGTGATACTGCATATTTTTTGGAATTGGGGCTATTACAGATTACTATCTCTCCCTGTTTTTGATAACAGTATTTGGCATTGAAGTTACAATATCAATTTAATACGAATACATTTTGATATATTTTTCATGTATATCAGCTTCGAGTTGTGCAAGAGTTATCTGATGATAATAAATCTTCCGATATGGTGTGCAAGGATGTCGTTGGAGATGCTAACATTGATGATATCACTGATGCCGCAATTCAAGCTAAAATCGCACGAAGAGAAAAAATAATGGCTGTCAGAGCTAAGTGTGTTGAAGAATTGCTAAATACAGAAAAAGATTATGTGAAGTTACTTAAGAATATTATTGAGGTAAGAAAATTTTTAAATCTTTCAGTGGTTCTTGGAAGGTTATAGTTTTCTTGTTAATCTAAATTCCAATTTCTTAAAAAAGTTGGTAACCTTTAAAATATGTTTCAATTTTACTTTCTAGGGTTATCTAAATAAAGTTCGGGAAGACCCTGTATTGTTTTCGAGTGAAGATGCTGATATGCTGTTTGCAAACATTGAACAACTTTACGAGTTCCATAAAATTTTTCTTCGAGAATTGCAAGATGCTATTGTATTGGATAAAATGGAGACCAGCGTAGTTGGGGATATATTTTTGAGAAATGTAAGTTGCATTGGTCAAAAATATTATATTAAGTCAAAGACTCTTGTGATTTGACAGTTGGACAGTTTTTAGTCTCTTTTTATCTGAATACTAATACTAATTTTTATATCAACTTAATAAAATTTCGAATCTGAATTTGATATCAGAATTGATAACTTTTTAGTTCTGATGGGAATGCTTTAGCAGTTCACTGTCTGGTGTGTGTTATACGTTGTTTCTAGGACAAATTACAGCAAAGCAAGGCAATAAATAACCTAATTTTGTTTATGTTTTTTTCAGTACTCGAAGTTTGAAATCTACTCACAGTACTGTAATAATCAGCCAAGATCAAGTGCAAGGCTATCAACTCTCACAAAAGAGAAAAAATACAAAATGTTTTTTGAGGTATGTATATATCAATACCACCTAAACAACTTCGTACTCCTTTGTTGTGATAGTTACCATAGCTTGTAGTAATGGTAAACTTGAGTAAAGTATGGATATTTTCTCACCTATAGACTTGCAGGTTACGCCAAAATATGATTCGTTTGTCTCTTGATGGTTTTCTGTTATCACCTGTACAGCGAATATGCAAGTATCCTCTACAGTTGAAGGTATGTGGCATCTTTCTAACTTTATATCACCATACTTCATTGCACACAACCTTTATGTATGAATACAGCATTCACTGTAATTTATATATAGCAGTAAATTCCTGTTGTTCAGTTCCATTTTTTGATTCCATACAAACTGTAATTTGTTTGTTTGCACCAATAGGAGCTGTTAAAACATACACAATCCGACCATGAAGACTATACAGCACTAGTGGACGCTCGGAAGTGTATGCAAAATGTCGCTTCGTTAATAAACGAACGAAAAAGACGATTAGAAAATGTAAATAAGTTAGCTCGTTGGCAATTGACTATATCCAACTGGAGAGATGCTGATGTTGTGACGAGAAGCAGTGATTTGTTGCACAAAGGGGTTGTACATAAAATTAGCGATGAGAAGGCGCCTGTAGAACGCGTTGTTTTTCTGTTTGATCATCAATTGATTTATTTTAAGAAGGACCTTACTAAACGTGAATCTTTATCATACTGCGGTCGTATCGACCTGGACAGTGCTATTATAGAAAACGTTGAAGACAATACGATTTCTACAGAAGAAGATTTGATTTCCAATGCATGGAGAATATTTAATTCTGCGAAAAAGAAATGGTATTATTTTTACACTGACTGTTTTAAAAAGAAAGAAGCGTGGATGAAAGCTCTTGAAGAAGAGAGAAAACATGTCAAGGACGAACTAGAAAAAGGTACCAGCGTTGTTAAAGTAGCAACGATACGTGGCTTGTGTTTAACGATCATTACGTTAGCTTGACTTCTCCAGTATCCAAAGCTGTATTAGATTTTCTGTTCCAATTTTTAGTTTGCACGTTTGTAAGTTTAAAAAATGCGGTTGCATAAATCAAGGGAGAACGTCTATTGATCAAACCTTGCTACTCTAACATATTTTAAACATTAATAAAATCTTTTAGGTTTTGTGGTATCAGCAGAAGTAAGAACCACAGCGATGGAGAACGCATACATTAAACACATAGCAGGTAAGAAGATCGGATTTGTTGGTGTATATCCCCATTGTTTACCCTCAGTAGCCTTAATTGCTGACCGTTAATACTGCCTATTTGGCAAAAGACTGGGAATTGGGCCGAGTCCGGGATTTTTGACTGGGAATTAGACTCTACGAGTCTAATTCCCAGTCAAATTATTCTAGAGGATATAAAAGTGTGAATTGATCATATTTGCTTAACATTCGGCATGAGAATAGGATTGATATCTTAGGCGGGTGTCTAATTAAGCGCTCCTTGTGCTTGTAAGGTTCTCGTAGCTCAAATGGAAGCTTTAAATGCACTTAAGCCCCTTAGGTGGACCTTGGTAGATAACGGCACCAATAGGCACTGAAGTGGCTATTCTTGGTAAATACAGCATAATCAAGTGTATTTCGTTCCAACCACATAGCCCAAGCAATCTCAGGTGGTCACGTTTCGTATGAATGCGTGGTTCTTGTCCGCTTGAGGAGGTGGACTTATTACGTATTTCTTTGTTTACATCATGAGTAAGTTGTGGTTGAGACTAATAAGTCCGGTCTGACTCCCACTTTTAAATTATGCAATGACCATTTTTATTTAAATACAATCGTCATCAATAGTAATTATGCATAGAGACATTGAAATGATACAGAAAATAGGCGTAACCAACAATTGATGCATTGTTGCATGGACAACTGTTAAATGTTTTGTTTTTTTTACTTTGGGAGACTTTTTACTGGCGCCTTGCCGAAAGGGATTCCTTTGTATGTAGTTATTTGAGACGGAAATTGGAGAAATTTGAAACAATTTGTAAAAAGAATTTTTTATGAAAAATATGTGAAATATGAAGTCAGCGTGATCGAACTTCCTTACCGTTCATATAATTGGTGTGTTTATTGAATTGGTCTTTGTACATATAATTAATTATAGTTTCGGAAAAACCTCATTACATCTCTCATATTGCTAATTAGTTAATTAACTCAATATCAACTGAAGTGCTGTCAAAATTACAGCAGCTTGTATTTTTCTTTCTGTATTATCACTTGTTAAAAATCGAGTAGTCAGTCATCACTTACCACATGAAATTTTGTTTCTGGTACTCTTCATATCCCCACTTATCAAGCGAATTTTTCTCCTGGCCATACAACTTGTTCGTATTTTTTTTCGTCCTTGTTCTCCTTCAGCGAGAAGAAGTGCGACGGGTGTAGTTATGGAAATCTTTCCCGTCGCTACCATCTTTGAGAAACCTTTTTTTGTTGCATCAGCTTTTTCAAAGAATGAAGGTTTTGCGACTTTGCCCGATTCGGAAATTCTTGAAAAAAACTTGAACACAAATGTAGGTTCTCCGAAAATATCTATATCATAATGCCCGTATACGTCTGTCCGTCCGTCCGTCTGTCTGTCTGTCACGCAAAATGATAGCTTAGCTGCGACGGGCGAACCCGTGGATTTTTCCACGGGCTAACGACTAGTAATAAAATATTTGTGAACGTAAATTTTCCTAATTTTTTATTTATTTTGCGAAATAAAAAAATCAGTGATAGTGTTTAGTTGACATTTCATTGAAACTTTACACGTTACACGAATTAATATCCGTTAGGTTAATTTTTTTTAAATTATTTTTTTAACCACGTGCAATCTCAGTGTACGCTAGTCTAATTGAGAACATTACTTTCAAATTGGTAACATTTCAACTTTCAATGCACACTTAACTCAAAATGTATATATTATTCTTAATTTTAGAATTAAAAAAGGGAAGAATGAGACGCAAGTCAATAGCTACATATCACGCAGACTTACAAACCACAGACCCGTACTCGCTCACTCCAAAATACACGTCACCCACTTCATTTGACGACACAGCCGCCGCTGTGAGAAAACGGAACAAAGCACGACGAAATCGTTCATTTAGATTGTCACTACAAGGGACGATATTTGATAAATAACATCAATATATGTTTGATATTTTAACTGCATCGTTTGACGTGTATATAAACAGTAGGTGAAGTGCTTATTTTTGCGCAGTTCCATGTGTCCATTTTAGTTAAAAAATCCTTCTCGAGGTTATGCATAAATGAAGTGTATTGAGCTAAATAAAAAAAATTTAATTGAAGCACATTACTGAGTTAAGTCGTTCACTCACGCCTCATCGCTTAGCTAGTTTTTGTTGATCGTCCACAAGGATTATTGTACATAGGTATGTGTTTTTTAACTTTGAATCATAATAAGGGAAAGACATCACGAAATTTTATATTTAAATAATTTTTTTATAATTTTTTAATGTTCTGTTTGGATTGTTATTTTTGTTATATTTTCGGACCATGTGAATGATCGTTAACCGTCTATTTTTGTTAATTTGAACCACCTCTTTGAAAAAAATGGCCATGAAACTGCTTTGGAAACTTGTAGCGAAGATAGATTACTCTTTCTCTCTCTCGATAAAACCAATAAATTTGTTAATCGTTAAACGTAACGGTTTATAAAGATTGTTGACCATATACCTGTCATCAGCTACAAACCATCTTTTTTTTGTTTCATAAAATTATCAAGTTTTTCTGGCCTAAAACGTTTCTGCAATAATGGTTGATTTAATGCTCCACCATAGAACATTTTTTATGCATAAAAGACGTATTTAAAAATTATACAGCAAAACAACACATCTCTTATTTGTAGATATAAATGTTTATTTTTATACACATGAACTTCGTAACCAGTTCTTTAACTAGTGAAATTATATAAAGTATTGGTAACTAGTTTGTTTACACACTTATTTGGTGAATTCTTTTATAGCTTGTGAATATTTTAATACCTTTTAAAGTGAAAATATATATTATTATGATGAACAGTATCTCTCTTTTTTTACAATTCCTTTACGTTGAATTGTGTCTTCATGCTATCTGAAGAAGAACTTTAGTCGAACATGAGTTTGTAAAATTGCAAATTTCGCGGAATTAATTTTCGCGAATCGCTTAAAAAGTAAAACAGCGCGGATTGAGGCGTAGAAGAACCAGTTTATTCAAAAATGTTTTTATCATAAATTTTAGCTTACTGATGTATTAAAGACGTTTTTTTAAAAAACAGAAACTAAGATGGCACTTACGAATTACCAGAATAATGACCCTTTCCTTTCACCCTCGTTTCCAGGAAATTTTGCCTTTTTGTTGTGAGAGAAGGACTATCCTGACCTTCTCCACCCTTTTAGAACTTTTATAGATTGTTTTGTTTTACAAAAATTTGAGACATAATTTTCACGGTAATAAGTACGTTCTAACACCATAGGATGAGGGAAATCGTAATTCTGATACAACAAACACCGTTGAGGGAACCAGCAATCATTCATCGGTGTTAAAAAAAAAAAATTGAAAAGAGTAAGATAGAAAAGAATAGTTTGAGAAAAATTTTTCACGTCAAATTTGAGTTTTTTTTAGCGAAATGTCAAAAATGTAAGTTATGTGATCGGATTTTAAATAAAGTTCGGTATAATTTCTTGTAGATAAAGAATTTCTTTGAATTGCAAATATTTTCTTTGGTGAAAAAAGTTCTGGCAAAAAAATGTGTAAAATTTTTAAGAAAAAGAGTTTTTTCTGCTAAAATTCTGACAAAATATTGATTAATTTTAGTGAAAGGTATTTCTTAAGTAGCATAAAATGTCTAGAATCTATTTTAAGCGAAAAAGAGTTTATTTTTAACAGGAAAAAAATTATCTAGTTATTGATAAACTTCTTGGCCGCTGTAGAGCAGAGTTATAACATTTCTACCAATCGTGAAGATGAAATGGCAGAAATTGTAAACAGCTTTGATAACAACAAGAAAACGCAATACTAAGCTGTTCAAACAAATTCGAAGTTGTGGAAGAAATAAGTAACAGGTCATTAAAAGCGAGGAAAAATAAATTTGAGCCTTCTTTTAATTTAACATCATGGCATCCAAGACTGCGAGATGTGTTTTCCTTCTTTTCAATGTTTACTTCATAATCCAAGCTCATCCATTTAAGCTGTTAAATTGTGGTAAGTGATGTAACAGTATTTTTTTATAATTGTTCAAGAAGAAAAACGAGGTTTCACTAAACTGTCTATTTCTAATAAAAACAAAGGAAGATAACAAAGTTTGATTTTAATTAGGAAAGTTTTTAAAACCATTCCCTGACTACCCTATTCAGTTCTGATGGGTTTTTTTTAAATAACTCCTTATTGCTATGTTATATGGCTATGAAACTTATTGAGTTTCAATATTTATCTATTAGACACCTGCATGCTAAATTGTTAGGTCCCATACCTTTCAGAGGTTTTAATATTGGCCTTTACTCGAAACTACCCCTAAAAATCTCTATGAAACCTTATGATGAGTAAAATTTCATAACTCCTGTTAGGATTATCCTTAGAACTTGCAACTTGCAACCCAACTTTGTTTTATTAGGAAGAATCATTTTGCATAATTTGTACACGTGATTGATCCGAAAATTGGAAAAACCCGGATTTTCTCGGGCAATTTTTGGCAATTTTTTATGCGATCCACGTTAAAACCGGAAAACAGAAACTTCAAACAGAATGCAAAAATTCTATCTGGAACAAAAGAAATTAAATTTTAGGCAGATAGTGTCATTTTTAACAAATTTCAAGCTTCTTATTACGTCACAGAAAATGTGCTGACGCAAGCAAAAATTTATTGCTGCCATTTTGTTCCTTTTATGACGTACTATAAGTGTGCCAAGTTTGATTCATTTTGAACAACCCTATGAAAAGTTATTGAGGGGGGGGGGGGGGGGGGGGGGGGCGGTCATAGTATGTTCGAAAAACCCCGGACCGAATAGGGTTAAAGGTGAATCTCCAGGCGACGATCTTCACTACGATGGTCATCAATACTCGAATTTAATTAGTCGCGAATTTTGTCATGATGAAAATTGAATTGGTTTCTACTTTTCTTCACAAAAATCGTCGCGAATATCGTCCTGTGGAGATTCGGCTTAAAGGGTTGGAAATTAAGAATCTTGCGCTTTAAAGCTCAATAGCCTTATCAGTTCTGCATGATAATAAGCGCAGTGACTATGTAATAAGTCAGTCAATGCATATAGTAAAAATACATTGTTCTTGTGTTACTTTATCCAGATTTCCTACAAATTTTTACTCTAGTGACTGTCAAAATTTTCAAAAAAAAAAAGACTGTCAATAAGTTTTTGATACAAGAAACCAAAAAAGTATAACAAAGAGTTTGTTATATGGAAGCTTTCTATAAGAGTTTTTAAGCAGGGAAGTACAAAATATAGTTTGTAAAATCGAAATACTTGTTTTATTTATATCGAGATATTCGTTATATCGAGATATTCGTTATATCGAGATGTTCGTTGTATCGAGATGTTTGTTATCTCCAGATGTTCGTCATTTATGTCGCGATGTTTGTTATATCGAGATGTTCGTTATATCGAGATATTCGTTATGTTGTGGGTTCTGTTACCCCAAGAGTGCACTGTAGCTATACTTTTGCGAGCAGAAACGTTTGCGTTTTTTCATGCTCTAGGCCCTTTTTCGCAAAAGTTTTTTAAAGAGACAAGGATTTGTCTTAATTTTAGTAAGTTCTTTGATGCTATTGTTATTGTTTAGACAAAACCTCACCCGTGCAACTGACAGTCGATCGCTTTCCGTCACCACTCTTGTTAAAAAACAACGCAAATTTAACACTTTCTGCTGGTGTAGAAGTCAAACAAAAAATTCCCGAAGATCTGTATGTCAAAATTAGCGTCGCGAAGAAAATAGGATTCTGGGTTCGTATTCCCTGCATTGGTTGGTAAGTATCACTTCAGAATTTGTCACACCCTGCGATGATAAGCGACTCCTCACTCTAGTTATATACTGCTGATACATCAGATTCTTTTTCGGGTATGAACTTATACAATGATCAGAAAGGAGGACAGTTATTTTAGTTCAATTTTTAAAGCAGTAATACGGAAAATTTCAAGCGACTGTTATAGCTTTTGATCTTGCTGTATAAGTCCTGTTTGTGAAGTGATGAATATCTCAGCTCATTTTTTTTCTTATGCCTACTCTCCATTCCTTGTTGCATCTCTTTAGCGAATACTTTTACGATACTTGTTACGTGTGTTAACGACTTTGTGTTACGTGTTTACGGCATTTTGTTACGTGCTTACGACTTTTTGTTAAATGTTTACGGCAATTTGCTTTATCTTCAGTGATTTTGGAGTGGATTGCAAGAAAACACCAGAGCTGTGCATGGTGAGAGATATGTGTGCTGGATGTTCATTGAATGTTACTGACATTACCGTTAAGCTACCTTCCAACATTGAAGAAAAAATCCCTTCCTTTATACCGGGATTTGTTTTAAATGTAAGTATGATGACCAACTTTATCCCCAGTACCTGATTAAACTTTCTTATTTCGATATGCCTTTGGGGATAAGGTTGTGGAATGATCCCTCCTTTATACGCTGTCAAAGCAACTCTAAAAGTGTGTTGTTACCACAAAGCACAAGAAGTGGCCAACCTCTTCCTCAGACTGTTTAAATCGTTAATACAAAACGTAAAGTAACTTGATAGAAAAATCGTTTTTTCCCCGTAATATCTCCTAAAATAGAGTATTAATGTAAACTACGGTTATTTTCTTAGCACTATGGAGCACTTTTGTTCCAAGACAAAATCTTGTTCTAAATTTACTCTGGTTTCACGCGAAAAAAGGTAATTAGCTAAAACTACAAAATTATTAGCTTTTATTTCCGCAAGAAATTTTTAAGGTCTTGATTATGACGCTTGAAATGCGCTTAATATGCGTTTTCTTTCACGCGCTCTTACATTGGGTCAAATATGTCAACAATTAGTGGTTATGTCTTGTGATGTCTTACGCGCAGGAATTTCACCTTTTGGCATTTTAAATGCGGATAATTATTTTTATTTTGTGTTACATAAGTAATAATCATATTTGGCGTAGCTAAAACAATTTAACTCGAATGAATGATAGCTAGCATCCACGTTTCCAGGGCTCCTGATCTCTTTCTGATACTCTCTTAAAGCGTATCTGAGATTGTGAAAGACAAAAAAGAGCCTGTGGACGAGGTTGTAGAATTAGAAAATTAAACTTTAGTGGCTTCCACTTGTTGCTTTTCTTACTTTTGTATAGTGTAAAAGTATCGTTAGCTGTTATAAGAGGAAATTTACTAGCCTTTTATTTGATATTCTTTTCACAACTAGGGTGATTATTGGGCGAAGATTGACGTTGTTGAAGGAACAAATAAAAAGAACAGAGTGTCTTGTATTGAAGTATACGTAAACTTAAAAAGTTGAAAATAGATAAATATAATATATATATGTTATTGTTCAAGTTGTCTTTTATGTGAGTAGTTACAATGGGTGCATGTCCCATGGCTGATGTGTGACCTCAATGTCTGATTTGCATGCCATGGACGTAGAAAAGCCCTTAAAGCGATGTTGGTTATAACAAAATCAAATACACTATGGTTCCTTCACAAAGCACTTTATGGTCACAGTGCCAACTAGGAAGTAGCTATTCTAAAAAGATAACTTCTAAGGGAGTAGGGAGGAGGACAACGGGGGCATCGCGTTTATGACTACGTAACAACATAACTTAAAAACATATTGACAGCTAGTTTTATGTACTTTTCACATGCGCCACTAGTTTATCTCTTTTTTCTTGTACACTTGCTTGGCCTGTCTGTATGCGTTAATGAACAAGTTTTTTTATCAGTGTTATGCGTATTACAGTATCCGAGGAATGTCAAAGGCTCTAATTTATATTAACTTTATGTATAAAACGGGAAAACATTCTGAACGTGTTTTAACTATAAAATCATGACCTCCATGCTTAAATTTAGTGTACGAGATTAAAAAGATGATTTGAAAACAATTTATTGGATTTCAAAGCGTCAAAATCTTCCACTCAGAAAAAACCATGGCTTGCCCTCGCGGAGATATTGAATTCCAGCCTTAACTCCCTCAAAGCAAAAACATTTTTTTGACACTGCAATAGGCCAAGAATAAACATAAAAAAATAACAACATTTTATTGACAAAAAATAAGTTACCTTAAACTACAACTTTTTGCTTAAGAACTTAATTTAATAACAGCACATATTCAGGACACATGAAAATACCTAAGGCGTAAAAGAGGCCTGAGAATGAGGTTGGTTTAAAACTATATGTAAAAAAATCGCTCTATTAACCCCCCCTCCCCTTCCTTTAGCAAAGTTCACACTATCTATGTTTTAGTGAATGCAATGTTAGCCAGGAATCAGCGTATTTCTTTTTTACCACCAAATTGAAAAAAGGGAAAAATTACCCTGGGTCGCAAACGAATTTCCTGCGGTTAGAATACCGACCACGCCTTTTGATTAGTTACTTCTATGGTTGTTTGCTTACGTGATCATTATCGAAAAAAATCTTTCTTCTTTAATGGTGTCTCACAAGATTAAACATGATTAATTCCTTTATTATTTAAGAGGGTAGGTGTGACCACTCAGGATGAAACGCGTATCGCTCTCATATCAAAAACAGCTACAGGCTCTGGGATCGAGGTTGGATTTGCTCTGACACATTTCGTTTGCGTCTAAGCTTTTGTAAGATAAAAGCTTGAAAAAAACTAGGTTTAACGTAATGTATACTATCTATATTTAAAATTTGAACAAAGACATACAACTAACGGAATACGCTCTTTCTCTGAATATTTTTTTAAAACTATAGACTAGAGAACAAAGTATCATTTCTACATCGATCTAATTGTTTTAGGTTTCAAGGAAAATGCAAATTTAGAATATGAACCTAGCATTCACATTTTGCAGCTCGAGACATGCAAATCGTCGAATTAAAATAAATTGCACGAAGAAAAAAATTACAGGCTGATTGCACGACGCAATATCTGTGTATTCTTCTATTATATTATTGGCGCCAATTCATACGCATAAAATTGGTCCATAGACCATTTTTAAAAGATAAGTTTCCACTCCATTATCGTAAGTCTAAATGAATATACTTGAGCATGCACTAAGGCTATTCCCGCTAACTTTTATTTACCCGAAGTAGCTTCGACCAGCGTCTAGCAGCATTATTGAACTAGCAAGCAAACAAAATAAATTTACCAATCAGAGGTAAATAATTTAGGATTTTAAAACATTAAAATTAAAATACCAGACATAAACCATGAGCAGATAAAACCTACTTAGATTAAGAAGGAGTAATTTAAGCCAAACTTTGAGGGAATTTTTAACTACACATTTTTCACTTATGGTATTATTACTTTTCGCAACTAAACATTTTATAATAATGATTTTATAATAATGAAAAGCGCAGGTAATTGCTCGACCCAGCATCTTTTGCCGTGGCTAGAACTATCAGAAAGACCAGCTCCGTTGAGCAGCAAATAGTCCTGGGGAAGAGGTTGGTAACTGAGGTTCTTCGAAAGGCCTAAGAAAAAAAATAGTTCAATAATGTATGACATGTTATACAAGCGATACTTATTCCCTGCCTAAATAAATTTTTGAAAACCCACATTTGTTCTTTTTCCTTTCAAATTTTTTTCCATATAAACCGTCTCGTATATATAGCCAGCAGAGGCTCATGTTTGTTTTCAATGATAGCATTTAGAAGCATTCAGCCACAAAAAGATTCATCAACAGCCGTAATGCTTCGAAAAAGACCTGGGGACGTTTATTATTAATTTTCAAGGAGCGTCTATTAGAGGGGTGGTATACATATCACTGTATCAATTCCTCATTGTATACATCGCTCGGCTGCATTATACATTTCAAATGAGGTTTAGTGAAGATCCTTTATTGCAATTTCATCCTGAGTGCTTCTTTTTCGCTGTTTGATAAATGTGGATAGCGGAAAAACAAAAAGAAGATTCAGGAAACGAGTTTCCCTTATCGGTTAAAATATATAAAACATTGCATTTTTGTTTTTTAAACACCCTTTGGGGCATGCTTTAGAGGGTGCGTTTAATAGAAGCTAAGGGGATATAACCTCCTAAGTGGAAAGGATGTTTATTGAAAGAAATCTGAAGGAGGGACGTTTGATTCGGAAATTGGGCGGGAGGTGAAGTGCCTAATAAAGGGCTGAAGTGCGCACAAACTCACACCACGAACACGGGCATCAGCAGCACATATCCAAGAGGTCTGGACACTATATCATAACGGTTATCGATTTCTCTGTACCGATTTCGAATCCGATTTTGAAAGTGAAAGTGAATACTTCGCCCAGACATTTTAAGCAGAGCAAAGCAGTCATCTTTGTAAGAAGACCTTTATTTACCTTCTTCCTCGAAATCTGTTCATGGCAATCAAAGGTCGGAGATGATGCTGGTAAGAAATCTGCATGACTTTTTTGTTTTTTTTCCTAAACATTTTGGGCAGAATGAGCCATCTCATCCCAACTTTTTAGGAACTGTATATTCGTACGCACTTTAATATGACATAAAGTGCGTATTAATAGTGCGTAGCGCTATTCATACGTAGAAAAAAGGAAAAAGAATCCTAACCCTAACCCTAAAGCACTTTACGTACGAATAGCGGATGAACATATACATACGCAAAAAGGGGCAAAAGTGCGTACGAATATATATACACTACGAACTTTTTAGCTAGCTAGACACAGGAGTTTGTATGGCTAGCTACATTATATGCGTCTATATGCAATCTAAGGCTGAGTGAAATTACATCACAGTTTCTTGTGCTCTGCCCACATGTTTCTGAGTACCAATGTAATAAAATTTATTGTATATTTCTTAACGAGATGCCTACAAGTATGTGACCGTATTTTAATTTTTTTTGCTACAAGTACGTGAATGTGTAAAATGCGTACATAAAATCACTGCTGACACCCTTTGTGCGTGGCGTGAAGAATATTGCAGAAGGTGCAAAATAGCATTCCTTGTGAGTTATTTGCAAGTGAAAGAATTGTTGTTGATTAAAAAAATTAATTTATTGAAAATGAATGTTGGTAGTTTTGTAGTTTTGACGAATTGCTAAAGGCTATTAACGAGCATGAAAAGTCAACTTTTACACAACTGTATTTAAGGAGTTCAAGATCGGTAGAAAGTGCAGCAAAAAGAGCTAGCAAGAAAGTTTTTAAGGAAGAGTTGAAGTATGCAGAAATAGAACACGCTTGCATTCATGGGGGGGGGGGGGGGGGGGGGAATTTAAATCAGCTTCTACTGGAAAGCGCAAACATAATGCGTAAGTTTTTTTATATATATATATTGCTATCCATATTTTTTTCGTTTTAATAATTACCTTATCAAAGTGAGGGTAAAATGTTTTGGACAAAAACTGTATGTGAAATCAATTACATGAGAACATAATCATCCTGTTACTAAAGTAAGTCACCTTGATTGTATGCACAGAAAAACTTGCAGTGAGTCAAATATTCCGTTTTTTCTTACAGGAATGTTTTGATGAAAACCTTTCACTGCAGGCATCACAAATGTTAAAAGTAAAAGCCAAGAAAATTAATTCAAAACCATATTTCCAATCTGTGTGGGAAAAATGTTATCTTGAAAGAACTTCATAACATGAGCTAAAAAAACAACGAGAGTGGCCGAAATAATGTACAACAGCTACTCGAAGAAATGAAAAGTGTGCCAGGTAAATTTGAATGAAAGTGAGTGTAGTTACTATTCTTCCATAATAAAAAATTCCGATGCAAAAATAAATGTAAGATAATAACTAACAAATTTTCTTTAGGGGCAACTGTGGTAGCTGGAGACATAATCTTAATTTCAATTGTCACAGCCACGAAACAATTAAAAAACATCATCTGGCACATTACTTTCATAGTGGAGCGTTTACTGAATCACAATTAGACACATGCATGAAGTGGCTGTGTTTTTCATTCCCGACATTAACGCTGAACTATTTGACAAAGGTACACATATTTTCGTTGCAGCCTTAATGTTCTTTTTTTTACTAATATGAGCATCATATCTTCTGTATAATATTCTTAACATGACCGTAGCCTGAAAACATATAATCAGCCTTGTAACATAAATAGTCAAAGTTGTAGAGATGTAAATAAAAGCTCCTAGCACAGAAAACCCTAAAAAGAAAATATCTTTTCATCGTCAACTCTCCAACCAACCCGCTGGCCAAGCGACTTCTAGAAAAAAGAAATACGTGAGTGTCGTACTTCCAGCAAAAGAAAGTAAAAATACGTAAATGCAGTACTTCTAGCAAAAAATAGTAAAAATACGTGAATGCAGTACTTCTAGCAAAAAAAGTAAAAGTACGGTCACATACTTGTAGCCACTTCGATTTCTTAAATTTTCATTAATTGCTAATGGTTGTGAAAAAAACAGCAAAGACGAGAAGCATATTTCTCTTGTTTCATGTTAGTACATGAAATCACAGTCCCGATATTTACTTGCACACGCATCTAAGTGATTATGTAATGCCCGATGCGAGTGCAGAAATGGAGGTAAAAATGTAAACAAACTGAGTGGAAAAGTTACCTCCATTTCTGCGCGCGCAGGATAAGCACGGCACTATGATTGAGCACTATGAATTACACTTTAGTTTAGGGGAAAGGGGGAGGATGTCAGGCTCGATATTGGGGAGCCTCAAACACGATGTGGTGTTTCTTCTCGATGTTGGGGAGCCTCAAACACGATGTGGTGTTTCTTCGCCTTTACTCTCAACACGTCAACAAATGTTAACTCGCCTGAAATGTCTCATGTAAAAACATTTGCATCTCTTGTGGAAACTCTAACTCACCCGGGGTGCCTTTTCAACTATCGTGGAATTGCATACATCTCAATCACTCTCATGAAATCACATACATCTCAGCAAATCACATGTCTCATGGAAACACAACTCATTTCTTAGGAAAACAAATCCATCTTCATCCTATTCCACTGGCAAAGGAAGCCCAAATCCTCACCAGTGCAATTCATCAGTGCTACTAGCTCTAGAAGAAAATTTGGAAATCAAAAGCAGCCAAAATTTGGTCACCAAGAAAACCTTAGTCAAGAGCACTGTTATTAGCCGGCCTGCGTCTTTGATGCCAATTGATCCCTTTGTTTTGTGTTATGGATTGTTTGTTGCAGACATACTGTTGGTCCTTTTTCATATCCTTACCTACTAACTTCCACTGTTCTCTTTTAGGTGCTGCTCTGAAAAAGGATAACACAGTAATGGTTGTGTTAGATTTCTCATCTTTGAAGGGGTGTTGGTGAATGATGGGATTTCAAAATATCAATACTCGGTTTTGTATTCTTCTTTTGATGATGTTGTGAGCATGGTTATTTGTTTAGGTTGGAATGGTTTCTTAGCTAAGTTAGATATTAAGCATGCTTCTATATTGTGCCCTTCACCATTTATCTTTGATATTTTTTCAGACTTGTTGAATTGGATCCTTTACCAACTCGCTTTTTTAAGAAATTTATTACATTACCTAGACAATTTCATAACAGGTGGAAGGACAAAAAAGAAGTTTCTTACAACATTACAAATAATTAAAGATGTCTTCTCAGCACTCAATGTCCTTTGCTTGCAAAGTTGTTAATTGTGGTTGCATGTTCTTAAGGCGCCTGAAGATCTTTCCACATTTGTGAGTAGTTTGTTCCACCACATTAACTACTTCCAAATCACGAAAGGACATAGCATGGTGGTGTAGTTCTTGCCAACTATTAATGGTGTGGCTATGGACAGTTAGAATAAGTTCTTCCTCCATTTAAAATTTATTTACAGATGCGTCTTACATAGGTTTCGGTGGTTTCTTTGATGGTTCGTGGTTCTCCATTAAGTTTAATAGGAAGCGTCACAATATTTTCTTTTTGGATATTTTGACTATTGTGTTTGTCTTGTTCACAGACAATGAGGCATTGGTGCATATTTGGAACACAGGTTCTGTAAATACAAGCAAATTACGAGGTTAATTAGAAAATTGTTCTTTAACGCTCAAAATAACATTAATTCGCTATTTCGCAGGTGTGAGAAATATTTATGCTGATTTGCTTTCCCGTTTGCAGGTGTCAAAATTTTAAGACTTGTGTCCAAAAGCAGACAAGCTATACCCATACCACTTCCTCCAGCAATGTCAGATCTCTTACTGGGCGATTGAAAATTAACTTAAATTCAGCGCTTTTAGCAAACACCCAGTTAACTTATAGCTCTGGTTTCCGGGCATACAAAAAAATCTGCTATAAACTATCAACACCTTTATTTCCACTTCAGGAATGAACTTGAAACTCTTTGATACCTCCCTTGTGTCAATGTTCAAGTAAAAACCATGAAAGTTTATATTGCTGGAGTCCAATATGACAGTGTTGTTAATGGTCATAACATAATGCCATTTTTTTAAAAAAGAAACCAGTCTAAAAGAAACCTTAGGCTTAGAAAGTCAAAGTCTCCAACTTTAAGAAACTAATTTACATAAAACAGAAAAAAGGGAGACAGAATAAAAAGATTTTTTTTTTAAGGTGGATATTTAAACATCTATTTATAGCAAACTAATGTATATATTACCTTATCTTAAACAAATCAAAAATGTTCTCAAAAAAGCATTGTAAATAAAAGATTTTTTTAAAGAAATTTTTCAGACTCAAATAAGGAAAATTAAGAAACTTTCAGACTCAAATTATCAAAATTTTAAACTCCAGGCTCAACCAAATGCTTGGAAAGAAGTTTGCCTAACATTCCTTTACTTTGCCTTCCAATTACTCCAGCTCATCTGTTAGAAATTTTGTTGTTCTAGGGGATAGCCAATTTCCTAACTGCGATAAAGCTATGTGACATTACTTAGTATTACTGGCATTTTCGGCTATTGTCAATATCAGAGTACATCTCTCCTACCAAACACAAATAGGATCCTCTCACACCCTTATCACAGCATGATTTTAGTTCATAGGACAGTAACATTCTTTACATTTTATTTTACACTTTACATCAAAGTTGAAAAACTCCATTTAGAGTCTGTAAGAGCCTGTAAGGTTGGTTTAGCCAGATAATATTAGTACCATGCTTATTGTATCCCTAAAATGCAGCGCTATGCTCAGGACATGTCAATGCGCCTGACGCTCAGGGCATATCGATGCACCTCATGCTCAGGGCATCTCAATTCTTTTATACACCTAATGCTCAGGGTATAAATGAAAGGACCAGTAATTAGCATGTGCCTGACGCTCACGACATGTCGAGGACATGACACTCAGGGCATCTCATCTGTCTCTAAGCCTGATGCTCACGAAGACGTCTTCTGATGCCCAGTATAGCATAATATTTTTGTGCATGTGACGAAGCATGAAGGAGGCACCTGCATTCCTACCCAATCCCAGACCTTCTATAAATAGTCCAACGCATACAGAACGTGTTGTATCTACTCATTCCTATAGAAATACATTGTTTCTATAAGTTCTTCTCTAGGAGATAGATGCTGTTTTATATAAGAATAGTGTTTTTTGATTTTGGCCTAACTATTCTAACTTTTTGACAAATATTATCTTCATTATTCTTTATAGTCTTACCATAACTGTGGCCTTAAAATATATAATGCCTTAATAAATAAACCTTGCTATAATTTGCTATAGCTAATGACAAGGTCGGCTACGTGTAATGGAATCATTGTTGCTTTGGACAAATAAAGAAGTTCAGTTTACTTGATCATCATCATTCATCATTCTCAGCCTAACGTCCGTTTTCCATGCTAGCATGGGTTGGACGGGGTATATTAATGACCCTCTTCCAATCTGATCTAGGCTGTGTTAGATCTAAACTCAACTTCCTCTGTATCAAGTCTGTCCTTATAACCCCCTGCCAAGTCTTTCTCAGTCTGCCTCTGGGCTTTGCCCCAGGAACTATCAAGTGTCTACACTTTCTTACCCAATTACCCCCCTCCATTCTTTCCAAGAGCCCCAGCCAATTCAATCTTTTTATCAGGATAACATCTTTAATTCTACGGATACTTAGCGTGCTTCTTAGCTCATCTGAACTCTTTCTGTCTCTCAGACTGGCGTTACACATCCACCTAACCATTCTCATATCATTCCTTTCTAAACGGTCAAGATCTTCCTGCTTCACTGCCCATGTCTCACTACCGTACAACATAACACTTCCTACACAGGCCTCATACAACCTACCTTTTAAATCAATTGACAAGGCTCTGCTAGTCAACAAAGGAAGTAACTTTCTGAACTTTTTCCAAGCAGAACCTATGTTCACCCTTAGCCCTTTCTCTTCCAGTCCTTTCTTCCACTTCTCAAACATGAAAAAGTAAGCTTTTAATTAAAATTTTGTATTTAAAACAAAAAGCTTGCCATATTTTTAGGATCTTGAAGGAATCCCAAGGTACTTTTACAAGTTGGACTGAGCTGAAAGATTTCAATAAAAAATTTTCAATGACATATTCACTTTTTGTTAAAAACTTTGTTTAACTTCAGGTATATAGCTTTTTAAATATTTATACTTCTTCTTGCTTGACTGCCATCTTGGGTATCTTTGACCTTTTTCTTTTTTTCCAGTCTTCTTTAGTAGCACGTGACCCTGTTACGTAATATTTATGTAGCGCTTTAAACCTTACTGACTGTTTTAGCCAGAACAGATACATTCGTGGGCAAAGTAAAACAAAAGCTCTTACGAACGATTGTTTTTTTTAAAAAAGGTAAAAATAATTCTGCATAGCTTCTCACACAGAGAAGCAATCAAATGAGATATTAAATGTGCATGATTTTTATTTCAAGAACTTTTGTTTATAACACAGGTTGTGCATGATTTTTATTTCAAAGCACTTTATTTAAGATACAGATCGTGAAGTTTACTGAACGTTCAACATGCTGAACATATCGAAAAGGGTAGAGGTAGGTTGTGGGAAGGGGCTGAACAGTCCCCTTTAAAGCTTGAATAGGGTTAAGGGCAGTTGCAGTGTTTATAATTGGTGACGGCTCCCTTAGCATTTGCCAACATATGGAAAAATGCATTTTAAAACGTAATACTGTTGGTATTTATTTGACGTGTTAAAATCGCAAATGAAAAATCCATAGGACTTTGTGCGATCACACATGCGTAAGAAAAGCTAAAGGCACTACAAAGAAAAAAAAGCAATTGTTTTTTCAGCGACATATGAATTAACATTTTTTTTGCGCCGCAACTACACCAGTAAAAACAATTTGTAACCACTTGTGGCTAAAGTAAATTATACCAAAAAATGCTATAATATATTTAATAAATTTTTTTTACTATTTACACATTTAACTACTTTTTTGTGTGTATTACTTTTTTCTGGTAAAAGAATGTTTTATTTATTTCATAGCTGGACCCTTTTTTTGTTTTGTTGAGTTCAAAAATTACTAAATAAATTTTGTCGACACGAAAAAACTTTAAAAACTGTGGCAGTACTCTAATAAATGTGGAAATTGTGACGACAGTTATTTGTTGATGCTAAAAATGCTGAATTATGTGAGTTTTGTTGGACATTAATGCATGATGTATGCTTTTGAAAGGTCTTATCATGGAGATGCAGAGTAGTTCGGAACCAAAAGGCCTGGGGACAAGGTTAACATACTGGTTGCCTCACATTTTCGTATCTAAACGTTTTTAGGACGAAACCAGCAGCGTTGATGTTTGTGCTATATATTTAAAAAATATCATAAGAAAACAAACTTTATTTAGACAGTAATTTCTGCCTCTTCCTGTGTTGTGGGATGAATTAAGGTAGTTTTCTTTTCTATTGATTTTTTAATATTTTTGAATATAGTATATCCATCTACTGAGTAACTTAGGTTCCCAATAATCCCCTTATACAATTGTTGGGAACAAGGTTGGCAATACTCATTTGAGCATCATACCCCCCCCCCCCAGGTCGACAGGTTATAGATCAGTAATTTTTACAACCTGTTTATTGAAATAATTTTTTTTCAATTTAAAATAAAAAAAATCATGCACACAGGTGCTGCTAATATATTATTTTTTTCGTTTTATTGCTTTGACAGCTGGTATATCATTTGGAATTATTTTTTAAATAATTAAAAATTGTTTGTACAGAGATTGATTTGGAAAATGTGTTGAATTTTTTTAACTTTAACTATTGCTGCCATTTTGTTTCTTTTATGATGTACTATAGGTGTGCAATGTTTGATTCAATTTGAACAATCCTGACAAAAGTTATAAAGGAGGCGGAATTCCCCCCATCATTATATGTTCAAAATACCCAAGACCGGATAGGGTTAACGCAATGTATGTAAAATTCATATTTTAAGAAAAAAATATTCTTTAAAGATTTAAACTCAGCTTTTTTTAATGGCTTTATACATTTATACTTTGATCAATGTTGTTTATAAATTGGATGAACTCCACACTATGATCCATTATGAAAGATCATTCCTAGCATATGTTGGTAAAAATTGGTAAAAATGACAGCCATAGTTTAATAATTAAGAAAAAATAAAAGGAGTTTGAAAGTTAAAAAGTATTTATTAGTTAAGCTTTTCTTACACTAAGTACATCTTCAGACTATATAAACAAACACTATATAAACGTTTAAATATAAAAGTTTTAATATGTTCAAATGTTTCACTAAAACTCCACCCATGAACTGCCATTGCAATTTATTGCATGATTTTGACAGTAAAAAACGCACAACAGAAGTAACTTTGTGTTGTTGGATACATGTTATTACAGAATAATAATTGATAAGGATGAGCATCTGTAGCAGTGTTTCTGCTCTTTATAAATGTATGAAGAAAGTCCTGACTATAATAAATCGATCAAAGTTTCCCTATGAACTAAATGTTTTAACTTACTCAAGTCAGGCTTCTTGAAATACCCAACTGTACCTCATGATGTTGATTTTGCAGAAAGCTTCAGTAACTGTTGTGTTACTTTTTGATGTTTCTTTGTTGAAACATTTTGCCGTTTTTTTTATGGAAAAATTTATTGCGTGTACATTATAAAATATCTAAATTTTTTATCACCATAGTTCTTTAGCTATCTTTAACTATCTTTTTTTGTACTCTTCCACTTTGAAACTCTTAGTATAAATTATACAATAATCGTGGTCATACATTTCAGAAAATAGAAAAACTATTATTTCCAGTTCAGTCACTTTTAGATCTCAAGACTTTCAGAAAAGACGTAACTTGTTCTTTATTTTGAAAAAAAAGGATAATGTGATCAGATTTTTCTTAAGCCGTGATTTGGGACAAAATGCACTTGAGCAAAACAAATGCTCTGAATGACCTGATCATATGCTTAAAATCCAAATCAAAGTAATTTGCTGTTAACAAACGGGTACAGAGCTATCAAGGTTAAAAGATTTTATTTTAAGTCATTAAAATGACAATTTTGATTTTAAACTTGTGTGTAGTAGATGAAATATCAAAGGACCCCTTTTGTGAAAGTTACACACAGAAAAACAAAGGTACCATTATATCTATCCAAGATTAATAATAGGCCTGATTAATGTCAAATTTAGGAATAATTTTAAAACACTTGTTATTGCTTTTAAATAGTTTACAACATATTTCATTGACACAGTGAGCTGAATAAATATTTTATTTTCTCCTATTTTTAGGGAATTCAACATGTCAAAAAGTACCACACTGTTTACTTTATGGATCTCTGGTATTTGTCACATAAAATTATGATTGCGTTGGTAATTAAGTTGTTCATGACAGAACTTTCTTGTTCTGATGTCACAGAGTGCAATAAAGGTAAACATTATATTATATATAGGGATATATCTAGGTAGTAAATTCTATTTTTAGCTCATTTTTTCTGTGATCCATCTACACTACTATACTGTAAAGCATCATGGTAGAGTGGTTGAAGTTCATATTCACTACATCTTTTGTGTGTAATAATTTTCTTTACTATTTCTCATAAAATATGGGCCTTAAGACGTACGAAGATGATTTTGTATTATTATCTAATTTGCTGAGTGTAAAGAAATTTCTAGGTAAAAATGATTAATAAAGAAGAAAAGCTCAAGTTTTTTACTACTTCATGATTTTTTATCTACTTCTATTTTAAAAGAAACTTTAACTCAACTATATTGAAAGGTTGTGCAGAGTTTTTATGTTTTCTAACAATAGTTTTTTTTAAAGCCTTAAAAATTCATCATTATCTGGAAAACAATATTTCCAAAAAAATCTCTTGTCCATCATCATCATCATCATTCTTGGCTTAACGTCCGTTTTCCATGCTAGCATGGGTTGGACGGGGTATATTAATGACCCTCTTCCAATCTGATCTAGACTGTGTTAGATCTAAACTCAACTTCCTCTGTATAAAGTCTGTCCTTATAACCTCCTGCCAAGTCTTTCTCGGTCTGCCTCTGGGCTTTGCCCCAGGAACTATCAAGTCTCTACACTTTCTTACCCAATTATCCTCCTCCATTCTTGCCCCAGCCAATTTAATCTTCTTATCTGGATAACATCTTTAATGCTACGGAGACTTAGACTGCTTCTTAGCTCATCTGAACTCTTTCTGTCTCTCAGACTGGCTTTACACATCCACCTAACCATTCTCAATCATTCCTTTCTAAACGGTCAAGATCTTCCTGCTTCACTGCCCATGTCTCACTACCGTCCAACATAACACTTCTTACACAGGCCTCATACAACTTACCTTTTGCCTCAATTGACAGGACTCTGCTAGTCAACAAAGGAAGTAACTCTCTGAACCTTTTCCAAGCAGAACCTATCCTGCAAGTGACACTTCTTCCAACACCCCCTTCACTGCCCAACATATCACCTAAGTAACAGAAGTTCTCAACTATCTCTAACGAGCCACTGTTGTACATCATTAAAGCTGGAAATACTTCATTCTCTATAATCTCACCTTTGCAACGCTTGCATACAAACTGAATGTCAGCTCTTAACCTTCCACTAATACTACTGCACTTCTTATGTACCCAATACTTGCAAGTCTGACAAAAAATTGAGTTACTACCAACCCCTTTCCTGCAAACTCCACAAGGCCACTTTCCAACTACAAGGTCACACTTGGCTGCAATGCTACTAATCATGACTTTAGACTTTGCTGTGTTTACCTTTAGCCCTTTCTCTTCTAGTCCTTTCTTCCATTTCTCAAACTTTTCAACTAGTTCTTGCATCGACTCTGCTATGAGAACCAAATCATCTGCATACAATAACTCCCATGGACAACCCGTTCTGAACTTCATCGACAGCGCTTCTAAGACTAGATTATAAATAAATATGACACGACTTCTAGCATTGCTGTACATAGACTGTACCATCGTAACTAGCCACTCATCCACACCTAATTTTCTCATAGCCCACCAAATAACTTTACGTGGCACTCTATCAAAAGCTTTCTCTAAATCTACAAAGGCAAAATAGAGATTCTTTCCTTTTCCTTGTCCCGCATTGACTAATTAATTTTTTTTAAATGTAAATAATTAACAGTTTTTGGCTTACATTACCTTGTTGTATACCTAGGTTTCTTTCTTGTGTTTGTGTGCTTCGGAAGCTTGGAATATCGCAAAGATCTGTACAAACCTTGAAACATGCCATAAGTTTGCAAAAAAACTTATAAAATGACCATTTCAAGTAAAACTATTAGTGAAGAGCTCTTTATTGTAAGAACTAGTCGATAAGGCCCGTGGAGAAATCCACTTAGGCAGATGGGTAATGGAAAAATAGGTTGTTTTAGATGTTTCGCTGAAGGCAGCAGTGAAGATCCCAAAAAAATTAGAGAAATTTATTTTATTCTTTTATTGTATTGTGTAGAGGTTTAAACGCTGATTAAAATAATATATAGGATGATATGTTTTCGAGGAACGCAAAAGCAGATATAAGGGTTTAAAAATTGTGCTGACGTCAACAAAGGCCCGTGAAAACACAAAACATTTTTTTTTGAAATTTATATACCTGTTGCCTTTCTCGTATAGATCTTGAAACGCTGATCAAGAAAATGTATAGGATCATGTACTTTTGACAAACGGTTGCAGAGATATTAGAGTTTGAAGGTTTTTTAATGACGTCATCAACCCGTCCATTCCGACACGGATTTGGGGACCTAGGTTTGGGAAACTTACCCAAATTGGTCCCAGGTGGTCCCTAGTTACCCACGCGGTGAAAAATCATTGACGTCACCACCTCGTTTCCAAGTTATTTGGCCTCAAAGTTTTAAGTGCACTGTAATGGCTTCACTAATCTTAATTAACTTTCCTTTGACGTCAATACTATTTAAACGTTAAAGTTTGGTACATTACAGAACAATTTTATAGGCGATGTTTTATAGAATTTGTTAAAAAAAATTGTAAAGAATATAATACACTTTGCAAAAGTCACAGACAGAACTGGCGTATTCTTATATAGATAGTGTGTGATTAATAGCACAGAAATATACCTTTATTTTTACTAGCCTAAAAAGCAAACACACATCTTTCATGTATACACGTAATTAGTAAAAAAAGCTGATAAAATATTATGAAAAGGCTGTTCTTGATTTGAAATTGGAGAAAAATATTGGTGACACCAATCAAGTTAACCTTTTGGTTAAGCATTAAAGTGTATTGTCTTTTTTTTTGTTTGCAAATGTGAAATGTTGTGGTACAATGAAATTCTTGAATATGATATGCAACAGTGTGTTTGACCTTGGGACTCAAAATATTATGTAACAAGAATGTGGCAAGTGGTACTCATTTTTTGTAGGGAGTATTATGATGAGAGGATTGGTTTGCAAAATAGGAAATTTAGACAGTACATGATTTTTTAGTATATAATTCCTAATTTAAATAAAAATATTTTCCACAGAGATTTAAACCTTTTTTTATTTAGGTGGAGTACTTGAGGTTGTTTATTGCACACATCAAAAGGAACAGTTAGTGATTTGAACTGTTAATTTTTATCGTAATGGTAACCACATTTGTTATGTCATGGTTGTTTCCTGGAAACATAAAAATAGTGTAATTATGTTGTGGGTCTGGAGTTTATTAATGTTGTCTTGTTGTTTCTTTAACAACTAACATTATCAGAGAGAAACTAGCTAAAAAATCATTTTTCTGTCTTGCTGATTATATACATTCCATTTAATTAACTTTTTTTCTTCCATATGATGCTCATAAGAACCAAATTGTTTACACAATATTAAAATGGTTTCGTGAAATTTGAAATTTTTCGCTGACTATACAAAAGTTGTTTATATCCTGTAATAATTAAATTAAATTAATTTCTTTCAGCACTTAGCAGTTTTTAATTATGCAAAACTGCATGTAGAATTAGTTTTAAGAAAGACCAGGGCAATTTTAAAAATTCATTGTTTAAATTAAATCAAATGTCACATGTGGCATTTATTAACTTTTATCCACTAACGCAGGAAACTTTACTTTAGTTTTAATTTAAATTTTTTTTTAATTTTTATCTTGCATAAATTTTCTTCATAAAAAGGTGGTATAATGCTAAAAGAATCAATTTCTAAACGTTTTTTTAGAAAAAATTTCACCGGCCTCCAGAAAACATGTAAATACAATTAATAGAAATTATTTTTGCTGCTTTATTCTGTTTTTTCTTTCTCACAATAGCAACTTGACACAATTAAAATTTGGGCAGTCAATGTACACTTACTTATTTAGACGTAGCATGGTGCCAGACTGGGTGTGTCTTAACAGTTAAAAAGCTTTGGTTCAAAAGTGAAGAAATAATTTATGATGCATATATAAAGCAGATTAAAGAATGACGTCAAAATTTTGCTTAAACATTATTCTAAGAAAATATCCAACATGTGTCAAAGCATGTTATTTAATTGGATCACCCATCAGAAGAGGTAATGTAATTGTTGGAAATTATGTCTGCATTTTTTACTGCATGATGATGTTGTTGTTGGAATTATACACAAAAGAAAATTCTGCTTGCCACATGATTTTCTAAATAATGACGTTTTAAATGTTTGATAACATTTTTCATTGGAATTTTATTTTTGCTGTAAAAGAAGATACTATAATGTTTTTTATTTCAATATAATTTTTATGATGTCATTACTTGCATTAATGACTTTAATTGTTGCAATCATGTAGATACAATAAGGAGCTTCCAAACTATGAAAGCTTGACTAATTATGTTTTAATTGTCAAATTTAATTATGTTTGACAATAACTATATAACATTTCTTTTGTAGAAAATTACTATAGTTTCAATAACAGTGATCAACAGTGAAGAAGAATATTTTTAAATTTTAAATTTTTACAGTGTCTATGGTGAGTATGGTATTTCTTCTTTTTCATTCTTATTTCATTTGTATTATTTTTCCTCTGATAAATTGTTTACAATGTTTCATTTTAATTTTCTAACTTCAACCTGCTAAATTTTTAATAACAACTTTTATCCATCTCTTAAAATAAAAGCGAACTGAAATTTATCTATAAAACCACTGATATAATCATTTATTTTTTATGCTTTTTGGTATATGCAGATAAAAAATTTTGCTACACCTGGTGGAATGAAAACAACAGAAAAAAACAGACAATAGGAAGTGTAGTGTTACTAGGAAGCATAAATACTGTGGTAACTTCACAAGTGCTGTAAATTTTTTATCCTTTAAAAAGTGCTGTTTATTAGTAGATGTTGGCAAAAAAAAAGACCCCAAAACGATTTGAATAATTTAATAAGCATAACAAGATTTGATCTATATCTTTGCACTGAGATTGTTGCAATACACTGCTCTTGTAAAAACTCTTTAAAAAATAAAATTTTTAAAGTAAAAAATTGTAGTTAAAAGAAGTTTAATTTATTTATAAAATTTTACTGATAAAATGTTTATTTGCATAATATTTCACTTAGGAATGTAGTTATCTACAGTTTCTATCTGAAAGATAGTGATAAGCTATAAAATCATTAAATATCAAAATCTTTAAATTAACGTTAACAAAGGAATGAGGAAGTAAACTAAATTAAAAGTAGATACATATTAAAAAAAAGTTTATGTTGATATATATTTATATATATGCGTAAAAAAAAATTGCTACAATGACAAAGCTAAAAATTAATTGATATCTGAGGTGGGTTGAAATAATTAACTTTAACTATTCCAGTTATGTTCATTAATACTAAAATTGTTTCCTGTGGCTATTTTTATTTATGACTTACATTTCTCTCAAGTAGATAATTTCCTTTTTTACAAGCAGAGCCTTTTTCTTTAAAATTGCAAGATTGCAACATAATTTTATTAAGGTTCACCACAATATTTGTGCATACTTTCCCTTTCTAACTGTATGTGTGCTATTTCTTTTTAAGAGAAAAAACTAAATGAGCCGATACAAAAGTTATTATGACATCATGTATATCCTGCTCGGTGTTGTGCTTCTTTCAACAATATTTGCACAAGGTTAGTAGATTTTGAAGTCTTAAAAAAGTAGATAATAAACAAAAAAGGTTGCTTAATACTGTGAAATACTTCTACAAGACTAAAGTTTGTCTTAAGCCTTAAAGTTTGTTTCAGGCCCTAAAGTTTGCCTCATACCTTAAAGTTTGTCTTAGGCTTTTAGGTTTACATGCATCTGTAAGGAATTTTTTGGCTAACAGAAATTAATAATTTCTTCCGTGTGGAAATAGAGTTAGTCGTTAAAGTGTTAATGTTTGGTTATGTTTGGTTATTTTTAGACAGGAATCAGGCCTGCTACGTAACCTGAGCCCAGAACACATCTCTAGGGCCAAACATTACCAGTAGTTATGCTGCTCTATATCAAACCAAATAAAACTAAAGCCTAACAGTTAGCTCTGTTATGTTGTTATTATAGGCTTGCAGGTAAACAATCGAGAAACTGAAGTATTTATTGAAGGTGAATTTAAACAATTGTCCTGGTCATTTAGTGAAGATGTAACTGTAAAGTATTATTATAATGGAAGCGTTTCAAATTTTAACAATAACATCGAGTCAAAGTACAGTCAGAGACGTGCTCGATTAATTTTTTCTAATGTGGAACTTTCACAAGCTGGAATATACACATGTGTTGGGACAAGCAAACGCACTCAAGAATCTGTGAATGGAAGTATTTCACTTACTGTTAAGAAAAGTAAGATAGAAATAAATTTTATTCGATATGCTTTGACATAGGTTTGGTTTTGTTGTAAATTCGAATATTTAAAAGAATTGTTTTTTTTAAAACTGCTGTGTAATTTTACACAATTTTGATTTTTTTTTTGAGTTAAGTCATTTTTAGGGAGTTTTTTTCAGATGGTTGTATTTTTAATACAAGCCGTTAAGAAACGCTTTTGTTGTTTTCTATTTTAATTTAAAATTACTTTTTAAGGTATCCCGCCAAATGTAACCAGTGTCTTTGAAGGAATTACTATAAAAGCAGGAAAGAGTCAAGTGTTCGAATGCATTGCTACATCATTACCACCTGTAATAACATATCAATGGAACATAGGACATATTCAAGTGAGAAATGAACCACGTTTCACTGAAGTCAATGGTGCAGTCTTTAAAATACTAAATATGACAAAGAGTATGGAAGGCAATTATTCCTGTACAGCAGAAAACTCTATCTATCAGTTAGGTCATTCCAACACTTTCAGGATAACATTTAAAGAAGGTAAGATTTTAAGGTGACATGGACAAAGAATTGTTTTTGTTGTCCTGGGAGTAAGAGTTTTATCAGTGACTTTTGGTCATGCTCGTTTGTTAAAAATGCTCCAATTCTTAATCAAACAGTGGCAGGTGCATATATTTCTTAGTGCTGCCTGAATGGTTTTTTCAAATGCCTATATCTATGCATGTTGCATTTATATAAAACAAATATTGGATTGAATTTTTGGATGAACAGAAATATTTCACAGGGTAAATTTGCTATCATAAAAAATAAAATATAATAAAAATAAACAAACTACTTTAATGTTTTTTGTTTTTGTTTAACTTCTTAGAGGCAGGATAATCGTCGCCTTTAAGAAGTTAATTTAAGCAAAATATCTGTTTCCAACTCTACTTCAAAACTTGTGTGCAACAATGTTATTTTTAAAAAAAAGTTTAAAAACATAGCTTTTTATGTTTTTAATTTAGATATTGTGGGGCCAATTCACAATTTAATGTCTATGGCTGTTGTGGGTTTTGAATCTAGCCAACATTTATTGAATTGGTCAGTTCCAATGGATCTAAATGAAAACCTGGAAAGTGAATTACAATATTCAGTTCGATATTGTAATGCTAGTTATTGTGAAAACAAAGTTACAGATGTTACTGAGATGCTTTTGATGGATTTGCAACCAGATATGGAATATAATTTTACTGTTGCTGCTCTTGATAAAAATCTAAAGGCTGGGCATTCTGTTTCTGATACATTTAAAACCTTATTGTGCACTAGCATGCAATTGAAATGTCAAAGTAATGATATGTGTTTTCCACGAAATGCATCCTGTAATGGAGTTGTTGACTGTCTAGATCAATCTGACGAAATGTCTCTGTTTGGATGCAGTAAGTACATATTCTCTTTAGTTCAATTGTCATTGCTGTATAGTCTGTTTTACTGAATAATAGTTATAATGTGTTTTAAACAAGAAATAACTGAAACGAAAAATTAACTTGGATGCATCTCAATGTTTTCTTTTTGTTCTTTTTCTTGGTAAACCTAACGAGAATGTATATATTTGTATATCTATTTTTTGATTTAATATATATTACTTAATTTTTGTTTTTTTAATTGCAGAGCCACCCATGGGTGCTGTGAATATTTCAATTGAAACACAATCTGCCACAAGTATACGTGTGAAATTTACAAAATTACCGTCAACAGAGCATGTTACAAAGTATGATTTAGTTCTCAGTGATGGAACAACCAAAAGGGAAAAAAATATTTCTGAATCAGAAATACCAAGTGTTGATTTTTCCTCTCTTCAATCTTTCACCATGTACACTATTTCCATTACACCAGTAAATCTGGCTGGTCGTGGTAATTCAAGCTATATAAATGCAACTACGTTATTGGGTAAATTATTATGTGCTAAAATTTTTGCAATTATTTTTTTTAGTACAAAAGTTTTTAGCTCAAATTAATGTTATGAAAAACATTGTGGGCTGATGACAGTCTAAGTTATTCTTTATGAATGTAAGGTTTTATGTATTTTGTGTGTTTGAATAAATTGCCTTAGATATGGGAATCTCACTACCTTAAAAAATAAGCAGATTTCTTTGTGGAAAGAAAAGGGTAAAGTATTAGGGTGCAAGTAACAGTTCTTTGGTTATGTTTTTTACAGCTGAACCTGACCAGATAAGAAATCTGAAGACTTTGTTTCCGGGTCGTAATTTTATTACGATAACATGGACTCCTTCAAATGGAAAGTTGATTCGAAAGCAGATCATTGAAGTAAAACCAGCAAGTACCAATAATGTAACCAGAATCGAAGTTATGAGTAATGTTTCAAGATACCGGATATTTCCTTTAATTCCAGACACAGCATATCAAATTGAAGTTTTTGCTGTAAATGACGCAGGAAGGGGACCACCTCGTACATTAAACTTTCAGAAAACAAGTTAGTTTTTTTAACAGAATTTTAGATGAATACACAATGTGTCACAAACTTAAAAAAGGAACTAGATATTTTTATGTTGTAATCCACTTATTAAAGTACTATTATTTTCTTAGCTTTGCACTCTTGGGCATTTATGTTGGCAACACATTTTTATTTTATTGTTTTATAAAGTTTGATTAAAACAAAAGCTAAATGAAATTAACATGATGATTTATGATGCTCCAAAAAAACAAGTTTTAAACAGAAAATCATTTGATATTTTTAGGCAAAAATGTTTGTCCTGGATCAGACTGGTACCACATACCTGGACCTCCCAGTGGAATTTGTCTTTATGTTGGTAACAATCAAGGTAATGGAGTCACAAAGACACAAGCAGAACATAATTGTATGGAGCTGACTAACTCCACAGTTGCACAATTGACTGTCCTAGAGATTCCTATTTTCAATAATATACTCAGGTATGGATTTTTGTCAATAATTCTTGTTATTATGGTAGTAATGCTTTATTTATTTAAAATTTTGAGTGTTATTTTAAAATTGTGCTGATTTGAAAATTTTTTGACATGTTCGACAGTTCTTAATGCTTATTTGATTATTTTACAGTCTTTCTTGCTAACTGCAACCAGGGACATCACTAATGAGACACTGCATTAAAAATTTTTTTCGAGGCCAGTAAACTCTCACCCCCATTTCAATGTGGTTCCTAACAACGTTAAAAGAGGAGAAGAGGGTGGCACAGTATCCTAAAAAAAAAAAAATTACAATATGTCTTGATTGTAGTCTTTCAAGTTGTTTTTTTAAATGACACTTCAATACGACACAACCATATACAAACCGTTTTTCATAATTAAATTGCTTTTTATTTTATACATAAACATATATATATATATATAAACATATATATATATATATATATATATATATATATATATATATATATATATATATATATATATATATATATATATATATATATATATATATATATATATATATATATATATATATATATATATATATATATATATATATATATATATATATATATATATATATATATATATATATATATATATATATATATATCCATTTGTGGCAAATGGACCTCCCCAAAAAAATATGCGTTTTACAGTCGATGAATATTAAAATACTATCTTTTGCGAAGTAGAAATTAGAAAAAATAGAAAAATCTTACCCCTGGCAAATGAACTTCCAAATTGAACCATTTCGCAACTAATCAACGTAAATGGAGAATTTCCAAGATAAAAACGCTGTATTTTTCGCGTCTTTATCACAAAACCCTATTTTCTTTCTACTAAGTTGAAATTCGATTGTTTATATTTTTAATTTCCTGCGAGAGATAAACCAGATTGCATTCTCGTAGGAGATATAGGTATCGAAAAAAGTTGTTTTATACTTCTATTTTGTTTCATACTACGATTATCTTCGAATTATACATTAACAAAGTTATGTTTTTACAGAAGATAATAAAAAGGAGAGGGTTCATTGCTGCTTTCTCAAAAAAATTAGTGTTTGTCAATTTTACCCACCCCCTGGTAACTTAATTAGGATTAATGATGCCCAACTAGATGAACTTAAAAAATGTCGCTCCCCGTGAAAACATTCTACGCGACGCAATTACACACTGTGATATAAAAAACTATTTTGAACTCAGTGCCATTAAACGAATGTACATTTTCTACTTTTTTACTCTAAACATGTTTGTTTGTAAACTCCCACTATAAACTGCACATGTATGCATCAGGCAAACAGAAAGATGCAGAGTTTTCATATCTTTTTTACAAAAATAAAGTATATTTATATAGTATATCCCTAAATATATTTAGGGATATAATGTTTTATTTTGTGGAACATGGTATAAAAAGAGGTCTTTTAATGCATTTTTCTGTTTAACATTATTGTTTAGAGAAAGGACTATGAAAAAAGCATATATTGGTTTAACATATCAAGGAAATGAATTTGTTTGGGATAATGGCAGCCCCTATAGATTACAACCAGTTTTTCCTTTGACCTTTGAAGCAAACAAAGCATGTGTAGTTTTTGAAAGCAAGCAATTACCCCCGCGATTACTACCTGTCGATTGTGCATGTGGTACAAAGGATAGTTGTAATGGCAATGCATATGGTTATGTATGTAAGAGAAACGAAGGTATTTTTGTTTTTAAATTTTTATGAGAAATGTGTTTTCGAGAACACATTCAACACTCAACATTGGACTTTCAGACTATATTTTGTATACTATTTTTTGTGTGTACTTTTACAAATTAGAACCATTTAAAATTAAATTGGTCACCCGAGGATGGAATGCATTGACCATTGAATGGCCAATAACAAGTCTTGATGGAGTGCGACCATTTCAAGTGTCAGTAAATGGTGTGATAATAAAAAATGTAGCAGAAAACATGGCAAATGTTACTGGCTTAGATGAAAATACAACGTATGCTATTCAAGTTCGGGAAAATTTTATGGGCTTTGGACCTTGGTTTGAAACAGCGATGCTGAAAACCAGGACATTTGGTATGAGTATGTTTTTTTTATTACTAACGATGCGTAGATGGCCTTATATTATTTGAAAATCCATAATGCTCATAATGCATACATATCTATTAAGAAAGGCAAGGCAATGCAACTATCTTATAATGTTACTAAATATTATAAACTAGTTGTATTGCTTGTGGTAACAAATTATCAGTACTAAAGTATAAAATATAAAATCAGTACTAAAGTATAATATATATATATATATTATACTTTAGTACTGATTTTATATTTATACATTCAAAGCAAAAACAATTAAAATTAAATTTTCTATTGGATGAACGCTAAACAGTTAAACAGTAAAGAAAATAACAAAAACAAAAGAACAGAACAATAAAATTAGACTTTTGCGTTATAAATTTTAGTTGATGTGGATTGAGTTTTGTTAAGACATAATTTTATTTGTAAGAAACTGACATAAAACTTCATGATCATTAAAACCCATTTGAGCTATGTAAGTAAATCCCCCCCCCCCCACCCCCATCCTTCACAGGACACTTGTTAATAGCAGTACCATTAAGAACTAAATAGGTTATCCTGGGTAAATACTTGTACTAAATAAATAAAATAAATATATCGCAAGTAAATATAAAATATTCCTATATTCCTATTTGTCTTTTTTAGTCACACCAAGCATGCCACAGAATATTAGCATTATGGTCACATACATGAATAATATAAGTACTGTTAAAATATCGTGGCAACTCGGAATGTTAGGTGACAGTCAAAAAGAGAATGTGTACTTACTTGTCAATGTAACAACAGTGGCAGGAGACGCTGTCAGAAGTTTAAAGACAATGAAGAATCCTGTAGTCTTGTCAGATATGATGTTACGAAAAAATTATTCCTACAATTTGCAATTTTTTGACAATGTCGAAAAACGATACAGTGATGTTGTAATGGGGCAATTTGAAATTAGAGAAGGAGGTATAAATAGAAAGTGTTGTGTGTGATAACAAATGTCTAACACAAAATACAGAGTTTTTAATAATTTTCCATGCATTTTAGAAAAAATTGGTCCTGTTATGAACCTTACCCATTTTGTTGTTCTAAGTTATGAGTCGGAACATCAGAAGTTATCTTGGTCTCCTCCTAACAAATCAAGTACCATGTTTCAGTACAAGGTTACCTATTGTATTTACAAAAATGTTACAACAAACATGTATTGTGAAGATGTAATAACCAACAAAACAATGATTACTCTTACTAACCTGACGAGCTCAACAAAGTATGTTTATTATGTCGAAGCCATGACAATGGAGGGATCTGTTAGCGAAAAAGCAACCGGAAGCTTCACAACATTGCTGTGTAACTCGAATGAATTTAAATGCAACACTGGAAAGACATGTATTTCTAGGGAAAAACTTTGCGATCGTGTCTCAGATTGTCTTGATAGTTTCGATGAAATGTATATGTACGCGAAATGCAGTAAGTTTTTCACATTTGCCTTAAACTTGTAAAAAATTACCATGCAAAATTACTGTTTCAAAATATAACTTTCCAACATTTAATGTTTTCACTACTTTTTTTATTTTAAGTTTCCCTGCATGTAAACAACCCAAAAACAAGCAAATTGTTTGGATAAATATTGCAAATTTTCAAATTTTTATGCAGTATTTAAAGACAGAGAAAAACAGCAACAAAAAAACTCCTGAAAATAAGGATGCCTTAAGATGCATATCAAATCTGCCCAAATTATTCTGTAAACTTATAGTTGAGGTTATTCTTCTTCCTGTTGCTAAATTATCTGTTGGTACATGATTTAGATCACACAAGTGCTGTGCAGAATTTGACAACATCACCAATATTAAACATGGAATCAACTGCGCAACACATCATGTGGAATGCACCTATTATCCTAAACAAAAACAGCATCTTAACTTTGACATTTTTCGTGAGATATTGTGAAATCAACATGACACAGATGATGCGCTGTCAAAATGTTTCAGTGGTTGGCAAGACAGAAGTTAATGTTACTGGATTAACACCTGGAAGAATGTATTGGTATTCTGTAAAAGTTGTTACACCAAGGAATGAAAGTAGTGTTGCTGCAAATTCTTCATTTTCAACACTTCTGTGCAATTCCCTGCAATGGCAATGTACAAGTGGTAGTGTGAGCTGTGTGGCAAAAAATCAACTTTGCAATAAGAATCTCGATTGCCAAGATGGTTCCGATGAAATGGAGATGGCGAATTGTAGTAAGTTATCCATAATTGTTGTGAATTCATTATGTCCTTGTGATTGAGTCTGAGAAATATCCTAGCGAAAGTAAATTATTCTTTAGAAAAACCAATGCCAATTAATTTTATGTTGATGCCATTTTCGGAATCAATCTATGTATCGTGGGATGCGCCAGCCCAAAACGAACGTATCACAGGATATGGTTTGATGTATACTGATGGAAACATGACAAGTAATGTCAGTGTGCCATATAACTACACCAGTCATACAATAAGAGGTTTGAAACGAAATACAACATATCATGTGACATTGTATGCAATGAATCCATCAGGTCAAAGCAATACGACAACAAAATATAAAACAACAAGTAAGTGCTTATTGTTATTAGAGCAACATGGACTCATTAAAAATACTGGTAATTTTTTAAAATGTTTTTCATTTGTAAAGAAGTCTTTATTAAATGACGGTGGGAAAATGTCTTAATCTTCTGCGTTGTTGCATTTCACAGTAGAGACTTGAAGTTGTTTGATTCTATTGTTTTGTACATTTCAAAACCATCATTGTTAGGTGTTTCTCCAGTTGTGACTTTTTTTTACTGATAAACGTTCCATATAACATAAAATTTAGTTAAATTGTTCAAAAAACTTCCAGCTTAAAGTCAAAATAGCTTTTTTTTTAAAAAAATAAATAAATTCGATGTAAGAAAACATTCAAATTTTATGTATTTATTCCTTCTTAGAATTCTGTAATGATACAGAGTTTCAGTGTATGGACTTCAGTTGTCTTGCACTTAACAAGACATGCAATAAAGTTGCTGACTGTGCAAAGAATGAAGATGAACTCCATAGTGTTGCAAATTGTTGTAAGTGATAAATGACTTTGTTGTTTCAACTTCTGTTATCCACTATCATAAAGCAGAAAATATTGTGTATATATACTTGTATTAAGAAATTTGTTTCCTTGTCACTCCCTGACTCTTCCATAAGATTACTTTCAAGCTAAAACATTTTTTTTTAATTAGCGCTACCCGCTCCATTGCAATTTACAATCCAACCTGCCTATGATGGATTTGACTTGATGATTGTAAAGCCCACTGAAGATGTTTTAAGAGTGAAACTGATAATCTATGGTGTAATGATGGAATTAGTTAGTCTAAATATGAATGAGTTAAATACAACCATTTCAAGACGTAATTCAAGCCTGTTTCTTCCTGGAATGATGTATTCTATTCAAGCAAGATCTATTAGTCTTGCTGGTAATGGTTCCAGTACGAAGATGAATTTTACAACTCGTAAGTGCTATGCTTGATTGATGGCTCTCTGTGAGGAAGCACAAATTAAAAAAATCTATTTATAATGGCTATTACGCATGGAAAGTCTTTGAGTTGCCTGGAAATTGAATATTTATGTGGAGAAACCTTGCAAAAATGGGAAACTACTGAAAAATAATTTTTCTGATTTTATTTTTTCATTAGGTTCAGTTAAAAATGTAATTAACTCCTGAAACATTTTTCTGAGAATTTTTGGAATTCTCTTTTGAAGAATAAGTTTCCATCCTGTCTATTAATAAAATGTTCATATAGCATTGATATTATAAAACAGTTTAAATAACAACCTTCTAAAGATTCGTGTGCTGCTATGTTGATTAAAATTAAATGCCTATTTTTTTTCTTAACATTTATGTTTTAAATTGTAACCTTATTAAATGACTTTTTTAGTTGGGCCAATTGTTAAGAAAGTCGTTTCATTCGTTGGCTCAACGTTGCAATCCATAGTTATTAAACTTGAAGGAACTGCTGGCGCTAGCTCAACATTGGTATCCTATCAAATCGAAATTTTAAATGGATCAACTAAAACTATTTTAAATGTAAGTGCAGTGGGTATAAGTGAGTATGAGATAAGGAATTTAAATCACAGTACGACGTACAAGATTCGATATCGTGCTGAAGATGGCGATGGATATAGTGTATACAGCGATTTTGGAGAATATGCAACGCAAAGATTAGGTACGCAAGTTAATTTTGTCCAACTAAAACTGTTTTACTTTATGATTTTGTGTCGGTGTTTAGGTTTTAACATAATGGTGTTTTATAAAAGTTAATACATCGATTAAACTTTTCTTAACCGAAGTTTAAGTAAGATATATGGGAAAAGTTATAAAACAATATTGAAAAACCTGTGTTTCCCATAAAGCAGATAGACATAAAGAAGTGATTTTTCTAACCTGTCCGTCTTAATGGAATACTCAATGTAAAAATGTTAAATTATTAAAGTAAGCAATCTTGCTTCATAAAATAAAAATTAATAAAAAAATTATATGTATATGTTTTCGGATCTTTTAAATATTTTTTTGAAACGTTAGATTTTTACTTTTTGTATTTTGGCAAATAGACATTGAAAAGAGATACCAGATTGTATATTCAAGTGTCATCAAATCAAATGCTGTTATTTTTTATATTAATTTATTGTTGTTTCTCTTAACGTTTTGTTTTCAAAAAATGAATAGTGCAATTTTTTCTTCATAGAAAAACCTCCACCTGTGACAGGATTAAAATTAGGAAGAATTAGTTGGAATTTTTTTGATATTTCATGGATTCTGTCTACTGGCGATCTGATTCAAAAGCAGATCATTTATTATAGCGATGAGTTTAACCAAACTGTTTCAATCGAATTGAACAAAAATGTCACCAGTTATCGTTTGCACTCTTTGAAGCAAAACACAACATATTTTGTTGAACTTGTAGCTGTGAATGATGCAGGTCGGAGTATCAAAGAAAATCTAGGGTTAACAACTACAGGTAAAATCCAATCCGAACATAGTTCCTACTAAAAACATCTTCTTACGTGTTCATTTTACAATTAATTGACATCACACTGTTTTCTTTAGATCCCAATTTATGCCCTGGCTTTGATTGGAAATATTTTAATCAAAGTTGTTATCATGTGGATGATAATTCTGGAAAAGGAGCATCGTATGCGATGGCGAGGCAGTACTGTATGATGTTAAATACCACGTTAGCTTCAATAACCACTCCTAAAACCATCGTCACCCTTCAGATATTTATGTCGTACGTGTTACGTTACTTTTTGATTGTTAAGTTATTTATTTAAAATAATGATTAACTGTACCTCTTTGGCTTGAGTTGGTTTTATTTCAAATTTATATATTTATAGAATATTATTCAAAGATCGAAGTCTCTACATTGGTTTAACTCAAAATGGCAGTACCTTCGCATGGGAGGATGGAAGCACTAATTTCAACGCTGTTTTTTCCTCTAATCTAACTTCACCTTCCAACGGTTCGAGGTGTGGCACCCTACATCAGACAAATATAAAAACATTTAGCGATGTAACCATGGTGGATTGCGCTTGTGGTGAAATAACCCAATGTGATAAAATGGTTTATGGATTTGCTTGCGGAAGAAAAGATGGTATTTTTTTCTTCTTTTTTTTGTTTGATTTTTTTCTGAAGTTTAACACGACGTAGTCGCATGAGAAATTATTTCCTTGTTATCTTTTGGGGTTTTCAGCGTCACAGGTTTCATTGGTCTGGTTTTTATAGAACAATGTTGTGGTCCCTTTTGGAAACAGCAGTTTAATTTATTGAATAGAGGCACGCCAATTATGTGTTATAATCTTCACATTGTGTATTCATTTTTGTTATTAGTCAATATAATCCTAAAATCTTTATTTTTTAGTGGCATTGAAGCCAGTACAAATTTCACTAGAGGGTGTTGGATGGAATAGCTTGAATATATCGTGGCCGAAAACCAATGTGTTAAATAATCGACCTTTTGAAGTAGAAGTTAATGGGAGGTCATTTAATGTGATAGGAGCTTCGACACCACTACTTGGCTTGATGGAGCAAACTAATTATTCTGTGAGAGTGCGAGAAATTTTTAATGGGCTTTCACCCTGGTCGGAAATTGCTCAATTTGGCACGCGAAGTTTTGGTAATAATTTTTGCATATTGGTGTTCATATTTCATATGGAGATTTTTTTGTTTATTATAGAGATAATTATTTGGTTATTCTTTATCTACCGTTGTAAGCTAGTTTAGAAAAAAATTTAGATTTCAACTCTCTTTAAATAAAAATGTGTAAAAATTATGTTTCGAAGGACACGGTTTGAAACTAAATAATAAGTTTGTTATATATTTCAGAATGAAAAAAAGACTTTTGTCTCGACTAGTCCTGCAGGTTCAGAATCATGATGTTCAAATTAACAAATGAAATGTATTTAAGACTGAATTTATTGAGTTTTGTGAAAGCGGACATGCATTTTGGACCAGAAAAATATGTCAACTACAACTATTAAATCTAATATATTACTTTAGTTTTTCCTGATGCACCCACTAATAGTACGGCTGAGCTGGTCCAATTTAAAGAATCTTCCATGGTAAAAGTCTCCTGGATGAAGGGTGCTCTTGGGGATTCTGAGATTTTATATGCGGAGGTCAATATAACTGAAACGGAGAGCAAAAAACACGTGGTTTCCAAGAAGACACATTTGACAATGTTGAGTATTCCGAAGCTGACACCGAACACTAACTATACTTATATCATACAATTTCATGATACGATTAATAATAGAAGAAGTGGAGCTGTTAATGGTACATTCAAGACGAATGAAAAAGGTTTAAATATTCTTTCCTTGTGATTTGTTAGAACCTATCTGATTCGATTCTTTAGCGTAAATTTGTTTATTTTGCAGAGCATATTTTGGACTTAAAAACAAGCTGTTTTTTTGTGTTTTTGTTTTTTAAACAGAAATTGAATTCTTTTACAACATCGCCGGCTTATCAGGCAATTTTTTTTGTCATGTGTTCATTTACACCGCCATTTGACTGCGATGTACATGCTCATTTGTTTTTAGTAATATCAATTATACAACTGTATTTATATTTATCTTGGTCGTGATTTAGATAACTGTAGAGAAACTGAATTCTTCTGTGTTGGAAGCACACACTGCGTGAATAAATCACTTAGATGTGATAACATATTACATTGTATGAATGGTGCTGATGAATTACTTGTTGCGAATTGCGGTAAGTACAAAAATAATGGCCTCTGAATCTTCTCGAAGTTTATCGTTCTTTGTTTACTAAAGGAGGAAGCATGCAGTAAATTTAAAATAAATCCGATTTACAACCTTTTAGAACTTTTTCAGATAAACTGAACCTACAATAAAACTCTGACACGTGCCTTATGCTGGATTAAATTTTTAACTTTTTTTACTGCCCCGACTAATTTAATCTAAATGTGTAGAAATTAATAAGTTGGATTAAAACACCAAAGTTTTCCTACTATTTTAAAATGTCCAGTTTTACTTTGAACGAGTATAGCAAAGTATTGCCAGCCCATCTTATACATATATCCAGTGCTTTTTTAAAGAAAATGCCTTGCGAATTATACAAAGAAAAGAGTACACTGCTGAGGCGTGAATCACTGTAAATTATATGATTTTTTTTTCTTTGCATTCAGTACGATCAGGCTTATTTCATAATAAAATGTTAATCCACACTTTTAGAAGTCCCTGCTAAGGTCAACATCACCAATGTTGTAGCTGGTTTTGACTTCATCGTCATTACCTGGTTAGATCGCACAACGGCAGATAGAATACGCAATTACACTTTACAGTTAGATAATGAAACAATGATAACAGTTTCCAATGTCACCATGTATCGCTTCAGTAACCTGATGAATGCTACTACTTATAATGTATCCATAACAGCCACCAATCCAACTGGAGTCAGTATGGCGACGTATGAACGTGCTACCACAGCTGGTTCGCGAGGTAATCTTATTTCGTTATGTTTTGATCTTGTATTCGGATACTACAGAGGAATTCTTCCATAATTGGGCTTTCTGTTCAAAAAATTTTCACCTTTTTTAAACCACTGCATTTGTAAGTATGAACTTCAATCATAAGATGAGATTAAAGCTGAAGCGAGCAGTTAACCCTTTTTAAACAACTGCATTTCTGTGGCAACTACTAAGTAGTTGCCATGCATTACCAAGCCGTTATTGAAAAATGTTCGACATACAGCTAGCTGTCATGTCATCACTAGATTCAATAAGATGCTTTCTAATTCTCCCTGCCTGTTCATAGCTCCATTTATTAAAAACAGTGAATTCTTGTATCTGAATTGTCACATTTAGAACGAACGGGCCCAGTCTCCATGTTGGATAATACACCCGCGCTTAAATACGAAGACACGCGAAGAGCAATTTCCTGGAAATTACCCACAATGCTCAACAACAACGACGAAAACCAACTGACTTACATAGTGAAGTGGTGCAGATACATAAACTACACACTATGTCAGATGAGAAACACAACAAACCTTGAATTGACTATTAAAGGGCTGATGCCAAATACGTCTTATTGGTTTAACGTGATCGTACACAACGAATATATGTTGCTTAGCGATGCTGTTAATGGGATGTTCAACACGAGTCTGTGTCCGTCAACACAATGGAGTTGCGCATCCATGATGCAATGCGTGAACCTAACGCTTCTTTGTAATGGACAATTCGATTGCTCTGATGGTTCTGATGAAAAAAGTGTGGCAAACTGCAGTATGTATTTTTGTTGCTAGTTAGTATTTTGCAATGAGTCTTGATGAAAATAAGAATTTAAGCACCTAATGGAAAAGCACAAGCATTTTATGCTAGGAGAGCCTGGTTAGTTGGGCTGAAATTAGCTTGCATTCACAAAACAAATCGACCCGGTTTGCCAGGCTGGAGCTGTCATATGGACAGAATTTAGCCCACCTTGTCAGGATCTCTGTTAAAGAAAGCGAGATTCCAGTTACCCACTCTCTTTTGATATGAAAAGTCATTGATTTTTGTGAGAGGCTGGCTCAGTTTATTAGGCTGAAATTAACCTGCTTCTGATCTTGACTCTCTTAACCACTTCTTATAAAAATCAAGAACCTGTCATATGGGAAGTGTAAACACGGGCTGAGAAATTTTACGATAGCGGGCTGATTTCAACCTAGCTACGGAATCATCTGATAAGATTATTAGCTAGCTTGATTTTAATTTGTATCTGCTGAATTTAATGATAATGACACTGTTCTTCATTGTTAGAACCACCATCTAAAGTAATGCTGACTCAGCAACTCGATGGTTCAAACTTTTTGTGGATATCATACAAACGATTAAACATGTCTGAAAGAGTGACGTCATATATGTTTGTTTTGCGTGCGCCAAATAATACAGTCATTTATAACGAAACATTCATTCCGACGATGAAGGATAACCGTGTGGAGATATTGGGATTGGAAGAACAAACATATTACAACGCAAGCATTACTGTAGCTAATCCAACTGGCGAAACGACAAGCACAGCAAAGTTTCAAACCGTTAACATCAGTAGGTTTTCTCTTTCATATTCTTTAATACTCACTAAAAAATATGTTGTTTTTCGATTAAGAGATACTACTGTAATGAATGGTGGATAGCCTCAAACCCAACTAAATTGAACAATATTCAAATATGTTAAGTTAGCTTTTTTTTTCACAGTCTTCGCATGTCTATTTTTTCGTATTTTTACCAAACTTGTGAAAGAAAAAAAACAATTTGCGTGGCGTCTAAGGAATTTAAATGCACGCATTTGGCGAGCAAGAATTTAACGTGAGGACTTTTTCGCTCCCATTACCTAATCAAACAAAATTTCGATATTTATATGCAATCGGGTTATAATCTATATCACAAGTATTTTAGACTCAAGAATGAATGTGAATCAACGCAATAATGAGATCATATCAAATTACGCCTAAATTTAGTCACATCCGTGGTCCCACTTTCTGACATCCGTTGTCACACTTCTTTTAGGCATGCCTGGACTAGTTCGAAATATAACAAGCAAGGCAACTCGTTATAAAGAATCTTCCTCTGTCATGCTCAATTGGGAGCGTCCAATCAACACTGGCGGAAGACTACCATCTTTGCTCAATTACCACACAATTTATTGCCCATATGCATCAAAACAGGACGCATCCAAGTGCTTAATGAAAAATATTTCAATGGGAGTTACGTCATTGGTGTTGGAAGGCTTACAGCCTAACACAAAGTATATGATCAATATATCGGTGTGCGGTGGCCCCACCTACTATGGTGACGCAATTAGCTTTATGTTCACCACTTTAGAAAGAGGTAATACTTAGATTAAAATCAGATTAAATCTTATTGATAACCAGAGTAGCTTATTTACTCAGAGTTCTACTTTTTCAGTTTTTTAAGGACACGTATCTCTAGCGGCTAATGTAACATAGTTACAGTCGCAGGGAAGGAAGACCCAGCCCTTAGGATGGAATCTTCAAGAAAGTTGAAACGTTACAGCTTTTTGTTACTTACTCACTAACTTATTTGAGTTCTTATGAAAGATCATTGAAAGTTGTCTCGGACCCTTTAATTTTTTGGAAAAGTTTTTTTGTTTCTTCAGGTGTTCTTCTTAAAAAGTTGTGCTAATTATGCAAAATTATAACGTCGAACGAACTATTAATTGTTGCCAAACTAAACGGCTATAAAAACATTTTTAATACTATATACTTTGGCAAAATCGTTAAATGCAACACCTCATTCAGTGCAAACTTCAAAATCTTTAGAACTAATTAAGATTTTTCAAAAAAAAAACTATACAAATTCCTAAACAACTTAAGAATGTTCTTTGGTATCAAATCAGTCAATTTTTATATGAGGGTAAGTTTTCAAAGATTTTCAATGGTATTATTATACAAGCAAGAACGTTTTTGTAATTTGGGGTACAGTAATAAAGTCAACTATATGGAGCTATGAAAAATGTTATGGGTAGTAAAACTACTTTGAAGAGGAAGGAAAAAACAAAAAACAAAACGGTCGAGATTTTAGGACCGTGATTTTCTTATCAAACATGGGTATTATGGAGAATATGACCATTTTCTAGAAGAATTAAGATATAATCTTTTAAATATGGACGTTTTTTGTTCGCCGTTGAGACATAATATGCGCAGTTCTTGTCCGCGCTAATTTGCGTTAAAATATCAAAATTTTTATATTGAACCCGCGCGTTAATCGGAGTTAAAACGAATGCGCTAATTAGTCATCCATTTTTTCATTAGGTGTTCAAAACTTAACTTTAATTAACGCACCTGCTTAGCGCTAATTAACGCGAGATGGAAACCAAGCTTAAAAATTTCTTGACGGAATTTATACTCGACAAAGTTTATTGAAAAATATTTATTTTTTAGACACATGTCATTCTGGACAGCATCGTTGTCCTGTCATTTGCGTGGATCAAAGTAGAGTTTGTGATAACATCATAGATTGTAGTGATAATAGCGATGAAAGTAAAGTGGCCAATTGCGGTAAGATGATTGGTTAATTCTGAAAGTTTAAAACTGATTTCAAGTGATACTTAGCTAGAATCACATTGCTCTGTAAAATTAGTTATATAGTATAAATGTCGATTGAGAATATTTGTTTATTAAGTGGCCTAGAACAGGGTAGTTTTCACTGCTATAACATATCGTACACGATTTTGTATGTATGTGTTTTGTATGTACTTGTGAAAGGTATTTTACAAATGTACCCACGATCTGACTTTAATGGTCACGAGTTTTTTTTAAAATCAAATAAGCTTGATTTAAAATTCATATTAAATCAATTTCGAAAAGAATTGAATGTGTCTTTTGTTTTCTTGCGCATATAGGCTAATCGAAACAAATGTGTGAACGCTATTTTACTAGTATATAATTGCACAATATTTGATGCCACAGCTCCTACAATTAATTGTACAATATTTGATGCCACAGTCCCTACAATGAATTGTACAATATTGCATACAATATATTGTAGCAGTAGACACTACTCTTATATGAAAGAATACTTTTAATTCCTGTGTAACTTCTAAACTTATTCTAACAATTTAGTTGTCCCAATGGCTGTTTCAAACATCGCCCTTTCGCAGAGTCGATCGTTTTGGAATGCTTTATTTATTTCTTGGGCAAATCCGGGTCTACCTCAATCAGATGAGGTTAACTCTGTGGTACTGCCATCAGTTTTCACATACGCAGCTGAAATCGTTTGTAACAACACTCAAACGAAAAGGGTAGAGGGCATCAACAAAACGAACGTGTTCTTTGACGACCTCCCCGCGACAATTTCAACGCCTGTCAACTGTACAGTATCTGTTGCCGCACAGAATTTGATTGGTTTGGGACCAGTGGCGAGCGTGACAATAACAACGCCTATAATAGGTGTGTGTTTGTTTATCATGTTCATGTGTGATGATGTTTGACGAATCATGACCTTATTCGCAATAATTGCCGCAAAAAAATCTATTTTTCGCGTATTAATTTTCGCGCAATAGCAACATAAACGTATTTATTTATTTTTCGCGCAAATGTAAGTTGTCTAAGAAACAAGAAAAGAATAGTAATATGCATAGTTTTAAATAAAAATATAATTTCGGCGCAAAAATTTTCATGCGTGATTTTTGCAGAATTTGGTACAGATAGGATGTGTTTTAGAGCTCAAGAAGTTGTTTAATAAGTCATAAACATGTAAGGAATCGTAAAATAGAATCTTTTACTCCCCTTGATTGGTTTGTTTGAACATTTTTCCATGTACATTTTGTTTCCTCCACTGCCATCTCGATCAAACTACCAATTTGTGAACAGGTCTTCCAAGTCAAGTGACCTCGTTGAGAGAAGCTCCAGTGTTTGGCTGGGAAAAGACACAACGAAAGTTAACCTGGAAGACCCCATCTGATCTTGGCAATGCGCGTGCCTCCGAAATAACATATAGCGTCTATTGGTGTGCGTCCGTCGATAACGCGGTGACAAATTGCAGTAAAGCTGTCCCGGTAAATGGTACCAGCTTCATCATCACCAACTTAACAGCCAACGTAGAGTACCAATATTTTGTCTATCCTGTCAATTTGCGTGGACTCAACGGAAGTTTTTCATCGTCGGCTGCGTTCACAACAAACACTACTGACTGTAAGTAATTCTTTTTCACCATCATCTAAATTACCTACATTTTGGTGAACAATTTTTGTTTTTCCCAAAATCCCCAAAGTGTGTGTCTTTTTATGTATTTTAAATAGTTAACTTTTCATATACGTTTGATATAAGATAAAACCCGTATTTCTATCATTAATTCGTGTATAAGTAAGTATCTTTGACTTGGCAGTTAATACATTTTTTGTAAACAAGCAAAACAAGCTAAAGTTGTATATAGTAGCGAATTATATTTTCATATACATCTTTGGCATTCACAGAACGAAAAGCTTGATAACTCTTAATTTTATCCTAAATTTTTAAACTCTACTAAAATAGGGAATGTTTTTTTACATTTAAAAAGAACCTAGGCTCTTCTAAAATCTATTACAATTTTGAAGAAGGCGTGCTCACTATGTGGCAATCCCTCGTTGTGTTGCATTTCTTGAGTAACCAAATCAGAGTGATAATTTCTGGCGTCAAATTCTAACTGTTTAATGTTTTCCGCTGTTCATTATAACAATAATTCTTCACGTGTCATATAACCGTTTTCATTACATTTAGCGATTTCTGCCTTGTTAATACCCTTTATTACGTAATTCTTTCTGGACTTGCTAATTTTTCAAATTTATTTTTATATGTAAACCAAAGAAAATCCACTCAGAATTAATAAAACCAGTTCATGCTGTTGCATGGCATCCAGTTGTTAGTTTTATAGATTTCTATCGAACAACTGCTAACAACACAATGTGTTAAACTGTATATTTTCTGATAGAAATAAGATCAGTCTTTCCTAGTAAATTCATTTTCTTCTGTCTTTCAAAAAAAAATTTCACCATTACCCATTGTATTCTTCGTAAAACTTTATAAGTTAGTTTTTGAATAATTTTTAAATTTCTCTAATTAGACATGGCTAGAGATTAAAAATATATATTTTTTCTGACATTATCCGGTAATTTTGTAACAAAAATCAGCCAAACAACTTTTAACGAAGTAACTTCTAGAAACATATTTAAAATTTCTACCGTTACTAAGAAATTTTCACTGGTCTTATTTTTTTCCAGTTAAAATAGGAGAACTAACAACACCAGCTTTACATACAAAATACTCGGTGTGTTTTCCTTGAGAGAATTGGTAGTTTTTGTGGGTTAAAAATTAATAATGTAATCCAAAGAATATTTCTTCTTGTTCAGTTTTATGTAATGTGTTTTATTTTTCAAAACAGCGCTTCCATCAGCTCCAGTTGATCTCAACGCTAAACAACATTCGAACGACCCAGAAGAAATGGTTGTGTTAGCCTGGAAACCACCCCAGATACTACCAGGTCTTAACGCTGACATGGTCACCTACAAGATTCTTTATTGTAAGGCTGAATTGACGTGTACGGATTTTGTAACAGTCAAAAAGACAGAGCATACAATAGGGAACCTCGATGATGATACCAAGTACCGCTTTGAGGTGTCCGCGCTCAATGGAAGAGGAGACGGCCAGGGTCCACCTGCTTCAGTTGAGATTACCACTCAAAGTAAGTCTAGTGTATTTTATTATTTTTTCAATAGTGCGGTGAGAGTCTTTACGAGTTTGAAGGAGTCGCATGCCTGACTTTGCTGAGAAATGTATGTGTCGTAATATGGCTTTTTTTTTGTGATAGCACTGCACACAATTGTCACCACACACACCAAGCACGCATTTTTGTATATTTCAATCAAATCGAGCGTATCACGCCTAGTGAAGCATTTATGTGTTTGAACGTTTAATATATCTAGTTGCATGTAACAAAAATTTGAGGAATAGTCATTTTGATAAATAATCTCACCGCGATATTTATAATGTTATATTTACACCAGTAAGAGTATAATGAGAGAGACGTTACATAAGAGATGCAAGCCGGAAACGATTACCTGCATTTTAGTTTTCATGGATTGATTATTTGCTTCCTCTTTCTATGCATGCTCTTTTGAAAAGTAGCTTCAATTTTATTCTCTTTTTTTTCTTCCAAATTTAATTTTGCCTTTAAAATTCTGTTATCTTTCTATTTTCCCCAAAAAATCTTAATTCACGACCTGATTGTTTTCTTCTAGAAGACAAGTCGTTGAAAGCATGGGAGATTGCACTGCTCGTCGTTGGCATAATTCTGTTCATAATTATCTGTATAACTTTGGTCTCTTGTTGGAAGAATTGCGAACATAAGTATTCGAAGCAATACAAAACTGATCGGCCCATGCATACGTACACATCAGGGACTTACGAAAATAAAGAATATGTTAATGATGATGGCGTCTGAAAAGTTAGTGAATGTTTGTTTGCTATTTAGATGAATGAATGAGTGAGTGAATGAATAAATAAGTGAATGAATGAATAAAACGAGTGAGTGAGTAAAAAAATGAACGAATGAATGAATCAGTGAATAGATGAATGAGTGAATTAATAAAAAAAGGAATGAATGAATAAAATAATGAATGCATAAATGAATCTGACTCAGATCATATCCAGTGAATTGGTTATTATGTGCAGTGCTATAGGTTTCGTCAAACTTTCCCGCCATTTCTTTGTCGTCTTTATAGTTTAGAGAGCAACTTAGACATAACTAACATATTTATTTGTTTATTTATTTAGAAGCGAATCTTGAGAATTGGAAGGTTGTTTTAATTGTGCTCGGAGCTTTAGTGTTGATATTGCTTTGCATAATTGCGGTTTGTTATTGGCATCGGTCCAGTTCCAAAACTAAAGCGAGCTACAATACGCACAACGAGAGCCAAACAAACAAAGGTTACGATGAAGAGAACTCTGTGTAAATATTATTATAACTTGTTTTAAAATTTAAAATCTCTTTAGCATAAAAAACAAAAACAAAAGGGTGTGCTTACTGAAAGTCCTCATAGCTAGCATCAGCTCTATTTAGTTTCATAACTACTAGGAACGTTTAACCTCTGTCAGTTTTACGCGAACCTCTTACTTATAATGTAAATATTTTCTTTTTTGAACTTGTAAAGATTGTTCTTTTCATATGACACACCCTTTGGAACACCAATGTTGAAAATAGCTTGGATAAAAACTGAAAATCAATAGGCGTCCAGGACGCGTGCGTGTTCGAATAATTTCGTTGCGTTTTTTATTTTACTGTTTGTAATTGTAGCTGATATGATTGTTAAGTGTGTTTTGATAATAATTTCCTTTTTTTTATTGCATTGTAATTATTTTCTTGGGAGCGGCGTCAATGCTTTGAAAATTATTTTTAATGACCATATTTGGACAGTGAAAGAGCACATGTGTTTTAAGAATAAGAATGTGGTTTATGAAAAAATATCACGCTGCTGTTTCATGTTAGAAACAAATGGTCTGTTGTTTGGAACCATAGAGAAATAAGAAAAATGACCTGCCAGGTTTGAATTTTTGTATTCTTGTAAAAAAAACATGTGTCGGTAAGAATTAAATTTTACGTTTGTATTTTTTATAAAATATAGAAATAAAAAGTTAAACATTTAATGTTTGTGTTATGTATGAAGTATTTAAATCGACATTTTGAATTGATACCTGATATATCGTGAAAAGAAACGGTTACCGCACATTTCAACAACCTTAGTCTGAAGATTGTTTTCACTTTAGTGTAGGTTCTAGGCTGTGCGAACTTGCTTGACTGGTTTACATAAACTGCAACCATGCAAATGATATTTAAAAAATTGTCCCTTTTTTTAGTTCTATCTTGAAATTAGAAAACCACATCACGTCTGTGCTTTGCAGAGTTTAAGCCGAGCAAGTGTCGTTAAAAATACGCTGGCTGCAGTGTCTGCAGTCTATATGGAACAACCTGATTCACCACTAAAAAAATATTGGAAAATGGAAGAATAGGCGTGCTAACGTCAGCAAATATTAGCACCCTTGAAGATGTTACATCTAACTGTAAACTTGGACAAGTTGAGAGTGCGTTTTGAAAGATTTATTGGAATATAATTACATATAATCAGGCTCAAAACATGCTTATTTGAAAACACATGATCAGGCTCAAAATATGTTTATTTGAAAAAAATATTGCATTTGAATTTTAAACATCAGTAATTACAACTTAAATCTCACTACATATTGGTTAATTTAGACATAAAGAATAAAAAGAAAAACTGCTCAAGAAAGAAAAAACATAAAACTTCACAACAAGCTTAGCATATTCTTAAAAAATGACCAAATTCAGGCTTTCGGATGCTCGTTTCATACTTATAAAAAACACATGTAACGGCTTTCTCAATTGCTTATGGCTACAATTTTTAAAGTTTCCGGGTGTAAGTAAGTCAATAAGTCAAAATTTCGCGAAAAATAATTTGACATCATTATTTAAAAGTTAAATATTAAGACACACAAATCCATAATATAAGTGGTAGAAAAGTCAGGAGAAAAAAATGCGCAAATCGCTTTTCTTCAAAAGCATTTTTTTTTGGCGAGAATGAATTTCAGGGAATTTCGTGAATATACATTTTTTTTAAAAGAATATGTTTTATAAGAATAGCAGACTTTGATTTTATGTTAAAAAGAAATAAAGAATAATGACCAGCCTGATTAAAATTTTGATATTTCTTTAAAAAAAGCGTGTGGAGAGTTTGTCAAAAGTTTTCGCCAGAACTAAATTTCGTTGAATTGACATTAAACTCGCGAAATTTGCGAAAGGTATCTCCTTTAGGCTAGCTGACTTGATATATTAAAGCACACATCAATACAATTATCTTAAGAATTTGAAGTAAAAACATCAAAATTATTATTCCCTCAAATTGCACTGGCGGGTGTTACAATCCACGTTTTTTTTATAAGAATACTAAAATTCTAACCAAGCTGGTGTATTGTTTTTAACTTAAAATCCCAGTCTGATATTAAATTTCCAAATTTGCTTTATACGCGAAATTGAATTTTCGCGAAATGTTTTAATGAGTGATACTAAAGTGGATGTTGATGTCAAGGCTATATAGCTCATCCTGTAATGATTTAATTTGTATCCGTTTTTATCCGGATAATTCAAACGGAGGATGATAAAACCATAAACATTGGTGTAGTTAAAAAACCTTTAACGAAGAACACACCTGAAAGCCACGTGATCGGTGTCTAATTTCATCAAAAACTTTCAAATGTTTCAATAAACAAAGATACCTCGTTCACCATTGTATAGGAAATTTTGTCAGTATCATATTTACTATTATCTAAACTCAAGTCAAAAACTTAAGCAGAACACTGAAAAAGAAAGTTTGCTTTTTCCAGTTTTGCTTTTCTATAACATTACTTTAATTCATAGTTTAAGTGGGACCAATGTGTTTTGGTATCAACTGAAGGGGCATATTCGATCTCTGCTTTTGATTTAACACATTGTCTTTGTAAATTGCACAGTTAAAGTATAATCACCAACTCAGCTGATAGCATATGACTAGCTCGCTGAAACAGCGATCACCTTATCTATTTTTCAGCAGTTTTTAGATGGCTATTGGTCTGGTCATTGACAATTGTTTGATAATCCCTAACATTTATTTTACCCTTCTATTTAATATCTTTGCTCTTTTTTTTGCGAGCCATATTTTCCTCAACAGGGGGAGAAAGCTTCTTTCTTTTTTTTGATTTTTTCATTCCAGCTTCATCTTGTTTTGTCTTTATTTCACTATTATCTCGAGTTCTCTTTCTCGTATTTTTATCGCTGGATTTTTCTCTGTTTTGCACGTCATCAGTTTTTTCTTTACTTGGATTGGTTCGTTTCTTCTTCGCGCGCACAGGTAGTGCTTTCTGATTGGTCTTCTCACTTTTTAACCACATGTAAACGTCCTTAACATCTGCGTTATTAACATCGGGAATTACTTTCTTTCGGCTCCTACCTTTATCCTAATAAATCATAAAATAACAATAGAATTTTGAATTTTTATATCCACCGTAACAAGTAAAACAAAACAAAAAAATACCTGATCGGTTTTAGTTCGCTTTTTTTCTTTAACAAGATCTTCAAAAAAATCTGCTTCTGTGTCGGTAGTTGTCTTCTGCTGTTTCAACGAACGAATGAAGTAGGTCACGCATGAGATCAACGTCCCGCATAATACCACGGCAATGATAATGCCAATGGCGAAAGCTAACTTTGGGTGGATTGCAGCATCTAAAACATTTTAATACACAAGACTTATACCAAAATTTATACCTGAAAAAAGAAAGAAAAGATAGTATAAATATATACATGGTTCTTTATAAGAATGTCAAAATCCTAACCAAGCTGGTCATTATTCGGGTTTCCTTTTTGTTCTAAACAATAGACTCATTGTTTTTAACCTAAAATTCCAGCCTGATATTGTTATAAAGTATACTTCTAACAAAAAAAAAATGATCAAAGGGTTTGAAACATGTTTTGCAGGAAAGCACTTTATATATATATTGCTTTAAAGGTTAAAATGTATGCATCAATATGTGGTCAAACTTTACAGAAAATGCAATTAAGAGCTGCCAGTACCACCATTACCATTAGCCTAAACATAGAACAACTAAAGGAAAACTTGATTCTTCTTTAATTTTTTAACAAAAAACAATCATAAGATTAAACATATCAACAGTGGACACACCAGCAGTGATCTTACCTTGCATGGTTGCACTGTCACTGATGTCAATTCTGATATAATCAGATCCAAGTTTATTTGATGCCATGCAATCAAGATAAGAATCATTGGTAAGTACGTCTATCTTAGCTTGAATGATAGTTTTGTTGAGTTTTTTTCTTTCGAACTTTGTTAACTGTTCTTTAGATAATGTAATAAATGTTATGTTTGGTAGAGGGTTACCATATGCTGTGCATTGAATTACTTTCTTTGGTCCTTTCATTGCTATAAAAGCTGTTTGATCAATTATTATTTTTGTAGCTTCTAGTAAAAAAATTAAAATAGATAGTGTTTAAAAAAGGAAAGGTTAAATTACTTGCGAGAAAAAAACTGAAGTGATTTCAGCAACTGCAGATTAAGACCTTACTGCTAAGTACTATATTGCACGCAGGTTCATTTTCAATTTCGTAAAAACGTTCTTGTTATACTCGCCCTTTGTGATCGGAGTTCAAATCTAAGTAAATTATCTCTATAGAGAATGGCTTTTCAGAAAAGCCAAATAAAAAACCTTACATTATTTTGACTTTCTTACTTGAAAAAACAAACAAACAACCAAACAAACAACAAAACAAACAACCAACCAACCAACCAACCAGTCAAACAACTAACCAGACAAACAACCAACCAAACAAACAAACAAACAAACAAACAAACAAACAAACAAACAAACAAACAAACAAACAAACAAACAAACAAACAAACAAACAAACAAACAAACAAACAAACAAACAAACAAACAAACAAACAAACAAACAAACAAACAAACAAACAAACAAACAAACAAACAAACAAACAAACAAACAAACAAACAAACAAACAAACAACCAACCAACCAACCAACCAACCAACCAACCAAACAAACAAACAAACAAACAAACAAACAACTAACCAAACAAACAACCAAACAACCAGTCAAACAACCAAGCAAACAAACAACCAAACAAACAACCAACCAACCAAAAAAAACAAACAACCAACCCAACAAACAACCAAACAACCAACCAACCAACCAGACAAACAACCAAACAAACAAACAACCAAACAAACAACCAACCAACCAGACAAACAACCAACCAGACAAACAACCAAACAAACAAACAACCAAACAAACAACCAAACAAACAACCAACCGGACAAACAACCAAACAAACAACCAAACAAACAACAAAACAAACAACCAACCAACCAACCAACCAGTCAAACAACCAACCAGACAAACAACCAAACAAACAAACAAACAAACAAACAACCAACCAAACAAACAAACAAACAAACAACCAACCAAACAAACAACCAAACAACCAGTCAAACAACCAAGCAAACAAACAACCAAACAAACAACCAACCAACCAAACAAACAAACAAACAAACAACCAACCAAACAAACAACCAAACAACCAACCAACCAACAAGACAAACAACCAAACAAACAAACGAAAAAACAAACAAATAAACAAAGAAAAGAAAAAACAAACAAATAAACAAAGAAAAGAAAAAACAAACAAACACACAGAAAGCAAAGAAAAGCAAAAACAACTAAAGAAAACGCAATTGAAGAAAATAGAAGCAGACAAAGTCAGTTTTCCTACCTTCTACTCGAACTTCAATCGATTTTTGAATTTTGGACATCTTCTTGTGTACAAAAACGTGATACATCCCTTGGTCATACCTTGTCGGATTTGCAATTTTCAAACTTCCATTGATTTGAGAGATTCTATAACTTTCCTTGCCTTTACGACAAGAGAAATGTTTTTAGAGAATATTCAAAAATTAATTATTAATTCTTAACGAGTTGAAAAGCATTACACGTTTTTATTTTTTGCAAGAAACATGCATTTGGGCTTAGGCTCAATGTATCTTAGTTTTTTCAAGAAAAAGCCTCAAATGTTCCTTAATTGTTTCTTATTCTGAATTGTTTTAAAAACATGCCTGAGAATAATCGATGCAAGTGTTTTCCTGTGAGTATCTTTCATCATAAAAAGGTGCATACAACTTTCGCTGCTTTTTTTTCACTATTTGCTATGCTCTTACACCCATAATGAAAACTTGTTTTTGCACATGCGCAGCAAAGATATCGTTTTACAAACCCACAAAACATTGGTTGGACCTTCCTCTGTTATTCATGAAAAAGGGGGTGCAGATGATGGAACAATTTTTGATTTGTTTGACTTTCTTTCTATTTAGTTTGTGGTTCTTTGAGAAGAATGTGTCTTAGAAAATAATAGTTTCTTGCCTTTCTGAGCCTGCCCATGTTTCTTAGATGTTTCTTAGTTTTTTGCTAATTTGAGCCTATGTTTCTTGTGTGCATGTTTCTTGTGAAAAAAACGTGACTGACACACGCTCCATTACCATAATAAAACTACAAAGTACATACCTAATGTCATTTCTTTTTTCTGTGAATCATATTTTGCAATTGGTTTGTCTTCACCATCCACATACCTAATCCAGTCAATACTAGGAAACGGCTTGCCGTGGACAGAAATATGTATTGTGTTATTCTTGTTTGTCAGTATTTGAGGTGACTTCACAGAATCAATAGATGCTAAAAAAAACAAAGTCTATTTTCAAATACACTTGTTGTACCAACGCAATTGTTATCTTTAGCAGAAAATACACAAAGGAAAAAAAGGCAAACGTCTTACTTTGGCACAACAATTATCCCGTAATATGCTATTTTATTGAGAATGGAGGGCCTAACCGGTATAAATCTTACCCCATGAGGTGTAGAGAATTTTTGGTAAAACCCTTTTTTCAGTCAATAAATTTTCTAGAAATTTGGAATGCGGTTAAAGGCTAAGACAAGACCTAGATAGGTTTGGCGCCGTTGGGTAGCCCATTTCATCTTCTTTCTAAAACATTTTACGCCCTTTTTATGATTGCAACCAAGCCTTAAAGTTTTATAGCGGTCCAACATTTTGGCTGCTTTTGCCAGATTCTTGCCTGGCTATTTCCTGACCTTTAATGGTTAGGACGCTTGCTTGTGCACTTGGAAATATAGTCTTAATTAGAAATACATAGCTTTACCGTCTAAAAATAAGCGAAAGATTATGACATCATTTTTCTTTGTTTTGCAGATATATTCTCCAACTAATTCCGCACTCATCTGTTTAATGGTTAAGTTATGACATTTTTTGTTTTCTGAAACAATCGTTTCAGTAAACTCATAATTTTCTATCCCATCCAAATTGCTGATTTGCTTTTCATCTGCGTTAAAGAATCCATCATATTCTTCTGTGTTTGGATCTACACAGCACTTCAAAATGGCAGATTCACCAAGAGAGACATATAATGTGGATTCCGAGCCAGATTTGATGGCGCCTGAAAAGGAAAAATAAAGAAAGGACATAACCCAACAGTGGTGAAAGATATACGATGTTAACAGTGACATTTTGTTCAATCGAAATGTACTAAAACCAAGATTACTTTGGCAATTCAAACTATTAATTGAGAAAAAGTGTGTCGATAGCATGGAGCACATTCTAACACATCAGATATCTGGACAATGCAAAAACCAGTGAGAACATTCTGAATGCAATATATACTTACCTGACGATGCAGCAAGGTAAAAGAGCACGAGCAGCTCTAACCACATTTTAAACGCAACATGCATGCAATTTGTTAAGTTAATAAGCACTACTTTGACGTCAATATTTGATTAATTTGACGTCACTATTTGATTAATTTCATTAGCAGCATTTTTGAATTTTTGTTTACATTACACAAGCAGCGTCTTCATAAACCTAGCGAATTATCTCTTGGAAATCATTGGCTTTAACACTTGTTTTATAAGCATTTTCCATAAGAAAATATGGCTGATGAAAATCTTATTGGCAAAATGATATCTGAGAGTTTTTGTTCTGCTGCTGGTTCTACTAATATTTCTATAGTTTGAACAGTTCTATTTAGAAGACACTGTTGTGTTTGTAAAACATAACATTGAAACCGATGATGCATTGCCCGGTTTCTGTTACATATAGTGTCTTAAGCTCGTTATATCCATGTTTTTTGAGTTTGAGGGACAAAAAAATTGGCTCGTTAAATCGAGATTTAACTATATTGGAGGTTTGTTATATAGGAAGGATTTAAAAGAGTTTCTTAAAGCTATATCGAGAGTTCACTGTATTATAACTCTCTATAGCGGATACTATCTGGACCTCGAAAAATTGCCGACACGCTCTTTTTCCCAAATTACAACAATTAAACGATAATGAAAAGCAAATGTCTTGGGTAAGCGCATACACACTTCTTGAAAGAATTGTTTAAATGGACAATTATTGACCGTTCCAGCACTTTAAAGTGTCAATTCTCCAATGTGTATTGTAAATTTAGACGTCTGCTAGACACAGATGTGTCTGCTCTTAAAGTGCCGCTACAAAGAGGTTTAGTTATGAGGGTCTGTTATTTCACTTGTATCCATTATAAATGTTGTCCGCTAATAGAAGGTTGTATTGTCATTAAGTAACTTTGCTGTGCTTTTTTGTTGTTGCCAATTTGTTCGTATCCGCTGCGAATAACAAAACTCAAGAAGCTTTCCAAATATTTAAATACGTAAAAACATTCCAATTCCAGGGTTCGAATTGAAAACTATTCCCACCTTGCAACATTTAAATTACACATGGTGAAAAATACGGCCAATGGAATCAAAAATCTGTTTAATTTACAAGATTTCTCGAATTATGGGAGTTCGAAATGCATGAGCTCAGCTGTGTAAAAAGGATAATAAGCAGTATATCACAGGTACAAACATTTTTAATACAAAATATGTGCTCACGAACATTAAAACAAAAATTATTGCACTTGTCTAAAAATTGAAATCAATTTTTTGTCCAGCAAAACCCTGGCATCATCGCTAAACCTGTATTTTGTCAGTCTGTACGCGAGAAAAAGCCGTGTTATGAGCAAACGAAATGCGATAAATAAAGGACAGATAAAGCTGTTAATACACTAATACACTACCAACAAATAAGGAATGTTATATAAGGACGGGTTAAGTAAGAATTTATCCTGTGGTAATTATTACAGCATTATTGAAACGAAAATATGAAGTGACATTTATGAAATTATAAAGTTATGAGTATAATTACTGGCGCTAAAGAAAAGCGATAGATTTTTTTCCGAGCCTGTGGTAAACCTGGCTGATAAAAAAATTAAATTGATAATAAAAAAATTACTTATTCATCCACCCTCACGACAATGCCGAAATAATAATTAGGCGAAACAACCAAGCCACGTTATCACATAATTGCAAGTTAACACGTACCCAGAATGAAACTCACGCCAGCGAGAGATTTTCAAGTTTTTACTTCGAGTGCGCGTAATCGACTCCTTAGGCGTCTGCAAAGCTACATCAAGCATGCATTGATGTAACGAACAACACCACATAAAATTTTCAACATAAAAGAATGTGATTTTAGTGACGTGGATAATATGCTGGATGTTGGTCAATGTCAGGAGGTCTCAATCCATGGCGCCATGTTTATTAGTAAATAATAGTAAAGTAATAAGTAAATAAAATATGGTAGATAGGATGTTAAAATAAATCGTGGACGTTAAGAAAAAGTCTTTAGTACAAGTTATGCTCATCATTGAGCTCACCCTTGGAAGAAAATTTTATTTTTCCAAAATTCAGTTTAACAAGATTTACCCCCGTTTACTTAACTTTTCAACTACAATAAAAGTCCACGATTCAGTCATTCTATATTTAGCTATACTTTGTGTTACTGTTGACAATTTGACCAGAAAAAATGTCATATGAATTGGATTCCGTGAGTACATACTTGTTTATCAAGTTAACGAGTGGTTATAATGTGCAATATAATTTCAATGTTTTTGCAAAATTCAATCAAAAGACACTAACATGAAGCGAGGAAGTTTTGTTATGTTTAATTAATTATAATGGAAGATAGATACTGGATAGCCATATATGGTACGTAGTTGATTTAAAATTTTTGCGAAACTGCTTTGCCTATTTGTCTTCTTAACTTCTGTGTTATTTTTCCGGTGAATTACGAGCAAATAATAATCTATTCAAAGGTAAGTTGAATGGCAACTCTGTGTCCTTCTTTTGCTTGTCACAATTTTCACGGTTCAGGGAAGTTGTACAAGCCCGTTCTTTATTTTTTACTTGCAAGTTCGTTTGCTTCATGTCTGCTATTTCACACAGAGTTAGAATAAATACTCGTGTTTACATTATGTACTTATAAAATGTACACATATATAAAAATACTAATCCTGCAGCTGCTAGAACATAACAAAGAAATCAAAATAAGTAAAACATCATAAAATCTATCCTTTGATGTATGTTACCTTCTCGGCGCAACAAAGGAGGAAGGAAGCCTGCAAATAAAAAGATGAGATGTGTATTGGCTGTTTAGTGACCTTACATAACAAACTGCATTCATCATATTTGTAAACGTATAAACCGCATCCCTGTATATGTCCAATAAAACTTTTACATCCCCCTTACAAACGAGGATTTTTCAACCTTCTACAGGGGCCTGGAGAAGAATGTCTTAACACATAATATTTAACAAACAATCCATTCTCGTCCCAGGGGTTTCTCATATCCAAAAGACAAAAGCGCGTGGAAACGTGGGTGCACCCAGTCATGATGTGTGCACATTCTTGATGTCCACACAATCATCACAGTGGTATACTTAATGCTGGTCAAAGTACGTGCCACATATCACGTTTTTGCTTCACGGCCACGCACGGTTCGTTAATACTAATGTTTATTTAACCGCATTCGGCACATAAAAATACTTTTCTTTTGAATAATAAAATTTTTATAACTCGTGTAATTGCTTATTGTGAATCAAACATAAACGCGGAAGAGAGAACGTCTTGAAGTATAATGGGCTTCTACTTCAAGAATATTGATCGCAATGAAATATGTAAGTAGAGTCGTCTGACGTTCTTTTTCCCTTTTTTTTCAAGTACCCACATCCAGATTACATTTCACGTATATGTACCACTTTTCGTGCGATATAATGTTTTGATTTTGCTTTGAGAACAATGGGCATGCGCACAATAAGCACTTTTAAGTAGAAAATATACATATCCAGGATCAGATGGGGGAATTTTGAGGTATGTGCTGTCCAGTTTTGTGAATCCTTCTTAGTGTGTTTTTCTTCTGTTATGGGTATTTTAATTAGACATACCGTAATGATTTGAACAAGCGCCCTGAGCGCTTATCAAATGGATTTTTTGCATGGGCGCTTAATCGAGGGAAGCGCTTAAAAAATGCTGGGCGCTTATAAATTTTTCCTAAGTTTGTACAAATTAAAGACAACGGTAATTTTAATTTTTTTCCTAAATAGTAAAACTGAACAAAATATGTAACAAAATGAAGTTTAGTCTCTCTAAGGTTCTCAATATAAGAAAGTAAAATTTTTAAATAAGCGCCCAATTTCTCAGGGTAGTTTTCGATTAAGTGCCCCCTTTTCAGGTGGGCGCTTGTTCGAGGGGGACGCTTAAAAGCGCCGGGCGCTTATTGAACGAGGGGCGTTTAAATAATGCTGGGCGCTTAATCGGATCATTACGGTATGTATTTTCTGATACATAAAAACCCTTAACTTGCCTTGTTTAAGGTAAGAGCAGGACTAATACGATAACAGTGCCGTAACCGCCAGAGGGAGGGGGAGCAGTTGGGCACAGCCCCCCCCCCAATAATTTTCCTATAAAAAAAAAGACAGAGAGAGAGAGAAAAAGAAAGAAAGAAAGAGAGACAGATTTAGTGTCATTTCTCCAAAAGTTAGATAACCCAAGAAAACTACTTTAATCTACCAGAACCGAAGCGTTTCTTTTGTTAGAAGTTATAAAAGTGGGAAAAGTGATGTTGGTTATGCCTGCAACAAATGCTGTTAGCGAACGATGTTTTTCAGCTTTGAACCGCATAAAAACTTACCTTCGACATACAACCACTGGTATACGGATAAATCATCTGATGCTAATACATATTCACAAATCATACAGTAGAAGTAGTAAACAAATTTATTAAAAAGAGAGAAAGTTGTTTGGGAATATTCGGATCCTTCCCATAGATCATTATTATAAAATTCACTGAATGCTTTATGGGGGCTTTTAAAAAGTCCGAATGGGTTTCTGATGGAAATTTTTATCTAAATTTTGATGCCAATTAAACAATGCAGACTTTCTAAATTACAAAAATACCGAAACATTCATCGTGATTTATAATATTGAACCATGGGATCGTTGACGTCTGGAAGGGAATTTTCCGCCAATCTAGAGATGGAAAATTGGAAAATTTTAAACTCGTTACCCACCATGAAGGCGCCTCGGGTAGCCATTATATAAAGCGATATTTATATATAAACATTTTTTATATAGTCCCCCCCCTCCCATTAAAATTGTGGTTATGGCACTGGATAAGCATATCGCAGCCTAATTGCAGATTTTCACTTGCTTATAAAAACAAACAACAAACAACAACAACAAACATGTAAATAGTTAACACGATAAAACCATGTAAGGTTATTCCCTTTAATTGTTTGAAGTCAAACATTGAATCTCGAGTTAATAAATATAGCTCCGAATTTAGGAAAGCTATACAACTCAAAAACCTTACCAAATTTTTGCTTTTTGTTAATAAACCATTCAGAGATGAATTCCTTTGTTTACATTTTTAGCCGTAATAATGGCGTCTCCATAGCAAGAAAAAAGATGGGGGGACTAGGTTGAGCAAAATGTTTTTTGTCACACGGAGGCATTATTAGGACTTTAAATGATTTCATATTAATCAGAAGGCATCAATCTGTACGCGATAATAGTTTAAAACCTCAAACGATGTTTCCGCGAGAAGAAATCCACAAAAAAAGACCTCTTTGCACCACATCCTAACATCTTTCTTTCTGCCACGCAAATGTCAGAGTCAATGAGTTTACCGCTGAAAAGTTTAAAAAATAACATCACGCAGGAGTTCATCTATAGCGTCAGAATATGCAGATTGGTATTGCTATGTCTTGATGAAAATCACCGTCCTGTTTGCAAGACAACCTGATTTTCAATTTTTGTCTTGTTTTAAAATGGGATGAACTGATTAAAAAATCATGGTAAAAAAAATTAGGTTGATATTTTTGTGAAGTGAATTAACTTGGAATGTGTTGGTTCACACTTGTAACGCAAACACAAGAAAAAGACCGTATCGATGCAAGATATCAAAATGTATTATTGAGTCCCGCATATCTTATTATCTTCTCGCAGTATAAATTTTGTAGTGTGGACTAGAAAACACAAGCAAGGGCGGACGCAGCAACAAAAGCAAGAATATTCTTAAAAATAAAAAGGAGAAGACTGTAATTTGCTTTTCAACCAGCCAAATAATTGAACATTCTTGTTTTGGAATGTTTAAGAACAAACGCATATTTTTGCGTTGCAAGTTAAATATAACAAATTTTCAGAAATTTGCCAAAGCTTAAAATTTAATAAAATGCTTAGGGTTTTCAAAAAGATGATTTCTGTGCTCCAAATAGCTGCCCCTGGAACGCTTACAATCGGGATGGTCCCGTTTACAAACATAGCGCGGTAGCGTTTTAAAACGAGATAGCGTTTACAATCCTGACTGAACATTATTTCACAGTTGACTCCGCCATATTTACTAACCTTTTTAGTTTCATTTAACTGGAAAAAGCACATCAACAATGACTTCGTGAGTCACATCTAATTTTTATCTGTTTATCTTATAGCTTTCACAGAGTCAACGCAGCTTTCCTTAGCTCTTTTTTCTTCCGCTGCTGAAAATTTGATCTCATCGCCTTATGAAAACTTAAATAGTTATAATTATTAAGTAACAAATCGATGTAGCAGATTTTATTTCAAGAAGCACAGAAGCAAAGTTAATTGCATTTCCTGGCTTCCAATCAAAACGTATTTCCTTCATTTCACATATAATTCCGCCCATCACCAGTTAAACCCCTATTTGTAACAAAAACCTCGCTAAAATGCCAGTAAATAATTTTTTACAGTCTGAAATCCTAACAAACGTTTTTCTTAATGCTCTTATTGCACAAAATTTATTGAAATTTAATGGAAATTGAAAGTTTCAAGATTGTTGGTGCCTCCTTCTTCAGGTAACAATATGGATGACAATGAAACGTTGCAACACATCAGGAAGCCCAGTTTTATTCCCTGTAACAACAAAGGGTGCAGCTGGACAGGATCAAGTTTACACTTAGGGGTAAGTAAAAGATGTATAAACAGATCAAAGAACTGATTATCATTGTAACCTGTACGGTAATATTATATCTAACTCCAAATATGAAATACAATTGTTTCCTATAATTTTTTTTGTACTATCACAGTCCTAATTTTCCCCAGGAGCATCTACAAGAATGTCGACACTCCATTGTAACGTGTCGACACCGTGGATGTAAGATGGAGGTTCAAGAAAGTTCTGCTGCAGAGCATGAAGAATCATGTCCACATAGAATTGAAGTTTGTAAATACTGCGGACATCAGTACAAGCTTCGTTTTAAACAGGTAAGTCTATTTCGAATGTTAATACTTAATTGTAAATTTATTGTTTACCAAAATAGGGCAGTACCGACGCAATTAAAAAGAAAAGAGTGAAACATTTGGTTTTACTGTATGCAATGATTACACGTGCAATGATTACAGCTTACAGTTCGGGTTTATCTGCAAGAAATACGTCCTGATAATTATTTTACTAAGCATAAAGCATATTGAAATGTTACATGGTATAATACATTTAAGAACAGGTTATCTAACCAAACATTATATTAAGTAATTCTCATCTTTTAACGAAAGATCATTTACTCATACGAACGGTAACACTTTTAAAAAAGAACCATGCAATCTCCATAACCGATGTTGTTTAATATCTTGAATGAAGGGTCATTCCAAAAGAGACGAACATTTGAAACTGTTCTAGTTTATGCTGCGTTTTTTTGCTATACTTCAAAGAAGTACAGGCGACATTTCATTAGGCATGCGCAAAGAGTACAAATCACCGCCGACTATGCGCAAATCTATGCCCCATGCGCACTGGTAGAGTTAATAATCTGAAAGTTGTCTAGAAGTATCCTCTGTGCAACCATGTATAAAACAAGCATTGCTGATTTAAACTTTAAGCAATTCAATATAGTTCATATACAAACATTGTGTGCGCAAGTTACACGGGTTTTTCTTGCATTTTGGTGACACTTTACAACCTCCTCATAAGAATTAATCCTATGTTCAGAAACATTTCCATCTTTCATGGATAAGGCTTGCTGCAAACACAAATTTACATTTAACATAAAAGGTGTTAAACAACAGTTGTGCAAAATTCAAACAAGATGTTGTACAACAGTCGCCGTTCGAAATTATCGGAAACACATGTTGTGAAACAAAACAACGCAGGAGATCTTGCACAGCAAAAGTTGTAGAGATTATCTCTTCAACAGTTGCAAATAACTGTTTCACGGAGATTACTGACTTTAATGGAAACCGAGTTGTCCAAACCAAAATATTCTAGAGTCCACCATTTCATTGCAATATTCTTTGTACAAATACGGACGCAAACGTATTACTTTACTATGCTTCAAATACCATTTGGCTCCATTTTTGTAACTTTAAAACGATGACACTTAAATGTAGCACATTTTAAAACATCCATTTTAGCAACACATGTCTTCTGCAAAGCACACGTTACCAACTTGCGCTTATTGTAATGAAGAATTTGAATATATTGATCTAAAAGAGCACGAAAGCACGTGCTTATTTCGACCAATGGAATGCGATAGCTGCAAGGAAACGTATCATTTGAAAAACAAAAATGTAAGTAACAAACATCTGAAACAAAGTACTTCGTGTGTTAGTCTTTGTTTTTAAATTTTCAAGTGTGCAAGAATCTAATAAAACACATTCAACTAGCGTTTAGATTTTACCCCTTCTTTCCTTCTCCTCCCCGATCTAAACGTCAGAATCGCAAACACTCACGCAATCGGTCATGCGAAATGTGCGGATGACAAATCAGTTTCTGTTAACATCGAAAGATTTGCATCCCTCCATCCCTCCATCCCTCCTCTCTCCCTCCCTTACGTCGTAATGACGTTCAGCTGACACTCTTTGATTTGTGACTAATTCCTCACATTTTTACCATAGGAACATCATGAAACTTGTAAAGAAAAAGTAAAATGTTGCCATTTATGTGGAAAAAAATACAACAACAGAGAAGTATTCCATTTATATCAACACACCATTTACGATTGAATGTTTTGCTTGTTAGATTAATGCTTTTACACTTCTTTAGAGTCACAAATTATCTTGTGAAGAATTTCCTGTATTTTGTGAGGATTGTGATGTTGAAACAACGAGAAGAGAGGTAAGTGCATTGAATGTAGAACATGAGCATAAAACATGTAGGATATTGTTTTGAATAAACGCCTGGATCATTTTTATTCTTAACCATGCAAAGAACATTTATTTTAAAAAAGGCTTGATCGAGGCGTTTCTTTCAATATTCATTTTTTTATAATTAACATTTACTATGGTAGATTTCAGGTATAAAATCGATTCCTTCTTATGTTCATACATGCTAAATAATGTCACCAATTCTTATTGCTAGCTTTATTTGAATAAAGCATTCACTACAATTATTCATAGAAGAAGGCGCTTGTGAAAAGTTTATTGTTTAAGACGAGACGTTTCAGGGGCGGATTTAGGTGTAAGACACTTAAAAGTGACCATGGTGAATAGTGAAATCGAAGTAATTTGTAGATAAAACTTCTTTGTAGTTATCTCAACACAGATTGCAGGAATGTCAATACAGATTTGCTCCGTGTGAATTCGAACATTGTGGTTGCACAGAACTAGTAAGTTAAATTGACTGCTGACTAATTTTGTACAGTTTCCTTATTGTGCAAGAGATATCATATTATTAAAATTAAACAACTGTGTCTCATCCAAATGTCTTCTACAACAGATAAACATCAACGAATACAACAAACATATGGAAGAAGCTCAAAAGAAGCATATGAACTTACTTAACCAAGCTTTTCAAGCGTATAAAGAGGACATGGAGCAAAGGTTAAACGAGTTAAGACAAGAAAACATGGAGTTGAAGGATAACCAATTCTTTTCTTTTCAGCAAGACATTGATGAGAAGTTGATAATAATTGAAAATAAAAACAAAGTTGTGGAGGAAAAAATTCAAAAAATTGATTCTGTGTTGACAGAAGCATGCAAGATGAAAGCAAAATGTATAATACTATGACTTGTTTATTTCTTAATTTGTGAAAAGCATAGCTCATCCTTGTATGCCATGGTTTTGCAATATTCTAGCTTGGTTTTCGGTAAAGAATTTCGTTATCATACAACTTTCCAGAATCAAACGACTATCGAAAGATATTATGTTGCAGGACAGTCTTATACATGCCGTGTGAAACAGTCAAACGACTAATTAGAAATCAAACAAATAATGTGTACAAAGCAGAACAAGAAGTAACAGAGCAGTTGAATGGCGTGAAAATGGTGTTTTCAAAGTTGCATATATCGTGCGACCTATAAAACAAGTGGCATGTCGTGTCGTGGAAATAGAATTCTTAATTTCTACGATTGTCGTGCGACAAAATGTTGCACTATATTTTATATATTGTACGACAAGTGTTGCTAATGCCTTCAGAGTAATGACTCTCACATGACAAAAATCCATTTATTTCACGTGAAATCTCATCCTGGGATGAGTTTCGTTCCAGGACCAGTTCAACCCTGCCTCTAGTGAAAATCCTCGTAAAGTTTACGCGTTTCAGACAGAATGAAATCTCATACTGGGATGAGATCAAGAAAAAATGGATGAAAACACTTTTAATTGATTTCATCCTGGGATGAAATCAGAAAGAAAACGCGTGTAAACACAATATTTTTTTCATTCCGGGATCAGAATGCTGAATGCATACTTTTTCACTTTCTTGAACATGATTTTAAATATAGGAGCCATAAAAACATTTCGTTCTTTCTTTTCGTGATGATAAAAGCAAAAAAAAAACACTTGAGATTAAAAAAAATATGAAAAGGTTGTTTTTAACTTCCTTTGTTAGTTTATGTACCTTTAAAATTTTTTTTTTCAATAAAAAGTGAAAGTTCATTTCATCATAAATTTATACCAGTTAAACCATTATTTGATCATTATTTATTGTGCTTTTATTCTTAGGCACCATCATTCTGCACTTCTTGTTTGACTTTTGTACTCACAAATTACTTCAAATTATCATACGCAAAGTTAGCAAAATTAACGATTTATTACAGGATAAGATCACTCATCCTGGGATCAAAATATGTTGATTTTATCCCGGGATGAGGCTCATATGTAAACCCTTTTTGTTTCATCTCAGGATGAGTTTCATCTCGGAATGAGTATTTATCCCGCCTGCGCGTAAACATGGTCTTATTTCTTTCTTTTAGTTTTTTTTCATTTTGCAAATATCCCCACACACTCGCAACTCTTTTGCAGGTTACACTTTGGTTATAAATTTAACTAAATGTTGTGTCTATTCTTTATTTTTTGTTGGCTAGATTGTAATTATTTACCATAGAATAAGAGGTCAGGATATTCTTCACGTGATTGCAGTTTTGAAATTATTTTACTTACCGTAAAAAATCTTTGTACTCTCTTTATATTCTGCTAAATGAGTCTCCAGCTGACTCTAGTAGCATTTCCAACTTATCATTGATACTTCATGATCAATCATTGATGTATATTTGTAATTTTTTATTTGATGAACGAGTTTATTCGAACCAGTTTTTAATGTTTAATTTTACCTTCAAAAGGAAAGATCCAAATTTAGCTATAAACAGGAATAAATCTCCATTCGTTACCGTATTATGCCTGAGGAGGGAAAAGGGGTGGTACAGGCATGCCCACAGGGCTACTCACAGCTTTCTAAACTACAATCTTGGACTTTTTAAACATAGAAAAAAGCGTCAAATGGCCGATGCTCTGCAGAAAATAGGTTTTAATACCGCTACTTTTGCACACATTGAGGCAAGGTGAACAGTGTTTAATATTTTCTAATCGCATTCTCTAGGGCGTCCGCACAATGAAATTTCCCACGTAAAGAATGGTAAGGCTGGCCTCAGTAACAGACCGTAAAAGTACTAAGCCCACTCTAAAGATTCATAAGTAAGTGGCACTTGATAAGTTCGAAATGTGTGAATTTACAATAGCCTATTCAATTACTAGTGACAAAGAAGTAAGAAATTAGCTGTCTTGTCTTGATATATTTTTACGAAATTATAGTCATAATTTTTTTTGGACTACAAGTGAATTAGTTCTGAGAGTTTGTGACTTTCTCTAACTCTGTACTTTTCTTTGAACTTAGAAAATGATTGAGATATCGCTGAAATGGCTGTCTCATTTTCTAAATAAGAGTTGATATTGTTATATAGAATTAAGTTGCTTGTCGGATGATTATCAAGTTCTTGCTAAGTGAGAATAAAACTTAGACCATATTTAAATGAAATATCCTTAGCCCAATTTTGACATTACAGTAATGTATCTGAAAAACGGGTATTTTTATCTTTATCGTAAAAACAATGATTTCGCGGATGTTGCCAGGTTCGTTCCAAAGTTTGTGACAACATTTCTCTTGTGTTTCGTCTGCAAGTTGACCAATAGGATTATTTGTAACACGTGAGAACTTAAAGTGTATTGTAAAATAGAGAAAATTTGTGACACAACCATAATTGGAGAAAAAGCTTGTGTTTTAAATACCTTATCAGAATAATGTCGTGGTTTCCTAAGAAGATTGCAGACGCTCGAGGACAAGCAGATGGAGATCTTGATAAAGGCATTATGGATATTCTACAAAAGTTATGTTAGTTGTGGTAGACTCAAGAGCTATTCCATCATCACCACAGGCTATACCATTATTGGGATTATATAAGTATACCTGCTGAAGTCGCACCTGTCGCGTATAGAATGTTACGCATGTTGAAAGAAAATAATGCATATTGTGTTGGCGGGATTTGCACCTTCTGCACTGTACACAGTCCTAATAGAAACTCTACCAGCCTGGAAAAGTTGTTTTTATTTTGAGATATACAATAAGTGAAGTTATTTTTGTCTAAACAAAGCAAATTAGAAAATGCAAGATATTAAAAAAAGTACAACAAGAAGACTTGGTAGCTTTACAACTGGGGTACTACTGGTCAACATTAAAAAAATGAACTTTCGTAGAATTTTCCGTACGAGTTCCCCAAAATCTGAAAAATGCGGAGCATGCGCATTAACTAAGCCTTCTTTACAATTCTGGTTTCTGTTGTCGTTAGTAGTACCTTGTGTCGCATAGAAATGTTCGATGGATAGGCTTTGACCGTGCGGCCGAGGAAACATCGAGGAACAATGAAAGCGCGGAGTAGCGAGTTGGATTTTAAATTTTTTATTTATTCAGTTATATACCGGGTGTTTATTAAGTCATTTTTGACGCAATGGGAAAGTTCTTGAGTTTAAGAAAATTGTATAAAAGTGTAAAAGAAAATATTATATTTTAAACATAATGGGAATGAAAATAAAATGATGTATATGACTGTTTGAAGGTCTTTTAACACGAGCGTCAATTGTCTGGTATTGAACAAAACGGCAAAATCGTCTGTCGATCAGCTAAATAAACATACTACCCTAAAATATTGCAAGTTTTCATATAAACTGGGATAATATAATCAGTAAAAATCATGAATTTCTCTAAATTTGACAATAATTGCAGTGCTATCAGGACTAGATAATCCTTGGTTAATTTGACTATGGGAATCCACTAGATAAACAAAAACCAATTAAAAAATAGAAATAATCCTTTGACTATGAAAAGATGCCATCATTGTAGAGTTGGCACAAGTAAAATTTTACAATCAAGACGTCTGTAATTCCTTCTCGAGTCCGATATGAAGAAAGGTATACATGCCTTGTAAATCAAAAATTTTTCAGGGTCAAATAAAGGAAAATTTTAGAAATTTTTTGTTATATGTTTTTTAATGAGATAAACTAGCTATCTATAAGCGCTGCCTACAGCTGCTAAGCTAGGATTGTTTATCCACCTGTACATAGCTTTATAACCCTGTATATCGATTAGACCTTTACATAGTTTTTACTTGTATTATTTTTATGAAAGATGGCTGAATTAACCTGAAAAACTCTACTTGTTGACTCTCTTTACATCCACTCATATCTGCATATAACATGGTGTCAGAATATTGAATTTGTTACAAAGACTGGGTGAACTCAATCAAATCCGGGATTCTCTCATCGGTTTAAGAGACAAAAATTTAAAGAACGCGTACTCTGCGAAAACGACATCCCATTCGAAAAAGTACTATCCAACTGCAGAGTTAGTGAGGTCTCTAAGTTGCAAACTAAGTCTATTCTCACAACAAACCTGAGTCAACTCCATCGTCATCAACTGCTAATTCTGATATCAAGCAAATGATCCATCATCAAAAAAGCAAAGAAATCATGAAATGCAAATTCTGTGCTGGAAGTCATCCTTGTAGTTCATGCCCAGCATACGGCAAAATATGCAATACCTGTGAAAGTAAAGGACACTTTTCTAAATAATGTCGGAAATCTAATCAAAACTTCTCTCCACGTAATAATAAACCAAAGAGATACTCACAACGTCCATCAAAACCTGTTGACTCAGTTGAACAAGAACATCAATCTAATTCAGACTCAGACAGTTCAGCCAATGAATTCTTTCTGAGATCAATCGAACATGAACCAACCTCCGAAAGCGAACAACATCAACAAAATGTCCGATCCAACTGCATCAGACCATCCAGACTGGCTAATCGATCTCTCAACCAATGATACAATGGTTACGTATAAAATAGACACTGGTGCTCGTGTAAACGTTCTATCGATCTCTGTCTTTCAACGTCTCAGCAAAAAAGCAATGAGTATGACATCCTACTTGTATATTTTATATACATACATACCACACAAAAACCTGCTTGAAAAGTTTCACTCTGAAGTTACTCTTGAATTAATGTATACAAAAACGTTGCGTAGTCCTGTTTTTATCTTTAATATATTATAAAAAAATATTTACACCTGTGAAAAACATGTCAATTTCCTATGTGCTCATGCAAGTTTTTGATATCTTAGAACTGCCCTAGATTTTTAATAGTGGGGAGATTCCTCTATGCTGCTTTTCAAAAAAATTCACAGGAAAAAAGAAAAAAAAGTATTTATGTAGCATATTTTTAAGATTATATACTAATGTGCTTAGTATTTTTACTTGTATATGTATATTATAAATTTCCGAAAAACATTTCTAAAAATTGTCACCCAAAAACGTCCTTCCTCAAATCTTCAGTGTCGGCTTTGTAATTGAAATTTGATTGTGCGAATTTAGGTTCTCTGAGTTAGTGTTTGTCCACGCACGTGTAATACAACTTGAATATTTTTCGTTCCTAGTATTTATTTTTCGTTATTGATAATATTATTTTTAGTTCTTGATAATAATTAATATTTTTCGTTCCTAATATTTATTTATTTTTCGTTAGTGATAATAATATTTTTAGTTTTTGATAATAATTATTATTTTTTGTTCCCAATTTTTTTAGCCTGAATTAACAAGGCAATAAAAACTCCAATGATATATCTGATTTTTTCTTCTGCGCGATGAACGCGTAACGGGAACTACTATTCCTCATTAAAACCCTACGGACTCATTGACGGGGTGCCTGTGGGGAGTACATAAAAAGAGCCATAGAAAAATTGACTCCTTTAAAGGAATCATTTTGAATATAGGTCGAAATGAGTAACAAGAAGGAGTCATTAATCATGACAACTTAAAAGGAGTCATTTGAGCACTTATTTATGACTCCCTAAAGGAGGTCCCTATAGGCACCGTAAAAAGAAACCTTTTTAAGTTTCATTTGACTCTTCTAAATTTATCAGTAAAAAGTGATGGTGATTTCTTGCGACTCTACTTCTATTGAAGCTCAGAGCACGATAAATTATTGTAAAATAAATCACCTCAAAAATATATTTTAGATCATCTTAATTCCAACGACTAATAGGTTTTAAAAACCGAAAAGCATACATTTAAAAAAGATATGCAGGAGCTTTTCATTACTCCTTGTAAGACCAAATTGAAGATCTCTTTAGTGAAATGAGCCTTGAACAATTTTTAAATAATTTAAGGACTAGGATTTGATTCTACATTGCTTGTAAGTAAGAGCAAAAAATTGAAAAAAAAACATAGATTTGTACGGAACATATGACAAAATCGAACAATGCTGAACATGGCTGCATGGATGCTAGGCAAAATGTAATAGAAAATATTCCACCATTGCATGAAAAAGCAGAATTACTTGATTTACTTCAAAACAAACAAAAACACACACGCACAAAACAGCACAACAACACACGATGTTTCAAAATGACTGAGCTGAGAAAGCCACGAGAAAATCAAGAGCCAGATTTTGATACAGCCAAATTAACTGCGTATTACGATAAATTGGGCCGCAGTGCGTTAGTATTTAAGTCAACCAAAACTCATAAGATTGAACAATCAAAAAACTAGTCGTCAAAACGCTGGTTTAACCACAACTAACTGTGTGACCCGGTGCGGAAGGCCATGTTGAGCGCTTAATAAAGCTGTAAACTGTGCCACACATCCAGGTGGAGCTCTTTAGTACAGGTATACAGTATGCCGTAAATCAAGTGAGGGGCACACAACATTATAGTGTTTCAGGTTGTTTTTTTAAAAATAACTTTCCTGCAACTTTAGGTAAAATAAAAACACTGTTCACAACTCATTGTTATCCCGTCTTAACGAAGACGGCTGACCATCCTTTTTTCTCTTTTGAAATACGTTTCCAGCAAAAGTACAAAAATGAATTTTACTCCCGGGTAAGCGCGTTTGGTACTGCTAATGTTACACGGCCACATCGGATGTTGGACATTATACCTTATTGCAACTTTGGTTTAAATATAAACACAGGAAACAGGCTGTTGTTAGCCCGTCCAGCTAAGACAATCACTCTGGAATTTTATTTTGCAGATTAATTTTTTACCAGTGTAATAAAAGGTGTAGCTTAGCGTAAGGTAGCTAGAACGCTTAATAGCTAGCTAGATAGCTACAAACTCAATCATAATAATAAGTAATTTTGGCTAGGATAAAAAGTTTTTATACCAAACAAATTAAAAACTTAAAAATAATAGGAATAATTTAGGCTAGCTAGCTAGAGCTGGACTTCTCCAAATCTACGTTTGTAGGCAAAATCTTGAAATCGGTTTGTTTAAGATTTATACATGATTAAAAAGCGTGACAACATTGTTATCCTAACATGCAAAGCATAAAAAAGCACACTGGTCAAGGGAGCGCCCTACAAACTTTCAAAATGGCCACCATTAAATTAGATCGTCAAGCAAGCACACCGTTTAGCAAGCACGTCGCTAAAACTTGTGTTAAAAAAAATAATACAAAGGATAACCATGACAACTTCGTAACAATGGCGCGAGTGATAGCAAATATGTTGAACGCTAAAAGGATTGAGAAAAAGCTCGCGAGCAGCGTTTCAAAACAAAACGCAGCCGAAACTAGAAACTAGGTACCCTGTTAACTAGAATCATGCCTTTTTTTCGTCGGAAAAAGTTTTTAAACCTAGAAATCACCGTCATTCATCCCAAATGTTATGTGAAGGGTGAGTGGGTAGCAGGGAAGAAAGGGGGGGGGGAGTGAAGAGGGGAAAGCGTTTCTAAAAAAGCCCTATAGAGTGCAGGTTGAAGCCAAAAAAGTTTATTTTGAACTCACGACAGTATAAATAGCTAAGTCGATTTTTACAATTTTAAAACCATTATTTATGAGATTTCAAACTTGCACGCATCTTAACGAATTAATAAGATTTTTCAAAACGTCAGGTCCTATGATATGACACTCATTAGCTAGCCAATGTTGTCATGGAGGTAATAAGCAGGTAGTAATGTAATACTAACAAAATTAATTTTTTCTCACAGCTTTTAAATAATTAAACCAATCTTCGTCGCAATAATAAAAACGTAATCGGATAAGTGGATTGAAATATATATCTGGATTGTTGATAGGCGTTTTTACAGGATATACCGAAGACATAGCAACGAAGGATGGTATGTTAACTTAAAATTAATTTAAGTTATCTGTGACATACATGGGAAACAACAGAATAGAACGTCATAAACCTACGTTTTGCTTAACATGAAGATTGTGCTTAAACTAGAAGTTGTAAAATACACAAATGCAAAATACAGATAGTTCTTATTAAAAATTACAGCTAGATGTATTTCAATAAGGATACGCTGTTCTTCCCCCACTGTTCTTTCTGCCATATTTTCGTGTCAGTTGAAAATTTTTAATTCATGGAAAACTGATTTTATCGGAAAAAATATAAAAAAATAAAAAATAATTTTTTTCCCAAATTCCCATACCCTTTATGTATCGTGCGGTGGCGACTCCAGAAAGGTACTCGACATTTTTGCGTGTAGCTAGTTTGTTTTAAATAACACTATTCGATAGGTCATATAATTCTATTTCGAAGTTTTTCAACATGGATAATAGCTTTTTCTGTATCCTTAACAATAAAGCTACTGTCAATAAGTGAGAAAAAATACCACATCGTTAATCAACTAATTTTTACATCTGATAAAATATTTGATAGCTGATGCATTGACAAGCGTGTTGTAGTATTTTAAGTTTTGAGTGCGATTTTGCAGAACGAGCATCAATTGTTTGGTACCAATTGATGCTCGTTCTTCCATCAAGAAATTGACATGACTTATCAATTCCTGATTTTTGATATAAATCCCAACAAGACTCATTCTCTTATGTACTTGTTTTATTTTTCGAAAATGTTGGAACAGTTGGCAGCATAGTTCACATATCGGGATGCATAAACGTCGTCTAAGAAAAGAAAAACGTCCAGGTTTTTGTTGTTGTATGTCTTCTGCTTTATCTTTGAGAGGTTTATTATATTTACTATTGTACCATCGTGGTTCAAAATAGTTTACTATTTTGTGCTGTTTGCAATCTTGGTGGGCATTAAAGAGAATGCTGCTAATAATTCAAATTTTTGCTATAGGAAAATAATTGTAGATAACTTTGGAAGAATATGGCGAATATTAGATGCATGTAGATAATATCAGGGACCCATTAAATTAAACTTTTGGGTATATAGCTGTGGAAAAAGTTTCTTACATTTGTTTCAGTTGTTCCTGAGCTAAGTGTCAACCAGTCTGACACTGACTGACTGACTTAAACAAAAAAGGAAACACAACACAACATTTTCTGTTCAGAAAAATATGTATTACCCTATAAAAATTACCTCTTTGTAACAGTTCTAAGTGTATACGATACAAGCTACTCGACACACGTTAATATTTTTATAATTTATCTAACTTTTCTACGCACCATTGGGTCAAAGCCTGAAGCACTTACAGGGTCAAACAACAAACGTATTAAGAACTGCATCACAACTTTTTACAGATCATCTTATTACGTCTATGTCATTTTAATAGTTTAGTTTTCTAATTTGGTAAAGGGATTATTATTACTACCTGCTTTTCTAAAGTAAGTCGTGTTCTAAAGATACAAAGAACAATTGTTCTGAAAACTAATTTTAGCAACGTAGCAACGTAAAGATAACTGAACGTCTTTTCGTCTGTCCTAAAAATTGTTGTTTGCGATTTGGTGTACTTTCCTGTTTTGCAAATGTTTATTGGTCTTTAAGAAAATATAGTTCATGACGTGTAAATTGAACGCACAGAGGTCCATGTGAGACCTATTTTGCAGCACAGACAGTGAACAAGATGTAAGAATTAACGCATTTATTTCTAAAGTGATTGGCACAAATATAATTAGATAGTTACAGGAAGAAGTCGATGTGCTACATATAATTCTTACAACATTTCTCGTCAATATATCGATGATATTGTAATTAGTGAGTAGCAGGAAGTTTTATGTACTCGGAACTACATTCTAACGGGTGGCTCTTCCTCCACTCCAAATGAAACTATGCTGGAGATACGTCAAGCATCGCTTGTTTGCTTGCCACATAAACCGGTTTACGGTCATAAACTTGATTTAAATAGGCTGACAATACTATATTTAAAGTGAGCAAGATTGAGGAATCGAACCTAAAACCTTATGTTTATAAATGTGCTACCACTGCAACATCTTTGCTTTTGATTAATCAAATTCCCAAGAAATCATTATTTTAAGACCTACAATTTCAGTTTATATTTCTGGACAGTAGTTGGATGTTGCTATCAAATTATATTTTATTTGGATTTTTTAATTTTAGGGACTGGCATATTTTGAACTTGTGCAGTTATGTTATCGTTCAAAACTAATTATTTAACCCTATTTGTGATGGTGGGTGGGTGGGGGCTGATTCACCCCCCTTCCTAAACTTTTTTTAATAACTTTTTACGTGTTTATAGCCTAACTTTCATTTAACTTTATTTCCCGAAAAATTTTTTTGGGGAATTATGCCGAAGTGTTGCCATGACAACACTTTTTATGTTGAGTAAAAATGTTTTTAAAAGCTTTATGTCACTTCTTAGTTTATATTGTTATATTATTTTGTTTCTATTATTATTGTTACTAAATTCATCGCAATTATACAACAATTAACAAAATTCAAAGTTAGAGAGTTTTTTCTCTGTCACCAAATTTGATGACGTCATCACCGAAAATGCTGAGGTCATCAATTTTTTTCATCAAATTGTTTATCAATACCCGGACAAAACTTGTTGTCAGTTTCAGGTCCAAGGGACAGCAATTTTAAAAATTACACACACAAATTACCTGCACAGATGGGTCTAATAAGATAATTATAAACGTGCTTAAATAAAGAAAACGCATACCAATTTACAATCATTTTGAAAACAAAAACAAATTATGAATTCAGACGTAAATCTTTAGCAGAAATTAAAGTTATAATTTTTACAATATACACATGCAAGATGATTCTACAGATAAACTACAGATGAAATTTCATTCAAGTTATATTAGAGTAAAAAAAATTCCTTGCTGCAACAGAAAAAAACAGGAAATGAAAGTATATTAGCTCATGCATTATTAGTTTCTAAAAATTGTATATTCAATTATACGAACAGGATGTGTTTTATTTACCGCAGCGCCTCAATTAAGCGCCCAGGCGCTCATTCAAGAAGGGTGTTTATTAGAAGGGGGAGCTTATTGAACCTTTGTGTCCCACTACAGGCGCTTAAAGGGGTGGGGTGGGTGAGGGAGCTCTTACTTAACGGGTGTTGTTCAACGTGAGCGCTCAATCGAGACATTGCGGTTAATATTTAATTAATAAATCTTGTTTTCTGATAAAATATTCGATAAATCGTTTATGTACTGACAGGCGCGGCGTAATATTCTAAGCTTTGAGTTTGTTTTTGCTTTTTTAGTGGAAGGTTGTGCGTAGGTTGGTAGCTTTTTATCCAGATGTTGAAACAGTTCATTCATTTTGGCAACTCTTTTCTTTTGGCGAGCATTAACCTTTAACCTATAGCTTTCCAAGTATTCATCACTTCGGTATGAAATATCAATTTTTGATTTTCTGTCTAATTTATTGTAGGATTCCTCTGGACCACCTGTTGTCAAATCAATGTTTTCTAAGTCAGCGAACGACTTAAAGCATCCAGACGTGCGACTATTAAGTTCAAACATGCAGGGGTAGTCAGGAGGGAAAGGTACGATGTCGTCAAAATCCATACAATGCAAGTCATTTGCCTCATCTTCTACAACTTTCCAATTATGAAAAAATATATCTTTAGGTGTGTATGTGTCTTGTTCCATATTGCCTTCAAAGTTCTCTAAAATATCAACAAGAAACAAACACAGGTAACTAATCCACGTAAGATGTACAAATTTTGCGTTAATATTGTACTGAATGCAGCTTTTAATTAAAAAAGTAACTTTGAAAAATCGTAGTGAAACACATGTAATACAATTAAGCAATGCTGTGTTGACTTAACGATATACCTTAACTTCCAAATAAGCAAATGAATGCGATTATTCAGTTGGTGTTACACACCTGACTGTGACCTAGACGTCGACCACAACTGTTCAAGTTATAAATGTATGTTATATGGCCTGTCACCACAACGTAGTAATGCTATATTAACATCACCTTTTTGAAGCACAACTTTGGGTCAAATTTGACGTAATTAAAGAGTCACTTTATTATCTTGTTATGGCTTAAGAATTATAGTATTTAATTCAAAATCCAGTTTAAGTCATAGCAATGCTGTTTCCTTGGTTTCTGGGCAAATGTCTTAATTGTGTCAGGAGTTTGAGGATGGGTAGAAAAGAAGAATCAGACAGGGATAAAAGGAAATCCAAAGATATATCAATAACCACACTGGCTTGCTTAAACAGGTAAAGAAATATTTTGGGAGAGCATGGACTTGAGTGAGATGATTTATCTAAAATAACATTTGCATGGGCTAAGCCGTGGTAATATAATTTGCTATCAATATGATATACCATTGATGAAAGCATTGGTAGAAAAAATTGCTATTTAGAAAATTTTGGCAAAACGTCATAATTTTTCAGTGAATAAGTGTTACTACAGATTCTTGGGATGTGATTTTCTTTTGTATCAAATTTGCTTCTGGTGGGTTGTGGTTGTGTTAAAAAAACGTTTGTTTGCCTGCATGCCCTATTTACACAACAATATTAGAACAACTGCCCTGGTGAAAAAATATCAATACAGTGCGCCCAATTTTTCTTATTTCGCTACTGCTTTTGTATAACAACTTGTTTCACCATCATGCAGCAGAATGTAAATGATGGATGTGATGTCTGTTTAAAAAAAAGAAAAAAAATGATTGAGAATTTATTCAAAGCAGATATAATAACAATACAATAAGCACAAATTACACTAATGGATGAAGCAAAAAGCCGAAAAACGTATATTAATCCGTTTCTAAAGCTGATTAATATGGCTAGACAGTCATACATTGATACTATGATATAATAATTAAAATATAAACAACTGCATTGACAGCATTCTGCCCCGTCAAAGTATATGTGCGGCTAGCATAGCTCATATTTCAATAAAAGCGACACAGTCAGACTTAGTTACGGTTGAGTTAAGGACCTTAAAACAAATTAAAGTATAAAGTACGTTTCTAATAGTAGACAAAGAACAAAGCTCAGAAAATCCGTTAACCGACAGCTTTCTTTTTATTTTAATTTGCATTTAACGAATTTAGGCAAAGTTTGGAGGAACTCCAAGGACAAAACAAAGACAGAGGTTGATAGCCACGTCTGTTGATTGATTTTCTCTTGTTATTTCTTCCCCCAAGCTGGAAACGTTGCAGGCTTTAAGGATTATTGCCTTAACAGTAAGTTTTATAATATCTGTCGTTTTTCGTATTCAAAATAAATAGCATGTTTGGGCTCTTTCTTTATTTTTTTAAATCTTTTTTTTGCGGTACTATAATGGGATAATAAATAATCTATAGTAAATGCGCTCGTTAAGGAAAAATAAGATTCAAAAGGAATGATAGAATGAAAATATGACTGCGTTGGTAGTTTCTCAAATACTTACATTAGACTCATTAGATTATGTTTAGACGTTTATATGGTACAATATCCATTGTTGAACTTGAAGAATTTATTCGCAAATTTAAACAAAGAGAGTAACATAGGCGAAGTTGAACCCTCCTCAACATCTTTTAAGACGTTGATGAAATTGTTTCATCTTTTTAAACTTTTTATCATTTCGTGCCCATATACATGAATCAGAAACCAAGATTAATTAATTGAATATTTACTGTAATGTCTCGATCAAACGATGAACAATACCCAACGAACGCCCTTTTTAAATAAATGCTGGGGCTCTTAAATCAGGCATCACCCTGAATAAAAGTCATCATGTTCTTATCAATCAAAACCATTTTCAGAAACTAATTAAGCAATACCCAATATGTTTTTTTTCTTTGTTTTCTGTGCGCATTTTCATTAATCTATTGTGATTTAAATGAAATTTTTTTTGATTAATTACCTTAGTATCATATGTAGTTTATCTGTAGAATCATGCTACATGCGTATGTTGTAAAAAATATAACTTTAATTTCTACTAAGAGATTTACGTCTGACATAAATTTTTCTTTTTCTAAATGATTGTAAAAAGGTATGCGTTTTCTTTATTTACGGATGCTTATAATTATTAAAAAACAAACAAAAAATCTGACGCATAACCCAATGCCTATAATTTCTAGTACAAATAAGAAAATTAATTAGTTCATCAGTTGTGCAAGTTACTTCCAAATTCTGTAGATATGCCATATAGGGTAGCCTCGATTCTATACCACGGTAAGCTTGCACGAACATGTAAAAAAAACAACACCCTAACATAAACATGACATTCTTTCCAGTCTTTCCATGGACGCTTATAATGGTGGTCATATGTAGCCGGAGTCAATATCAGTATAATATTTTTATGAAATGCGACTAAGAGATAAAAATGGAATAAAGGAACCCTTGACCGTTAAGAACTTCTACAGCATCTATTGAAAAGACGATTGCAGTTGAAATAACAAAAAACCCGATGGCTCTAACAATACAGAGAAATCTAGTTGAAACCTACAATATTAATAGAACGCTCACATTCTAACTCACTTAGAAAAAGGAATAATTAAAGGTACAAAAAGGGTAATCGGTCAATATTATTTTCGTGAATTTAACCCTTTTCGACTCTTTATTTTCATTTTTTTACTACATGTTCGTAGTGAAGCATTGAAATTTTGTTACTGTCCCTAAATTTTTATTCAGATTTAATTTTATGGATTATTTTTGATTTGATTGAAATTGTTTTTGCGAGCTTTAGCGGTTTTGTTTTTCATACTAGTGTGACTAAATTCCGAATTCCACTAATAAAAACTCAACCGTCTGTTCTGAAACGAATTGCTTGCTGCTTTTTTCTGTACAGCTTTTATTTATTTTACTATCCAGTACTCGACTTACCTTTCTATGCCACATCACAAATAATATTAAAGCAAGTAATCCTTTCTTGTTACATAATAATATAACAAAATGCAAAAGAAAATCAGTTCTTTTTACCTGCGTTTAAAACAACAGGTGCTTGCTGATTGACATTGTTTAAATACATCATATCTCCAAGAATGTTTCCAAAAATTAAATTTAACGGATTATATAAAAATTTGACATCTTGTATAGAATTTACGTATGTATTGGTGTTAACATGACATTTCAAATATGTAGACACAAGCATTCCTCTAGGATATCCTTTAGCAGTTGATATGTTAGTGAGACATCCCAATCTACCAGTTTTTGTCATGCCAACCAAAGTCCCTTCTTTCCATCCTACTAATTCGTCCATCCTAGAATTAGAAGGTGTATATATTTATTTATTGTTGTTCACCAGCACTATATCGACACATCAACAATGCTAAGTTTTTCCGTCTATGTAGCCTTAATATTCAATGTATATGTTTTATGGGGACGAGTTAAAGTAATATAGCAAGCCAGTTACATACATCGGTAATTTAAACCGTCGAAGGCAATTCTCGTAAAAACAATAAACAGTTAGGGTCTAAATAAAGCATTTTCTAGGTTTGACAAACAGACAGCGAGTATTACAATGCAGACTAGTCCGTAGTCTACCCTTTTTATATTACATTTCGTGTTTCTGAAACAAGGCTTTTTTCTTGCGCACAACGGATAAGGCTATTATAAAAGAGATAACAAGTCTAAGACAGAACCGACTCTCTCTAGAAATAACATGCAACGCATCGTAGCTTTTTCCAAAACAAGTCATGGCACAGGTAATAATGTCTGGATGGATCAGTGTCATACCTCCATTAATTTTTCTTTCTTCTTTTTACTACCACCAATAAGCAACTGACAGCAACACAGCAAGTTCAGACAAAAACAAAAACAAGAAGCACGCGACTTAACGGTAAACAAGATGCCAGTTTACTTTAAAACCACGTCTAGTCACGCTAAATAATAACAGGCGAAGTGAAGTTTGATTTCGATCGAGGAAAATAAATACCTGTTGTTTGGAATCAAAAATTACTTCACTCGACAGGTAACAATAAATTAACATGGTTAGGTTGATATGGTATCACATACACGATAGTAAGGACGTAGTTAACTTGGTTTTTTAGTTAGGCATACTACTATTTGTGCAGAAACAATACATGACCTCACTTGTAACTCTGTCTCAACGTTGTCACAAATTAAAATTCATGTTCGATAAAAACTATTAATGTGCTCATGTATTTCTTTATAAATTAGTTCGCCACCTTCCGGTAAAGAACCAAATCAATTTTTTTGATTTTCTGGCGTGTTTAGATATTTTTCTTCACTCACAATCTTTAATAACAATATTTTGTCTTTCGATGTCACTTTCAAAGCAAAGCTCGTCTGCTTTATGTACATACTTTTTTTAGACTTATTTTTTTTTGCTCTATATGACACACAAAAGTAACTTTTAAGAGGTATAGGCTTGCTGCATTCCTGACTTATCACTTCCCCAGTAGGGTCTTAGTTTAAAATCTTACTTTGTGTGTTTTTTTAAATCGCTAAATTTAGTAAACGCCTTGACCACATTTTCAAGCCTTACGGTTGTCGTGTTCAATGAATCCACGTCTCATAGCGCAATTTGTCTGAGAGAGGGTGAGACCCTTTATTTCTATATGCGCAATGCATCGGCTGATTGTGTTTCTCATGCAGACTATTTAGCATGGCCCTCTCTCTTTATTTCATATTTAATGCTCACAAACTACACTTGCGTCATCAGGATAGTATGCAATAGCGCTTTCTTTCTACAAATCAGGGCCTCACTGATCATTATTTTTAATATCTCTCACAGTAACGTGATTAAGTTTTCGCTAGCTGCAAACTTCTGTAACAATCACGAAATTTTAAAAAATACCATTACCGTAAATAATGTTTGATTGGATTTTTGTGCGAGAGGTTCTTAACAAGCAGATTAATTAACAATTTAGGCATACGGATATTTAACCAATTAGCTAAAAGACATTGACGAAAGCTCACGACGAAAGCTCACGAGCAAAGAGAAAGAGAAAAAAAGAAAGCCTATAATGAATCGATCCTCCAAATAGAACTTGGATGATTTACACCACTTATATTTTCTTCCACTACGAGTGGCAAATGTCAAAAACTTTTTGCACGACTACGAAGCTAATTTTGGAAAAAAAAATGAGATCAGGATAACAATTGTAAGTCCTAAAAGCAATTAATGGAAGAATCTATCGACAGTAAAACTTACTATCAGCAAGACGATTGCTTCAACACAATCGAATAAAAACATTATATGTTCATTGGTCTTCCTCCCACGCTTAATATCTCCTGTTCCATGTGTTTTTTCATTGTAAAATGTTATAGTAGTTGAATATTAACTGTTGTAAAGCTTTTTAAAATTACATTTCTCGCAGGCGTCGGAGCAGCCTTTATCGTAATAAGTAAAATGGATGAGAAGACGCTAAGGATGTTGTTGGAAAATGGTCTTCCCTTTCATTCTATAATGAAATGTATACAATAATTTGACAAATGCGAAAAATATGAAGAATTGATAGTTCAACATAGACTTATATTGCAAAAATTTTATGTACCCTAGGGCGGCAAAAATGTGGGCAAATAAATTGGGCTCACATGCAGAATGCAGAATGTGAGGACTTTAAATGAATAATATGTTGATGACAAGTTACCTGACGAATCTATATAAGCGCAAGGACATTTGTTTAGAAACTTGTATCAGATTCAATTCTGTACTACAAGACTCGTCATCACGACGTAATAATCTATGAATTAACTAATTTAAAACACAACATTGGGTCAAATTTAATTGCCAATTAGGGAGTGTTTTAATACCTTACGTTACGTCTAAAGGTAAAAAATAGAGAAGCAGATTTCTTACGATCTTACTTAATTCAAAAATAAGAATAAGCCTCGACGGGAGAGTTAAAAAAAAACCTTATCTATTATTATAAAAAAGTAAACAACATCTTATTATCGTTTTTAAGGTTGTATCAACGCTTTACGCAAAAAATGATTTACCATATGGTAATTAAAAAAAAGTTGCATATAGTAAAAAACTCAGGCGTTGATTACAATTTTTAATGGGGAGGATATAATATTGGGTGTCTTTTCAATAAATAATGAAAACATATCACAGAGAAGACTATTAACTAAAATGTTGTATTTCGGCTGAAACAATATACATTTTACAATGTTTGCACCTTCACACAAAGGGTTTTCCAAATGGTAAAACTAAATATGTGTTGTTTGTCTCGCTTAAGTTTTTTAACAAGAAAAAAATATAACAAACCGACAGATACAAAATATGAATGTTTAAAGGTACTGAGCAGTGCCTGGAGCACCATTGAGATTCGTGGGAATCGATTTTTTTTAATAAGACTTTATTGTTTCATGATAAACAATCGTACCTTCAGCCCAGCCTGTTGGAAATGATATTTATGATTATGGAGTTCTAATGGAGTCAGACTAAAAATAGCCTAATTTTTAAATAGAATAAAACATAATGGTCAAAATAGAATCAAAAAAACAAAAAAATTCTGTGTCATCCTGAAACCTTATATCGTCATCATTATCATTGTCTTCACAAAGAAACCGACGAATGTGGGGTATCAACCTTTTCTTAGGGTTGATCAGTATGACTAGACTTATAATCGTCTGTAAAGATGTATAATAGCTCAACAATTGCCTTCTCCCAACATTACCGTGCAGCTGTTCTAAACAGATGAAGTAAATAAGATAAGTTAGCTATTTTTATTAATTCCTGAGACAAGGAACTCGAGATTAAATAGGCAGTGTAATAACAAATTACCATAGCAAAGAGGGACACATAGATTTTTAGGTCGTACGATGTAAAGCTTAATAATCTTTCTAGCAAATATAGTTGCGTTTGCTCAATGTCAGCAAGTCAGACAAATATGCTCATGTATGAGAGCCAAATATTTGGTCTTAATTCTATCCACCTATATTTTGTCCGCGCTCGTGTCAATAAGATTTGTGTCGGAGAATTTGTCAATAAATCGATAATGCTAATGCATTTAGTTTCTAATGGTATTAAACTAATTATTCGCCACAATGCGTAGTTATTAGTGTGACAAAAATAAGACTAATGACGCAAAAAAGTAACTTACATATCCACAACTTTTGTGCACAAATAAAACTATTAAAAGAATGGCACGTGCTAAATGTTGGAATAGTAAATAATGGCTCTGCCCAGTCCTATCACAAATATATCTCGAAATTTCTGGAACAAATAAGAACTCTATAATTTTGCTTCAAAAATTAAAGCTTAATTTCAAAGGTCATACTCACAAGCAATGATTTTCTTTTGATGTTAGACCCACGCACCTTACACTTGTCAATGTTCACAATGTACTTAATGTTATTTGATTAGATTAGAACCTCTGGCTGTCATAAATGATTGCCGACCTTGTGAAGACCTTTTTGGGCCGTTGCATTAATTGTTCCATAAGGCGGACATTGCAGAAACTGCAACTAATAAATTTTCAAAGTTCTATATTCGCCCTGCACATCCACCAAGATTGAACTTTCACAGGCTGCAAATCATTGGTTAAGCGATGCTTTATTTACATCTCAAGAAATGGCCAAAAAAATCAGGATTATAGCTCATAAGTCAGTTTCCATCCCCATTTCTGCTGGTCTATTTGGGGGAACTGCAATGCTGAGAAAAAGCAGCTCATGTGATACCTGTACGAGATAAAACTTTCCACGAGTGTTGCCACAGCCGCTGATGTCAGAATATTTGCCAATAACGTCATCAAATCTGGAGAAAAGAAGAGAAATTACTTTAAGATTATTTTGAGAAGCTTAAGACTCGTAAAAGATTTATGTAGTTGCTTTATAAATTTTTTTCAGAAAAAATATTCTGCTCAGTTTCACCCGCTAAAAGATATAAATAAGGTATAAATAAGAAAGAAAAAGTAACAAAATTGAAGGTGACGAAAGTTATGTCATTTATGTTGAACAAATGTAAAACTCAGTAACTATCATTTGTATGCAATACACCAAAAGATTGTCCAGTACACACAGAAAAAAAATTCAAAAATTTAACGGTTAAGGAAAGCGTATATTTGGTTGAAATTGGAGAAAAAATGTCAAACAATTACCCTTTATTTATATTTTTTAGCTTGCTAAAGCGTTCTAAAATTTCTTTAATCTTTCGTATGGACTGGTTTTCCATTAAAAAAGGTGCAAGTTAAAGGAATTTTGCTGAACAAAAAAATTTGGCGTATTTAATCAGTTTAAGAATACTTCAAATTAATTCACGTCACAATTAATTTATTTTCAACGAACTCTAAATTGAACTCTAGCTCAAAATATGTTCATTCCAATTTTTTCATCGTACAGCCGCTTCCAGTAGCATACGGTTTCCGCAATTGTACATTGCCGGGTGACGACACTATTGCCAGGAGATAAATATATGAACATTGAAAGTTGGTGTAGCGTGTATGCAACAGCCTGCGAGGACGAAGAAAACAACTTCTGTTTTGTTCTTGACGTTACATCTTTTATAATAATACGGAGAGCGTGTCTGTGTGTCTGTGTGTCCGTAACAGGCAAAGTGGATGTGTTTATTTCCCTTTGATGTAGCCGAAAAATCTTTGATGTTACCGAAAAAAATATGTCTATTTTGTTAGCGGGTTTACTTTGTGTACATCATGTGATGTAAACGACTCAATTTAATTTGCTGAAATAAATTTAAGATTTTAAGAACATTGTTTTTGTATATGCACTGCTGACGTCAGCAAAACATCTAAAGCAACCTATTTTTTCAATGGCTTTTTCCCTAACTTTAGAGGACTTTACTGACGTCAGCAAAATTTTAAAATTTTAAAACACTCATATATATCTCCTTATGCGTTTGCGAACCCTGATCTTCATCAGCGTTTCAATCTGCACGCATTACAGGCAACAGATAAACCACATTTCACCAATTGTTTTGTATGCACTGCTGACGTTAGCAAAATCTGCAAAACAACCTAATTTTCTGTCTGAGTGGATTCTTCCACGGGCCTTATCGAATAGTCTATATAATAATACGCCAGTTCTGTGTTTCTGTAACAGGCAAAGTGGATATGTTCATTTTCCTTTGATCTTACCGAATTTTTCTCTAAAGTAAGCGAAAAATGCATGTCTAATATGTTAAATTTTCTGACGTTACGGCGCAACGTCAATAACACTACTTTAAGGTCAATATCCTATATTAAATTAATGAAGCCGTTACAGTGCACTTAAAACTTCAAGGCCAAATAACTTGGAAACGAGGTGGTGACGTCAATGATTTTTCACCGCGTGGGTAACTAGGGACCACCTGGGACTAATTTAGGTAAGTTTCCCAAACCTAGGTCGCCACATGAAAAATCACAAGTGGGACAAAAGTGTGTGTGTTAAGTTATTTTTTATTGTTTTGTTTCTGACATCCCGGTAAACTTTTGTCAGCATACATGTAAAATGCCAGGTTTTTGTACAGATTTTTTTTACATTTTATTGGAAATTTACGTGGGTTTATGACTTTGGTTTAAAAAAATTATGAGAGTATGGTATGGTTAAGTCAGTTTATATTCTTGCAAAATGCTGTTTTTTGAAATTTTGTGTAAACTTTTGTGGAAATAGACCACATGCAATATATACTGAAAGAACAAATTTTTGTAGAATCGGACTTCACTGTAAGCTGTTGTATAAGCTGATGTCTTTATATTTCCTAATATAAACTATTGTTGGGGAGAACTAACTGTATGTGATGTCATTCTTGCTGGAAGAAAATTCCATGGTTTCACGGTTTTGTTTTTCTTGAGAATTTTACAAAATTTTGTAGGGATAAATGTTTGATGATGATAGAAAAATGCTTAATGTTCTGACTGAAATTGTTTGTTTTTTTATATTTTGTAATCTAATTGGAGAGGACTGTATACACTGAAATGACTAATTTTTCTAAATTTTGAAGTGTTTCATAACCTTTTTGTGGAAAGTTAATGCGGAATGGCAATATAGGACATACATTATTTTTGTTGATTTAGATGTGTTTCTCAAAAACCAATCTGTTTTACATTTTGTGAAAAATTTTGTTCACGAACCGTATACAATGTTTCCAAAATAATTATCTTTTTTTATTTAAGTTTATTCTTTGCTCATTGATTTTTTGACATTTAGGTTCAAAATTGTTGGTAAAGGGCATTATATTAAAAAAAGAAAAAAAATTGTGTTTTTAACTGGTTGATTTTTACATTTTGTGTAAATTTTTGTGGGAGAGGATGGTATGCAACTGAAATGATTGATTTTTGTAGATTTAAATTTGATGTTTTCCAAATTATGGCTTTTTCATATTTTTGTATAAGTTTTTAAGGGAAAGACAATATTCAAAATGTGTAAAGAACTTATATTTGTTGATTTGTGCTAACTCTTTCAGGCCTCCTTTTTGACATTTCAGAATATAATACTAAGGGTTTTCAACATAATCACTAATAAGATGTACATATTTGAGATGCGTTATTTCTGACATTGTTATTATCCATGTTGTAACTGTCGGTGTTGTAACTGTCGGTGTTGTAACTGTCGGTGTTGTAACTGTCGGTGTTGTAACTGTTGGTGTTCTTACTGTCGGTTTAGTGGATGTTGTGTGTGTCGATGTTGTGAGTGTCGTTGTTGTAACATTTTATCAACTGGATTGTGCACCTTGCATGCTGTTCTTTTTTATTTTGTGTAAGATTTTTATGGAGGATTAAATGCGATTTGACATTTGATATTTGGTGTAAGATTTTAAGAACATTTTTTTTGTATATGCACTGCTGACGTCAGCAGAACATCTAAAGCAACCTATTTTTTCATTGGGCTTTTGCCTAAGTGGATTTTTCCACGGGCCTTATCGACTAGTATAATAATACGCTAAGTGTGTCTGTCTTTCTGTCTGTTAAAGGCAAAGTGGATGTGCTTATTTTCCTTTAATGTTGCCGAAAAATACATGTATAATATGGTAAATTTTCTGACGTTACGGCGCGACGTCAATATCACTACATTAACATCAATATCTTATATTAAATTAATGACGCCATTACAGTGCACTTAAAACTTTGAGGATAATTAACTTGGAAACGACATGGTGACGTCAATATTTCACCGCGTGGGTAACTAGGGACCACCTAGGATCAATTTAGGCAAGATTGCCAAACCTGAGGCCCCAAATCCGTTTTGGAATGGACGGGTTAATGACGTCTTTAAAAAAACTGTTTGTCAAAAGTACATAATCCTATACATTTTCTTGATCAGCGGTTCAAGGTCTATACGATGAAGACAACAGGTATACAAATTTTTAAATTTTTTTTACAGTTTTGACGGGTCATTGCTGACGTCAGCAAAATTTTTAAGCCCTTATATCTCATTAAGTGCTCATCAAAAGCACATGATCATAAACATTTTATTGATCAGCAGTTTAAGCTCTATGCTATAGAGGTGACGTGAAAACAAGGTTCTAATTTTTTTTGTGGATAGGTTGCTGACGTCATCAAAATTCGAATGACGCTTCTTTCTCATATTTATCCTACCTCAGTGGATTTTTCCACGGGCTTTATCGACTAGTCATATTATAATAACATTCTTGCAGTTATGAAAATGTTGTGAAAATATATTATTATTTGTCAGAAATAAACAATGAAACTTAGTTAGATCCTAACATGACCCATGGAAATTCAGGTAGCTGTCTTTATACGAGAAAAATAATAAGGAAGTTTTGTGTGTTTGTATTTCAACCTTTACCGGCTAGATGTTTCATCTTCTTGTTAAAATTTTTAAATAAAAAAATGATAATAACAAAATAATTAAAAATGTCACTTACTATATATTAAGTGAAAATGCAAGGCGCATAATGTGTGCAATATTGCAACTCTTCGTCTTTCCTTGGTAGCGCAGTTCGTAGAAGTTGTGGGTTTGACCCCCAGATAAAACCGTTTTCTGGCTGGAATGTATATCAGAGATTTCCAAACCTCCGAACTGCCCTTATGGACTCACTTGGAAACAATTGACAGGTATATCAATTGAAAGTAATATGTCTAACAACAAAATATAAATGACTGCACCACTTCACTTAGTACCAAGTGCTTCTTTAATTAATAGAAATCGACAAAGCCCATTAAAAGACAGTGCCAGAGTAATCCACTTTTCTGTTTAAAGTTCATCTTTTCTCGAACGCATAATTTGTTTTTTCTTTTCCAGGTTACTCATAAAAGAGGGAAAGTAGCAATAAAATAAAGAAATAAATGTAAACCATGGAACACACCTGTTTGCGAAGAATACAGAGATGATTTTACATGCTAGAAACTTGTTTATTATTCTTTGCAGCCTATCAGTGAAAATAATAAGTGTCAAGGTACAACTAAGGGCTTTTTTGTGTTATAAAATAATGATGGATGGAAGCGTGTAGGTGTATGCTCAACGAATCGAATTGTAGCAAAACCTTGATCATTTGTAATTTATCATGTTGCACTTATGCGTGCTAAACCGTACATTTAGTCTTTCTTTATTTCTGTTGTCGCCTTGCAAATTGCGTTTAAGGAATTTAAGGATTTATTTGCATCTAATCTTTTCACTGCATTCTTACTAATGTTGTTTCAAAAATCTTCAGCTAAATCATCTTCACTGATCTAACCATAACACATGTCCCCACACATTTCCATAAACCCACTTGAGTTGTGCAGAAATACGTGGCGTTTTAAAAAAACATGGCGTTGATAGGCACTAATTTGTGCTATCGACACAAACATTTCAATGCCTACTTGTTCTCTGTATGAAATGACTTGAATATGAGCATCAGCAATTTTTGTTTTCTCTTTCACTATCATCTTCTGCTGCGATATATTTTCGTTGTAGTGTAACCATAGTTAGATATGACACCAACAATGCATAATTTTTTATACATAATCTTTGACTTTACTTGGTTTAAGAGATTGACCCATCTGAAAATTGTTATTTTCAACAAAAGATCCAATAACTTCATTGCTGTTGCTCTGTAATTCGGTTGCTTCTTTGCGACACATGTTTGAATTAGATTTTTTCATTGTAGAGTAACTTATTAAGGCTGACTAATCCAAAGTGTTTCATCAGTACGCCTCTAACACTGAATAATTCTTTACAATCATGGAGTTATATTTCAACAGATATATTTCTCTGAAAAAAGCTTGTAGAAAATATACTGTACAGTGCAGTACAGTGCTCACGTGATTAGTGCGAATCCTGATTTTTTGGGATTTTTACCTGAAAATAAAAAAAATGGATTTTCAAGCAATTTTTGGTAACTTTTCATCTATGTAAAAACCAGAAAATGTGTTACGTAACTTTAATTTAGCTTTTAGAAACTTCAAACAGAATGCAAAAATTCGCTCTAGAACAAAAGTAATTGGCTTTTAAGCAGTTGGTGGTATTTTGATGAAATTTCAAGCTTTTGATGACGTCACAGAAAATGTGCTGACGCAAGCAAAAATTTATTGCCGTCAGTTCCTTTTGTGATGTACTATAAGTGTGCTAAGTTTGATTCAATTTAAACGAGCCTATGAAAAGTTATTGAGGGGGGGTTCGTAAAACCCCGGACCGAATGAAGAAGGTAATTAATAGACCTAAAAAGATAAGTCTTTGTTGTTGTTTCAACTGGCTTTCTACACAATAATCTAGTATGGGTAGCCAAGTCAAAAAACTTTTTTGTCAGAAAACTCGATTTAAAAGTAAGGTAAGAGTTTATATAGGGTAAATTATGTATGTTAAATATTTGGAAGGTACTTTTTTTGTCGTTTTTAGTTATATTTGGGCGTTCACTACGATACTGAAGATGATTTAAGATTTTGTTTTAGTGCTTATTGCTTACTTTTCTCCTACCATAAGCTTGACTCTCGTGTTAGTAAGTAAAGTAAAAGATTGACAGCTCGTTTTTTAGGCCTTTTAAAATAGTGTTAAAATAGCAATTTGTCTGTTTGTCTGTCTGTCTGTCACGCAAAATGGTAGCTTTGCTGCGACGGGCGAAACCGCGGATTTTCCACGGGCTAACGACTAGTAATCATAGATTGCCACAGAAATTTGTTGCTTACCATTTAAGATTAGTTTGTTGTTATTAGTAGGAAGTTAATCGAGAAATACCGAAGGCCTGTGAAATAAACAATCTACAAAAAATCTACAAGAAATTGAATATTTATTTTTATTTATTTTGGATAATTGTGGTTTTTTCCTGTGGAATGAATTAAAGTCTACAAGGATAAATAGTGACTTGATAATTCAGAAATGCTTTTTTAGACCATGATGTTGGAATCATGATCGAGGATATGTATATTTTTCGTTTTTCCATTGACGGATTTACAGAACATAATGTGACCTTATTTAGAATGTCTTGCTATAAAAGAAAATAGATTTAACATTAAAGACAGTTGCAAAGGTACACATTTCACATTTACAAATGTTTGTTAACGATTCCGCATAACATGGAGGGGATTTACAATAACTTTGATTAAACCAACAATAAATGTCTTTTTCACTATCCCAAATTATCCTAACTATCCTTCCCAATTATAATTTGTAACACATTGTCATACCCCCCATGTAATTCCAACCCTACTCTCTTCCCCTCATCCCAATTTAGTGCGCACTTTGGTGATCATAATCTTTAGATGGCATGAAATGTGAAGGAAAACCACAAGAAAGATTTTCATCTACGATTTCTTTTTCTGAATGGTAAGCATGAAAATAATCATACAGAGCAACTTAGTTGACGCGACTTATCTGAACAAATAACATACGTCTTCCTAGAAATGATTTTAATTGCTAGCATTGCACAGACAATCTTCATTTAGGGTAAACACTGACGGAAAATAGGCTTGTGGAAAGAAATATACAATATTGCTAACCTGGTAAATCTTTTTTACAATCATGGACAAAAGGTAATGAAAAGGCTAGTTTTGAATACTTCAAATTGATTACATTACATCGCTCATTTTGAGCTTGTCAATGTTCACTTAAGCGGTCTTATATCAATTGTTGTTGATGTCAGCACTACCTTTTTGCGGCCTTGACGTGGATTATTTTTCTCCGCTAAGAATAGCTATAATAAATTATAAACGTTATTTACCTGCCCTACGTGCAAAGAGTATTGACCATTTAATCCTTTTGATTGCGTTTGAAAAATGACGAACAACTGACTTGTTTCATTAATTTTGCCTACAGATGGCACATTTCTCTATGTGGATAAAAAAGTGCTTGAGTGTAAAAAGTCTTTTCCGTTGAATAAAATTAAGTTGAAAAAAACATAATACTTAGATTAAACTTGACCTTAGTCTGTAGATATAAACGAGAAATAAAATTTCTTTGTACAAAACACGAATATTTTTCTTATCAATTTACAAGTAATTCTTTATCTGATTTCTTCATATATTTTTGTGTATTATACACATGGCACGTAGATACAATCGTATACGTTTTCAATAGTCTTTCCAGTGCCTTTAAACACGCTTTTCATAAATATATAACAACTAGTTACATCTTATATATATTCCTGTTTTATGTACAACTGGCTACATCACATATATTCCTGTTTTATGTACAACTGGCTACATCACATATATTCCTGTTTTATGTACAACTGGCTACTTCGTGTATATTCCTGTTTTATGTACAACTGGCTACTTCAAATATATTCGTGTTTGATGTACAACTGGCTACTTCATATATATTCGCGTATTATGTACAACTGGCTACTTGAAATATATTCGTGTGTGATGTACAACTGGTTACATCATATATATATATATTCGTGTTTGATGTGCAACTGGCTACATCATATATATTCGCGTATTATATACAACTGGCTACATCACATATATTCCCGTGTTATATACAGCTGGATACTTATATATATTCATGTTTATGTACATGTAAGATCGTGTACATTTTTAATAGCCTCTCCAAGGCCATGCTTTTCATATTTCTTTCAAATATATTCGTGTTTTATGTACATAGGAAACATGTAAAGTCGTGTACATTTTCAATAATCTTTCCAATGCCTTTAAACATACTTTTTATATGTGCAAAATCTATTAAACATAACAAATATTTAAAAATTTAAACAAAAACTTTTCGATATAATCATATCATCGTCAGTGCCATACAAGCACGTGAATTATTTTTTGCATAACAACTGGCTACATTATACATATTCGTGTGTTATATACAACTCGCTACTTCATATATACTCGTGTGTTACGTACATTGCAAACATGTAAAATCCTGCATATTTTTAATAATGTTTTTAATGCTTTTAGGCATACTTTGCATAAATATATAACATTGTAGAGACAATAAAACAAGATAAAGCGATGAGTTAACTGTAATATCATTGTTTAATAAGTAGTAACCCTTTAAGAATTTAACCGTTTAGAATGTTGTCTTTTGAAAACGTTTTTGACACACATTTACACAATAATATTACTACATTAGTATATTAGCTTGTGATGTTGTTGCATTTTTCTCGCATTTTTTATCTAAATGAAGTATTGTTATTTTTTTTGTTGCGAGAAACGAGTGCAATTTCTTATTTATTTTTTAATTCTACAATCTGGTTGGTTAATAGTTCGATATTGTTTTTCTGAAAAACAAGAAATTTGAGTCAAATTTATTCCATCATCTTTTCATATAAAAGGAGAAATTTTTATGAAACCAACGAGCTCAGGATAAATGAGGTTAAATGTGACTTTAGATGGTAGAGTTTAGTTTATAATACATCGAAGGAGTTTTGTCTGTATAATAATTTTTACGAAATATTACGAAAAATTAAAGGTCGTCTGTTAAGTAACAGAGCATTTTTATCTTTTGGAAGATAATTACCTTAAGGTAATTGCGAGACCATGTCTTGTAATTACGTTATGGTTGAGCTTTTATTAAAACTTCAAATTTTTTTAGAAAAATGCTTAAGAAGAGTCTCTAATAATTACTTCCCCATTTTTTTTTCGTCATCCATTTTGGAATTCTTTTCACATACGTAGAAAATTACAAAATTATTTTGAATATTTGGAGAATTTCGTGATCCAGTTTGCAATAAGTGCCATCTTCTACTGTGCACTATGAAATACGGATATTTTTAATTATTTCAGTGTATGATCTACATTTTGAATTAGTTTCTTGCCTTTGTACCAAAAGTACCAAAATTATCATAAATGACCATGTTATATCTTTTTCTTATAGTAGAGCACTAGTTTGTCTTACGAAATGAATAATTTTTTTTTAAGCTCAGTGTGACTCATTATTGTAAAGTTTTATTGGATTGCATCTCCCGGTATAGCGCAAAATAGCGCGTGCGCAGTTAGACAAAATCTCTTATTTTGTCAAAATGAGCACACACTAAGAAATAAAACTATTGGTGGAAAATAAGGACAAATGGTACAACCTGTACAATACAGACTCAAGAAAAGATGTATTGTTTTCCTGCTACGAAAAATTTGAAAAAATTGATTTTAATCACGAAACTGAATGTGTATTATAACATGTTGTTAGAGCAGAAGTATGTCCAATATTGAAGGAAAATTCATTCGATTTTCAAAACAAACCTAATTTGGACCTAATCGTGACAAACATTAAAATAAAAATGGTTATGTGGGTTTTTGATTTAAGTTCCTATTCCACAAAACACGTTAATGGATTACTGTTAGATTTCATTTTTTATCGTAAATCTAAAGCTTAGCCGTCTAATTTGCCCAAATGGAATATTGGTCATTAGCCAAATAATCTGTTGGCTGATCAAAACATCCATAACTCCCTTCAGCAAAACTTAAAGCGTTGTTTCCGAATTGAACTACGTCTTTAAAGTTGACGCGACTTATCTGAACAAATAACATATTCCTAGAAACGATTTTAATTGTTTGCATTGTACAGACAATTTTCATTTAAACACTGACAGGAAATAGGGTTGTGGAAAGAAATATACAATATTGCTAACTTGGTAAATCTTTTTTACAATCATGGACAAAAGGTAATGGAAAGGCTAGTTTTGAATACTTCAAATTGATTACATTACATCGCTCATTTTGAGCTTGTCAATGTTCACTTAAGCGGTCTTATATCAATTGTTGTTGACGTCAGCACAACCTTTTTGCGGCCTTGACGTGGATTATTTTGCTCCGCTAAGAATAGCTATAATAAATTATAAACGTTATTTACCTGCCCTACGTGCAAAGAGTATTGACCATTTAATCCTTTTGATTGCGTTTGAAAAATGACGAACAACTGACTTTTTTCATTAATTTTGCCTACAGATGGCACATTTCTCTATGTGGATAAAAAAGTGCTTGAGTGTAAAAAGTCTTTCCCGTTGAATAAAATTAAGTTGAAAAAAACATAATACTTAGATTAAACTTGATCTTAGTCTGTAGATATAAACGAGAAATAAAATTTCTTTGTACAAAACACGAATATTTTTCTTATCAATTTACAAGTAATTCTTTAACTGACTTCTTCATATATATTTGTGTATTATGCACATGGCAAGTAGATACAATCGTATTCGTTTTCAATAGTCTTCCCAGTGCCTTTAAACACGCTTTTCATAAATTTATGAAAAGCGTGTTAAAAGGCACTGGGAAGACTATTTTTTTAACAACTGGTTACATCATATATATATTTGTGTATTACATACAACTGGCTACTTCAAATATATTCGTGTTTGTTGTACAGCTGGCTACTTTATATATATTCGCGTATTATGTACAACTGGCAACTTGAAATATATTCGTGTGTGATGTACAACTGGTTACATCTTATATATGTTTGTGTTTGATGTGCAACTGGCTACATCATATATATTCGCGTATTATATACAACTGGCTACATCACATATATTCCCGTGTTATATACAGCTGGATACTTCAAATATATTCATGTTTATGTACATTGCAAACATGTAAAATCGTGTACATTTTTAATAGCCTCTCCAAGGCCATGCTTTGCATAATTATATAACAACTGGCTACATCACATATATTCCTGTTTTATGCACAACTGGGTACTTCATATATATTCGTGTTTTATGTACATAGGAAACATGTAAATTCGTGTACATTTTCAATAATCTTTCCAATGCCTTGAAACATACTTTTCATATGTGCAAAATCTATTAAACATAACAAATATTTAAAAATTTAAACTAAAACTTTTCGATATAATCATATCATCGTCAGTGCCATACAAGCACGTGAATTATTTTTTGCATAAATATATAACAACTGGCTACATTATACATATTCGTGTGTTATATACAACTCGCTACTTCATATATACTCGTGTGTTACGTACATTGCAAACATGTAAAACCCTGCATATTTTTAATAATGTTTTTAATGCTTTTAGGCATACTTTGCATAAATATATAACATTGTAGAGACAATAAAACAAGATAAAGCGATGAGTTAACTGTAATATCATTGTTTAATAAGTAATAACCCTTTAAGAATATAACCGTTTAGAATGTTGTCTTTTGAAAATTTTTTTGCCACACATTTACACAATAATATTACTACATTAGTATATTAGCTTATGATGTTGTTGCATTTTTCTCGCATTTTTTATCTAAATGAAGTATTGTTCTTTTTTTTGTTGCAAGAAACGAGTGCAATTTTTTATTTATTTTTTAATTCTACAATCTGGTTGGTTAATAGTTCGGTATTGCTTTTCTGAAAAACAAGAAATTTGAGTCAAATTTATTCCATCATCTTTTCATATAAAAGGAGAAATTTTTATGAAACCAACGAGCTCAGGATAAATGAGGTTAAATGTGACTTTAGATGGTAGAGTTTAGTTTATAATACATCGAAGGAGTTTTGTCTGTATAATAATTTTTACGAAATATTACGAAAAATTCGTCTGTTAAGTAACAGAGCATTTTTGTTTTGGAAGGTAATTACCTTAAGGTAATTGCGAGACCATGTCTTGTAATTACGTTATGGTTGAGCTTTTATTAAAACTTCAAATTTTTTTAGAAAAATGCTTAAGAAGAGTCTCTAATAATTACTTCCCCATTTTTTTTTCGTCATCCATTTTGGAATTCTTTTCACATACGTAGAAAATTACAAAATTATTTTGAATATTTGGAGAATTTCGTGGTCCAGTTTGCAATAAGTGCCATCTTCTACTGTGCACTATGAAATACGGATATTTTTAATTATTTCAGTGTATGATCTACATTTTGAATTTGTTTCTTGCCTTTGAACATACGCAAAAGTACCAAAATTATCATAAATGGCCCTGTTATATCTTTTTCTTATAGTAGAGCACTAGTTAGTAGAGCACTAGTTTGTCTTACAAAATGAATATTTTTTTTTAAAATAAGCTCATTGTGACTCATTATTGTAAATTTTTATTGGATTGCATCTCCCGGTATAGCGCAAAATAGCGCGTGCGCAGTTAGACAAAATCTCTTATTTTGTCAAATTGAGCACACACTAACAAAAAAACTATTGGTGGAAAATTGATTGACAATTGGTGGACAAATGGAACTGTACAATACAGACTCAAGAAAAGATGTATTGTTTCCCTGCTACAAAAAACTTGAAAAAATTGATTTTAATCACGAAACTGAATGTGTATTATAACATGTTGTTAGAGCAGAAATATTTCCAATATTAAAGAAAAATTCAATCGATTTTCAAAAAGAAACCTAATTTGGACCTAATCATGACAAACATTAAAATAAAAATGGTTATGTGGGTTTTTAATTTAAGTTCCTATTCCACAAAACACGTTAATGGATTACTGTTAGATTTCATTTTTTATCGTAAATCTAAAGCTTAGCCGTCTAATTTGCCCAAATGGAATATTGGTCATTAGCCAAATAATCTGTTGGCTGATCAAAACATCCATAACTCCCTTCAGCAAAACTTAAAGCGTTGTTTCCGAATTGAACTACGTCTTTAAAGTTCCTAGACTCGTATGAAACATTTTGTGTTGACCATTTCTCTTTTAATGCCATAGTGCATGAAAAATTTTGTAGATTATTTGTTTGCGTGTAACAAAGAAATGGCAAGGCGTTGGATTCACCAATGAAGTATTTCAAAACATCAGTGAGCATAGGAGTTTTGTCGAAACGAGTTGTAACATTTTTCCACACTCCAAGATTTCTTTGGCATGCGAAATCTAATTGTTCAAACCGAGTTAGCTTGTAAAGCATATTCAACACAGAAGTTGTAATTCTTTGATTGGGAACAAGATCCTTAAGTGTTGAAATCGTTGCGAAGTTGTATCCAATTTGTGGAGATCTAAGACTCATTAACAACGTTCCTCCATCTAAAACAATACATATAATGTAAAAAAATATTGAAGCATCTTATTAAGAATGCAAATTGCAAATAACGAACACAGATCAATTAATAAAAATAACAAAAACATATTTTTAACATACTTTTAGAGCATACAACATTTATTTTCCTCTGATCACGCCAAGGATGAATTTCGTATTTTTTATTGTCTATGAGTGGACCAAAATGTTTTTTCAAAGCGCGACAAGATGATCTTTTTCCAGACAGGATGTCTATGAATTAATACGCAATGTTTGTATATAGGTTGGAAAAGAAATGACGAAAACGAAAATTGCTGAAACTTATTTGTCAAACCTGTTGGTATTGGTATGTTACTAACCACGCCATCTAAAAAAAAAATTAAGTCGTCAAATATTATCGTAAAATTTGAAAAAAAAGATTAAAATCTTACCAACAAGCAGACACACCTGTTAAATTGCAATGTTGACCATGGTAAGGTGGAAAGCACAAATCACAGTGATAGGTGTTATTGTTAAAGTTTGGAATACACACACTTCTATGCTTACATATGAATGGATTTAATGTACATATGTTCTAAAAATACGAAATGTTTAGTGTTTAAAATACTGGTCGTAAATCCGTGGAGATTCACATCATTCACCTGTCGGCAAATTACTTACTCTGTATCTCAAGTATCTCAAGTATCTCAAGGATTTCTTTTATTAATGCGTGATTATCATAATCAAACTTCTCACGGTAGAAGAACAACAATACAAGAAGTTAAATAAGTGAAATAAAAAGTAAACAAAACAATAATTTAGCAAAAATTATAAGAATAAAGTAAGATAAACTACAATTAGACAAACAAAAAAAAGAATCGAAAATAAAAGGGATGAAAAGTTAATTGTTCACCTGTAGTTCATAAAAGTCCCAACCTGGAATAATCGTCTTAACATAATAGTGCATTGTATCTAAATTTCCCTCTAGGTATTCACAGGTAAATTTAGAGTTTTTCTCAAATACAGTAAAGCCATGGCATCGCGGTATACTGATGCATTTTGTCCCTCATTCAACTACTGAATTTGCAGTAGAGGTAGAACTGACAGTTTTGTACGCGTAAACACGAATATTCATGTGTCTTTTAAAGCTTGCTGACTTTGTTGTAATTGTTACATTATTTGGAAGATTCACAATGTTTGTGTCGACCCTTGCTTTGACACTCTTCATTAAAAGAAGAAACAATAACATAGGCGACATCTTCGTAACGTTGTGCGACCATCAGACACGATTTTTTTCTTCTACTTCTTGTAAAACAATCTAAAGGTTTAAAATTTGTTTTACATGATCCCATGGTTCATTTCTATAATGTATGTATGAAACATTGCACTTTCTGTTATCTTCACACCCTATTCTGTATTCATATTCAAGTTTTTTTTTGTTGGTTGCAAGTAATCACAACCGATTTGTTATGCATTTAATATTTAATATTCTGTAAATTAATAATAAATTGCAATAAATCAGGGGATGGCCTTCAGTTTTATTTTACTTTTTTATCAGTTATGTACAATTTGAACCCGAAATCCCACAGGATTACTATATATGGTTTAGCATTTAAAAAGTTGCTAATTTTAAATTTAAAAGAGTACGTGCTCTTAGCAATGTTTATATACTTAAACTGTTCTGTATAAATACGTTTTGATAATACATTTTTATTGTATTAGTTATAAAACGTATTTTTTTCTACTTATCATTTTTCACTTGTTGGTTTCAAAACTTGCCGGCATTGTGAGAGTATTGTGATGAAAAGATTAAGAATACGGCTGGAGTACGATGGGCCAATCAGCAAAACCCAATTCTTGTAACTTTTTTTGTCTGAATGTTCTGAATTAGTTATATCATAGTAAATCGGTCGTCTATCAACTATGCTCATACGTATGTTAAATTTATAGTACTTTTTTATATGGTACTAGCCCTGTTTTACCTGTATAACGTGTAGTGAAATATTCCATCACAACGCTTTTAATTTCTCTAGACTGGATAAAACATTTGGCTTCAAACAGAAGATCGTGGTATTTGGGAGAAATTTAAAATCTGAGTCCACGGAGAAAGTACTGACATAAGCAAAAATATTTGATACTATTTTGTTTCTCTTACGACATACTATTATTACCTTTAGCCATTAATTATTTCCGAAGAAAGCAGACCAGTTACCGCCCAACAAAAGCAAAATTAATATTTTAATTGATTATATATAAATATAATTTTATAAAAAAAATTGTCAAACGATGTTGTAGTCGTTTGCACATATTAACCCATCATTGTCGATTGTTGCCACTAAAATCTTGTTGAGGTGTAATATCGATTTGCCCCAAAAGAACGTAGCAAAATTTTAAGTGCATAATCATGCAAGTGTATTTGCTCTTGTGTGATAAATAATGTATTAAAGCAAATGGAAATAAATACTGTGAAAACTATTCTAGATATTTCCATGTTATTCTATGGTCATTCTTCACCATGACGGGATAACACTTTTAATATAAGTTGAAAAAAAAATTATTGATTTAAGAATAATGACACTACAATTTAGCAAATGTAGAAAAGATTTCATTAAAGAAAAAATTTGATTTGAACGCATTTAAAAGGGAACAAAACACAAAATTTAGGTTTGAATATATTGTAACTAAATCAGTAATGCTCGCCTGGCTTGTGATACATACATAATACAGAATAATGTTAGTTAGAAAAAAATGAATATATTGTCACGTTTTCTAGCTATTTAAAAATCTTAAACAACCCAATTTTAATATTTTAAAAATTTTAAGGGAGCATCCCAAAGTCAGATAGCTAGCTAGCCTTTTTTATTGGTACTCTTTTCAGGCTTCTCTTCAGTTTTATATCAGAGCTTTTCATCCTAGCCAACATTATTTATTTTTGTTTTATCTTTAATAATCTGATTTCTACTCAGCTGGCTAGCTACACCTGGCCTGGGGTTGTGGCTGCTGTGTTAGCTACATCTGGCTAAAAAAATGAAAGTAGCCAAATACGATTGACTACAAAAAACTATTAATCAATAACTCTTATGCCAAATGCAGGTAGATAGATACAACTTTTACTATATATAGCTATCTATAATATAAACTTTGGCGAAAGTCTAAATTTATTAATTCAAGAAGAGAACAATCTCGATTAACCCGTGATACGTAGGTACAATGTTTACAGTTACCTACAATTAATTTAACAACAGGTTTTAGGATGTGTTTTGATTTAAACATATTTCACTTATTTACAAAAAATTGATGAGTGACTGTTTTAGCTGGACGGGCTATTTGTGGCTTTACTTAAAACGAAGTTGCGATCAAGTTTTTTTGGAGAAAGTTGTTACGCCTATACGGATGTGCAACACGGTTCACCTGTACTAAGCGCTCAGCCTGGTGTTAACAACGGATTGTTGCCCGTGTTTTTATTTTTGAAGAGGATATTAAACCTATACAGATGTCCAACACGGTTTTTGCTATGGCGGGGTCACAACAAAAGTACTTGTGGAGTAATAATTATAGTGAGTGCCGTGGTCAATACTGATTTTAGCCACTGTGTTATTTACGTCTTGATCTGCTCGACGTATCTAGTTTTAGCACTTTAGTACAGATGTACAGCTTGTCGCAAATCCATTGGAGAAGAGCTCCACTAGGTTTACGACAGCGATAATGTCCTTCAGACATTGAGCGCTCAACCGCCGGTAAACCATGCCGCGCATCCAATAATTCGAAGAAACCACTTATTGCAAAAAGAGAGTAGCACTTTAAAAAGACATCACTTTATTCGTACAAATATTTGCGTGTACTAATTTTTGTTCATATGGTAAATCGCAAATAAAACATTTTACATGAACTTATTTTTCAATAACATTAACGACAAAACACCCCAGACGTAAATTTCGTGAGGTTTTAAAATTTAGAGAAATCTGCTGTGCGTGGAAATTCATTTTTTTAAAAGAAAAAAAGTTTCGGAAATCAGAAAACCAGTTGTTACGATCACATTGACTTTTACTGAAATTGAAATAAAAAATCGAGGTATTTTTTTACACAAAGGGATATGCGGAGATAGTGTAGTGATAGCGCATTCGAATCGTATTCATAAGGTTCCATTCCCTACTCCGGCGCACCTACGATGTGGCCTTGTCAGCCCATTTGAAGTCATTTACTACGAACGAACCGGGTTTTGTTGTAGGCAAGCAAGTTAGAGCGTCCAATATCTGTCTGTGACTTTAAAAAAATAGTTACAGTCGAAGGGAGAAAATGCCAGTCGCAAGGCGGTTGCGCACTTCTATAAAAGAAAATACACTAAATTGCTGTTTCAATTTTTATTTCCTTAGAAGCAGCGATGCAGTTACAACGGAACAGTGCAATATTTTAAATATTCACCAATGGCTTCAAAATAGCTTGCATTCCCTGTCTGGTGGCTTCGGAAAGAGAAGGCGAGGGAAAACCATTTCGGATAATTTGATAGTACTGTTGATACAGTGTATTCTGCGTTGTTTCAAAAAATTCTTTTACCGGAGGTAGTAAGTATCGAATTCTTTCTGGTTGAAGATCTTTACCCATCACTAATTCCTTACGGAGTTCTTCGCCTACAAAATGAAAAATATAATTAGGTTCCAAGCATCATAAATAAAAATCTGGTTTTAAAAAACAACAGCATTTACTTACTTGAAAGAAATTTTGAAAATCTCATCACAGCTGCTTTATATTCATCATCTTGCTGGTCATATTTGGCTTTATTCAACACTAAAGCATCTGTGTACATTAAAAGGTGATTTTGTTGGCCAAACGGTGGTGCTATAGATCCCAATACTCTTATGTTTTGATAATTTGCTTTCTTGTAAATTATGCTCAATCTCTCAGAGAATCCATAAAAGTACCCGTCTTTTCCATTGACTACATCATCTTCAATGTCAGTTTGATCGATTGCATTGCAATTGTCTTTGAAGTATCCAAAGAATTTTCGAAGCTTTTGAATGGTTTCATTATTCGGGTTGCCAGCCAAAACGTTGTTGATCTCTGCCTGAACACTGGCTGGTCCGAGTATGTCTGCAACGCTGTCGAGATAGATAAAGGGGAGATACCAGCCTGATGAACTGTCTATCTTTCCACCTAGCAATCTTGCACGTTTATTACTGGGTTTGGCTGATATACAAGGTCCATCATAGACCATTGTGTTCTGAGCCTGATCAGCACTTTGAATAAATCGCGTGTAATTTGTTCCATCTAGAGAAACTCCCGCTTGTCCAGAAAGAACGGTTTGGATGATGAAATTGCCACAGGCAAAAGTAGGAAAGCCCAAGTAAGCAGTGTTATGTTTTACTGCATCAACAGTAGCTTGAACAAATCTAGTAACATTGATCTGATCAGAAGCTGCACCAGCTTGTATTTCCACCACCTTTCCAATTAATTCACTTGATCTTACCATGTCCGTCTCAATTATATCAAAACTTCCTGCGCCAGAACCAAGGTAGGTGTTAAGATCGCCATAAGGGTCGTATACACTACTATCAACGACCAGTTGAATTGTTGTACCAGTTCCTAGCGCATCCCACTTTGTCTTAATATAATTTGCATACGATTGCAATTGATTGCCAGCAACATCTGGGATGTAATTGTACAAGCCAATCTTTAAATTTACAGTAGCATTACTGCACGAAGTAAGCGAGAGTAAAACCACGAAAATTATGACGTTACGTGTCGTCATCTTAAAATCCATTAAATGAGGTGCCTCTTCTCTGCTGGTTTGGGCTTTTTATACTTTCTTGACATCCTATTTTTCCTTTGTAATAATCCCGAAAACAGCAAATGGTTTTACAGCGACGTGATCTGTGGAAACAATACTCCGGTAAGGGCGGTGTCGATGCCTTGCAGATAGAATGTTTGATAAATGCTGTGTTCTAATGTACTAATTGTATGCTAGCAGATATAAATGACATTGTATGCGGGCACGTGTATTTGAAAATCGTGACATGTCAGCTGTCACTTTCACGATTACGGAAATGTATTATAATAGGTAAATTCTAAATATGTGTCATTCATGTCTTTATCATTCAAATTACAATAAATATGAAACTACGTGTTATTGTAATTTATTGTAATTTAAGGTAATGTTAATGATTCATACTAAGATAATGCCATCATATTTCTTCGCCATTATCTTTACTGTAAAGCGTTGATTTATAATTGCTTTAGGCTGAAAGCTAGAATTTAGTTGCTGCTGTTTTGCATGAAAGTGTTGGTAGTTTAAATGCGAGACGCCCGAGACTAATAAACGCTCTTCTTCTTTAGTTAACAGGGCGGTTCTGATTTAAGCAATTTTACAGGGATAGAAAGACAAGGATTTATTTTTCAAAACTGAGGGACCACGGTGCCTATATGAAATATATCAGTATATGATTAATTTTAAATAAGTAAAATCTCAAAGTAAGCGAGAATTTACAGAAATGTTCTTTTAAAAGTTCGAATATTGTAGTGTGCTGGCTGACGATTAAAGAGAAAAGAAAGGAAGAAAAATAATATTGTTTATGTCATCATTTTAATTGGCTTAGCAAGTAAAAATTTATATAAAACTGAATTTTTTGATTTTTGATAAACGGTCAATCGTATTGAAAGTTTTGCTATTAAAATAATTCGATATCTGATGGATTTAAAGTGAGTTATCTTTAAGAGATTTAAACTCGCTTTATCTTCTACTGTATTACTTAAATGTGTTCTGTGACAGTTGTGCAATATAGGTACTTTAGTCGAGAGAAGTAGGACATCTTTTTTCAAATATTAAAAAGACAATGAAACCATTTTACGGCTTTCATTTGAATTTTGAAATAGGGAAAATAATGTAACATTTACAAATATAGAACTTTTTATGATTTTTTTTTTGAAAATATATATTATTTATTTTTGGACGCCCTTTTTCAAAGACATTGGGGAAGGGGGCTAGTTTGGTAAGTTAAACAACGCACTAACCCAACGTTATCTGACGCTCTAGAATAAAATATTGGGCCACAATACACCAAATTTAGTTGCTTTCAACTAAGTTTGGTGATTTACTAAACTTACTTTTAAATTTTTATTTTAATATAAAATACATTTAAAGGAATTTCACATATAGTATTCTCTCCAATTAACGGACACTATGATAACGGATATCTATGATTAGCAGGCACTTGGGTCATACGCCGGCCGCTTTCTAGTCAAAGTCTAATAAAAAACTGTCCAGAAAACGGACACTTAATTGGCGGACGCTCTAATCAACGCACAATATTTTTTGCACCAAAGAGCAAATATGGCTTTTTTTCTCTCCGATTAGTCCAAAAAATCAAAAGCAAGCAAAGAAAAAAAGACAAGAATGAATAGTTTCTATTGCCACAACGTTAACAATGCTTGACGAGCTTATAGAAATAAACGATCTCAATAAAGAGAGAAAAGAAACTCTTCATTAAGGGAAGACTAAAGATCGTCAAGATGAACATCAGAAAACAAAAATTAATTAAAGACTTTTAGAATAAAATTTTTAATCATTTATCCATCATTTGGTAATTTTTGTTTGAAAAACTTTAAAGATCTATAAACATTGAAAATTTAGTTCGTTATCATTATGTTAATATTATATTATCATTTGTTATTTTTCCTTTGTGATACAAAAATCGGCTTTATTTTCTAATTTGCGGCTTAAAATGTAAAACTTTCCAAAAGGCGGACACTTTCAATTAGCGGACACTTTGGTCATACACCGACGGTGTCCGCTAATTGGAGAGTATACTGTATTTTTGACATAACAATTCTACCTAACAATGAAATTAAAAATATCCGTTTATTGTATCCTCTTATTTGTTATGCAATTTAGGTCTTATTGTACTAAAAAGATAGTAAAAAATCGAGAAAAATTTTATTGGTTAAAAAAAATAAAGTAAAGTCGGTGAAAAAAGATCAGCATAAAATTTTGCTTATTTTCACAGACGTTTTAGATCGGTAAGGTATCTGACTTCGTAGGCTATATTCTAAAAAATTCTGGGGACGTAAACAAATTTCTTTAGGTAAATTATTGTTTGAAAGTTAAGTACCAGATGTTCAGGGCTGAATCTAGGGTTAGGCAGTCTAAGCATGATTTTTCCCAGTTATTTTCTTATTCACTTTGTTCAACCGAAAATAAGAGCCTTATTGTCTACGTAATCTCTTCAAGACTTAGGACGCTATTCGAGAAATAAAACTTAGTGAGTGGAGTCATTTTCGGTAATACTTCTTAATAGTACCACAATTATTCTTAGCTCGTGTAAGCATTTTAAGACTTGTTACCTTGCTGAGATTATACCTTTGAGTCTTATACCGATTCCAGGATAAAAACTTCCGGTTATCCCGAGCCAAAGGGGATTGACTTCGTCTATTTTTCCAGAAGAAACCGTATAGATAGGTATAAGATTCTATGTCACTCAGCCAATCTTAATATTACTTTCTGAGTAATTTCCTCAACTTACAGGGAGGGTGGGCGGGTCGTCTAACCCGTACGAATAGAATTGACTTGTGAGTAAAAAAGGGTGGGAAAGTTTTATTCAAGCATGTGCTATCAGGCGCATGCGTAACTTGCCTCGATTACTACGAAAATAAGTTACATTATTTTCTTATTCACTTTGTTCAACCGAAAATAAGAGCCTTATTGTCTACGTAATCTCTTCAAGACTTAGGACGCTATTCGAGAAATAAAACTTAGTGAGTGGAGTCATTTTCGGTATTCTGTGCTTAAAAGTAGGGGTGATTTCAAAGTCCTAATGTCTGAGATACAGAGAGTAAAGCACTTATGTTATCCTCAACATACCCGTCTTTTGCCTGGTCTGACTTCCAACGTCCATGTCGTTTGAACAACCGATCATTAACTCCACTGTTAGCCGCTGCAGATGCACCGCCTGAACGAAGGCTGTGTAATCCGAAATTTCTTGGATCTAACCCTATATCCTTAATCACATCTAAAAACATTTCTCTTGCTCTCGTGTACGAGATAGGTTTGTTTGTTTTTCTCAGGGACTATTTATTTCCTGCGGTTATTGCTCGAAATATAAATTTTTCCGAATTTTCAGCAATTTCTGCTTTTACTAAATACTGCTTAAGATTCTTAACGGGACACAAGTCGGAATTATTTTCTGCAATAAACACCGTTGAACCTTTCCTATAAACGTCGGTTTTGCTTTTGCTGATGAAAAGTGTCATGTACGTGTCAAAGAAAATGATGTCAGATCGACTTAAGTTCACAATTTCATTAAATCTTAAGAAGCCACTAAATCCTATCAAGCATATCACTAGTGTTCTTAAATTCTTCAAATCGGCATTTTCACCTCCCAAATAATTAAAAATCGAATTAAGGTGGTCTACTGTTATAGGATCTTTCTTCTTCACTTGTTGCTTCTTTATTCTTTTTGCCGCCTCAAGCATGTTTTTAACGATAGGAGCTTCGCAAGGATCATGACATGAAATGATGTTGTGGTGAAACTTTATGGCATAGAAACAGCTTTCGATTATACTAATAGACGCATCACCTTGAATTAAACTCAACAGAAATAATGCCACCTGGAATTCGTCGGCCGGGAAACATTTTAATGAGTATCGCTCGGCCCAATCTTTCCAAAGGTTAAAATAACAAGTATACTTCTTTAGAGTAGTTGGTTCTCGACATTTGTCCAAAACACTTGGAATTTGATCAGCTAGTACTTTAAGCTCTTTATTCGCATTTCCAGGAGTTTGTTTTTCAACGTAAGATTTGACAAAGTCTAAATTCAGAGGATAAATATAATTATTATGCATTTACACTCATCTTTTAGTACAACACCTGTTTTTTGCAATTCTGCTAACCTACTTTGTTAACCTAAGCAATCCTGCTAATTTTATTACGTTTTGCACAACCGGCAACATATAATTCTAATACAGTCGCTTCAATGCCCAGTAGACATCTGCAATCCTGCTGATTCTACCTTCCTTAAAATAGTGGGTTAAGCTACCCAAAGTTTATATCCAGTAGCCATCTGCACTCCTGCTAATGCTACCTTCCTCTTAAACTGGGGCTTGACTACCCGTCTGTTTACACTTTTCACGATTGTGTTTCCACAGCAGTAGGGATCTGCAATCCTGCTGACCTACATATTTCGTAACAATTCATAATGTAAGATTTTGTATCCGTCATAAAATTACTGTCTCGGTTTTACGAAAATGCTATTCTTAGCGCAATCATTGGGCTTTTAAAAGCAGCAGAGCCAATAAGCGCATCACGGTTATTTCCCAATCTAACATATTCGCTAGTGTTTTTAAAAACACGGTATTCTTTCACAAACGTCTTAAATTTCGAATCTGAGTTGATTAATAATGGCCAGAATTTTGCAGATTTCCAGTATGGAACAACTAGCACACCTATGGCTTTCGACGCCTCCATGTGACTTAAAGTTCTGCTCACTAATGACGTAGGCGGGACTAAGTAATTATTTTCATTTCCCCACGCGACAGTGAACGCATTGACGATCGCTGCTCTGGGACACCAAAATCGTGAATTAAATATTGGCGTTTTCGCATTCTCGTGGTCTGCAAATCGGTCAATTGTCAGGGGGCCCCATAATCTGTTCAGTGTATTGAAACACTTTTCTGTAGTTTGCCAATCATCGTAGTCAAAATATTTACTTATTTTATCTGCCAAACGATTTTCTTTTCTAGGTATCCATGATATATTGATATCGATAGAATAATCAAAACCGATTTTGAAAATACGTTCAGCTATTTCTTGTAGCTGGGATTTTGCACTACCTGATTTTGTTATTATAGTAGCTGCAAAATTGTCCGATTTCCAATTTATAATTTTTCCTTTTAATATGGTTTTGAATGTTTCTAATGTGAACAGAATTGCATATAATTCCCGCCATGTGGAACTAAAGTTTTTCTCATGAACTTTAAAATTCTTAAAACAGGTGTATGTTTTGCTGTCCGTTCTTAGGTGCGCTCCTATAGCGTAATCACTAGCGTCCGAATAAACATCAATTTTTGGAATTCTGTAGGGAATGATTTCTCTTTTGTTAAACATTTCAAAATTATCACCTTCAAATTTCCAAGAAAATCCAAGATAAGTTTGATGTTCTTCAAATATATTAATATGGTGATAACCTTGCTTCAGATCAAACTGAAACATGAAGCTATCCCTCTTTAAGTATCTTCCATGACTCTCCAGTCATCAAATTTTACTTTGTCTTTATATATATGCTTATTTACATGTCTTAAATCCAAGATAAGGCGTTTTTTACCATTACCTTGAGTAGAAACGGATAATGGGTTTACCACGTGAGGAGTGAATGCAGTTTCCCGAATCCTTCCACTCTCAAGCAGTTCTTTTATTGAAGCAGTAACGAATTCTTTTTCCATGAGAGCTGATCTATTATTTTCAAAATGCGCTTTTTCCGGGGTTGAGAAAAATGGAATTTTATAGCCATGTTTTAGGATATCTATAATTGTTCTGTTCGCTTTTATGGATTCCCAAAAGGGAATTTTGTTTTTTAAATTGCCTTTTACACTTTCAAATTTATTATTGGATTTTGATTTACATGTTTTAGACGAAATTAAAGGAAATATTAACTTATCTTTAAATGTACTTTTATCTTTTAGCTTCGGGGCAGTATTTTCGCCAGTGTCCGTTTTTTCCGCAGCTGAAGCAAGTTCCTGTTGGCTTGAAGCTAGTCGCACTGGGGTGAACAACTCGTCTGAAGTCTGATTCAGCATTCCGAAACTGGATTTTATCTGGAGCTTTGGAGATTGTTGACGATACATCCGAAAACTTTGATTTTCTGGTGCGATTAAATGTGTTTTGCTTTTTTCTGATGGCACGATTTTCAGCAGCTTTAATTTTTCGCTCGTCTGCGGAGTCGCTAGCCAGGTCATCTGAGATGTATTCGTCGACGGTACTCCACCCTACAATAGATCTGTCAGCAATTTTAATTAATTTGTTCCTTTTTTCAATATTCGAAACTATCTCCTGTAACATTTTTGTAGATCTGTGCTTTGAGCCTTGTCTTATCAGATCTCCCAACGTCTCAAGGTCACGTCGAATAGATTCATTAAACTCGTATTGTTTTTTGTTCCCCTTAAACTTAAAAGAAAGTTCTGGTTCCTTTTTGAATTTCTTTGCTAGTTTGTGATTATCCTTTTCAAACTTTGTTTGGATATCTTCAAACTTTTTGTCAAAATAATTTTTAATACTAGAAAGAGAAAGACTTTCCTGAGCAGATCTGTCTTCTCTCCGTCTTTTCTGACCTCTTGATACACTTTCGCCACTAGACATGATTTCTTCTCTGTGAATCGTCTAACCCGTACGAATAGAATTGACTTGTGAGTAAAAAAGGGTGGGAAAGTTTTATTCAAGCATGTGCTATCAGGCGCATGCGTAACTTGCCTCGATTACTACGAAAATAAGTTACAATAATAAAATAAGCCATAGATAGAATAATTTGTAAAAAAGCAGAAATATTTTTGTAAATTGGTTTTGGTATCCGCCGATTTCGACTTTCGATGCAGCGTTTTATGGATTAATTCATTGATATTGCTTATATAGCAAGCAAACCCGGCGCGATCTCAGGTAAAATGTCGATTCGCCTAAAACGTCCGCGGGTTTTAAAGTTCCGAATGAATTTAAAACACAGATTGAAAAAAAACGAGATCCAGCTGGAGGGATCACTTCAAATGGCTAGAATAAATCAAAGCAATTGTATGATAACTAAGTTAAATGAAGAAACATTGAAGATACATAATCATTGATTGATTGCTTGACAAAAATATCCCCAATTATTTAAATTTGATGTTTCATTCAAATCATTAATAACAATTCTTGTTTTCCTAACATCAACTGTGATAATTCTTAGTTCCTGACCTCCCATGTGTTGTATTACAAAGAGGAAAAGATTTTTATGACACGTGCTTGCTATGTGAATGTATTACTGATCTTAATGATATATTTTCTTAGCTCTTTATAGTAAAATTAGCAATCTATTTGCTCTTTTTAATGTTTTAAAATAGCAGTTACAATGGACTGACAATCCAACACGAAACAAAATTTCATTTTAAATATGTGAAATACAAAAAAATAACTAAAATAGATTTATATCCTATTTAAATATATAGATAGTTACATATCTAATATCTAATAGTCTTACAACCACAATGTATAATTTTAGGCTGTAGTAAAAAATCCTTCCTACAAAAAATAATTAAAATCGCCTATTAACGAGACATCAATAATTCACCCTACTTTATATCCATAAGCTATGTACAAAAAATCAAAAGCAATTTTTTGCCACGCTAAAAATCAAATTACTTTTCACCAGCGAGAGTGGAAAAGCAATTTATACCTGCTGACGTCAGCAGTGCAGATACAAAAAAATGTTGGCGAAATTTAGTTTACTCTTTGCCTGCAATGAGGTTAAAACTCTGATCAAAATAATGTATAGGATTATATGTTTTCGACGATCACCTAAGGAGATATAAAGGTTTAAAACTTTTGCTGACATCAGCAGAGACCTCATCGTATAGATCTTGAAACGTTGATTAGGAAATGTATTCATGTATCTTTGACAAACGGTTGCAGAGATATTGGGGTTTAAAGGTTTTTGATGACGTCATCAACCGGTCCATTCCGCAACGGATTCGGGGACCCAGGGTTAGGTAACTTACCCAAATTGGCCCCAGATTTATTTACGGCTCGTACTTTCTTCCCCAAAGCTTGACGTTGAACAGAACATTCATACAAGCAATTTTTCACAGTACGAAGATGTTCGGCAAAATAATCATAGCGGTGTTCATCCTTTTTATTAAAAAGGGCGGAATTGGTAGTGAACGATAAGAAAGTAAAAAAGTGACATACTTTTTTCAAATTTATAAAATCTACGGGTTTTTGCCTTTGGTAACATTTTAAATGGTGATCAATTGCGATACACTTGTCCCGAGATTTAAAGTAGGAGCCTAAAAGTTTACGCCTCTTCGCCTACGGCTAATTTAAATTTTTTGTAAGGTAACAAAATTCAAATCGTTTTACATGAATTGAAACGAATTAAGATGAACAGATGGTTTTAGATGAGCTACTTTTATATTTTTTTGCGCTATAAAAATCTGTTTGTTTTTGTTTATTTTATGGTGCCTTTTAAATTATGGCTTTCCAAACCAGTTAGTGTAGCTCAATACAAAACCTTGTTTAATGAGCGGTCAAAAAATCAAATCTTAAAATTTTCTATTACCGGTTTTTTGTAACATTCAAGGAAAAACCGTTTGATACTCACAGAATACTTTTCAAAATTGTTTTGTCGAATAAAACTAGTCTTTATGAAATTGATAGATTATGACTAAGAATAATAATAAAGATATTTTAAATTATATGGAGAAACATTTTTAAAATATTGAAAGTGTGTTGAAGCGTAATAACTACTTTATCAAATTAACCTCGCATCCAGTTGATACCTTTTTTTGGTTTATGTAGGTGAATCACCAACCTTGTCCCCAGGGCTTTTTGCCTTTTTAACATTAAGGCGGGCGGCGAAATTACCCCTGGTACAGGCTGGTGAGTTCTGTAATGCGATTGGCTTACATCGGACATAAATAATTTATTCGCGCGTCATAATGTATGCAACATTTTGTTATAAAGATGGCGGATTTTGTTAGAAATATAAAAGATTATAAAAAATGTTAAAAAAGATTGACTAAAAAAGGGTGAGCTAAACAGTAAATATTCTTATGAAAGATGTTATTTTGGCAGATTTCTATTGTTGACATTTTGAATGATAATTCTTTAAACTCATTAAAAACATCACTTCGGCAGTTTAGCTGGATGAGAAAATACATGTAGCTAACTAATCTTGCTACATAGGCAGGCATAATAAGCCGTTACTAAAAAACAAAAATATTTTTTTATTTATTTTTAAAAAAAACAAGTGGTCTTCCACAAATATAGTATTAGTCAGATCAGTTAAAATTTGTCTTCCAATTATGAACAACTGATGCGACTGCTTAGCAAGCAAAGACGTCATATTTGTGCAAAATTTAGACACACCAGTCATAGGTAGAAAATTTCAGGTTTCGAAACTATTTTAAGTTATTATATATAGACAAGGTCCTAAAATTTGAAATACTATGTAAAAAGTGTGGTATTAGATTTGTTACGATGAGTTACAACACGTGAGCAGTCGTAAAAAAGGACTAATTTGGGTGCTACGTAAGTAATAGTAGCTTAATCTCTCTCTTGGGTCAAGCATCAAATTGCTAATGCCTTTCTGAATACAAATTTCTTAGCTAATTATTTTTAGCGCCTAGCACCTTTCTTTTATCAACACATTTCTAGAAATGTGAACCAGAACTTGAAACTTCGGATCACGTTATATTTCTGTTGAAGCGTAGTATATATTGCTTCTAGGAAACCGTAGTTCAACTGGGAAAGTTGCTAGCTGGGGAAAGTGAACGGAAGGGATCATATCGTAGCGTAGATATAAGGACTGAAGGGTGCTAAGCATCATGTTAATTTTGATTCAATTTTAAACGTGATATTTTCAACTGGGTTGCTTATAAAAATTTTTCAGCAAACAATTATAAGACATTGACATTGAAAACATATTTCATAGCCAGTTATTTAAGCTAGCTTTAATTTTGTTTACTTATTAAACATAAAACTAGCTACATGCCACAATCTAAGAGTTAGCTAGGTTGTCTTGTATCAGTACATCCTATCAAAATCAGCTTAATCTAAACACACGGTACCACATATTATTGATAATTGATAAATAATGCTTCTTAAAAGATTTTATCACTATAAAATTTTGTTTCGGGGTAAATAAATAATAACTTGGTTTAAAATAAAACTTTCTAAAGTCGAGCGTTAAAAAAAATAAACAATTAGAAGACATCGTCTTCGCCATGTGTGAAGACCTCCATCAAATTGCTTTTACTAGCTGCAGAAACTGTAACAGCAAGACAAATCATTAATTATTTATAGTAACCTACTATATGGGTTTTAAAAAGCAGCCTGTACCAGGATCTTCTTTAGCCGTCAAGTAAGCGCTAGCGGCCCTTAGGCAACAAACCCTGGGGACAAGGATGGGTGAATCATATATTGTTGACAATGATACTTTAATTTAAAAGAAGCATGCAATAATAGAAGGATAAGACCCCGTCATCTCTAACTTTGAAGGTGGAACTGGACATTATGATACGCTTTGGCGATGACAATGAACACATTTTCTTATTAGGGTATTTAACGTTTATGAAAAATCAATCCTGCAAGTTCCGTTTGTTTATATGTAAAACATTGTTATATTTAGACAAAGCGCGACTATCCCGGGGCTGTCGTGTTTTTATTTGTCACAAGGGAAGAGTGAATTGTCATAAAAGATTTTAATGTTCTGGAATACTAAATAAACTAGAATTTAGAATGATAAATTATTTAGGACAAGTTTTATTCAGAGTTAAGAGGAAGTTAAAAATTTTAAAAAAGTAGAAGAATTAATAATAATTTCTATTTTAAATGTTGTGATTTGATAAATAGATGCGAATGTTATTAATTTTTTTTTTCGCTTGGCCTATTTTTAAAAAGACATATCAGCCATTTTGAACTGAAATATTGTTTGATTCACTAATTAATTACGAAATATTATATTATTAGCATACCGCTTGTTTTTCGACCAATAAAAATAACTGAAACTGACACCTGCCAGAATTTAAAAAATACCCCGTGAATAGGTTTGCAACTGATCGCATCACTGATGATTTTAATAGAAACAAAAAAAAATCCAATCTCTTTCATTATGTTTCCATCCATGTTGTTGGGATAACTCAACCTCGTCCCAGGGCATTTTGTATATTTTCTGACCCTCCCCGGCAGCGATACTGGAGGAGGCTTCGTCCAGGTGACCCTCAAATGCACAGTTTTTCTGGGTGTGATATTTAATAAGATTTGTCTCAATAAACCAAAGTTATATATATAACAATACAGACGCGTGATTTTATTCCTCTTATACCAGCGCAGTAGAAATATACAAACAAGTTATTTAGGCTGCTATTTGCTGGAAATTCAAGCAGTTTAATTCTGTGTAATTTACTGAATTGGTTGGTTAAAAACTTGTATATAGGGGAAACTTGAAATTTGGTTCTTTAAAATGCAAAAATAGCTAGCCACTTCAAATATTCATGTGAGTCTAGGTGTGTAAGTGAAGGTAGCTAAGCAGAAATTTAACTTCATATTAACATTTTTTATATATTTCATTCATTTTGGCTGAACTTTAGAATTCGTATTTTCTGTAAGTTTATATATGTGCCTGCATTGCTGCAGCTTTTTTACGATAATAAAGATTTTGCTACATGAAATTGCTTCCTTATTATTATTTTTCACAAAAGGTCATTAGAAGATAAAGACGTTTAATTTTTTTGCTTATTCTCTGCATTAAAAAGAGCCTTCTTAATTCACAATAGTTTTTCCTTCCTTTTCTTAATTCTCAATAGATGAATTCTATTGTTTACATTTCTAGCGGTAAGCTCTTTCAGCTTTGGCATTTGCATGGCAGGAAAATAGATGGGTGCTAGGTGAAGCAAAGTTATTATCAGTCCATTTCGTCACACGAAGGCATTTTTAGGACTTTAAACGAATTCAAATAAATCAGAAGGCATCAATCTACGCTGGTTAATAGTTTATAACCTTGACGATGTTTAGACTTATTTTGTGAATTTTTATGCTCACTGACTTGTAATTAGTATTAAAAGTCTTGAGATAATATATCACAGTGGTGAGCTATTTAATATCTACCACTTTTAGTGAATCCTAAATTTAACTATCTGCCAGGTTAAGCGCTCAACCATGGTGTAACTTAAAATATGATTACGTTTGATTTGTCTAAAATTTTGCCATGTGTCCAGACCTAGCAAAAATCTTTCTACCGTTTTCATTATTTGCTCAAAAATTAAAGTTTTTTACTTCTTCTTAAATCGCTTGTGTATTATTTTTTACCTCGTGCAAAATTATCTTTTATCAGATTGGTCTAAAAGTACTCCATAAAAACTTTCAAGTAAATAACTTTGTTTAATTTTTATTGAATTAAAAGTGCATGCAATGATCAAAAAACCTACTGAATTTTTAATTCTTTTTATGGTAACCAAAACATATAAGTAACAAAACATTCTTGCTAACCACAACCTGATATGAATAAGTTGAAACATGTGATAGCTATATATATATATAGCTACATTTTATAGAAAAAAAGGATTTTTTTTATTTATTGAAATTTGCCAGCTATTGAAATATTTCAATGTAATCAGTATCAATTTATGATGTATTTTCTTGTACTTTCATTGCCTATTTATTGCTTTGTATTAGATTTTTCACTTCGAAAAAACATGATACAGCTCCTCCGCCATTTTAATACGAACAGCTTTCTTCTGGCGCCGCCTCGCCAAAATATTTTTTATATCGCAATATTTATGTGACACAACGGCGCCAATCAGGTTTCGTATCGGACCAGCCATCTCCAGGGTTATGTTCGTTCCGATATAAAAAAGAGAAAACAGGCGCTGGGAACGAGGTTGGGAATAAAACAGTTTGGATAACACAAGCGACCAAGAATGACGTAATTATATATTTCATTATGAATTTCAACCCCTAAAATGGTAAACTCCAGATGTTACTACAAAAAAAATGGGACACCACCTCCCTCCTAAATAAGACTAAATTTAGAGCGGTTGGCTTTCAACTTTTGCGCAAAGTCGAGAAATATTGCATTTGTTGCTTAAATTTCGCGCGTTAAACATGGCCTGATTTTACTGACAAACAGACAAACTAATAAAAGCATATTTTTAAACTTTATGATGACCATCTTCAATACGTTATTCACTTACCGCAAAAGAAGTAAAGAAATGTGACATCAAAAAGAGCAAAAATGGTCTCTTTTAATAAGAATAAGTGCTACACAGCTATATACATGCTACATACATAGAAATATATATAATATTAATTCTTGTTCTTTCTCTCCAGGGATGGCGACGTAAGGTAAATGAAGGGAATGTAAAATGCGACGACTATGAAAGAAGTGATTGGACATAAATTTTCTGACGTCATAACTTTTACACAAAACAAATCTTTGTTGGAAGTTTTATAAAGAAAATCTCCAAAATTTCCCAACTTCCGACAAAATGCTAAAAAAACTCACTATTGTTTTAATAATGAGAATAAAATTTGCCACATCTTCTGGCAATATGGGAAAGACATAATCTTAAAATCTCTAGCCTATACCTCGTCTGGACGGATGTGACAAAATTATCCCCATTAACCCCCCTCCCTCCCCTCCCGCCGCCGCTCTACCAATAAAAAGAAGGGTTAAAGTGAATTAATAAAATTAGCGATATATACAATACGGGAAAGATGATCAATTCAAAATTATGCATATTTCCCCGGGGAATGCGTATAAGGTTTAAGGCTATTGTAATCTCTCACAAAAATCAATTTATATGCATAATTACATACATAAAAACATATATACTTAAACAAAACAAATACAAAGCTATTTTTACGCATCCCTTTTAAATAAAAATTACATATATAACTGTAAAAAAAACACTACAGTGGTATTTACAAAAAAAGTGACGTAAATTTATAACCATTTTTGCATGTATATCGTGAGGTGAATGTTTTGGAATGTCCCTATAAACACGCGGATAAGCAAAAAACTTAAAATAGTGATCACTCGTAATTCATTTTATTCAGCACACAGTTCTACAATCTCCATCTTGCTCGCAGCACCCAATCGTGTCCACTTGTTCGGCGGTAAAACAGACCATGGTCTGTACCTGCAACAACAAAAAAGGTGCAACTGATTAAAGCAACAATAAAGAAGCTATCTTTAACGTGTCTCAACGCCTCTGTCAAGTGGTAAAATTTGTGTCACAGGAAGAAAAGTTAATTAATTCAACTGCCTCAGTTTCATAAGCGGTATACAGAATTGTTCCTTTTTAACCTTATTTTGTCGAAATAATTTTATCGAAATAGCGCCTCGTCTTATGACTTACAACCGTTAGGGAAGTTCTGGGGGTTGGGCATTTCCTTCCTTGATAAATCACTTATCTCCTCCTAGACCGGGTTAAAGCTACCGTGACACGAAGAAGATTTTGACAGGGAATAGTTATTACCATCTCCTAAAAATACTATTTTGTTTCTTAGTGTCGATTTTTACTTGCTACACAATGTGGTATTCAAAATTAAATCGATTTTTTCGGAAAAAAGCTTATTGGTAACAAAAAATTGAAAATTGAACGACATATTTCGCTTGGAAAAAAAATCGTGTCTAACCGGTGTTTGCTTCGAGTAAATAAAGGATACTGTAGATAAAGTAAAAACATTATTGATTGTTTCACATTGCAGATTGTAATGTAATGAAAATTTCTATGATCCAGTTGATGAAAACATGCACGAGTCGTATTTATATTATTGAAGTATATAATTTTTCTCAGGCTCAGATTAAAAGCGCACTTGCTAAATATTGAGAAATTTAAAAAAAAACTTCATTTAAGATTTGTCGATTTTCTGCTAAAACAGCACTATAAAGATAAAAAACGGGATACCAACCCAGTAAATGTTTTGGAAATCTCTTTTAAAGTTAGGAAACATCCAGAGTGAACTTAATTAATGTTTCTTACTAAGCAATCTGTAGATACGAAAAATATACGAAAAAGGAGAAGCCTTACCGGTCCACTGTTTTCCAGAGATCAGTTGTTTAGTGTACTGGGCAGGTGGCAAATGCCTTGCCTTAATCCCTTCTGCATTTTCAACATTTTTGAATTGAAAATTATTCATTGGAAAAGCGTTGTCAGTTACTGGGTACCACTCATCTTCTGTGCTGTTATGTTTCATATACGTGATCTGATTGCGCGCTATTGCATACAAAACACGACTATTATCATGTCCCAGCACACACCCGATTCTGCTGTCCAACCCTATACAAAATGTTATACTTAATTAGTATTTACATAATCAAATTAACAGTGTACTTGGTGACGACTTTTTTGCTCCATTTCTCATCTTTGCCCGAGAATTAGCTGAGAGACAGTGAAGCCAGTCAAACAACTGTTCGAATAAAATCATTTGTATCTATTGGAAAATTGACTCCTACGGGAAAGTTGTTCTCTGCTCGATGCAGCTGCAAGACACTTTGGAATTAATAAAAAGAACTTTCAAAAAACAATTGGAAAATAAACTGATTTAAAAGGAGGCCGTGAAATTTCATTTCATAAAAAAAATAAGCGGCGGCTTAAAAAGTCGTTTCAAGTGCCCACATAAGCCACCGATAGATATTTTAATTTGGCTATGCCACTTACCAATCAAAAAGGGCTTTTAACACTTAAATTACTTACGTATCCATCCTGCACCATCATCATCTGTGAAGTAACATGCTGGTATTTGACTAAAACGAAAAATAAATAGTTACTTTGTATTTTAATTCATACTAATGATAAATATGGCGGAAAAATGTTGAGAAATGACTGACCTTGTTACATGCTGACTCATGCAGACATAGACAAACCCAGATGTATTATCAATGTAAAAGCCTCTTCCATAAAAATCTGAAATAAAAAAAAACCATCTATAGGTAAAAATAGTGGAATTTACTAGAAACGAAAACAGTTCTAATCTTAAAGCGGACCTACTCTAAAGCGGACACCTCCTATAGACGGACAGAAAAATTTTCCCGGACGATTTCCTATACCCTCGTAACATTAAACATTTCGTTCGTTAACTTGGGACCAAGGATATATTTTCTTATTAGGTTATTTTTCTTTATTACAACTCTCTTTCCAGGTCCTGCAGGATTTTTACTCTCAGATTTTACCTCCATCAATCGGACAATAAATAATTCTTCTATCCTACTACCTGAAATGTCCAAAAAACGTCTCTGTTTAGCAAAATTTTATTTCTTCAGACCAAATTGTTTTACAGAGGGGCAACACCTCTCTAAATTGGAAAAAATCTCTGGTCCCTTAAGTCTCCTCTTTAAAGAGGTTCTACTGTACTTTTTTTCGTCATGGTTACCTGGAGGACATAAGATTTGGAAATCGTTTAAGCATTTATGGTTAGAGGGCAGCAAAGCCATTGTTGGTTTTTGACTGTAGTGACTTACACGAAAGTCGAGCTAACGGGGTTGGAAAGTTTTAAACACCGAGAGCAAAAATAACATCTTAAATCATCTTTAATATTGGGCATACAAGTTTAACTGAAATGATAAAAGTTCTCAGTATATATTGAATGCCCAAAATTTATTCGCTATAAGCAGTTACCTTGCTTTTAACTCAAGTTTCCTAATAAATAAACCTCAAAATTTTGGAACTAACTAACTAGCATACTACGAAGTTTCGCATAGAAATATACAAGTTTATTGCACATAAAGCCAGTCGAAGCAGCAAGAACCACTTTACAAGCTTTTTAGCGGTATTAATTACCTTTTTAAAGCTTGTAAAATTTTTTAACAAATACAGCTCCCCATGTTGTCTCTGTGCCATCGTTAAAACATTTACTTCACGATTTTCGATTTACAATGTATTATCTATAGCTATGTTGTGGACACAACAAATGCGATATGTAGAGAACAGACGAACACGTGGATATTTTCACAGGCTACCAACTAGTCTACAATTTAGTGCAATTAATTGTTTTAGAGATAAAAAGAACAAATTCTCTGGTAAAGCTTGGATATTTCCTCATGCATGTGGCTGACCTAGCAGTTAAGTAACAACTTCCTCAAACAATAAAGCTAACATGAAAAAGCGTTTTCACGTTTTAAGGAAAAGGTTTCCATTGTTAGAACTTGTATTGAATTTGCTTTATGTATGTTATTGCTTTTTGTTAACCTTCTAGATTTTTCAAGCGGGCAACACGGGTTTTTAGGCATTCTGATTGGTTTAGCTCTCTTGACGACGGGCCGATGTTTTGCGGTTTTGTCCGTCGTCAAGAAAAATGGTAGCTAAATATGTAAACAAGCACGAAAAAAATATTTAAGAAGCATTGGAAATGATTATATATCTAACACCTACAATACATTAATCGATAAAAACATTTTCATAGAATAGAAACAAAACAATGTCAAGTTTAACAGTTAAAATAACCAGATTCACCAACATTTCGTCTGGATGCTTCTTCAACATGGGAAGGTAACTAGCTACATTGTCCATAAAAAAACAATGATCTGATATCCAACAACGGAAATCATAAAAAATACATCTCTCATTTTCAGATTCGTTCCTTTAGCTTTGTGGTTGCCGAGTCAATAAAAAACTCGTTGAAGTCCATGTTATTATTGGCTAGCTAGCTAGTTAAAAAATTACTTCAACATTCGTTGTAACTATATTTTAGCTGCGCATTCAACTTTACACAATATTCTGTACGTGTCTAACATCGTAATGTTTTGTTTACAAAGTTTTATTCTATAGGGACTTTCGAATTCCAAATAGAATGTCTGTTTTTAGACAGGGCTGTTTCGAATTTTGACCTCGAGTGTTAACAAAAGTAGTGTAACAAAAGTAGTGAATTGTATTACTATAAGAACACTAAACTAAAATTCTTATTTTATATTTTTATCTAACTTAGACAGTTAAAAAATAAAATAATAACCGATCACCATGTGCTGTACCGAAAATATCGCCCTCAGTCATTGCACCGACCTTGCAAGCTCGGTCGGCACTTAGACCTCGGGCGATATTTTGCCGTACAGCCTGGGGTAATCGGTTGTTATTGTATTAGTAATATTTAAATTATTTTTTTCTGATTACAAATTACCAATGTGTTACAACTCCCTTCTTATAAAGACGACTTCAAACAAGCCCTCGTCCCCACAATCATTTCTGAAAAGGGTTGTGGGCATGTAAATAAGGTCTACGATGATAAAAAAGAAGTAGAAGTGAGTGAACAATCTTACTAGGTTTTGCTTTTACTGATCTTCCAATGATCGGTGGACTTTCCGGTACTTCAACTGAAAGCTTCACAGATTTCCAGTACCGCCATTTTTTCGTGTTTTCAACATCAGTATATTGCAATCGAATAGGCACGACAAAATCCACCTCGCCAGTTTGAGGAGATTTCTTCTTTCTCAATATTGCGGTAATTGAGTTTGAAATCTCCGAGGTGAAAAAAAGTTTCTTTACCTGATAAGAAATGGTGAGACGCAGATAAAAGAAGTTTGTTTCTGAAGCAGGTGACACTTTTGCAGTTGGAATTTACAAGAGTTTGAAGTATATATTTAAAAGAAACGCTGAAAACTTACGCTCAATTATTAAAGGCAGCGAAAGAACAACTATCATAGAATACGGTTTGACGCGAATGTAACGAAATAAGAAATCATGAGACGTTAATGCGTGTTAACTAAAAAGGGTCAAATTTATATGGGATATATATGGGAATTCTTATGTAAAAATATATATTCCACATTCACTTAATCGAAACTCACTCAACTGTTTTTAATGTCAATAAATAATTCAAATGTTCTTTTTTTTGTAACTTCCACAACTGTATTTTTTTCATTGAATTACAGCTAGATATAATTGTTTTAGCGTTAAGACTATTATATTTGAGTTTCTTTAGCCATAATTGTTCAAGTATTTTATATTTTTGTGAAAGAGAAAACGCGAATAATCTAACGACTTTTATTCGCATATTTGCGTTAAAGTCTCCAAACTAAAATTTTATGCACTAAAAATTACCAGAAAACGTGTGTCTTTTGCTTGTTTCTGCACAGAATTATCACCAGTCCAGTTTACAAACTCCAAGTATGGTGGAAGGTAATATTCCAATGTAACATTATACGCAACCTGATCGGAATGTTCAGTATGATTGATAAACACATTGAACGTATATGTATCTCTAAATTGTATCAGCAAACATTTTACAATTTATTGCCCAGAAAACGGTTGAATATAAAACATGCACAAAATATGTTTTAAATCGTGAATATGTCTACTCTGTTTCAAAAATATTGTACTCACCCATTCTCTGTAAAATCATACTTAAGAAACAACTTTGGACGCCTGTCACTTGATATGTAAGAGTTTATTAAAAACCGGCCAACCCACATCAATCTTGGTTCAGCAATGAGACCTGATGCGATTGAATATGAAGAACTATTTGTCATATTTCTGTTTTCAACCGCAATTACTTCACAACTAAGCTGGATTTGGTTATGCGTTGAATTGGCTGTTGAGGGAGACTCGTTTACTCCAATTCCCAAATTGAGAGCAGCTTGATCTCTTGATGATGTATCGTTTGTTGTGGTAAAAAAGGTCGCAGTTGCAGAATTGTTCAGTCCTTTGATGTTTTTTCCTACGTGTACAACATCAAAAGACAGGATATGCATCACTGGAAGACGGTTGGCTACAGAAGTCACGAGCTAAACACAACATTTAAGTAAATTGGATTTCGTAAATCCCTTGTCAATTTTTACTTGTGAATTGCCACTGTGGGCTTAGGATTTAAGATTTTTCGACGTTGGTTTCATTAGCCTGTACCCATTTCAGAAAAACTTTTTCAAAGTGCTATCCAGTTAGTTTTGCTTGGATATATTAAGTAATAGGTAAAAAAAATGACTTTTTCACAAATGTTTATAGAGTTTTAGATTTTAATACAGTTGGGGATATGTATAGCATTGCTCTAATTAATGCCTGCTATGTGAGCAAGTACGCCGCGTAGATGTCTCCTTATGGACTGACATAAGTGCGTCTGAAGTAGCTGGACTTGCAACCTTATGATTATAAGTCCATTATGCTAAACTAATTAACTTAGTTGCATAGCAGGTTAAGCGGCTTTTTGTTACAATCAGGTTTAAATAAATCGAAAGCAGTAAAAAACAATCCGGCTATACCTCTACTTTTATTGGTGAGCTCATTTTAATGAGTAAAATTGTGATAAACAATGTCCTTTTCATTCCAGAAGTTATGTTTGATTGATCTTTCATCTCATACGTAACCACGGGTGTGCCAGAGGTAAATAAGTCGGCTGTAGTAACTATCGGATCTTGGGCGGTTTTGTTGTTATCGTAAAATAAAGTCATTGTAGTTGAAAGTTTAAGAAGCGGGCTAATGTTACTTTTTAATGTCAACTCTAATTCACCTTGAAATGCATCACCTGTTAGAAAAGTTAAATATTTAGTACAGAACTACTCTTAAAGTATTTAATGTAACGTTTCGTAGGTGTACCTTGTTTTAGTGTGGTGCCTAGATCAACTTTGTACGCTGTTGCATTGATTGAACCAAACGGTGGAATAACACCAGATTGATATACATTTGTAAGAAGAAAATATTTCGTTGAAAAAATTGCTAAAAGATTGTCTGCAACTATTGAATTTGTTGTATAACCAATTTTGTATGTTATATTCACATTGTCACCACTAAATAACCAAGAGGATCTATTTGCAGGTTTTTCCATCATCAAATACAAATCTCGTTCCGCATTCTGACAAAAAAACGCCTCTATATTAATACTTTCTTATTTTGTCCGTCTGTTTAAAATGGTAGTTTATATTATATTCTTTCCGCGAATTTTTTAAGAAATCAAGGTGTCATTAAATTAAAAACAGCATTATAATATAATAATTATAGTAATAACCCCCATCCAGAAAAAATCATTACATCGTGCTAAAAGGCGGAGAAAGATGCAAAAAATTAGTGATGCAAGAAAATATAAGGACCTGCGGGCTTAATGACTGCTAACAAAATATTACTTTAAGATTAACAACTTACTGCCTGAATTATAACAGATTTATTCTTTGCTACTAAAAATATTGGTCCCGCTTGGACACCAAAACCGATATAATGGCTACTTCCTTCCATTAACATTGGGTGAGGATTGACTTTGATAACACACGACACAAGAATAGTTCTTTGAGAAATAGTTGATTCATTTGAAATCTATAATATTAATTCAAAGTGTAGTTACAAGGTTTAAAAAGTAGCGTTTGAAACTTCTTTCTTACCTGTACGTTGCCAAAATCAATTGTAGCTCCTTTGACAATATCTATATTTCCATATCCTTGAATTGAACTATTCTTTACTACTTGACTTCCATTTAACTTTATACCAGAGCCAATGAAGCTTACTGTAACATTGTCTATACTCATGAAAACATAATCTTCATTATCCGTGGTGATTTCAGAGCGCAAAGTAAAGGCAGGTAACAAAGGCAATATGATTTCTATCGTCATAACAAACTGAGCATTAACGCTAACATCTAAAAAATTAAAAAACACGGAACGTAAAATATGTTTAAGGCTTATTCGGTCCGGGATTTATAGGCTTGTCCAATTTGAATCAAACTTACCACACTTATAATACGTCATAAAAGGAACCAAATGGTGCCAATAAATTTTTGTTATGGCAGTCATAGAAAGCTTGAAATTTGGCCGGAATACCACTATTTGCTTAAAATTCAATTACTTTAGATGTAGAGCGAATTTTCACATTCTTTTTAAAGTCTCAAGTTGCCCAAGAATAATAGGACCTCGGATTTATCATGTGTTAAGAATTTAACTCCTTTTATTAAAATAAAGTTGCGTGGGGGCGTATTGAACCTAAACTTTTGACACGCAGGTGCCTAATAAATAAATATGAAAAATCAGTAAGTTTGATAACCTTGCAGCATAGCAAAATAGAGTTTTTATAAAGAAATGAGAGGAAGAACGGAATCCTCCCCTCACCCCCGGACGGAAAAGGGTTAAAGCAAACAGTATTATTAAATTATTTATTTATTTTCGTACGTATCTATGCCTATTCTAATTTTTGTTATCCTTTTCGATATTCTTCTTGATTTTTTTTACATTAACGAAATAGTATTTGAACTTTATAATGGGCGCTCGCCCCTAATAAAATAATAGATCCGCAGTATCTTTGCTTTTTATATAAGCTTACTTTTTCATACATTGTTTATGAATTGTCTAGTTGTCATTGAAGATATGCAATTTCTGTCACCCTTGACTAACTACAGTAGATCAAATGGTTAGAATTTCATTGAAACATGTTTGATTAAAGCTTTTTACATAACTATGTGATTTAACCTTATTTGTGCTGGGGGGGGGGGGGCTGATTCAGCCCCCTCTCCAACTTTATTTAATAACTTTTAGTTACTTTAGTTAACCTTCAAATGTGGTGACTTTTTCTAACTTTTATTTAGCTTTCCAAAAAGATTTTTTGAAATTATGCTAAAGTGTTGCCATGGCAACACTTTTTTATGTTGAGGAAAATTCTAAATAATTTTTTTTTGCTAAGCAATGTTTTTACATGTTTTTAAATGCTTTATACTTTACTTAATTCATCGCAATTATACAACAACTAACGAAATTCAAAATTAGTGCTTTTTTCTTCATGTCACCGAATATTAACACTAAAAAAAGGCTAGCATCATCAATTTTTCTCACCAAATTGTTTATTAATACCTGGACAACACTTGTGGTAAGTTTCAAGTCCAACGGACAACAATTGTAGAAATTATGCAGGGGGTCGAATCAGCCCCCCCCCCATCATTGAGGAGCCCCTAAAAGGCCCATTAGGAATATGGTTAAGGTGTTCAAAACTGGTCGCTAAGTTTAGACAGTTGTTTAAAGTACAAACGTGAATAGAATAATTGAAATGAGCATTGCATATATACTTACTGTTCCCTATAAGTTCTCTGAATTTTATCGATGGAACAGCTGCGCGAACAATCGGAGTTGACTTATAGAATTTAGTTTCATAGTTAAAGTCATAAATGAAGACAGCTTCAATATCTACAATTAAACGGCTGTATGGCTGAACGTTTTCTTTTATCCTAGTTGTAAAATTAGCGTTATATGTCGAACCAGCTTCAATACTAGATTTTATCATGATCCCATCAAAATGTAGATAAACGGGCCAACCTTTTGCATTGCAATCGATTACTTTAAGCAATGAACTGGAGACAGTTAATGTAGCTGAAAGAGTTGCACCCATTGTGATGTTGTACACAAGTTGCATATGAAATTTAACTTCGTCGTTTGTATCAATGTAAGATGAAGGCATATTCAAATATGGAGTGATTGCAACATATATACCATCTGTGACCTATTAATAAAATTATTTGGCTTATCAAAGCAACCTATAAATAGAATAGACCTACAATCCTGGTTAAAATATGTTCAGACAAGACAACGAATTGTGAATTTCGCACATTTTGAACTTGTAAAGTCCACTTGTCAATGTTCAGATCCGACTTAGGCTATCTGGCGAAATCCAATCTTTTAACGGAGAGGCAAACTGTGCACGGCACAGCAGCCAAATTAAAGTTCATGATGACTGTGTTTGTTTTGAAGATCAGATAGACTTATGGAGCAGAGAAAAACACTATTGTTGTTGGTAATAACAGATATTTATTAAGTTTAGAGAAGTTTAAACGAAGGTTACAAGATGCTGTTGCTATTATAGAACGTAAAATATTCTTGTTTATCTCAAGTCAAAGATCTTATTTTTGATTTTAGGAGCTACCTCAGCAGATTTTAGGATTTAGAAATCTATATTTTTTTTCTCTCGCTTGAAATTTATTTTCTGGCTGCCACGAAATAATTTTTTGTTCGCCTCTCCTTTAAAATGTGCTAATTGTTGCTGTGGATGTGGATTATTTCGGTTTGAGGGCGTGCTATAGAAAGTGAGTAGTAACTTCTTAACGCTGTCTGCCTGGCCTATGTGCGTGCAAAAGTACAAATTTGCAGCCTGCCGGCTGTAGGACTGATTGTTTGACACTTTTGTCCATATATGAAAAAAAAAGGAAAAACTGATTTTCTCTATATTTTTGTCCAAGATTGTAGTACCACCGTATGATGTGATGTGAAGGTGCTATTAAATTGGAAAGAAGATGAGAGAGTTTAAGAGGAAAATATCCTTACCGTTCTTCTTGACCGGTGGTGCACCACAGCTAAGTGATCAAGCGAAACGTTATTTATAATAACTTCCAATGATGCTTTCGTTTCATTGTCAGGATATTTATCACCTACGTTTGCAACACCGACTATCAAATTATATTTAGGAAGTTGTGGCGGCTGCTTCAATGACAATCCACCTGAAAACATATAACGGTGAAAAATTCTAATCTTGTCAAAAAGCTAAGAATATAGAAATTATCTGAAAACGAAAATGTTGATCTTATACTAACCATTTCTTCGGTCGATGTGAAACACATTTGAAGGTTCAAGTAAACGATACCCCAGGTCTCCACAAGGGCAGTGTTTTTGTGTTGAGCATAGTCTCTTATCCTCGTCATATGCATTCACATTCGTGAATAGCTTGTAGAGTGGCTGCACATTTTCAATGTGGACGCGTAGCTTCTTAGTGAAAAGTTTAGGCTTGTTTTTGTTTGCTGAAATTAACACACATTGTCAGTTACATCTCGGACATCTTTATGTAAAAAAAAGCTATAAAAACAAAAGAACGAATGATTGTTGCACATCTGCCTTTTTTTCTTATGTGTCAATAGATCCTTGATCTAGTATAAATAAAACCCATTTGAAAATGTGACATATTATGTAGCACGTGACCCTTTATATCTCTTTTAAGACTATCTAGTGGAAAAACATACAAGAGCCGGGAGAAAATGACTGTAATTTTGAACTATACTATATCAAACTTTTAGTAAATGACGCCTTCATTAGTGTTTGTAATTCATGAATTTGGAAAAAGGAAAAAGGAAATACGTAACTATATATAAACATTCTATTGAGATCCTGCTTTAGTGAAAAAGAAATACAAATGCATGTTAAAAATTATGGAATATTCGTGTATATTTTTAGTTATGCCTGTGTAGTAGCGTATTCTGATTTCCTGGAAATTCTAACTCTTCCACCTTTGGAAACTTTACTGGTCAATAGTAAGTCCCTCAGTGTAAATAAATCTCCCCGATTGCTTCCCAAAAACAAATGCTTCAACCTCTTTGTGTGACGTCTTTAGTCATTTTAAAATTAATGAAAATACTGTTACTAGAGCGTTTAAAAACATTCTAACTAATTTTTCGTCATTTTTTTTATGTTAGTAGTAATAATGGACCGTAATCGTTGCGTATATCATTGGCAAACTTAAAAAACATAGAGTATTTATTTTAAATAAAAAATACTATGAAAGCAATAAGATAAAAAAAACGTAAATACGAAACAACAAACACTTTTCAAACTTTTTTTGCAATAAAACTTAATTTATGTTAATTACAAATTTTTGCTAGCTACAACCCTGTCTTTTTGGCTAAAAGGTAAAAACACTTATGAAAATGGAGACAATACTAAGATATTTTGGTTCTGTGAAGCTTTCAAACTGTTGTTAGGATATTATCACAGTATAAAAAACAGAGCAGCATGAAATGCAATTGTTCGATATAAATTCTAAACTAGCTCAACCTTAAAAATTGCTCAAGTAGATCTACACATTGTGAGAAAATTTTATGGTTTTTATGCTGGAGATTTCGCAAATGGAACAAACGATGTTCGATGATTTTTACCGTCTTCCCTGTTCATTATTTTAAGTAAAAAAGAAAAAAACACTAATTGATAGTATATTTATTTAGCTTTCAGAAAATATGTACTTTTATTTAGTAGTTTGTGAATATAACCAGTATTCTGATATAATCGATATCATGTGGTATTGCTTGTTATCATATGGTTAGAGTTCTTCTCACATCGTGCTTGGCTAATCTACACAAAATATATGCTATATTTTTGTTTTCTACGGAGTGCAATTTTTACTTATTTTTCAATTCTTCAGTGCAAACAGCTTATATATTTTTCTGATTGACTGAAATAGCGTGAAAAAAGCTCATAAAGTTATTGTTCTCTTGAAAAACAAGAAATTTTTGGTAATCTTCTCTTCATAAAAACACAAGTTAATTTTGCGAAACAAACTATGACAATCAATCATAAATATTCACATTTCAATTATTCTTTTGTTTCAATATAATCATTAAGAAGAAGTTCGCTATTTACCATAGAGGCTTTAAGTTTAACTGTGACTTTAGATTAGTCAGGATATGTCTATGGCGCGTTTCAAGAGTTTAATGTTTTATTCGATTGTTTAACTTCACTTTAACAAATTTGTATTGAATTAACATGAATATTATCCGAGTATATCAAATTACAATGATTTATGCTCGGTTTATATGACAAACTAGTTATCACACTTGTTCTCGAAATGCATTGTCATATTTTTTTTATTTTTTTTTTTTTGTTCTCGTATATTTCACTGGCTGAAATATATTTCACTGGCTGAAATATATTTCACTGGCTGAAATATATTTCACTGGCTGAAATATATTTCACTCGCTGAAATATATTTCGATCCTGAAATATGCACTTTACCCGGTACTGTGCGTTAACAAACTAAATATGATATCGCCCAAGGCTCATGCGCTGACCAACGGAAAATTTCTCGGAAAAGATAGATATTAACTAACAACTAACTGTTTGTTAAAACCAGGATTATTATATAGAGATTAACTTGTGACAAGGTTGTAAAAAACAGGTTTTGTTAAAAAAAAGAAAACGTTAGATTCAAATTTTATTGGTTCATTTTTTAAAAAAGGAAATAAGAATGACCATATATAGAATTGTTTTAAAAGTTTTAGAAACGAAGATTCTTCTTCGTTACGATTTGATATTAAAAACGCAGTGAATTTAAAATATCAACACATTTCTTGCTGTTTTTTTGGCGAAGTGACTCGAGACTGTGGACTTACTGTAGCTTGATTTTTGTGTCTGTATGTATGTAGCCATATTTTAACGATTCTCCGGCAATGTTATTTGTTTACATTTTAGCTACAATTTTGGTTGCTATGAGTTATACCGTGCTTTATAATGCCCATCGTTAAAATGTGTTAGCCAATCAGTGCTACGTATTTCTCGTATAAACAGGTTGAAAATAGCTATCAGTTATTCATAGCGTTTTATAACTGAGGAGTCATTTTAGGAGAAGTCAAGTCAAATTAGGGATCATATTTCGGAGATTGAGTGATTAAACTTGTCAGAAGATGTTCATGGAACCTACACATTTGTGCGATCTAGTTGATGTTTTGAATACAAAGAGGGCCTATTATAGGCTTATTACAAAACCATTCGCTATTCTGTGTTAAAATACATATAGGTTTATAAATTTAAATGTTAAAATTAAGATAAACAATAGTTTAATGTGAACTGAACTTACTATATTGATCGCACTGCGAACCACTCCAACAATTTTCACATATGCATTTACCACTGATCTTGTCGCATCGGCCATGTTTGCACAAAATGCGTTTTCTATACAAGAAAAGACTACACTGTAAGTTTCAGGTGAATATCTCAATTAGTAAAATTCATTTAAAAAAATCAGCTTTAAGAATGCCTCTGTTGTAAAGCGTTTCCTAATACTTTTTTCTGTACACACCGACCGTATTTTCAAAGCAATCGTGTTCTGTAATTGTACATACTGTGGGAACCAGAAGTGGGTAACATTTTAAGGGAAAATGTTCGATAATTTATTGGTAAAATAGATCGGTAAAAATTGACTAAGTTTTGGCTCATTTACTAATATTTTTTATTGATTAAAATTTTACTTAATTTATTCTAATGACCAAAATATCTAATGACCATTTTTGCCGGCTAAGATTTGTTACCGATTCTAGCTTTTTTGCTTTATATTAAGAACCAAAATGCTTCAAATATAAGAAGATACAATATCTGATTATTATTAGTTTAAATTTGGCAGTAAAATTGTAATCTTCTTTGCATGCATATTTTTTTTTTGCATTTATTTTTTGATATCAAATAGCGCTTGTCTTGGAAAAAAAATGACTTCAAAAATTAGTCAACAAACAGTTTTATTTACAGAAAAATTTTTTTGTTTTTTATATGCGAGTTCAATCATTTAGTGATTTTTATATGATTCACCTTTGCTTTTCAATGAAGTTGAACACAATGAATAAACTTTGATTTTCACAAGTATAAATCGCTCAGAATTCATAACATATACTTTAAAATTTAATTCTTGTGTCAAATCATTTCGATTCTTTGCTTGTGCATCAGAAAACGTCGGTATCTTTACAGCATATTAAATATTCAAACAATTGTGACTGAAGGTGATAACATTGTTAGAAATATATTGCCACGATCTTAATGGCAATTAATGATTCAATAGATAGCTTTGAATGAAACAGGAATCTATAAACAGCGTGGATTATGTAAATTTGAGCTGGATATCACGTTAACAGGGATTTTTTTTAAATCTTAAATCCTCGGTCTGCGAAAAAAATGATCGTACCACGAGTGGATTTTAATAAATTTTCTACAGCTAAGGACTTCTTATGGATTCTTATATAGCTCTAGATGACTGATATATAGGCGTTTAGCTACACCTGGCTGTTTAAAAGGGCGACAATTAACTTTAGAAAATTCAAAAGCAAATTTTAAAAATATTTTTCTGGCCTATGAATTAAACAGGGGATAAAAAGGAAAAAGTACCAAACCTTTGACAATCATTGTTGCATGTGCAACCCGTAACTGTTTGAATCCTACGCCGAACAGAAGACGGAAAGAATTTAATGAAATCGCAGCATGGTTGGTAAGGACATTCCTTAGACAGACTGACGTCATCACATCGATCCTCAAGTTGCTTGAAATGCTCTGTAAGAAAGTTGTAAATGAGATTTAATAAAAACTTTATAGACAATTCAAGACAGGTAGCTATTTGATTTAAAACCTATTTTTTATACATGTAAATAAAAAAAAAATTAGTTTTAGGACAGCATAAACGGAAAAAATAAAATAAAACTATAAATAAAGTAAATAAATAAAATTGTCAAAAAAAAGAGGTACAAAGCAATAGTAATATTTTCACTAGGATTATAAGTAGCATGTTTCAATCACTCAAGTTATCTTTGTGATCAAGCCAAAAAATCAACCTAATACTTGCCAACAATTATTTCCTGCCTTTTCCAAATTTATTGGCATTTGATTTATCACATTTATATCGAAACAAAAACGGATGTTTCAGATACCAATTTAACCCAGGGAGTAGGATATGCAGAACGAACTTTTTCATTACCTTCGAATGAAAAGCAACCTCTGAAACTAACAAAAACCAAACAATAACCAAGCAGATAATTGCTTTGCATTTTTCCTTCTGTTGTTTTTAACTTAACCGTATAACACTGCGAAGGTTTATAGCACAATATATCATCGTTTGGGAATTTCGTGAAAATTTGTTTCTGTTAAATAATGTTAATGCGGTCACACCTCAAAAAATCGTTATTAATAAAACTCCTCAATGAGTCTCAATATAAAAACGTGATTTTTATCTATATCTCACGTGAGATTGAAATAATGAAGAATTAAAAATCACGTTTGGTTTATTCAACCAGTGTTTGATATATTTCGATTTTAATCAAAACGATAGCGAAGAGGTGGTAGCTATATCTCTATTTCAGTTTGAAAAACGCGATAAAAAACTGAAATTCAATTTTGACAAACTTTTCCATCGAGTTGAATTGAATTTTAATTGGTTCGGTTCTTTAAAAAACGAACGTTGTGATTTAGACTGTTTCGGCCTAGGAAGAAATAAAGTTAAACATTGTTTAACGCTTTTGTTTCTCAACTAGAATATTCAAACTATTTTAGAATAGAGTAGGTTCTAATCAATTTCAAAATGCTAGATAGATTCACCATAGTTAAGAAAGCAAGATTCTTTACCGTCGGGTGGGCATTTCAATGTTGAACCAACGGTAAAAATACGTTGCCATAGCTGACATTGTAACTCCAGTTTCATTCAAGCTCTTGTCAGAACATGATTTCGACGTTTTGGTAAATGGGTATCAAAAAAGAAAACAAACAAACGAAAATCTAATTAGACATACCAAATCTCCAAATAAAAACATGTTAAATAAATTAAAGTTTGCGTAAACTTTTATTTCGTGCATTTACAACTATAAGTCCAAATCTTCAAGGTCTTTGCCCAATGCTAAAAAAAGATGCTGAAAATGAATGTAGGAGTTGTGTTATAAATGAAAACTGTGAAAAGTTTTGAATCAAATTCTAAAAATTATAATTAACACATCATCAATTGTGTTTCCCTTGATAAAAAGTCTCGCACTCGTGCATATTTCATACTTTTACCAAAACCAGATAACTGTTACAATTATCTTCACTGAAAACTGTCAGTCAACGGTCGAGACGACATTAATGAAACATTTTTAGTATGATTTTCGCCATTCCGTCGAGGTTAATGTTTGATAGGAGATTGTACTAATCTCTATTATCATGCACCTCAGGCTGGAACGTCTGACAGAATATTTTTGGATATTCGTGCAGTCGTTAGCCGAAAGTCAAATGTCTGAGCAGATCCGATATCGAATATCTGCTCGAGATACTTGATAGTCTCTGCGGCACTTTATTTTGTTTATATATACAGTTCCTTTAAAAAACTACACGCAAGTCAGTCAGATAAAGAGTTAAAACTAAATAAAAAAAGTTATCAAACAAAGGATGTATTATATCGCACTCCACTCTTAATTGTTCTCGATTGTAGTACACAAAGGATAAGCAATTAGATTGAGAGCTTAAAATAACAAGAAGCTTAAATAACAAGAAACAAGAACGACGAAGAAGACAAAAACAAAGCAAAATTAATATAATAAAAAATGGAGAGGTTCGCCACTTTAGATAATGGTTCTTTTTCAATAGTGTATGATAAAACAGATATTCAGCGCGGTAAAATCGGATATCGTAATTATTAAGTCTTGCTTTGTTTATACTTGACTCCGCTTCGATTCGAAAATCACAAGCTCGACTAAATAATTACGGATTCCGACTTTGCCTTGCTAAATATCGGCCTGATATGAGAATTCATTGTTGCAGATTTATTGGCGCTTATTAATCACTAGTCGTTAGCCCGCGGAAAAATCCACGGGTTCGTCCGGCCTTTTTATACCACATTGCATGCGTCTCGCTACTTGCGCAGCTAAGCTACCATTTTGCGTGACAGACACCCGAATAATTCACGGGCTCGCCCGTCCTTTAAATTTACCCGTCACAATAAAGTGGACAAAAATATATCGCATTTGGTATTGGTGTGCATCTATATAATAATACGCCAGTTCCGTGTGTCTGTAACAGGCAAAGTGGACGTGTTGTTTTTTCTAAAGAAACAGCCGCAGTAACATGTCACTTTTGCTAAACTTTTTTTTATTCTGTCTTTTGTGTGCTTTTTCATATTGATTTAAAATTTTTGATTTAAAAAGGTCACGGTTAATTTATTTTATTGTTCTCATAAAAAACCTTTCTGTGACGATGTAAACTTCAATACACAAAGTCACGGGTAATTAATTTTTATTATTCCCTTACGCACGTGTCTATTGTCTACTGTTATAACATATTGGTTTCATTTATTCCCGCTTGATTGGAATTAACAAAAAACGTTTTGACGAAAAGAACAATGAATTCGCTGTTTAGCTAAAACAACTCATGTGATAAAATAAAGTGATTTTATTAGCTGGGAATTTTATTGCATGCGATTTAAATTTACCGTGACGGGTCCTTTGTTATAAATTGTTATACGAGTAAAGTCACAGGCAACCAACGTTGTTATTATAGTTGTCAATTTTGTTTAAAAGTTTTCATTGTTTGCGTCTTTAAAATGAAACTGACAACCAATGATTTTGTGATAAAAAACATAGAATAAATTTTAATATTTTTGAGTGGATATCTGTGCGGGATTTCGTTTAAAACGAACGAATAAAATATATTTAAGTGGATTATTCCACGGGTTTAAATAACTAGTTATAAATATTTCTTGATTCCTGTACGGGACGTAGCTTTCGCGGACACACAGACAAAATACGGCTATTATTAAAGAGACTGGTAAGCTATTACTAAACAAATTGATGAATTGTTTTAAAAATCATAACCAGAAATGAAAAACTTTTACCGAAGTTTCTTCCCTTTTTTTTCATCTGTTAATTGCGTAATATGAAATTGATGATACACACACATAAATATTATATTCAATCTTAATAACAGATGTGATAACGTTACAAAAGTAAACAAAACTTTCTCATATATCTTAAAAAATATTTCAAATACACAAGCGACAAGGGGAAGGGGTAAATATGTGAAAGACTTTACTTTCGCGATATCCAGAAATATATTTCGGGAAGATATTTTAACAAGAATTTTGTGAAACTTAAATTTGATTTTCGCAAGATATGTTTTCACGTTGCTAAACTTGGCATGTCCCGCGAGAGTTAAATTTCGCGAAAAAGGATTTGATGACAGTCCGTTTCTCAATTTGTTCAGTTTTGGGAAAGGCTTTGACATTAAAATTTACATAGATTTTATTATGATTTTAGGTCGGAAAAAAAATCAGAAGAAATCAACAGTGTAAATGGTTTTCCGAACAGGGGAAAAAATCAAATTGCACAGAAACAAATTTTCACGAATTTCCCAAACAGATTCGGAAAACAAAACAGGCTACGCTTACAAAGGCTGTTTTGGTTTGGAAGTGATGGTGTGAGGTTTGTAGGCTTCTTTCTAAATACGTATGTGTGTATAAATTTTAAACAAACCAATTTTATGATTTTGGCTAGTTACAAACGTATATTTCGAGGTAGCATCCTACTTACACAAGCGAGCTATATATTCTTATTCCTTTAAAATTCTTTATTCAGTTTGGTATTTATTATTTTCTTCATAATGGTGTTGTGACTATCTAGCTAGCTCTTTAGCTAGCTCTGGCTAAAATTAAAAGTAGAAAAATGCAGTTTTATAAGTCCAAATCTTCAAGGTCTTTGCCCAATGCTAAAAAAAGATGCTGAAAATGAATGTAGGAGTTGTGTTATAAATGAAAACTGTGAAAAGTTTTGAATCAAATTCTAAAAATTATAATTAACACATCATCAATTGTGTTTCCCTTGATAAAAAGTCTCGCACTCGTGCATATTTCATACTTTTACCAAAACCAGATAACTGTTAAAATTATCTTCACTGAAAACTGTCAGTCAACGGTCGAGACGACATTAATGAAACATTTTTAGTATGATTTTCGCCATTCCGTCGAGGTTAATGTTTGATAGGAGATTGTACTAATCTCTATTTTCATGCACCTCAGGCTGGAGCGTCTGACAGAATATTTTTGGATATTCGTGCAGTCGTTAGCCGAAAGTCAAATGTCTGAGCAGATCCGATATCGAATATCTGCTCGAGATATTTGATAGTCTCTGCGGCACTTTATTTTGTTTATATATACAGTTCCTTTAAAAAACTACACGCAAGTCAGTCAGATAAAGAGTTAAAACTAAATAAAAAAAGTTATCAAACAAAGGATGTATTATATCGCACTCCACTCTTAATTGTTCTCGATTGTAGTACACAAAGGATAAGCAATTAGATTGAGAGCTTAAAATAACAAGAAGCTTAAATAACAAGAAACAAGAACGACGAAGAAGACAAAAACAAAGCAAAATTAATATAATAAAAAATGGAGAGGTTCGCCACTTTAGATAATGGTTCTTTTTCAATAGTGTATGATAAAACAGATATTCAGCGCGGTAAAATCGGATATCGTAATTATTAAGTCTTGCTTTGTTTATACTTGACTCCGCTTCGATTCGAAAATCACAAGCTCGACTAAATAATTACGGATTCCGACTTTGCCTTGCTGAATATCGGCCTGATATGAGAATTCATTGTTGCAGATTTATTGGCGCTTATTAATCACTAGTCGTTAGCCCGTGGAAAAATCCACGGGTTCGTCCGGCCTTTTTATACCACATTGCATGCGTCTCGCTACTTGCGCAGCTAAGCTACCATTTTGCGTGACAGACACCCGAATAATTCACGGGCTCGCCCGTCCTTTAAATTTACCCGTCACAATAAAGTGGACAAAAATATATCGCATTTGGTATTGGTGTGCATCTATATAATAATACGCCAGTTCCGTGTGTCTGTAACAGGCAAAGTGGACGTGTTGTTTTTTCTAAAGAAACAGCCGCAGTAACATGTCACTTTTGCTAAACTTTTTTTTATTCTGTCTTTTTTGTGCTTTTTCATATTGATTTAAAATTTTTGATTTAAAAAGGTCACGGTTAATTTATTTTATTGTTCTCATAAAAAACCTTTCTGTGACGATGTAAACTTCAATACACAAAGTCACGGGTAATTAATTTTTATTATTCCCTTACGCACGTGTCTATTGTCTACTGTTATAACATATTGGTTTCATTTATTCCCGCTTGATTGGAATTAACAAAAAACGTTTTGACGAAAAGAACAATGAATTCGCTGTTTAGCTAAAACAACTCATGTGATAAAATAAAGTGATTTTATTAGCTGGGAATTTTATTGCATGCGATTTAAATTTACCGTGACGGGTCCTTTGTTATAAATTGTTATACGAGTAAAGTCACAGGCAACCAACGTTGTTATTATAGTTGTCAATTTTGTTTAAAAGTTTTCATTGTTTGCGTCTTTAAAATGAAACTGACAACCAATGATTTTGTGATAAAAAACATAGAATAAATTTTAATATTTTTGAGTGGATATCTGTGCGGGACTTCGTTTAAAACGAACGAATAAAATATATTTAAGTGGATTATTCCACGGGTTTAAATAACTAGTTATAAATATTTCTTGATTCCTGTACGGGACGTAGCTTTCGCGGACACACAGACAAAATACGGCTATTATTAAAGAGACTGGTAAGCTATTACTAAACAAATTGATGAATTGTTTTAAAAATCATAACCAGAAATGAAAAACTTTTACCGAAGTTTCTTCCCTTTTTTTTCATCTGTTAATTGCGTAATATGAAATTGATGATACACACACATAAATATTATATTCAATCTTAATAACAGATGTGATAACGTTACAAAAGTAAACAAAACTTTCTCATATATCTTAAAAAATATTTCAAATACACAAGCGACAAGGGGAAGGGGTAAATATGTGAAAGACTTTACTTTCGCGATATCCAGAAATATATTTCGGGAAGATATTTTAACAAGAATTTTGTGAAACTTAAATTTGATTTTCGCAAGATATGTTTTCACGTTGCTAAACTTGGCATGTCCCGCGAGAGTTAAATTTCGCGAAAAAGGATTTGATGACAGTCCGTTTCTCAATTTGTTCTGTTTTGGGAAAGGCTTTGACATTAAAATTTACATAGATTTTATTATGATTTTAGGTCGGAAAAAAAATCAGAAGAAATCAACAGTGTAAATGGTTTTCCGAACAGGGGAAAAAATCAAATTGCACAGAAACAAATTTTCACGAATTTCCCAAACAGATTCGGAAAACAAAACAGGCTACGCTTACAAAGGCCGTTTTGGTTTGGAAGTGATGGTGTGAGGTTTGTAGGCTTCTTTCTAAATACGTATGTGTGTATAAATTTTAAACAAACCAATTTTATGATTTTGGCTAGTTACAAACGTATATTTCGAGGTAGCATCCTACTTACACAAGCGAGCTATATATTCTTATTCCTTTAAAATTCTTTATTCAGTTTGGTATTTATTATTTTCTTCATAATGGTGTTGTGACTATCTAGCTAGCTCTTTAGCTAGCTCTGGCTAAAATTAAAAGTAGAAAAATGCAGTTTTATAAGTCCAAATCTTCAAGGTCTTTGCCCAATGCTAAAAAAAGATGCTGAAAATGAATGTAGGAGTTGTGTTATAAATGAAAACTGTGAAAAGTTTTGAATCAAATTCTAAAAATTATAATTAACACATCATCAATTGTGTTTCCCTTGATAAAAAGTCTCGCACTCGTGCATATTTCATACTTTTACCAAAACCAGATAACTGTTAAAATTATCTTCACTGAAAACTGTCAGTCAACGGTCGAGACGACATTAATGAAACATTTTTAGTATGATTTTCGCCATTCCGTCGAGGTTAATGTTTGATAGGAGATTGTACTAATCTCTATTTTCATGCACCTCAGGCTGGAGCGTCTGACAGAATATTTTTGGATATTCGTGCAGTCGTTAGCCGAAAGTCAAATGTCTGAGCAGATCCGATATCGAATATCTGCTCGAGATATTTGATAGTCTCTGTGGCACTTTATTTTGTTTATATATACAGTTCCTTTAAAAAACTACACGCAAGTCAGTCAGATAAAGAGTTAAAACTAAATAAAAAAAGTTATCAAACAAAAGATGTATTATATCGCACTCCACTCTTAATTGTTCTCGATTGTAGTACACAAAGGATAAGCAATTAGATTGAGAGCTTAAAATAACAAGAAGCTTAAATAACAAGAAACAAGAACGACGAAGAAGACAAAAACAAAGCAAAATTAATATAATAAAAAATGGAGAGGTTCGCCACTTTAGATAATGGTTCTTTTTCAATAGTGTATGATAAAACAGATATTCAGCGCGGTAAAATCGGATATCGTAATTATTAAGTCTTGCTTTGTTTATACTTGACTCCGCTTCGATTCGAAAATCACAAGCTCGACTAAATAATTACGGATTCCGACTTTGCCTTGCTGAATATCGGCCTGATATGAGAATTCATTGTTGCAGATTTATTGGCGCTTATTAATCACTAGTCGTTAGCCCGTGGAAAAATCCACGGGTTCGTCCGGCCTTTTTATACCACATTGCATGCGTCTCGCTACTTGCGCAGCTAAGCTACCATTTGGCGTGACAGACACCCGAATAATTCACGGGCTCGCCCGTCCTTTAAATTTACCCGTCACAATAAAGTGGACAAAAATATATCGCATTTGGTATTGGTGTGCATCTATATAATAATACGCCAGTTCCGTGTGTCTGTAACAGGCAAAGTGGACGTGTTGTTTTTTCTAAAGAAACAGCCGCAGTAACATGTCACTTTTGCTAAACTTTTTTTTATTCTGTCTTTTTTGTGCTTTTTCATATTGATTTAAAATTTTTGATTTAAAAAGGTCACGGTTAATTTATTTTATTGTTCTCATAAAAAACCTTTCTGTGACGATGTAAACTTCAATACACAAAGTCACGGGTAATTAATTTTTATTATTCCCTTACGCACGTGTCTATTGTCTACTGTTATAACATATTGGTTTCATTTATTCCCGCTTGAATGGAATTAACAAAAAACGTTTTGACGAAAGAACAATGAATTCGCTGTTTAGCTAAAACAACTCATGTGATAAAATAAAGTGATTTTATTAGCTGGGAATTTTATTGCATGCGATTTAAATTTACCGTGACGGGTCCTTTGTTATAAATTGTTATACGAGTAAAGTCACAGGCAACCAACGTTGTTATTATAGTTGTCAATTTTGTTTAAAAGTTTTCATTGTTTGCGTCTTTAAAATGAAACTGACAACCAATGATTTTGTGATAAAAAACATAGAATAAATTTTAATATTTTTGAGTGGATATCTGTGCGGGATTTCGTTTAAAACGAACGAATAAAATATATTTAAGTGGATTATTCCACGGGTTTAAATAACTAGTTATAAATATTTCTTGATTCCTGTACGGGACGTAGCTTTCGCGGACACACAGACAAAATACGGCTATTATTAAAGAGACTGGTAAGCTATTACTAAACAAATTGATGAATTGTTTTAAAAATCATAACCAGAAATGAAAAACTTTTACCGAAGTTTCTTCCCTTTTTTTTCATCTGGTAATTGCGTAATATGAAATTGATGATACACACACATAAATATTATATTCAATCTTAATAACAGATGTGATAACGTTACAAAAGTAAACAAAACTTTCTCATATATCTTAAAAAATATTTCAAATACACAAGCGACAAGGGGAAGGGGTAAATATGTGAAAGACTTTACTTTCGCGATATCCAGAAATATATTTCGGGAAGATATTTTAACAAGAATTTTGTGAAACTTAAATTTGATTTTCGCAAGATATGTTTTCACGTTGCTAAACTTGGCATGTCCCGCGAGAGTTAAATTTCGCGAAAAAGGATTTGATGACAGTCCGTTTCTCAATTTGTTCAGTTTTGGGAAAGGCTTTGACATTAAAATTTACATAGATTTTATTATGATTTTAGGTCGGAAAAAAAATCAGAAGAAATCAACAGTGTAAATGGTTTTCCGAACAGGGGAAAAAATCAAATTGCACAGAAACAAATTTTCACGAATTTCCCAAACAGATTCGGAAAACAAAACAGGCTACGCTTACAAAGGCCGTTTTGGTTTGGAAGTGATGGTGTGAGGTTTGTAGGCTTCTTTCTAAATACGTATGTGTGTATAAATTTTAAACAAACCAATTTTATGATTTTGGCTAGTTACAAACGTATATTTCGAGGTAGCATCCTACTTACACAAGCGAGCTATATATTCTTATTCCTTTAAAATTCTTTATTCAGTTTGGTATTTATTATTTTCTTCATAATGGTGTTGTGACTATCTAGCTAGCTCTTTAGCTAGCTCTGGCTAAAATTAAAAGTAGAAAAATGCAGTTTTATAAGTCCAAATCTTCAAGGTCTTTGCCCAATGCTAAAAAAAGATGCTGAAAATGAATGTAGGAGTTGTGTTATAAATGAAAACTGTGAAAAGTTTTGAATCAAATTCTAAAAATTATAATTAACACATCATCAATTGTGTTTCCCTTGATAAAAAGTCTCGCACTCGTGCATATTTCATACTTTTACCAAAACCAGATAACTGTTAAAATTATCTTCACTGAAAACTGTCAGTCAACGGTCGAGACGACATTAATGAAACATTTTTAGTATGATTTTCGCCATTCCGTCGAGGTTAATGTTTGATAGGAGATTGTACTAATCTCTATTATCATGCACCTCAGGCTGGAGCGTCTGACAGAATATTTTTGGATATTCGTGCAGTCGTTAGCCGAAAGTCAAATGTCTGAGCAGATCCGATATCGAATATCTGCTCGAGATATTTGATAGTCTCTGCGGCACTTTATTTTGTTTATATATACAGTTCCTTTAAAAAACTACACGCAAGTCAGTCAGATAAAGAGTTAAAACTAAATAAAAAAAGTTATCAAACAAAGGATGTATTATATCGCACTCCACTCTTAATTGTTCTCGATTGTAGTACACAAAGGATAAGCAATTAGATTGAGAGCTTAAAATAACAAGAAGCTTAAATAACAAGAAACAAGAACGACGAAGAAGACAAAAACAAAGCAAAATTAATATAATAAAAAGTGGAGAGGTTCGCCACTTTAGATAATGGTTCTTTTTCAATAGTGTATGATAAAACAGATATTCAGCGCGGTAAAATCGGATATCGTAATTATTAAGTCTTGCTTTGTTCATACTTGACTCCGCTTCGATTCGAAAATCACAAGCTCGACTAAATAATTACGGATTCCGACTTTGCCTTGCTGAATATCGGCCTGATATGAGAATTCATTGTTGCAGATTTATTGGCGCTTATTAATCACTAGTCGTTAGCCCGTGGAAAAATCTACGGGTTCGTCCGGCCTTTTTATACCACATTGCATGCGTCTCGCTACTTGCGCAGCTAAGCTACTATTTTGCGTGACAGACACCCGAATAATTCACGGGCTCGCCCGTCCTTTAAATTTACCCGTCACAATAAAGTGGACAAAAATATATGGCATTTGGTATTGGTGTGCATCTATATAATAATACGCCAGTTCCGTGTGTCTGTAACAGGCAAAGTGGACGTGTTGTTTTTTCTAAAGAAACAGCCGCAGTAACATGTCACTTTTGCTAAACTTTTTTTTATTCTGTCTTTTGTGTGCTTTTTCATATTGATTTAAAATTTTTGATTTAAAAAGGTCACGGTTAATTTATTTTATTGTTCTCATAAAAAACCTTTCTGTGACGATGTAAACTTCAATACACAAAGTCACGGGTAATTAATTTTTATTATTCCCTTACGCACGTGTCTATTGTCTACTGTTATAACATATTGGTTTCATTTATTCCCGCTTGAATGGAATTAACAAAAAACGTTTTGACGAAAAGAACAATGAATTCGCTGTTTAGCTAAAACAACTCATGTGATAAAATAAAGTGATTTTATTAGCTGGGAATTTTATTGCATGCGATTTAAATTTACCGTGACGGATCCTATGTTATAAATTGTTATACGAGTAAAGTCACAGGCAACCAACGTTGTTATTATAGTTGTCAATTTTGTTTAAAAGTTTTCATTGTTTGCGTCTTTAAAATGAAACTGACAACCAATGATTTTGTGATAAAAAACATAGAATAAATTTTAATATTTTTGAGTGGATATCTGTGCGGGATTTCGTTTAAAACGAACGAATAAAATATATTTAAGTGGATTATTCCACGGGTTTAAATAACTAGTTATAAATATTTCTTGATTCCTGTACGGGACGTAGCTTTCGCGGACACACAGACAAAATACGGCTATTATTAAAGAGACTGGTAAGCTATTACTAAACAAATTGATGAATTGTTTTAAAAATCATAACCAGAAATGAAAAACTTTTACCGAAGTTTCTTCCCTTTTTTTTCATCTGTTAATTGCGTAATATGAAATTGATGATACACACACATAAATATTATATTCAATCTTAATAACAGATGTGATAACGTTACAAAAGTAAACAAAACTTTCTCATATATCTTAAAAAATATTTCAAATACACAAGCGACAAGGGGAAGGGGTAAATATGTGAAAGACTTTACTTTCGCGATATCCAGAAATATATTTCGGGAAGATATTTTAACAAGAATTTTGTGAAACTTAAATTTGATTTTCGCAAGATATGTTTTCACGTTGCTAAACTTGGCATGTCCCGCGAGAGTTAAATTTCGCGAAAAAGGATTTGATGACAGTCCGTTTCTCAATTTGTTCAGTTTTGGGAAAGGCTTTGACATTAAAATTTACATAGATTTTATTATGATTTTAGGTCGGAAAAAAAATCAGAAGAAATCAACAGTGTAAATGGTTTTCCGAACAGGGGAAAAAATCAAATTGCACAGAAACAAATTTTCACGAATTTCCCAAACAGATTCGGAAAACAAAACAGGCTACGCTTACAAAGGCCGTTTTGGTTTGGAAGTGATGGTGTGAGGTTTGTAGGCTTCTTTCTAAATACGTATGTGTGTATAAATTTTAAACAAACCAATTTTATGATTTTGGCTAGTTACAAACGTATATTTCGAGGTAGCATCCTACTTACACAAGCGAGCTATATATTCTTATTCCTTTAAAATTCTTTATTCAGTTTGGTATTTATTATTTTCTTCATAATGGTGTTGTGACTATCTAGCTAGCTCTTTAGCTAGCTCTGGCTAAAATTAAAAGTAGAAAAATGCAGTTTTCTGAACAAAATGCGTAATTAATAATTTTTATTCTGAATGCAGTTAGGTAGCTACACTCCTATTACTGTCATGAAAACTTATACTGCCATATAAAATTGATGAGTAATTTTCTTAGCTGGAGGGGGGGGGTAACGAAAAGCTGTTTCCTAAATGCCTCGCTTGTAGAAGACATTACATGTGCTGTCAAGAAGTGACCACTTATTGTAATGCGATGGACAAGCCTGCTCTTACTTACGCTACGGAATTATTACATAAAAGAGGCACCTCATATCTATACATGTCTCGTTGTATGTGAAATTCTTAGCATGAGTATAGACAAAGGTCAGTTGTAAATATGGAAGTTTTCAACTTCTCCATTACGTAAGGCTATTTACCCGCACACGCCAATAAAGAAAAGAGTTTTTATTAAAGAAAATTTTGAAAGAAATTAAGACAGATGAAATTACATATTCATTCTTTAATTAAAATTTAGGAATGACTTAATTACGTTACAGAAAATAAACGTAATTGATGTAATCATAAAAGGTTAACAATTGTCACATGATAAATTATTAGATATTAAATATACTACAACAAAGTACTAATTGTCACGATGCAGACATTCAGGATGATAGTGTGATATGGTGTAAAGGATAAAATCATTTATGTTTGTTTAACACTATTTTTTAATTCAAAGTTAAATAAAGAATTATATCGAACCATATAGGACACGTATTATTATATTTTAAAAAATGTATTTACCCCGCACTTTTTTGTTCTTGTAATGGTTATCTGTTATAAGCTTGTCAAAAGATGTTGCGGCAAACAGTATTTAAGTTCCCTAATTAATATGGACTGTGAATAGTAATAATTACCCTTTAGCAGCATGTTTATTTATATCAAATGTTCATGGACAACCTAATAAAAATATATTCCAAACCACTAACGCGGTGTTATTCTAAAAGAAGATGCTTGAACGATGTTTTATGATCGGCTGTCTGCAAGATTTTCAGTATCTAAAACGCAATATCTATCACAAGTGTTTCATTTAACTATATTTTAATTCAAGAAGGAACATCTTGAAAAGTGCTAACAGGGTTCTTAAACAGGTTGTAGGGAATATAAATGTTTGTAAAACTTATTCTAATTGTCCTGTTCATCATAGTACATGACTTTATCTAGGTGTTAAAAGTTAAATTAGTAGATATTTTTTTATAAATTCTTGTTTCACAACAAGTGAATGACTACTTTCTTTTACATTAAGATTTGTATTTTTGTCGCATGTGACTACAAAGAAGAAAGTATAAAAAAAGCTTTAGTAAAGAACAAAGTGTAAAAGATTGTGTGTGCAAAATAATGCCACATAACTGTGCAATGACCACCTATAACCACCTATGACCACCAATGACGACCAATGACAACCAATGACCACCTATGACCACCTATGACCACCAATGACCAACTAAGACCACCTAAGATCACCAATGACCACCTATCACCACCTATCACCACCTGTGACGACCAATGACCACCTATGACAACCAAACAACGCCAATCAGTCTCATTAACTCTGAAGAAGCCATCAATGACTCCGACCACCCCAAGAGACTTTTCTTTTGCAAAAAAGACGGCTTTTGCAACAAAAACTTCGTGATTTCGTGAATTGTTAAATCCAAAAAATACTTAAATTTTATTGATGATTAAAATTTAATGGACTAGTAGAAATAAATAGAATTCGCAAGATTAAATCCTATAGGCTAAAGCCTTTAAAATGCGCTATTGCATCGTTTCTACAAGTGATTAAAGTGAAGAAAAAGACATGTTTGTGTCTCTTGTTTGCTAAAAGAAATATCTATACCATCTATACCAAAACTTTTACTCACATTTCGACCAAAAGCAAATGCGGCGTGAGGCGTTATTGTAGAGCAAAGGATGATAAAGAAATCACTCTTTGCTCATATTTTACATATCAATTTTTCGTTTTTAGGAAACAAACTTAATATTCTGACATATTTACAACGATAATTTCTTAGAAGGTAGAGACTTTCGCTGGCAGAATGTTTTGCCACAAAAAAGCTAAATTTTATGTAATTATCGCGAATAAGTTTTGGACAAATTTTGCGTAAAATAACTTCGCGAAAATTAAACATTACTTTATTTGCAAGGAAAAATCTTTCGTGATTGGCAACAATTTTTATTTTTCTTGTTTTTATTTGCTTTTTATTAATAATCATAGTTTTCATAGTAGAATCGAAATATCCGAGAAATGTTCCTAGCGTTAAAAAAAATGAAAATGCTAAATGTTTTGTAGTTAATTATTTATTTATTAGTTAATATTTACGCAGGATGGCCTAACCAGTTACAAAGATGGTACTGTTATTTAATAAGGTCCTGTTGATGATTAAAAAGAAGTAAATCACTATGGGAATTTTGTTTGTTTTGATTTTCCTGGTAGTGAAAAGTTTTTCACATGTTGGAAATTATCCATGACTTCGCGTAAAACACTTCCGCATTTTGCTAATTTTTAATTTCAAAATGCTGAAGCAAAAATGAGCAAAATAACGCAAAAACACAAAAGTTTCTCCTCGCGGAAGCTGCTGCTCTTAAAGTAACCTTAAATATATATTGGGCCTCAATTTATATTAAATGTACATTAAGGCCCTTAACAATCCTAGTTGAATATGTATAGTAGTGCGATTGCGAGGTAAGAACTACATATGTTTTATGTTCGTGTTGCTTATTCACGATCTTCGGATAGCACTCTTTTATATAACACGTGTATCGATACGTATATACTAATGGCAAGCTACACAAGTCTCGCTTTTCCATGCAACAGTTGTAACTCATGGATGTTATGTGTCAACTTATTGTAGCAACTTGCAACTTGTATCTTGCAAATCGTGACTTATCCAGTCTTATGCAATATTCTTTTAAGTTTTTTGCCCTTAATACGTTAAAAACGTTTTCTTTTAATGTTGATAGAACAGGGAATGATCACCTGTTGTTGCGAACATAGCTCTAAATCTAAGTGATAATTTGAAGTTTATGTGAAGGCCCTACGTTTATCCTGAAAGTATACTTAAGCAGCATGTCACACCAAGGTGATAGATTTTTTAGTTCCCACATGTACCTTTTATAGTAACAGTGAGGTAGTTACCCTAAAAAATTTACACATGCCAAGTAGCACTTTAATAAAGTTTGGCCTACACTGTGCAATCCTGTGCAATCCGCCACATTTTGTAATTAATCGCAAAAAGAACGTCTGTAGTTAACTATTTGCAAGAACTTTTCCTAGTACGAAGTTTACTGCAGGTTTTGACGTAAGTGATTCAGCCAAAGTAGTTTATGTTATGTATATCAAGCTAGTTTAATATACTTTCTCAAAGAATCTAACTTTGGGTATTGAAGTCTCCTACAAAAAACTTCTATTTTACCTTGCTGTTAAGGTTAAAATTATACATAATACGTTCTTAGGAGAAATAAACTGATTACTGAAGCGTTATGTTATGCTTTGATGTTTATTAATTAGCTGCAATGCCATGTAGAAGAAAATAAACAAACAGTCAGTAAGACTTTATAAATAAAATTCAAAATATATCACTTACAGACACAAAATTAATCATAAATTTGCAATGTTACTCAATGAAAAAGTTGGAAAAAAATTATTCATATTCAGATACATACAGATATCTTTATAAAACTCGAAGTTTCATTACACGGAAAGGTTGTGGAACAAAAATTGTTTTCCATGGGAGGGAGAATGGAATAATAACAGGAGAGGCATTAATTGATGTGACATGTACCAAATAATTACAAGAAATAATTTTCTATTCTGCATTTATATTTAAAAAGAGTAATATTCTACAAAGATGATAATTTTATAAATGGTACATGGACACGCGAAGCAACCGGGAATTGTGCGTTTAACTATAATTTATAATTTAAATTGAGAAGAGGTATTTTTAATATAAGTAATACATACTACATTGTGCGTTAAGTATTCGATGTTTCCAGTGTAGTTATTTGGGCTACATACAAAGATCAATTAGAAAGTGAGAAAAGTCAATATAAGTCTAACCACCGCCGCCCACAAATTCCACAAATGGATGTAAACATCTTACATTATTAGAGGGAACATGTAGCGTATTTAAGTGTCTTTTTGAACTTGCCCAAACAACATTCATACATGTGCAAAATCTAGGTATTATTATATGTACAGAGTCAAAGTTATTTTGTTAAATCTTGATTATAAAATGGTGAATCGATTTATATTTTTAGGTACTAAAAGTTATTGCAAAAACAAAAAAACTGAAAAAAAGGCGGTGCGAAACTGGTGACACGAATTATAAAGTATGTCCATCATCAGAATCTCATTATACGGGTCTTTGACTGGAAGAAGCAAAATAAGCTGTTTATGCTGACTTATCAGCAACAACGACCAATGAGTTAACACAGTACAATAATCAGTCAAAGCAAATATAGTGTATTGTTAGGATATGTACGTTGCATTATTTCACAATAAGTTGTTTTAACAATGGTATGAATTACAAACATTATAATTATCTACATAATGGGCGCGCATTATCCTGTGCTGTATTTTTTTATTTATATTGCACTTTACCGAATACATTACAGGAAATTATCCTTCTAGTAATAACACTATTATGTCGTTCTATACATAAGAAAAAGTTTAGAATAAAGGTTGCATGGAAGTTATGAAAGTTATAACTAACGTTGTCCTAATTCCTTTCATCGTGCATATGTAACAGTTGATACACTTACAAGGATACTACTTCTTTGCATAATTGATATTGTAAGTATCTTCCAAATGTTTGATAAATATAATACTAGGACCATTTAATTCAGGTTTTTCTCTTGTGAGAAAACCAACTTTGGGTTTGAAAAGAAACGCTTAATTTATGTGTTGGGTTGTTAACTTCATATTTTAGGTAAAAGAAGAAACAAAATTTGAATAGCCATATAATATTTTCCCCCATAATAAGACCAGACGTTTGGGTACTCCTTATGTACTCCGTTTGGGTAGCCTTTGATAACGTTAAATTTTAAGATGACATCATTTTTTGAATTAACTTTATTTTTCACTGAACACTCGTTGCAAATATTTGCCATTTATTTGATGACAACTCCCCACCCCCTTCCGTTCTTTGTTCCCTTTTGAGAATTTTTTTGTTAAAATATGTCTAGAAGGTATGTACGAAAAGTCATAAAATTACAACAATTAACCCTATTCGGCCCTGACGGTTTTTTTTTTAATAACTCCTGATTGCTTTGTTATATGGCTATGATACTTACTGAGTTTCAACATTTATCTATTAGACACCTGCATGCTAATTTTTTAGGTCCCATACCTTTCAAAGGCTTTGATATTGGCCATTACTCGAAACTACCCCTAAAAATCTCTATGAAATCCTTATAATGGGGAAAATATAATAACTCCTGTTAGGATTATCCTTAGAACTTGAAACTTGCAACACAACTTTGTTTCATCAAGAAGAATCATTTGGAATAATTTGAACACGTGACTAATCCGATTTCCCGATTTTGTCGGATTTTACCCGAAAATCGGAAAAAAACGGATTTTCGGGCAATTTTTGGCAATTTTTCATCCGATCCATGTAAAAACCAGAAGATATGTTAAATAACTTTTATTTAGCTTTCAGAAACTTCAAACAGAATGTAAAAATTCGCTCTAGAACAAAAGTAATTATATTTTAAGCAGATAGTTGCATTTTTAACAATTTTTAAGCTTTTGATGACGTCACAGAAAATGTGCTGACGCAAGCAAATTTTTTTTGGTGCCATTTTGTTCCTTTTATGACGTACTATAAGTGTGCCAAGTTTGATTCAATTTGAACAACCCTATGAAAAGTTATTGAGGGAATCCGCCCCCCCCCCCGGTCATAGTATGTTCGAAAAACCCCAGACCGAATAGGGTTAACACTTGTAGAAGTGTGAATGCGGGTCCTCGAGATACTCGTGGAATGTGGTACTCCAACCTACATCCGTACAGATCTCTTTAAACAATTTTAAACTAGGTTAAATATTGAACCTTGATAAGAAATATTAGGAATACTTTAACTCATTTTCATTGCTTCGGTTGTAAAAATTATGACGGTGTTAGAAAAGACGTCAGTGCTTTTAACGCATATTTCATTTGTGCTTGAAGCACGTAATTAACCCAGCATCACTTAACAAATTTTAGTAAGTACTTAAAATCACCCTTAACATCTTTGAAAAGAGTTTATATATGTTATTATTGCTTTGTTTTTGTTAATTGTTTGTGACGTATATTGCACTACTCCCTGCTCTCTGTATAACTAAGGAAGCATAATGGGACAAATTTACGTGTGCTTTTGATATTCAGGGAAAAATTTATTTATGAAAGGAAGATGTGACAGTCCATGTTTTACAGTTTTTAACAGAATTAAATGTCACAGACTTTTATTTATGTCTTGCTAAAAGTTGTTATTTATTTTTTCTGTAGATCAATTGTTCCATTATGTCCCATTTTAGTCCCATGCCGTCACTAGTTAGTCACGCAGAAAATGATGTCAGTTATTTCTGAGTGTTTTAATTCATTTGGCCTGATTTTTGTTGAGACAAAATGAAAAGCAAAAGAAATAATTTTGAATTACTTTCTGTTCTGGAGACTGAAGGTGTCTCTCTTCCCGTTTAATTCTTTTTCCCTGCTAGACAAATGCAGTGTTAATAACATAATGTTTAACTCCAAATAAAGCAGTTTTCTATAAGTTTAAATTAAAGTTGGCTGATGGTAAAATCGATCACAGCGCAATGGTTATTGAATAACCCTTTTAAACGAATATTTTTTAACAAAAATGAAAATAGAAACAATGTCACTTTCCTTTTTTCTTTTCTTTTAATTTTAAAGGTGATTAAGAATGACTTAATTACAGACAGTTAATTAACATAATTGATGAAGTTATGCAAGCAACACAAAACATCTTAAAATATACCGAAACATGATTTGTGTGTATCAAGATAGTATATGCCATGGGTGGAGTATACATGACAAGTTTTTGTTTTTGTTTCACATTTTTGGTACTGTTGAATGGAGGTAAGTGTGATGTTACAATTCTTATTATTGTTTATTAGTCAATGAAACGTACAATAAAAAAAAGCCATAATCATTGATTTTTTTACTGCGTTGGTACATTTCAACTTTCTGTTCATGATTACATAATTTATACTTTTGCTAGAAAGGGATAGAAAACATTTTGTATCACAATTTTAAAAGCATATGTCTTCCTAGAATTTTATAAGGATGTGGGGAGCTGTTGTGAGTGTTACGAATGACATAATAGCAAAAGGTAGCCAAATTGTTGGTTTAAAGTGGCTAGTAATAATCAGAATCCCGGAGATAAATTATTGTAATAGAATTATTGTTTTTTAACCCTGTGACATTTAGTTAACGTATGTTAAAAATATGTTTTGGTCAATTGTATCAAACTTTAAATGCCATGTAAACATCAGTTATCAACATTTTCAGATATTTATTATCGAAGATATCGTCGTCATATTTTTTTGTGAGTAAGTTCAAAGTTCGTTTAATTATTTTCTGTTACAAAGGTATGTAATAAACAAAAAATCTATCGATCTGGTTTGTCGGTTTTCTGACACTCTGTAACATCTACCGAAACATAAAGTGCAATACCTGTAAGCTTATAAGCTGATGTTTTTTATATTTTGTTTTATAGACGTTTGTGTGTGATTCCACAGTTTTACATGTTCTGTTCCTTTGAGAATTTCACCACATTTTTATGTGAAATGTCAAAGAAAAATAATTTGGAAGCAGTAAATTCCAAATCAACAAAAATAAGTTTTTTTACATGATTTTAAACACCATTGAGCTTGGAACACATTTGATGTCCATCTAGAAAAACAAATCATTTATGAACTTTATTGTCACTAATGGTCATGCGAAGAAAATTTTGTGAAAAGTTTTGTGAGGGAACAATGGCAGTATGCAACATACCAAAATATTTGCTAATTTTTCTCTGGCTAATCTGCAGGATTTTCTTAAGGCGTTTGTTCGTTTGCGCTACGTAGCTTAGCTTACATCGACGGTACTGGCCGCTAATAGCTATTAAAATTGCTTATAAACGAAATATACGCGGGTATCATAGAAGTAATATCACGCGCTTAAAATTGTCGGCATTGTCGGTTTTCGCGTACGTACCAGCCACTCGCCAAATACGCTCTTTTAGGAGGAAATTAAGCAGCCTTGATTTTTACTACGCCGACTTTCGTTGTACGTGGGGACAGTGGTAAAAATATGAAAGTGATATGCTTCGCAAACAGTTACGGGATAGTGTAATGCGTACCATCGCAACATGTGTTTTTAGTCGCTTTTTGACACAATGGTGTAGTACCCATTCTTATATGTTTATTACCTGGTAGACCATTGTCGGAATGGTTAGTAAATTAATCTAATTTTTGACCTTGCTTCATGGATGGTGGATTATTCATGCCGTTTCCACTGGTTGCCTTGATGCTGCTGTAAAGTAAATAGTGATGGCACACCGATATAATCTACGGAAAAACTTAAGGCGAACACTTAGCGAGAATACAGCCTATTCCGCGACATGGCAGTTAAAGGCGATAACACACTCAGTTACAAGCTTTGACAAACTTTGAAAGGTATCCCATGCTACGTCACAACTTAAGTCCATACACACCTGGCGGGGAAATACAGACTGATTAATAAGGATTTCATCGTTAGGCTCTTACATTGCAATACGCTTGGGCTGACCTCTGATATTAATGTAGATGTCAGTAAAGGCGAAAGTCAACTTCGATCTCGCAGCACGGCGTTCAAAGCGCATAAAGTATTACGCCCTTGGCGCACAAGCGTGCAATATCCACTTAACGAAGATGAAAATGAGCGCAAAAATATAAACAGAAAAAAGTAAACAGAAATAGCAACTGTGATTTATAGAAAAAAAACTGATTTTTCAAGAAAGGAAGGAAAGGGGTTATTTTCTCACACTGGTGAATGAAACAATGCTATTTGACCAAGAGTATTTCTTTAAAGTGTTTTGCATGCTTCCCAGTAAATTTAAGCATCTGTTGAGATCAGTGGGACCCAAACTAGGAGGAGATAATACTCGTTGTAAAGCTATACAACCATCGGAGAAACTCTGCATAACTTGTGGTATCTTGTATCTGGTGATTCATTCATATCGATAGGTTGTAGTTATCACATGAGTAGCGTTACAGTTGGGCGTATTGTTAAAGATACGTTCAGGGTCATATAGGACCCTTTGAAAAACGAGTTGAAGGCTCCCAGGTCAGTGGAACAATGGAGAAAAATCCTAATAGATTCTGAAAATAAATGGACTTTTCCGAAATTGTTTGGGCGCAATTGGTGGTAAACATGGTGCTACTTAATGTGCACCTACAGATGGATCTCCCTACTGTAATTACAAGGAATTTCATATCATTGCTCTCATGGCTATAGTTGATGCCAACTATGAATTCATTATGGCGGATGTCCGAGATTATGGACGTATAAGAGACGGGAATATTTTTGGTACATGCAATATAGGTGTTGCCATCAATGGTAACATTCTAAATTTACCACAACCACGTTGTCTAACAAATAATGCAGTAAATTTTACTATATGTATTGATGCCCTATCACACAGATAATAGTTAAGAAAAGGAAAAAATATTCAATTATCGGCTTTCTAGAAGACAAAAAATTGTGGAAAAAGCATTTGGTATAGCAGCACAATTTCCAGGTTTACGCCAAACTAGCACCCCAGGAATGCAAACAGTTGTAGAGGCCACAAAAGCAGTCACAGTATTACACAGTTTCCTCATGTAAATCATAGTATTACGCAATTTAAACATGCTTATCACAAGAAGTAATGACTACTGTCCAGCAGGTTTTATAGATAGAGAATCTCAGGTTAATGTTAATCTTGTAAAATGGAGAGCTGACGTTTCTGGAGGTGGGTTATTTAATTCACAACGCACACAAATCAAGAACTATTTAAGAGATGCAAAATTGGGTAGAGATGCGTCTTGGAATTAGTTAAACTCAGATGAAGGTTCAATACCATGGCAGCTGGAAGTGGTTAGAAGCAATCTTTGCTGAACGTTTGTTTATTCAAAGTATAGTCTAGTAAAAACAGCAACGGTTTTGACATGTTGGAGTTGTTGAAGCACAAGCCCCAAATTTAGTCGACACCTTTTTTTCTTATTATTACAGCGTACAAAACTATCTCGTACATTTTCTCACTGGTTTCGCAACACACCTGCAAAGAAAAAAAAAACTGACATATTACTTCTACCTATATTTACATATCCTAAATTAACATATTTACATCAGTACATGCACCAAAAATTCTACATTTTGCATTGGTTTAGGTTGTTGCTTGCAATGTATGCCAGGTATTTACGAAAAAAATCGCTAAAAGTTTACACATATTTTATTTTCGTCAGCTTCCATTCTCGTGGCTACTTCTCACTAAGCATTATCCTTCTTTGTAGTCACCTGGTATCCACGGCAAATAGTTTTCCAAATTTTGGCATACTGCCTCATTATATCTATGAAGATTCCGTTAAAAATTTGACTTTCTTCCACAGCTGTTTGGTGGTTCCATCAATAACTGTTGTGTTAGCTGTGTTATCAACATTATTTTTAGCATTTTGAACTTCTTCATGTGATAAAGCATTACGTAAAAATTGCAGATATATCTGAACTCGGTCTTAAGGGGATGCTAGAACGAATAGGACGAGGAATACCATGAAAACTGCCCCTAGCACTGTTACAAGAGTTCGTATTTATCTTTTCATAGCACTGCTGGTTGGTCGGACAATTTTAGCACCTTTGATGTTCGATCTAGATCTTTGGAGAGTTGTTGCTAGATATGTCAGTTGATGGTACCAGGAATCTAACCTGACTATCATTACGTCTTAAATTGGCAATATACCCCATATTTCTTTTCATTTCTCCATTTTACCTAGCTTCATATTCCTTTGTATTAAAGTAGTCTTGGTTCGCCATCTTGTTTCTATATTGTGGTTTTGAAGCAATTTCATTGGTCGAAATGCTATGTATACGTCATTTCCTCTTGACGCTACTTCGCGTCCGTCGAAAATATTAAAATTGGTTTGATGTTCATGACGGAGAAAACGATCACAAGCGCTCATGAAATGTTGTCCAATAACATACGCTTTTAGGCGTGTGCCTAGAACGCCGCTTGCTCGATCGAAGTGAACTTTTGCCTTAACTCGACCGTAGAATTAAACACTATAAAGAGCCCTTTTACAGATCTTGCTTGGAACATTTTAACGTAAAAATCTAAAAAATGAGAGAAATGCATGCCATTAGTGTTTTTTTACCAAGTCTTAAATGTTAATAAAAGTAGAATTAAATAGAAATAGTAATAAAAATTAAAGAAATGCCTCTTGCTACCGGAAAGTCTTTTGTTTGTGGTTCACTCATGTTATTTTTATCCTTAATTCAATAATCTGGTAAGTCGATAAAGCCCGTGAAAAAATACACTGAGGCAGGATGAAATTGAAAAAGAAGCGTTATTTGAATTTTGATGACGTCAACCTGTTCATCAAAAAAATAATTCAGAAGCTTGTTTTCACGTTGCCTCTCTATTGTGTAGAGCTTAAAGCGCTGATCAAGAAAATCTCTATGATCATATGCTTTTGATGAGCGGTTAATGGGATATACGAGTTTAAAGATTTTGTTGACGTCAGCAACGGCCCGTTAAAACCTAAGAATTTTTTTTTGGAAATTTGCATACCTTTTGCCTCGCATAGATCTTGCAGCGCTGATCAAAAAAATGTAGAGGATCATGCACTTTATATACGGTTAAACGGTTGCACTGATATTGGGGTTTGAAGGTTTTTTGTTGGCGTCCTCAACTCGTACATTCCGAAACGGATTTGGGGACATAGGTTTGGGAAACTTACACAAATTGGTGCCAGGTGGTACCTAATTACCCACGCGGTAAAAAATCATTGACGTCACCACCTCGTTCCCAAGTTATTTGGCCTCAAAGTTTTAAGTGAACTGTAATGCCTTCATTAATTTAATATAAGATATTGACCTTAAGGTAGTATATATTATTGACGTCGCGCCGTAACGTCAGAAAATTTAGCATATTAGACATGCATTTTTCGGCAACATCAAAGGAAAATAAAGACATCCACTTTGCCTCTCACAGACACACGGAACTGGCGTATTATTATATAGATTGATATTAATAATACCAGAGTAAGAAATACAGTATTTGAAATGAAACAGAAAACCTATACAAAATTGTACAAAAGAAATTTAAATTTAATAAAAAACACAATGGAGTAATAAAAATTACTACCCCAATTTTGATAAAAACATGGGATTTAAAAAATATTTTTGTGTAGTAGACAAGTAAAACATAAGATCATGTTATAGTTTATTGATGTGGTTATTAGACTGCATGAGAAAAACTTTAAACAGAATATACTAGTGAAGTAAATACATTTTTTATGAAATATCATCACAAAGTTTTACATTTTGCAAATGTGATTAAAAATTGATCTGTAACCTTATAACTAATACTCTAAAATGGAATTAATATTTGACCATAACAATCTTAATACATATCCCTAGAAGGAAAACCAGTCAAAATTGAAGTTTTTTTCCCTCCAATATGTAATTATTTCTTTTTAGCCCCTCCGACTATATACCATATATTTTTCTTGTAGTGACATCTGGAAAGGTTGAAGCTATCAAAACCAATTTAGTATTTGCAGTTAATCAAACTGCTCAATTGCAATGGAGAGTTACTCCTGAGAATGGAGAACGTATATATGTAGTAGAGATGTATGTTGTAGGAACTCTTGCTGTTAAAATAATGTTTGGATTTCAGACTGCAGCAAAGCCACTACAGGCTGGTAAAACAATGTTTGGTGAGCGATTATCTGGACGTTTTTCTAATAGCACCTATACGCTATTCATCAAAAAGATACAGTTTAACGAAAACATGTCTTTCAGATTCGAAGCTGCATTTCTATTACAATCAAAAGGTCGGTTTGAAAATGCAACAGTGGTTATAAAAGACGTTGTAGGTAAGTTGAAAGTTCTCATTTAAAACCTCTAAAATGTTTAATCACTTATCTTAATGGTTACAACTCTCTGAGAAAAACGGAAAATACATTAAATTTTGCCATTGTGTATCGCTTTATCAACAAGATATAAAGTATGGATTAATATAGAATAGAAATTTGCTATAAATGCGACATTAAAAAACTTGAAAACAAAGTTTTAAAATTTACATCCAGGGTTCCAATTATTTACTTCATACTTGATACACTATCAGATTCCAAGTCCAAAGCATCAAACTTTGTTATACCAAATTTTGGTATAAAAAACGTATGAGAGATACTGTAACCACCGTTTTAGGTTTACTTATTAAACCATTCCTACTTTAAAATTTCACTTTTTCCTATTTCAATATTGCGTACAGTGACGCAGTAGGGAGTTGTTGTCCCGAGTATTGTGCATTTTTAAAAATAAAAACAGATGTGGAGTAAAAGCTTTTAAAAAGTCCAAAAATGTAACTTTTCGATGCATTTTGGTTGTCGATGTTGTGTCTCAATATGAAATAAGAAAGTATCCTAAAAAATATAAAATAACATACTAACAACTGTTGCTTCTCTATTTAAGTTTCTCGAAATTGAAACTTTTTTAAATAAAATAAATCTTTTGGCAGATCTTCAACAGTTACTGATTAATTGTACTTTTTCAAAACTTCTCTTCCTGCTCAAACAAACGCAAAATACATATCAAAATAATTTTTTCAGTAACTTGTTTGTATATAAGCATTTTACTATTTTATATGAGAATAAACACGTGAACTTCGCCTTTAACAGACAGATGGAAGTATCCTACTAATAAGAGCAACAATAGTTTATATTTTAAATCTTGATTCAAGCTTGATAATGTGTATGATTACTAAGTACTAACTAACTGTAAGCAAATCATACGAGATCATAGCAATTAGAAAAGACAGATTATAAGTTATAAAAACAACATGTGAGTCCAGCCTCGTTCTCAGAGACTCTTCTGCACGTTCTGATAATCTCTTTGCCGTCCGAGATCGGTAGAAAGAGAAAAGTAGTTTCTCATGCTACTTACACATATCACATTAAATTAACTATAATATTCTCTACACTCCCTTTTTATTAGAAAAATTATAAGAACACGAGCTCCAGTTTTGCCGATAAATATGAACAAAAAAAGAAAAACTTTAGCTTTGAAGCTTCATAACAAAACACAACAGCATAAAATAAAACTTGATATTTGTATATTTGCCAGAACTTTGAGCTTTCGTTTATTTCTTATTTTAGGTGGACCTGATGTGTGTGGGATTTCTCTAAATTCGAGTTACATTGTCAACGAAGGAAAACAATTATCTTTTATGAGCGAAGTTTGTGGAAATCCAAAACCTGTTTTAACTTGGAAATTGCACAACGAATTAGACTATTCATATTCTACCGACGTTGTGCTCATGAATATCGTATCCATGCGATACAGATATGTTTATAAAACTCGACGTCCCGTGACACGTGAAGATTGTGGAACAAAGCTAGTTTTCAATGCCACTGGTGCAAATGGAATGATCAAGGGAGAGACACTAATAGATGTAGCATGTAATGTCTATTTATAATTATGTTTCCTCTCCGCTTTGATTTGAAAATTGTAAAATCTAATTTTTATTTCAGTTTGCCCTCGAAAATTGCGGAAGGTAATCTTTTACAAAGATAATAATTGTATAAATGGTACATGGACAAGTGAAGCAACTGGCAATTGTGCGCTTAACTATCATTTGCAATTTGCAGAAAGAAGTGATATTTTGAATACAACCGACACACAATACGCTGTATGCAACATATTCAATGTTTCCAGTGTAATTATTTGGGCTTCATATAAAAACAATTATGGCAAGAAAGCAATAGTAAATATCAGTTTCACAACTCCAGCACCATCTACAAAGGTCGTAGATGCTTGCAAACATCCTATATCGTTTGAAGGTATATGTTTCTTCTTTGATCAAAATAATTAATGTAAAAATAACTTAGGGAATCTTCTTATATCTGAGTTTCCACTATATATATTTGTCTTAGCAAAAATGTTGGATACGAAGAAATTATTTGTAACAATAATTATAACGCTGGTTGTCACGCAAATAGCAAATATATGTATTTATGGATTTGTGAAGCTTAGAGGTGAAAACATTTTCTATTAATATAATAAGACCTTGCCGTAGTATAAAGTACGAAATGACAAGCATATTTATTTGTCTAGGCGTTAAGACTAATTGCAGAAATGAAAAAGGCGCAGAAAAAGACGATGAAAATACCCAAGATTATGAAGTATTTCCTACCGCAGAATCCCATTATACAGGTCTTCAATTGGAAGCAAGGAAAGAAGCTGCTTATGCCGATTTATCACCAGCAACTGCAAATGAGTATTTAGAAATTGGAACAGAAGATAAGTCAAAACAAATGTAGGCCACTGGAAGAAAATTCTCATTCTGATTAGCCTGTCCTATACATTTTATTGATTTTTGTTAGCCCTATTCAAGCCGGGGTATAGGGGACGAGTGTAGTCCGTGGGGGAGGGGGGTAAAATACCCTATACCACTTGTATTTGGTTATAACTTACAAAACGTGGTAAGAATGATGTCTGTCACATGACAATTAAAATCATATGTCAAACGCTGACTTCCAGCATTTTTTTTGTTGACGTCAGCATTTTTTTTAAATTTGTATAACTTCATGATAGATTTTTATTTCTTCTTTTGTAAATATTGAAAATAATATTAATTTTAATGATTAAATTAATATTTTAGCTAATTTGGCTTAGTTTAAGACCATTTGTAGCGCCAACGTAGCAAATATTCTCACAAATGTATTTGGAGTAATCATATGATCGTAAAAAGTCAAATATATATGAACACCTGGTTAGAGACAATTATAAAAAAAAATTATTGACAATCAACGCAGCTATCGAAGTTTTAGTGAAAACTAAAAAAAAGTGGCGTAAGGGGGGCGTTCCCTTAGTATGAAAAATAACAACCACGGGCATCTAAGGGCGATAAAAGCGAAGGGCGCAAGTTATTTGAACAAATTTAGACATATAAACGTATATGTTTACATTTTAAGTCCATTATAATATCTATATACCGGAATGCTAAAAATAATTGGAACAGTGCCTTTCAAAATGGGCACACCACTTGCTGTAAATGCCAGGTAGGGCACACTTTCGTTAACGGAATTAAAGAATCTAAATAAACAATTTATTTTCATAAAATGGCAAATAAGTGTAAAAGCATATATGATCATTATATGGTTATTACAGTCTAGTATAAGTATTTTGAAGCGTATTATTGCTGCATATTGTCTGAAATAAACTCCAATCGATCTATTTCAGATATTTCGCATATAAATTTTTACGTGAATTTACAATTTTCTGATTTTTGCGAATACATATTTTGAAATTCTAGCATTCCGCAATTTTACTTGTGGAGATTTGGAATTTGCTCAATCTAGCCTAAAGAGGAGATTATTATGGGTACAAAGATAATCGCAAAATATTCAAAAAAGCAAAAAAATGTAATAAAGGAAGCCTGTAAAGTAGTTTTACTGCGAAGGTATGAGAGAAACGACAGATATCGTTGTGTTTTTAAAACACTTTGAACATTAGATTTTTCACGAATGTAGGTGAACTTTGAAAAATTAGCTAAAATTAATCTTCGCATAAATTAATCAACTGAAGGTAGCTAAAACATAGATCAGATATTTATTTCCGGTGTAACAGGGATTTAGGACTTCATGGAATTAAGACCCATGAGTCCTAAATCTCTAGGGATTTTTGGCTTGGGGAGGCCCAATACCCTAGTGAATTAGGAATCCATTAGAAAGAAAAATACGACTCGTTGTAATAATAAAGTCATAGTTCACTAGTAAATTAGAACTTTTGTTTTGATATAGATCTTTCGAACTCCGAATTCAAGTTATTCGAATTTATATTTTGAAATTTAATTCACGTGGTTTTAAAACCAACACAAAATTATGCCATCTCAACGAAAACATTATGATTTTTCATCAATTGAAGATTGTATTAGAGATAGAGGCTATCCTGAAAATATGGACAAAGGAGAAAAGTCTAACTTCAGGAGAGGTACGTATTAACAAACATATTTCTAAATATTTTTTTTTGTATGTTCTTTTTGTAACTTTTTTGTATAAAACAATGCACTTCCTTGAGTTGACTTTTGTTTATGGATGGATGTAGTCGCATGGGCCTGCGAAAACAAATTTTTCAAACAAAATTACTTCGTTAAATTCGTCTCTATCTGGAATAACTTCGCTTTTGAACAATTTTTGGAAATTTCACGCGAATAAACCTTTCCGTTGGACTTGAAAAGAAATTTGAAAAGAAAGCGAAAGTTCCTTCTCGTGAAATTTTCTTCCATTTTAATATACATAACTGAGGATATTGCATTCCATTTAGCTTGAAAAAGATTTAGCCCGGTAAACGGATAGCTCATGTACAAAAAAGATCGCAGGGTTATTGTCGGGAAAAAGCGTCAGTTGAATAATTATAAAAGACATTGATGAAGGTAAAGCAAATATTACAATAAAGTTATATAAATCGACCATTTTAAGGTATCGGAGAAAGCTCGCACGCCAAAGCTATTATCGAAGAGATTCTACCTATAACAAAATTTCTGCTTTATTTTTTTGTTATTCAACGTGTGTACCCTCTCAAAAACAAGGAACTTTGTCACTTAAGACGAAGACTGAGCTGTACAGTATACCGCCGTGATGAATCAGTTTGTTATTGATATCTGTAACTTACCAGAGGTTGATGGGGTTTACTGTTTAGTTGTATGCATAGATTACTTTACCAAATGGTCTGAAACGAAACTATTTAAAGATAAATTGGCAGTATCTGTTTCACAGTTTTTGTACCAGTTAAAATGCAGACACGGTTGCCTCTCTATCCAAATAGATGACCAAGGTCTTACTGGCACCAACCAACGCGTGACAAGTGGATGCCACCCACAAGCAAATGGTCTTGTGGAAGGACAGAATAGAACAATTAAAAATTCATTAATAAATATGTTGGATAATAACCCTACAGATTGGCCATATGTTATCAAAGGGGGCATTTTACCCATCGCGTCAGCAAGCATGCGTCTAAAAAATATCCCCTGTTCGAGCTTTTATACAAAAAGTTTAAGTGCACTGTAATGGCTTCATTAATTTAATATAGGATTATTGTCGTTGAATTAGTTTTATTGACGTCGCGTCAGAAAATTTACCATATTAGACATGCAACTTTCGGCAACATCAAAGGAAAATGAACACATCCACTTTTCCCTGTTACAGAGACACAGAATTGGTAACCGTAACCTGGTCTCCTCACATTTATTGTCCTATGTAAACTGATCTACTATTATAGAAATAATTCATTACTACTAAACAATCACTACTACTTACTACTACTTATGATATCTCTTTTCACAATTTGTGAAACCTGGTAACCTGGTAACCGTTAGTCAAAAGTACATTATCCTATACATTTTCTTGATCAGCGTAAGATGCAGGCAACGGGCATACAAATTTCGAAGGAAAAATTTTTTGTACTTTCATTAGGGACTTTGCTGACTTCAGCAAAAGTTTTAAAAACTTATATCTCATTAACGGTTCTTCAAAAGCACATCACCATATTCATTTTCTTGATCAGCAGTTTAAGCTCTATACAATAGAGGCAACGTAATAACAAGGTTCTATTTATTTTATTTTTTAAATGACGCTTTTTGTTTTTTCAAATGACGCTTATTTTTTATTTTTATCCTGCCTCAGTGGATTTTTCGCGGGCTTTATCGACTAGTATTCTATAATATTCTAATAGTAATATATTGAACATTTTTTAATTACTTTCTGTTCTAGGCTCTGTTAGGTTTTCTTTTTTCTATTTATTTTACTTCTCGCGAGAATTTTTAGGTCATGTTGGAGCAGCACAAGTTATAATAAAACCTCAGTTGATGGTAGAATCCTTTTCATAGGGTTAAACAGCTGTACCTTTTTTTCATTACATAATAAATATAACAAAATCTTATTTTATATTTTTCTGGTCATTAAGAATGAATATGAGAATGTGATTATTGTAAGTAATGTGATATGAGATATGATATGAGAAATTCAGTTGTTTTAATAACAACAAATTATTATTTTTATTGTGTGTATAGATATATTTGTAATATATTTGTTAAAGAAAGGTGATGATAGAAGCTGATGTTAACAAAGAAGAGTTTTGGGATATTTTAAACACTTTTAGTAAAGTTGAACTCAGAAAAGCAAGGTGTTTAAATCCGCCCTATTATTTGACAATCTTTGAAACCTATATTCAGAAACCATAACTATGCATTTCGTTACTTCCTTGGTAAAGTTTAACATTACGATTAGTATTTGTTAAAAGACTTTTGTTAAAAATAAAAGAAAGAATTTTCATATCGAAATTTTTAAAGCATAGTTCTTTCTGGCCCGATTTGTTGTGAGTATTACGGATGATGTAATAGCATAATAAAACGGCACTGTTAATTTGAAGTGAAGAGTAATAGACAATTAGTATTAGCTAAATTTTAATAGAACTATTATTTTAAAACCGTGTGTTCCAAAAATAATTTAAAGAAAACCAGAGATTTTGCAGAAAAAAAGGGTTTGTTGCTCGATTGTTTCGCTTTTTAAAAAGCATACAAACATTATTTATTAACGAACTTAACAGAAATAGGTCTTTTATTACGAGTGTTTTGTTTGTGATAAATAGACACTGTTTTTAAACAAAGTGACTATGTGAGTAACCCAATTTCCCGAAAATAAAAATTAAAAGACATAAGTAAAATATGCAACTCTTTTAATTGCATAACAAAATCTTAAAACAATGTTAAAATTCGGTTGAAAACCAAAACTATTAAATTTTAGGCAGACAGTTGTATTGCAGGCAAATTTTAAACATCCAATGACGTCACATAAGAAGTGCTAATATAAGCAAAAACATATTGAAGTCATTTGTTTCTTTTATGACATGCTAAAGGTGTGCTAAATTTGATGGAAAAGCGTATCAAAAGTTGTGAAGGTATGAGAGAGAGGGGAATACGTATTATCATCTCATACTTTGTATGTAATTGTTTCCCAAACTGAGAAATCGACACGAGCATCCCTCTTACCGGTTTGATTATTGATGATAGTATTATATAAATATTTGAAACTGACCAGTAAAATTTTATTTGAACGTTAAGGATATTATAAATGCTATTGATTTTGTTCTGACACCTAATCACGAACAAAGCCACGTCGTTCCGACACTTCCTATTGTAGGATTTACAAGGGGTAAAAGTATCAAAGACATGTTGGTACGTTCTAAGCTACCTAAGAACGTTTTAGTGTTTGTGAACATATGGAGGAAACCAATTCCTTCTCAGACAAATCATCTTCAGCTGTTTAAAAATTTTAGGGTGAAAGTTATGAACTAAAGTTCTGGCAACGTTTTGTACCTAGAGTGAAATGTAAAGAATGTGGCTTGCAATATATTGGCAGTACCACAACAAAGTTTTGTCTTCGTTTTAACAACTACAATTGTTGCCACAGGAAATACAGTTTGGATAACCTGTCATACAGGGTTTCCTTAAATTTCCATTTTTAAATGCCTGACCAGAACGGAATGCAAGATTAGCCCTACACACTAATGTACTAAGCACAATACCTCAATTTTTACCAAAGTGAGATACTTTTAGAAACATAACTTAAAAATTAGCTGTCTGTTGGTCAATTAGAGTTATCGCTTCTAAGAGTACTGGTGGTTTTTTGCAATGTGGCGTGGCTTTTCTTTAGGTGTATTACTAGTGTTTTAATTATCTTCTTTATTTGTTTCATTGGGATTTTCCTTTACATCTTTTCACTTAACTTCCTATATTACATTTATTATTCAACTCTACTGTTTTATTATTTGCAAAATAACGGGTTACCTTTTTCTTCTTCTTTATTTTATTACAATACACGGATTCCTGCAATTAGATTCTCTAATAACTTGCGTACTCCATTTTTAACGCTTCGACATGCATGTAATCTTTTTAACATACATGGCTACAAAAATTATGATTACATTAAGAAGCATTTCAAATGAGCTACAGTTGTATCTATAAATAAGGAAAATCTTACCTAGTGAATTACAGTGAAATAATAAAACCACAATAAGATTAACGCCCTCCGTCGACGTAAGTGTATTCCATGTGTTCATTCAAACGTGTCAGTAAGTGAAAATGGATATGACTTGCCAATGATGAATGTTGCGCAATCCTTAAGGATTCCAAAAATTTCCCCATCTTAAGATGAATCTACCAGATGTCTGGCCAACAAATTGTAAACCGCATAGCTACAGTGCAATGAATAAACTACATTTTTATAATGATAATGTCAACAAAAAAATAAAAAAAATACCGTGTTACTTTTTTGTTGTTGGAAAGTATTAAAAAGCAAAAGTAACAGACGGACACAGTTACCGCAGTACCTTATAAGATAATATATATTAATTTTTAATTACTTTCTGTCCTAGAGTCCGTAAGTTTTCGTTTTCTTATTCATTTTATTCTTGTGGTGTTAATACTATGATTCAGTCCAATCAAGGACGTGTTTTATAAGTCACAACAAAGTTGGTTGTGGTGGAATCGACCACAATCCACGCGGTGTAAATATTGCGCATCTATTTCCATCTCTTTACCCCTATTTGGTATGGGTTTTTTGACCCTTGTAAGTATGGGGGGTCATAAGGTACCCGTGGGCTGTACTTTTTGTTGAGTTTGGTTTTAAGTAACGAAACTTGGCACAAAAAAGCCTCAAGATGTTGTGACTTAATTTGTGACAAAATATTTGGGTTGACATGTCATCACAGGAAATGCTGACGTCATAATGAGACAATGGTCGAAGAAAATATAAATTCTCGTTTTTTTTATCTTTTTTAAAACTATTTACAGTACTAATCATAAAATAAGTATTATAAGAATGCAAGATATTATTTGGAACATTTACAGGTGTTATGAAGACATAGGATTTCTCTAAGGATAAATTGAAAATTGATGAGAATCCAAACCTTCAAATTTTTTTTTTGAAAAATCAACATCTGAGAACTTAAGTGCTAGTATCTGTCATGGATGAAAACTTGGTATATCTATTAGCACTTATGTCAGTAACTATTCAATCAAGACAATTTGGGTTGACATATGACAAAATGACCTATGACGTCATCATATGACAATGGAAATAGAGAAATAGTAAAATACCAATATTCCAGTCTGTAAATTACCAATACTCTAGTTACACAGTATGCATTTCAATCTTGTATGATGACTTTTTGTCACTATTACATACATAATCACATATTTATGCAACTTGTTAGTTTGATAAACATTTATCTTTAGCACTACAGCAAAACCTGTCAATAATAGACAAAGGGACATTGACAGGAGAAATTTTGAAAAAAAAAAAAGTTAGGAAAACTCACAAAATTTCAAGGAATTTTATCAATTAGTTAAAAAGTTTTGAGACTTTGAAAATGCCGCAGGCACTTTATCCCCCCCCCCCCCCCCCCGCCCTCCCCCATAACAAATAGGGTTAATGCCCTAAAATATTGGATAGAATACACCCTTTCAAACGTGTATATACATATATTTTACCAGGAAATGTGAAAATGAAACAGTTTCTTTCCTTTTTCTTTAAACGGCAATTAAAAATGACTTAATTGCATCACAGTCAGTTAACATACTGGATGTAATTGGAACAAAACTATCACTTACAACGATACATCTTACTTTCTTACGTTCTTACTTTGTGTATCAACTAGTATATACAATATTTTATAGACAAGATGATTGTCTTGGATGGTGTAAGCAAGAAGCATTTCTGTGTTTTTTTAATTTGGACTGCGGTAAGTTTACAGTGAGAATTGTACTTTATCTTTTCTCAGTTTGAGATATATTGCTTCGGCAACGTTCAATACTCTACACATATTAACGATTTATTAGAAAGTTATGGAAGAAGAATAACTTCTAAACTTCAGAGCGTAGTTCCTTATGGCTCTTTGTAGCGATTCGTGTATCTGATGTGGCTGTTACAAATGACATAGTACCAAAACTAATTAAACCGTTGATTTTGAGTGAAAAGTATAAGACAATCAGAACACGCAGAGGAAAATCAGTGTAATAGAATCATTGTTCTTAAACCCTCGTTCGAAAATATATTTGAGCAAACCCTGATGTTTAGTGATAACCTATGCTAGGCATCATAATGCATGTGAACAAACTCGTTCTTCAAATAGGGTCATTTTACACATAGAGTTTATTGCTGAAATCTTACCTGAAGTTGTAGTAGTATATACAACTATATTAGTCTATGTACGTAGTGTATGAGTTAGTTTTTTTTCTCCTGTGTTTTTTCTGTGGAACCAAAAGTTCAAATATTTGTGTACCGGGGTATTTCAAATATACACAATGACCATTTTAGCCAATAAGATAATTTTTCTTTAAGAAAATGATTTAAATTTCTTTTCAACATTTTACAAAAAAAGTATTAAAAAATTTATGTAGTCAATGTTCGTGTGAATTATCCTTCGCTCTTTTTTGTGTTTTACTACCAAATGAAACTAAAATATGGTCTTAACCAAAAATAATTGCTGCTGGTGATAGTTTTATGTCTATTGTTCTATTTACATATACAAAAGTATTAAAGAACATATTGCTTTCACAAGTATACTTCTATCACGTTAACTATTATAAAAGGAGAATAAAACCGCCATAGAAGTTTTAATTTTATTTTTAATGTCTGACATGCAGTTAATAATGATCATTGCGCCTTATTATGTGTAAAATATAAAAGATATAGAACTTTCTTAATCTTCAACAGAAGCGTCATGTAACACAAAAGTTAATAAAGATGAAACCACTTGGTGGCACAAATACCACCCTTAAAATAAAGACGGCCAAAATTTTAAACTGACATAATTGCACGTCAAAAGAAATATTATAGTTGCATAAACTCAGTTAAAGATGGCGGAAGCTACCGATGCCGGTGAATTTTAATGTTCATTTCTCATATATCATATTATTTACTTTCTCGTTTCTTTTTTAATATTTTAACACGTTAAATTCAATAAAATGGCAAAAAAATTTAGTCAAAACAAGATTATCTCCACATAATTTTTCAAATTTTTAAGTACATATTATGAAGGTATTGATTGTTAATGTATTTGTAGTGCAAAAAGGATATCATAATCAATATTTCTTTCTTTCCGTGATATCTGGCACAGTTGAAGCTATCAAAACGAATTTGAAAGTTCCAGATAATCAAACTGCTCAATTGCGCTGGAGGGTTGTCTCTGATGCTGGAGAACGAATATTTGGGGTAATGGTGTATCTTCTTGGATCACCTGATGTATCAATAATCAGAAGCTCTGTCTTAGTATCAACCATCACAACTGCTGGTAAAACAATGTTTAATTATCGATTATCTGGGAGCTTGTCAAACGGCATATATACACTATCTGTCAAGAGAATCCAATTCAATGAAAAGAAGTCTTTTAAGTTGGATGTTGTATTCAAATTACACTCAAATGTTTATTCAAGAAACGCAACAGTGGTTATAAAAGACGTTGTAGGTAAGTTAACAGTTTTTAATTTTCATCATAAGTTTGTAGACACTTACTTAGATAAATAAAGATTTGTAATCTACATAATATGCAGCGGTCATTGCAGTATTTGGACGGGTGAAAGTTTCGCAAACTTTTTAAAGTGGTTGTGCTTTGAAATGTTGCATTTCTTATATAGGTTACTAACGTATTGCTAAGGAAGTATATGGTTTCTGCTGATAACATACAGACAAGATTTGTGTGAAATATAGAGCGAGTGAAATGACGGAATGTCTGATTCTAATCACTAACTGGAGAAAAACTTTTTTACATTTATCGTAAGAAATACAATCTCATTCTTAATCTAAATGATATCATTAGAATTATTTTTAATATCAAATACTTTTTTCTACTCTTTAGTCAATATGTCTACTATAAATAAACCAATACTTGTTGTCAATCTAGGAGAATGGTCTATTTGAGACATGTGCCACATTCCGTGTAATTTTTTAACTTCAATTTGTTTACGTTATGACTTTCTACTAGTAGGCCGCATTGTAAGACCTATGCATAAAAATTCCTAATTTACTCTCTCCCTCTCATAAGGGTTATATTACAAATCACGCCCACTGTTAACAGGGTTTAAAAGGCGAGATATTAATGCTCATAACTCATGTCGCGCACAGGAACCTTTTTACGTTAAGATTATTTTGAATTAAGTTGTATGGGCGCTTCAATTTTCTCAACTGTTTTTAAAGCCCTTCCGGCTGTTGCAACATTATCCATGATAAATACGCAATTGTTTCATTACTAATTATTATATGAATTATCCGTTAAGAAAATAAGCTGCTACAGTAATTCAACTATTACTGTCAAGGTTTTAATTTTGCGTCTTTGTTTAACGTCATACTGCTGAACTACGCGAGGCTGTTACCAAGGGTGTGGTAATTGCACAAACGATGATTAACCTAAGAGGAGCGTATAATGGCAAACTTAGGAGTAATTAGTAAGAAGTATTCCAATCTAAATAACCTTCCAATGTACCGAAATGTATTGGACTTGTTTTGTTAAGAATAAATTATGACGGTTAATGCGTTTCTGTAACCAAAGCCATTATCGTAAATAATAGAGATTGTTATTCCTTAAAAGACAGTCATTATTCTTGGTTTTAAAATGGCGTGTGGGTCTATATATCAATTTCAATAAAATAATATGTTGTTTTCCTTACCTTGACCAACTTCCAGTTCAATATTCTACGTCTGTACTTAGTTTAATAAAGTGTTTTTATTTCCCGAAAAATGGATCTTTTTTGAGTATATCGTTAAAATAGCTAGCTTTCGGTTGTAACTTTATTTTTTATCCGCCTTGCAACATTAAAATAAATGTTTTTCATATCCAACCAATTTTTAGTAAGTATCCACTAGCGTAGTACCATCCATAACGCGTAGAAATTTAAAGTATACTTGAAAATAGAGAAATTTTTATCATACGTCATTTTAAAAGTTAACTATATTTTTGTTGTGACACTTTACTTACATCATGAAGAGCTGTGTCTGTATAAAATATTTTACCCAAAAAAATCCAGGATCCAACCGGGATGAAGATGGCTGTTCGACATAGTGTTTACCGTTATGTTATGTAGCGTTACAGTTAGTTGTTTAAAATAAGTTTCACGACATAATTTTATTTAAAATATCAGCCTTTTTTATTATCACTCTGAATTGATATTTCTACATGGTTGACGTTGAAGCAGATATAACTGAACTTGTTGTGTTTTTCATCGATTTCAGTTGGTCCTGACGTTTGTGGGATTTCGTTAAATACAAATTACACTGTTCAGGAGGGAAATAACATGTCTTTCACAGGGGAAGTTTGTGGTAATCCAAAACCTGTTGTAACGTGGAAACTACAAAAAGAATGCACTCACGAATATCTTATCCATGCGATATAGATATGTTTAAGAAACACGACGCGTCCTTACGCAGGAAGATTGTGGAACAAATATTGTTTACAATGCTGCTGGTGAGAATGGAATGGTCACAGGAGAGGCATTAATTGATGTAACATGTAAGGACTACCTTAATTTTTTTTCGCCCTGCGTTTATTTTTGAAAGTCGCAGTGTCTATATATTATTTTTAGTTTCGCCTATCAAAATCCAAAAAAGTATTCTTTTACAAAGATAACGATTGCATAAACGGTACATGAACAATCGAAGCAACTGGGAATTGTGCACTTTTCTATCATTTACAATCTGAAGGAAAAAGTGACATTTTTAACACAAGTAACGCAGATTACAGTGTATGCAACTTACCTAATGTTTCAAGTGTAGTTATTTGGGCTTCATACGAAGATAAATTTGGTGAAAAGAAAAAAATCAATGTTAGTCCAACCACCCGCATGCTACCCACAAATTTCACAAATTCATGTAAAAAAATTACATTATTGGAAGGTACATGATTTAGTTTCAAATTTTTTTTAACATGTCGAAACAGAATTTTTTCATATGCGAAGTTTAGGTCTTACTGTATGTAAAGTTTCTGCGTTAAAGTTAAGCTGTTTAATCTAGAAAGAAGGTTATATACACAAAAGTTGTTGGTAGCCATAATTATAACCTTATTGGTCACGCAAATAGCAAACATATGCGCCTATGGAATTATAAAATTCAGAGGTTAGAACATCCTATTTTAAAGAAAGAATAGATTTCTAATAGATTTTAATCCTTGGTTTAGCAATTCATATCTATATAATAATACGCCAGTTCCGTGTGTCTGTAACAGGCAAAGTGGATGTCTTCATTTTCCTTTGATGTTGCCGAAATTCTCTTTGAAGTCGCCGAAAAAATTATGTCTTCTTTGTCGTGAAAAGCTGCGAGTTTTATGTGGTTTGTTAAATGAAGTTCTAGCACAAAGTAACGGAAATTGTGTTTGCAAAAAAGATGGCTGTTCTTTTTAAGCAATTTCTACTCTTTCCTTCAAAATAAATCTTTACAAAAGCATTTAAAAAGGGGCATGGTATATAAATGAAGTATAGAAAGGTTTCTGTAAGGTTTGTTTATGTTTTTTTCAGTTTTGATGATATTATTGATGCGAGACATGTTTGTTAGCTACCATCATAAAACCAACCACACCAACAACAACCTAATAGCTAGCTAGCTCGGACTTTATAAATATGTAGCCATGTTCTTTATACCTAGCAAAGTCTCCAGTTTATATTTAAGTGACCAGCTATTAGCTGCTGTAGCTACCTTATTTTAGCTTCAGTTTTATGTTGCTTTTTACATGTAAGCTAATCTTAGTGGTCTTTGCTAAGAATGTGACTGTAACTTATTTTAATTGACATTTTAAGCTTAAATTAACAAGCCACAACAACTTTTAAAGAAGTATTACATAATATTTATAAAGAGTTTAAGGACTGTTTTTAAGCAAATAATGTATTTTTCACAATTTGTGTATGCAAATAATGTATTTTTCACATTTTGTGTAACTAAACTTATATACATTGGTTACATGCAATATGAAACGATTTTTATTTAACATGTAGTAATTCTGGTACCTTAAGTGTAGTGATTTTTGTTGTTCTAGATTTTCTGACTAAAATGTTTTTGTTTATGACATTTTGTCTTATTAAGAAAAGTTTCAACATTTTTGAGGGAGTACAACACCGAAAAAACTTGTGTTTTTTGTATAAATTCTTACCGAGCAGGACTCTGTACAACATACCGAAATGACTGATCCCTCTCTATTTATAAATTTGATGCGTTCCAAATCACAGTTTTTTGAAATTTTGGGTAATATTTAATGAGTACAAGATGCAAATACTGATTTTTGTTGAATCAGAAGTATTTCCTACAACCATTTTTTTTTTACACTTTTGTGGAGAAAAAGTGTATGCAATATCATCAGAATAACTGATTTTGTAGCAAACTGTTTTTCTTTTTCACATTTTGGATTGAACTATTGTTATAAAGGGCATATATCAATAGACATATATATACCAAAATAATTAAATTCTGCAAACTTTGATTTTGTCGTTCACCTCTCATCTTTTATATTTTGATTAAACTTTTGAGGAAAACCATAGGAATTATTTAGAATTTGTATTTTGTGTTGCAAATTTTGTGCAAAAATTTAACTGTTGTGAGGGAGGACCATATGCAATTATATATACTAAAAATAATAATTTGATATTCTGCAAGTTGTATTTTTGTATGCACTTAAATGACTGCTTTTTCTGAGTTGAATTTGATGGGTTTCATATCAATTTTGTGGAAGATTTTTTGGCTGAAGACAATATAGAACATGCCAATTGAACTGATTTTTGTTCATATTTTGATTTGCTCCTCATAAACCTTTGTGTTCTACATTTATTGTAAACTTTTGTGAGGAAGGACCATATATATATACAATGTTTTCAAAATAATGATTTTTGTTGATTTGAAATTTACTCCTTGCTCATTGCTTTTTCGACATTTCAGGTTAAAATGTTTGGTAAAGTCAGTACGGATCATTAGACAAAAAATTGTTTTGTAACCGGTTAATTTTTACATTTTGTGCATATTTTTGCGGGAGAGGAAGGTATGCAACCGAATAAATGATTTTTCAAAGTTTAACTTTTTGTTTTTAGGTGTTTTGTGTTTGTTTAAGTTTGGCTTTTTGATATTGTTCAGGTTGTATTGTTGTATAAGCATTTAGGGAAAAGACAATGTTTAAAATGCGTAAAGAACTTATTTCATAGATCTGTGCTTACTGTTGCAAGCCTTTCTTTTCGACACTTCAGATTAAAATATTGAAGGTTTTCAACATAATCACATAATAAGATGTATACATATTTGAGATATGTGTTATTTCTGACATTATTATTATTGTTGTCGTTACTGTCAATGTTGTAACTTTCTACTAACTAGATTTTACACCTTGCACGCCGTTGTTTTTCATATTTTGTCTGAAGTTTTGTTAGGAGGATTTCATGCGATTTGACATTTGATATTTTGTGTTAGATTTTAAGAACTTTTTTGTTAAATTATGACTTATATATATACTTTCTTTTTATGCATTTTCAGATTATTTTTTTTAGTAAAAGGCATATTTAATATACTGAAATATTTGCTGATGTCATCAAAATTCAAATGACAGAACTTTTCAATTGTTTTTCTGCCTAAGTGGATTTTTCCACGGGCCTAATCGACTAGTTTCTAGGTAATCGGAGAGATTGCCGAGATAATAAAACTGAAGAGATAAGCGCCGCAAATAGTGGTGACACGGATTATGAAGGTTTTCCAACATCAGAATCTCATTATACAGGTTTTCGACTGAAAGAAGCAAAAGAACCTGTTTATGCTGACCTATCAGCAACAACAGCCAATGAGTTAAAACAGTGTTCAGAAATTAAAACAATCAATCAGTCAAAGAAAATATAGAGTTTGTTCCTATTGATGGGTTTTGCAAACAATTACTAATTAATATTCAGCATAGTGGGTGCGTATTTTTATGTGCTATATATTCTTATTGTTTTCGCATTTTTCGGAAGATAGGGTTACAACGTAGGGTTCCATTAGTACTATTATGTCTGTATCCTAGGAAACTTTAGAAGAAGGGTAGAGAAAAGCTGTAGACAACATCAGTATGCACGGTAGCCCTTGATAAGACAAAGCTTGGTCTTAAGCGTCCATCAGCAATTTTTAAATTCCATGATTTTTTATCTAATATTCTATGGAAAGATTTGCCGTTTATTTTAATGGAAAATGTGAGTACAAAAGAAAAAATATCAAATAAGTATGATGCAAAATTCATATTATATACAGTAGAATTAATTTTGAAAATTAAACTTCCTTTACAATCAAATATAATTGTAAAATTCTTCTTTCCGTTTCGTTTTTCATTCCGTTTTAAAAATATTTAGCAAAAGTAAGGCTAGAAGGTAGGTACAAAATGTCAATAAAATACAACAATTAATCCATGCAATTAATACTTTAAAAGATAGTAAGATTTGTACTGCGTTCCAAGTTCAATTTTTGGCAGAAGTTTTTATAATGCAGTCACATACTCCTTTTATATGTCTCTCGCCCGCCACATTACCCTGTCCGAGTGTACCAATGTAACGACAAAGGTGAAGTCTCTCTGATTCCAACGATCAGAACCTGTTTTAAGCTGTTAACCTATTATACCTGAGCTTTTTTGACCCTTGTAACCCTGCGGGGGGCACAAAGTGCCCGCTGGCCATAAATCCTGAACCACTTGTGCTTAAGTGATGAAACTTGGCTCAATTGGAGAATGTCTTAGTACAAACTCAAACCAGGTAAAAAATATTTTGATGACGTCATAGGGATTAGAAATGACGTCACACATGTGAAAAATAATCATTTTCCAAATTTTTCAGTACGTTTTAATTTTTCGCGTGTTACTAATAATATGACCTTGGTTCTTGGTATATTTGTGGCATGAATACCAAAAAAATGTGTTTCAAATAAAAAAAGTAATTTTAATGATGTCATTGGGATAAAAAAGTACGTCATTTCGGCAAAAAAATTCTTATTTTAACGATAAAGATAAAAAGACCCGTTCTACTAGAAATATTAATGCTCATGTCATTAAACTTGGCATATATGTAGAACAGGACATTTAAAGATAATCGAGGTAGGGAAAACAATATAATGACGTCATTGGGATCGGAAATGACTTCAATTTGCTGGATCGATATTTCCTTCAAATCTGGTCTGCTTTTTGTCCTTAGTAACCATATATCACATTAGCAACACCTTGGTTACCACTTAGTAACTAACATACATGTAGTAAATAATTATATACTCAATACAACATCTTATAACATTCTTACATGAATGTCAAGGGTTTTCGAAATTCCAAAAAATTAACCCAGCAAAGTACAAAAATTTTCCGAAAATTTTTTTTTTCATCAGAAGCAATAATAAAGGTTATGAATAGTTACAAAATTTTAGCACTTAATCACATGTGTATCTAAAGTTATGCCTAGTCAAAAAGGCCGCGGGCACTTTTTGCCCCCCCTCAGGTATATTATTAACTCCAAGTAGCATTTAGGTAAGTTAGAAAGAGGTAAGAAAATAAAGATTTCGAAGGATATTTTTTAGTCTTCTAGTGTGAGCGTTGTAATTGCTTTGGTAACATGTTTTTATTGCTTCTAATGTAAATACTATGACTCCTGCGTTACCAAAGACGAGCGCTTTCTTTACGCCTATTTTACATGTGCTAGCAAACAAGTAACTGAGTCACCACTTAACTGAGTATTCTAAATGTTAAAAACAAATTTCAGCATTTTGGCAGAGAGTTTTTGTGTTTAAAGTTTTTATGTGTTTAAAAAAGTTATATTTTTTGTTGTATTAGTATTACTGTTTTAATAACTTACTAAACGTATGAACTTTTTATTTTGTTTATTTCTAAAGTGTGTATTATAGATGTGTTGAACTTCTTGCAATACTATATTATAATACGCCTGTGTGAGTCACTATAGGCTAACTAACCAAAAGTTTAGCAGTAGGAGACAAAAAAACCCGGTTAGTATGAAAAAATCCGACGATTTGACATGCGTTTTTATTCTTCCTTGGTGGCTTAGGAATAGGACTAAAAAAATAGCTTTGTTATTTTTTGTTTACAAAGGAATGTTTATTTTCAGATAAGTTGCAGTCAGGCAATAAAACGGATACAGACCGGTTTTGATGTTGCATTGTAAAATAAAAAGCCCTTTTAAACAGTTAGTTTAAGTTTTACAAACTTAAACTAACTACCTTAAATTGTTTAATCTTTATGTGCAATAGCGAAGACATTGATATTCTGTAAGACGGGTTGGTATGATTGTGTCCGTACTGTGTGTAAGTGTCACAAACTGGTTTTACTGAATTATTTTATTACTGAGGAAAATGTTCTTGGACTTTACATCATTCTACTAATTATGCTATTGCACATAAAGTAAGGGAGTAGCATAACAAAGGTAACAAAAACTTAATCAAATCATCGCAAGGAAAACATTTGAGTCGTAACATATAAAATGAAAACAGATCACCACAGCACTACGTAGACATGTTGCCACAGGTGAAACAAACAAAGACAAGTGCACCATATTTCAAACAACACTCTTTCATTTAGTACACTTAAAAGGAAGTAATACTTAAGCCTCGTTCTACAGAGATGTGATAGTTCTAACACAACATTGTTTTTATTAAAAGACAAATGCTTAAACTGTACAAGGTGTTTAGATAAAATTCCAGAATGTTTCAAACCATTTTCGACAAAATGTCAAACAATCCACCTTTGATTTAGTTATCTTTTCTCGCGAAGCCTGTTTAAAACGTTAACGAGAAAAAGACATTGGAGTAAGAACGAAATTATCCATTTTCATGCTGGAAAATGTTTTCCGTATTTAATTTTAGTAAGTAAACCATTTCTAGTAACTTTGTATGTGATATACATGTTTTTATATGTTTATTTCTATATAAATGATTATATGGGAATTGACCTTTCCTGAATTTTCGCGCAGATAGTTCTTTTTCTGCAAAATTCACGAAAAAAGGTATTCGCAAAGATTAAACAATTTAAGGTAGTTAGTTTAAGTTTGTAAAACACATATAAAAGGAAAGCAGTTATAAACAGATACTGACCGGTTTTGATGTTGTACTGTGAAGTACAAAGCCCGAGGTCAAAAATACAGACCGAGCTCGCAATGTCTGTGCCCTGACTGAATATATAGGTAGAACTTGTAAATATATAAATATAAATATAGATATAGAGATTTTTTACTTTTTTACACAATTTAAATAATTGTTGTGTTTGTTACGTACTGCAAAAGTGGTGCATCATTTTGCACATGAGAGATAAAGTAAATGCAAATAGGCATTTGTAAATCCAAGCGTTTTTCAATTCTAAACACAATTTCCAATGAAATAATACTTACTTTTTGTCCTGTTTTGGTACGATGTGATCCCTAGTTAGCCACGTAGAAGATAACGTCATTTATTTCCATCCGTGTTAACTAAAATCACCTTTTTTGTTGTTGTAAACAATTGACAATCAAAAGTACGAGACGAACACAGTTTACGTATTTTCATATAAAAACAATAATAATATTTAATAATTTTTTATTACTTTCTATTTTGGGGTGTGCAAGTCTTTCTTTCCTCCGTTTATTTCATTCCTCGCATTTATTTCATTCCTCGCATTAATGTTATGTTTAAATCTAGAGAAAGCATTGTTTTAAACGTTACAACAAAGTTGGTTGGCGGTGGAATCGACAGCGATCCACGTAAACTAAATATTGTGCATTCATTTTAACCTCTTTAATGTGCCAAAATATTTAATATAATAACCCTTTCAAACAAATATAATACCAGAAAAATAAAAAAGAAACAATTCCATTTCGTATTATTCAAACCGTGATTAAAACTTAGTTAATTGCATTACAGACAGTTAACTTAATTAATGTAATTAAACCTGTCAAGTTATAACGAAGCATTAATCTTACTTTATGCATCAACAATATATGTAATATTTTTAGTAGTACAAGATGATATTTTTCGATAGTGTAAAGAAGAAGCATCTTTGTATTTGTTTTACACTTCTTTTAAAGTTGAACTCAGGTAAGTAAGAATTTTCCGTATTTTTTCTCAGCCGTTTAATGTTTTATTTGAAAACAAAACCCACGGATGTTTATATTTCTTTGGTGAAGTTCAATATTCTACAGACATTTACGAATTAAAAAATTTCATAGAACGTGACGGAGAAAGTTTTATTTCTATACTTCGAAAGCGTAGTAATTTATTGCTTTCTGTAGCGATTTGTCTATCTGTTGTGAGTACTACAAATGACACAGTAGCAAAATGTAACTAGACTGTTTTAAGTGATGTGTAATAGAAAATCAGTACTGGGAAAAGAAATTAGTGTAATAGAATTATTGTTCTTGAAGCCAAAAATACTACCATTTCCAAAAAAAGGTAATAAAAACATTTAAGGTGACATAATTACACATTAAAAGAAATGTTATAGTTGCAGAAAGTTCAGTTGCATTTTATTGAAGATGACAGGAGCTACCGATGTAGGTAGCATTTAGTAATTATTGTTATATCGTTTACTTATTGTTTTATCTATTCTTTTTTACTACGCTAAAGACAATAAAACGGAATGTACATTTTAGCCAAAACAAGATTTTTTCACTATTACCATATAATTTGTATGAACTTATTTCTATTGAACTTGATTTTTTAAAGGTATAGATGCTTGTTATGAAAGTATTGTCATACGTTCTTTCTAAGGAAATAAGTACATTTTGATGTATGTATAGTGCAGAAAGTGTATCATTTTTTTTTTCTTTTAGTGATATCTGGCACAGTTAAAGCTATCAAAACCAATTTAGAAGTTCCAGTTAATCAAACTGCTCAATTGCAGTGGAGAGTTGTCCCTGACGTAGGGGAAGAAATAGCTGCACTGAAGGTGTTTGATCTTGAATCTCCCAAAGTTCCATTAGTGCTAGCCACAACGTTGGCATCAGACATAACAACTGCTGGTAAAGCAATGTTTGGTAATCGATTATCTGGAAGCTTGTCAAATGACGTATATACACTATCTATCAAGAAAATCAAATTTAATGAGAAAAAGTCTTTTAAGTTAGACATTATATTCATATCACAATCAGAAGGTTATGTGAAAAATGCAACACTGGTTATAAAGGAGGTAGTGGGTAAGTTAAAAGTTATTATTAAAAATTTTTAAAATGTGCAGATTATTACTCCAATTTCTGGTTGCACCCAGTAAACACAAAGACGTCTTAAGGACGTCTTTTCTCGTCTCTAGCTCGTTTGGACGTCTCACGACCAGAAAAAGACGTCTTAAAGACGTCTTTATAAGACGGGTCAAATCTCGTTCAAAAGAAACGTCTTAAAAACGTTTTTTTTGGTCTCCGTTAGACCAGTTATATCTCTTTCAAAAGAAAGACGTCTTTATTTGGTCTCTGTAAGACCAGTAAAATCTCGTTGGAAATAAACGTCTCAAAGACGTCTTTATTTGGTCTCTGTAAGACAAGTATAATCTCGTTCGAAATGAATGTCATCATTTATTTTCGTTTTAAAGATAATTTCACAAGAAACAAATAACTGTCGTAGAAATAAACGTTTTTGATATTTCAGAATATTTCTTATACAGAGGTAGCCAAAAATTCGAATTAAATTTGTCTAAAAAAGGATACACTTTACAATGTAAACAGCGTTCGAATGACTGCATAGAACAAACTTGTAAAGAACACCGTTCTATTTCAACAAATGTTGCATTTGACGTTTACTTTTGAAGAGAAAAGATTAATGTGCTCCATAAAACAACAAGTAAATAGCAAAGCAAAAGGCTGCCCGAGATATGAATGGACAATAAAGAAAATATTTTGCTGATTAAAAGTAAGTATCTTAGATTTTTTTTTGTACTTTTTCGGCCAGGAACATTTGTGATTTTTGGTCTTTCAAGGGGAGCTTTCATTAATACTTGGGAAAATAATGCTTTAAATGCTTAGTTTTAGCCATCCATTCCGCTTCAAGTTCACGTCACGCATGTTCTAAAGCTTTAGACCTATAAAGTTTGTTCTTGAAACAAAAAGCAGTAGGTACTTTATATATTGCTGTAATGACTGAAATGCATTTTATTAAAGGGTTGTTTATAACTTCAAAGAATAAACACATCATCCAACGTGCACAATATGACAGACATATTTTACAAGCAGGACTCAGACCAAAGTGTTACTGATTGGCTAAATAAAATGACGCTGTTGTTCAAGACAACCTTCAAAGATACTAACTGTTATTGTTTATGGTCAACATTTATAATTTTGTAGTATTAGCTACGCTGTTTATTTTGTATAATGCACGCTTTTTTATAAGCAGAACAGCAGTTTAGCTTAATGAATCTTAGGTTTTTCTGTTTTAAATGCTCATTGAACATTCATCTTCTAGAACAAGAAAAGTTTCCGAAAGTATTTAATGAATTTGTTTTCGTTGTTGTTGCTTATAAAAAAGCTTGTATGTGATATTATTTTATTCTTATTAAACTGTTTATTTATATAAATGATATAAATATAAATTTTCTATTAAATACTTCATCATCGTTTTCTTAACCCTTTTCTTGTTTTGGTTTGTCACACCTCCATCAGAATTAAAATTACTAAAATCCTAATACGCATAGGCGAAAATTATTTGAAGCAGGCCTGCCTTGGCAGTATAACGTTTGAAAGAGACTAAATAAGGACGTCTTTAAGACGTTTTGGTACCTACGAGAACGTCTCTTAAACGTCTTTAAAACGTCCTTAACACGTCGCAAAAAGACGTCTTTTTTACGTTTCTTAAAGACGTCTTTAGGCGTTACGATTTTAAACGGGTTAGAGACGTCTTAGAGACGTCTCATCTGGTCTTTAAAAGACGTTTTAAAGACGTGTTTAAGACGTCTCGTGTTTACTGGGCAAACTTTTTTTAACCTTTTTAATTTTTTTATTTTTTATTAAGCAAATATTTACATTGGATATACATGTCAACTAAAAGCTCTTAAAAATATGTGTCCAGTTAAAGTATATTAGAAGATATTATATATACATAAGTGATAAAACTAAGTATGTTGGACAAACGAGAATCCAGGACAAAATAAGAAGTCGGGTGAAAACGAGCCTAAAAAACCAAGGATAAAATAGATTAAAAGCAGAGACAAACTGGAAACTTACACCAAAGGACCTAAGTAATATAAATAAAAACTAAAAATGTTTTAAGATCAGACATGCCTAAGGAACGAAACTCTAGAGGAAGCGTATTATAAATGTTTGCTTCCATAAAAACTTTTTTTTTGGAGTTGTAATCAACTTTCTGTTATTTCGCGTGTTCATTTCATGATCTTGAGCATGAAAATAGAAAAGACATTTGTTGCAGTGCACGCACGTTTTTTATTTTCATATACTATTGATTAAAGCCGATTGTTCGGATCGCTATAATCGCAGGGAATCCATTTTGTTATGCTGAGTTCGTGAGTGCCACGAGATGTAGCCCACAATAGGTGAACGTTGGTATCAACTACTTAACTATCAAGACATTCTGATGGTCAACTGTGATGCTAAAGTTGGCGAGCCGATGTTTTACTTTCCTCGATGTTCCAAATAATAGAGCCTCAGTTTTTCTTTTCTTCAGATTAATTATAAGTTCGGTTTCTTTGCACCACGATGAAACGGCATTGAAATCTGCGTTTATTTTTGTAGTTATATCTTCAACTTTTTTTGACTTGCTGTACAATACGGTGTCATCGGCATATTTAATAAGCTTTGAATATTTAATAACATCGCCAATATCATTGAAAAACAGGAAAAAATATAAGAGGACCAAGGATAAACCCTTGCGGTACTCCTGAACATTTACCAAAACTTTCGGATTCACATTGATCAAATTTGAAATTTGCTGTACGACAAAAAAGATAATCTGTAAACCAATCTAGTTCACGACCATGTATTCCATATGTCGGAAGTTTCGATAGCAACTTAGAATAACTAATTGTGTCAAATGCTTTCGTAAGATCTATAAATCACGTACCAACCATATCTCCTTTATCAACATGTGAACAAATGCCATCAAAAATATGCTAACTGCTTGTTGGGTTGACATTCCCTTACGAAAACTAAATTGACGTGAACACAGAAGTTCATTTTCCGGCAAATAGTTGTTCGGTTGATTATGAAAAATTTCCTCATGAATTTTTGAAAGAATTGGTAAGATTGATATTGGTCGATATTTGTTAAAATTAGATCGAGTAACAGATTTTTAAACCGGTATAATTTTGGCATTCTTTCAGGCAGTTGATATAATTCCAGTTGATATGGATAGATTTAGAATGTGGCATAAAGGATGAATTATTGAATGCTTCAATTAATTCAGTAAAGCAGATGGAAGCTCATCGTTAGCACTGGATTTCTTTCTTTTTAATTTGCTAAGGTGATGTTTTTTAGATGGAAGGTTTTGTAAGTCTTGAGAAATGTATCTGACGGTTTTCTCTAAATCGAATCACATAAAAGCCGCGACTTTGACATTACTGATTGAACTATTGCTGATAAGAATGATGTAAAACCGTGCGTGATCTTGTTGCTATCTCTACACTTGTCTCCGCCAATGTCAAACGTTTTGCAAGTTACATTTTCTGATGAGCTGGATGGATAAATCAAATTTAAAGTTTTCTAAAAGTTTTCAGGGTCATTAGCGTTTTGTTCAAGCAAGTTTTTGCTATAGCTACTTTTGGTGGTCCGAAGCAGGATATTTACGCGATTTCTTTTGTTTTAGTACGCTCTACGGTCACATTCAGATTTTGTTTTGGGGGATTTTCTTAATAATTTGTCCCATTCATTCATCGAAGCTTTAATTTCAGGTGTTAGCCAAGGTGCAGGTTTCGACTTTACGTGCTTCAAAATAAAGGGAGCATGTTTGTTAAATACTGTGGAAACTGTTTGATTGAAATATTGCCAGGCCGTGATAGCCAATCAGAATTTTGGATTTCAGCGTTTATTGTATTGTGATTTTATTTACATTAGTCTCGACGACGGATCTCTTTAGCTTTGAATTTTACGTGATTCTATTTACGCACACAGCAAACCAAATCGTGATCACTAAAGGATGTCGGAAAAACGCCACTTGATCAAAAAAGTTTTCAATGAGATCGAAATTTTAAAGTCTGTATTCCAGGTTTAATTTGTTTCTCCTTTGTGTTTAACAAACTAACCTTTTTTAAGAAGTGTTTTTTATTAATTCTAACAAAACTGCGGATTTGATCAAAAAATGTAGTTTATAAACCCTTGAAATTAGGGACTACATGCTACAGAAAATATACAACCAGTCTTAAACTTCCGTATTTCACAATTCTTTTATAAACCCTAAAATCAGCTGCAATATAATATTTTTTTTCCGACATTCCCCCCTTTGAAAGTCACTTAAAAAATTATGCCAGATGAATACGCATTTGTCTTAGTACTTATCATGATAAAAGTGAATTAGCTGCTAATGTGATTGTACTGTAGTTGGGTTATCCTTTATTTGGCTTTTAATGCATTTAATTTTATGAGTTTGTTTACAGTTTTACTGTAGAAATGTCGGTTACCAAGGGTGTGGTATTTGTACAAATGATGATTAACATAAGAAGAGTGTATAATGGGAGACTTAGGGGTGAAAACTAAGACATTTTTCAATCTAGATAACCACACAATTTGCAATTAGTATTAGAATTAAATCTTTTGTTTTACCAGGAATGAATTATAACAACTAATGCCTTTATTTAACAAATGTCGTTGTTGTAAATATAAATTATGCGGTTTGAAACCAACAAAAAGTGTGACGGTTTCAGATTGTTTTCCTGGAAGGAAGTCATTCAACCTGATTTCACAGTTACGTGTGAATTTATAAATGAATCTTAATGATATCATATAATGTGTTGTCCTCACCCTAACCACCCCAACGTATGTACCAAGCTTTATAGAATAAGCGTCCTTATTCCCGGAAAAATAGATCTTTTTAGATTTAGATCGTTATAGAAACAAAATGTTAGATATTTTTGTACATTTGTATCCCATTTATGTCATTAAATTTGAATTTTTTTAAAATAAATTAATTTTAATTAGTCTACGAGGAATCAAGGTCGCACAATCTACAACACGTAGGAAGTCTTAGTACACTTAATCACTTATCATAATTTATAATTTTTTAAAAATTTTGTTATCATATGTTATTTACATGACAAAAGGTGTTTTCATATAAAAAAAACTTAAAAAAGTCCGCTAATGAGTGCTACTCGATATACCGTTTTACAAGTTTGTTAGGCGTTCCAGTTTGCGGTTTATAAAACATCTTAAGATGAATTATTATTATAAAATATCAGTATATAATATTACCACTCTGAATTTTACATTTAACAATCTTGAAGACAGATATCACTAGACTTTTTGTTTTTTTAAATAATTGTAGGTGGCCCTGAAGCTTGTGGGATTACACTAAATACAAGTTATGCTGTAAACGAGGGTAAACAGTTATCTGTTACCACCGAAGTTTGTGGAAATCCAAAACCTGTTTTAACTTGGAAATTACAAAAAGAATTAGAGTATTCATACTCTAACGAAGTTGTGACAGTGAATATCTCAATCATGCGCTACAGATATGTTTATAAAACTCGACGTCTCGTGACACGTGAAGATTGTGGAACAAAGCTAGTTTTCAATGCGTCTGGTGCGAATGGAATGATGAAGGGAGAGACACTAATAGACGTAACATGTAATAACAACTTATTTTCTTTCACTGACTTTGTTTTTGAAAATTTATAAAATCATTTTAAAACTTTTAGTTTCTCCTCAAGAAATCCAAAATGCAATATTTTACAAAGATAATGATTGTATAAATGGTATATGGACACGTGAAGCAACTGGCAATTGTGCGCTTAATTATCATTTACAATTTGAAGGAGGAAAATATATTTTAATACAACTCATACATACTACGCTGTGTGTAATGTTTTAAATGCTTCATATGTATTTATTTGGGCGTCATACAAAAACAAATACGGCGAGAAGATAAAAATCAGTGCTAGTTTAAAAACTCCTGCACCTACAAATGCTACCGATCCTTGCACATGTCCAAAACTGTTGCATGGTATATGCCAATTTTATAGCCGATGTTATTTTGACACTTGTGTCAATACAGCATTGGTACTTACTTTGTTTTTTGTGTGAATTTCTTTTGCTAAAAGTCATTGTGTTGATTTTAGTCAAAAGATTGGATACGAAGAAATTAGTTTTAGCAATAATTATAGCGCTTGTGGTCACGCAAGTAGCCAATATATGCATTTATGGAGTTGTGAAATACAGAGGTTAGAACATCTTCTATTATTTACTGTAGCAGTATAAAGTACGAAATGACAAGCCCATGTATTTTCTAGGTGCTGAGACTAACTGCAAAAATAAGCAAAGCGTAAAAAAGGACGACGAAAACGAAGATAGACAAGAGTACGAAGTATTTCCTACAACTGAATCTCATTATACAGGTCTTCAATTGGAAGCAAGAAAAGAAATTGTTTATGCCGATTTGTCACCACCAACAGTCAATAACTATTCGGAAATTGGAACAGAAAGAAGGTCAAAACAATTTTAGCACACTGTGTTGTTCTTTAGAAGCACATTTCCATGTCTTTTTTAAACAAATTTTACGTCCTTTTCGTCAACAAAGGCACCGATTCCTGTCCAATTTTATTGATCTTCGTAATGCAAAAAGAGAATAAATAAATTATCATCAGAAGAGTTAACGTAACTCTAAAAAGATATATGGACGTCTTATTGTCATTATAGCCTAGTTTGACTATTTTAAAGTTTATCCTACATTTTCAATGTATGGCGTAACCTCAAATTGATCTATTTCAGATTTTTCGCAAAGCTTTCTTTTCGCGAATTAACCATTCTTAGATTTCTTGGAAATATTTCTTTTTGCAATTCTAGCACTTTTTTAAAGTTAGTTCTAATTATTAAGATTATGACGGACCTTGACTCGGCTCTAAAACGAGATTATCATTGCTGCTAAGATATTCGCGAAATGTTCAAGAAGTCAGAAGAACCTAATACAGATATTTTATCGACAAGGTATGAGAAAAAAAAGAAAACATAATCTGGTTTAAAAAGAATTTGCCGCATAAACTTTCGCAAATATAGGTAACATTTGCAATATTGGCTATAATTCCCGTATACACCTATCCATTTAATCCTATTCCATCCGGGGTTTTTTGAACTTATTATATCCGAGAAGGGGGGAAGGGTTACGCCACCCATCAATAAATTTTCACAGGCTTACCACACTTTCAGTACGTCACAAATTGAACAAAATATTTGATTTAAAAAATCTCACTAAGAAGAAACTATGTAAACCGAACACTTTTTCAGCAATTAGTTTGTACTAGATCTTGAACGGTAGAAAGAGAATCAAAGAATCAAAGAAATATCGGTCATTCTTGATTATATTTTACTTTTATTATTTTTTTCAATTTTTGAAAAATTCGGATATCTCTGTCTAAATCTAATTTTCAGCCTATAAACCTGAAAATTCGAATAATAGAGACTTTATACTATTCAAATATCTCTATAATTCGGACAAAACTTTTTTCCCTTCGGGATTCGAATTAGAGAACGTCAACTGGGATAACAAACTAGCATTGGCAAACATATATTTTTGGAAAAGATACTTGCACATATACTCATTCCTACTTTAAAGATTTAAAATATCTTCTTTTTCCACGGCATTTTAGAGCAAGTAACAAATTTTGTAAGTTTTATCAGTGGCAGATCAAAATAACCGGATTTTATAAATTACAATAATTATGACGTCATTTAAAATTCTATAATGGTTTTCTTTTTTTGCTGAAACTTTTCCTCCTTAATCATTGCCAATAAGGTAGGCGTAAGACACTTTTTTAGTATCTATTTACAAATGTCATGTTCACCATGGTATGATAGCATAATATCGTCCTGCGGTTAAAACCCGTCATAAGATTTAGTTTACCTTCCTGTTTTTTCGAGGATTTGTAATTTACAGTGTATTGGCTTTCACCGGTATCACTTTACTAAATAATCTTAACCTATAATTTTACTTGTGGGACTAATTTAGTAGTCCGTCAGATAATAACATGAATGGTAAATTCCACAAAAAGTATATTAAATCAGATATAAATAAGGGTAAATTTTAGTCGGTAGCATCTTTTCTTATTGGTTTCCATCAAGTTTTTTTGTAATGTATATAAAATGAATATCTTATGTAATGATTTTCTCTGTCCTTCCCTAGAATGGAAAATTATTATTTGATTGAAGAGCGTCATCTAAACGTTTCATTAAATTAAACAATTAAAATGAAGTTTCACCTTTCCGTTGATTATGGTTTAATTACGTTACAATGAGTAAACGCAACTGAACTTTGACATTATCAAATGTTAGCAAGTGGAGTATACAACATTATATTTACTTTTACAAGATGACAGCTTTGAAGAAGTTCCTTTATATCTGTTTAACACATTTGGTAATGTTGAAGACAGGTAGGTGAGTGCGTATCAATGTAATATTAGTCCTTTTTATAATGTTTTAGTGAGCGAAATATTTTGTGGGAATGTAGTTTAGACATGACATGGTCCCAACCTATAAGTAACATAACAAAGTATTGTTATCAATCGTCAGCGCATATACGTATTCGATGATTCCAGACACGATATATTTAAAAAAATTTTGGTTACATGGTAAAATGTATCTCTGTTTAGGTTAATAAAAATGTCTAATGTTGGATCAATAAACTGGGAACTAATGCAACCGTACTTAAATAATCAAGGAAGTTCGACTGTAGAGAAAAAGTAACTCCTTGTCTGCCGAGAGCTGAGATTATTAGCCGAACTGTACCAGACGTAGAAACCCTTCCTAGAAGGTCGTTCACAAGCCCCGGTTTTAGTGGACAATATTACTTACGCAATAAAAGAATTGCACATTTTAGAAAACAAAGACAAAAAATGGCGAATGTATGTCTGTTTAGATTTTACAATAATTCCAAATTAAAGGACTGTAATTGAGCAAATTTTATGAGGTTTTGGAGGTAGGAATAAAAATTAAGAAACTGTGCTCACTAAACTTGAGTAAACGCTTAACACACACAACCTTTGTCTGTGCTACATACTCAACAGTCTCAATAATACAAAAATAGTTTTACAAATAATATTATAAGGGCATTGATTATATCATGTCAAACAGAACAACTTCTTCCACATTATTTTATTGTTATGTTATCTAAAAAGCTCGGGAAAAAATACGCCCAACTGACCAACGGACTCATTTTTGCAGGGTAAACATAACATATTTTTTATAGTGGCCTTAGCCAGCTAGCTAACTAGAAAGGAAAGATTGCCATTTTTTTCAAATGAATCCCATTTTAACTGTTGTACCAAGTAAAAAAAAACAAAAACAAAAAAGATTTATACTTTTTCAAAATTTTCTGGATGAGGATATGTTGTATATTTGTTGCACTAAATTTAGAAACTGGTTTTATCTTTTTGCCTCTTTGCAGTCCCTTAGACAACCTTCATCATGATGCGTGTTGTTTATAATCCCCAGACTTCTCAGGCAAGTTGACAGACAAAATAATCAGTCAGGGATAACCGGAAATTAGGCAATGATAGTCTAATTAATCTATGATATAGCTTATTTACGCGATTTATCTCTCCGAATTAAACTATCAACCTGGTTTTTGCTGCCTATCGCTGTCCTTCTGCATATTTGCAATGGTTTTATTAGCTAAAAATATTCTATAGAACCTCATTTTGATGATCCAAGAATAACTTTTCTTTATTATTTCTGTTACGGCTTGTTTGTTTTACGGCCTGGGTTGCCTCTCGAAAAGGCTAATTTTTCTGCGCACATATTCTCAACATAGTGGTGCATAGCTTAAATAGGCTATTTCTTGTCTAATTAGAAGATCAAAAGACTTTTAACATATAATTTGTATTCCTGTAAAGCAAACTATAAAAATTTTTGCTTGAACGAGGATGATGTAAGGAGCAACAAAACTCCGAAGAAAGGTGATACGATCAGACTTGGTTGTTGAGATAATTGTAAAAGAAGAAAACACACCTAAATAGGAGATGATCTCCTAACTAATCTTTGGAAAATCTTCTAACAAATCTGCTATCCTAACTTGGCGTGATAGCCTAATTTGCTATCCCTGACTGATAATGCAGGTGATAAGCCGTGGATCAGTTAATTTCAAACTTTATTCTCAGGTGGAGGCATCTTTTGATCTTGAAATTAGGATATAGGTTGCATGTACTTCAGATTTTGATCATATATCAGTGAAAAGATGCTAGTGGCCAGAGTACAAAAGTTTTTTAATCATGTTTTGATTTTTCTTCACCTAAGGTCTGCATTTTTTGCCCCAATTTTTCTGATTTTTTTTCCAAATGTGCAAGACAATCCCGTGAAAACATAAACATTGAAACTCATCTATAGCAAGGTTCAAAGTTCCAATAACAAGCCATAAAATCAGTTGAAGAAATATGCATATACTTCTTTAATAGTGACAAGCAGTTGTTAGCAATTGAATTCCAACAACATATGTTTTTTGTTCGCCATTGCACCAACTAAATGCCACAACCAATGAGGGACTTAAACGTGCAAGCCATAAAATTTATGTTTAACAATTGTTACCCTATCGTTATCATAACTTTTTAAATAACGTGAACGATTTTTCAAAAACTTTGGTCAAAAATTGTAACAGATAATTGTAACAGTCAATTTCACAAAACTTCACTCGTGCCAAGTTTATGCTGCCATGTTGTTATAATATCCATATTATAATACCCCTAACCTTTTCCAAGCGATTTTTTGCTCAGATGAGATTTTGTTATTGATAAACTTGGACAATGCATATCCCTCAATATTTGTGGGGTTAACCATGTAAAATATGCACCTCTACATCTGCACTTGTTTTATATGAAAACTCCATTTTGGGCTCTTTCAAGACAACTATAATAAGGTGACTCTTTCTTTCCGTCTGGTTGATTTTTCTATAAAAAATCTCTCTGATTATGGAAACAATCTCCAGAAATGGATATAATATCCTTAATAAGATCTGTCCCATAACAAGATCGGCGAAGATCCTAAATTCCATGGATCTCCACATACCGTCATTGTCTAGTTGGGCTAGACAATGACGGTATTCATACTGAAAATCAAAATCAAGTAAGCTTTTACCCTTTAAATTTCAAAAAATATTGTAGCTCTAATTAGAACTTTAAACACTCCAGAACTAATGGAAACACATGACAATTTTTATTCTTCCAAATGAGGAAGGGTAACCACATAAGATATAATCCCCAGACCTTCAGTCTGACAGAAATAAGCAGCAACAATCATGAGCTCATACAACGTAAGTGGCAAAATAGAAGTAAAAAAAATTAAATTAAGAAAAGTTATGCTATTTTATAGCTCTTAAATCAATAAAATTTTTACTTAAGAGAGGATTCAGAGATCTGACTTTTACATAACATGCATAAATTATTAGACTAACTATAATGTTTCAGCCAGTTGTAACACAAACTGATTGTGAGTTGTCAAAAAAATGGAAAATAAAATGTGGTAATAAAAAAATTGTAATTTTAGCAGTTTCTTGATTCCAGGACCTTGCAAGCATGAACTATTTAAGAAAACCTACAAAATTTCAAAATGTGGAGAGATTTCATGTCTTAAAATCATACAAAAACGTACTTTCAGATATCTTCAGACCATAATTTTTATACACGGAATTATATACAGCGATCTTGGATAAAATTTTGACATTTTTTTATTCTTTTTGTTTTCAACGTAAGTTAAATTTCCTATGAAGAACACAAGGAAAACTATAGGTGAAAAATTTTTGCTTTGCATTCCGTAATTCAATTTCACACTCATAAGATAATTTATGAGTGCTTTTTATCGCACTCATGATTTTTTTCTTTTCTATAATATATAAGGGCGATGAAAAAGGCTATTACGCTGATTACGTAACATTCATTTGTTTGTGATTGATTTGTTAAAAAAGTATTGAGAATATTAAATGTTTTCGTGTTGTAGTACCAAAGAAAAAATATGTTGAATAAAGTTTAAAAAATATTTTTAAGAAGAAACATGTTGAATAAAGTTTAAAAAATATTTTTAAAAGGGGAAAAAGAAATCAAAAATGTCTATGAATATAGTAAATGCAAAAAACGTATAGCAAATCTGCCAACACATCATCACGTTTAACATTGTTCAACCTTGCACTGGTGGTTAATACGTTTTACAAAATTCATTTCTGTACAGCTTAAGTAACATAAAACGTTGCAGTAAACAAAAAACAGTTAAGTGTGAATCACACTTGCATATATTCACATCGCACTTGTAAATTTTGCTTACGAATGCGATTTTTCGCACATCATAGCACTTATAATTTTTTAGCGGGTCCTTTTTGTAGCTCTGGCATAGTATTATTCGAGAAATGGCCTGCATTGTCACAATGTAAAATAGCAGGGGCTTGTTTTTCATGCCTGCAAGCATAATATTATAGTTGTTTGTGGTTAGTTGTTCTACTCTTTATTTAAGAACTCATGTTTTGTATATATATAATTATATTTTAAGAGCTCTGAGAACGTGAATTTTAAAATGCAAATTTTAAAGATATTTTTGCATTGTTTTTGGAACGAAAATTGATCATTATTCATGACTATGTATAATCTTACTTCTTTTAGTGATATGTGGTACAGTTAAAGCTGTCAAAACTAATTTAGAAGTTCCAGTTAATCAAACTGCTCAATTGCAATGGAGAGTTGTCCCTGTTGCTGGAGAACAAGTATTTGGAGTAGAGGTGTTTGTTCTTGGATCAACCAATGTTCAAATAATCAAATTAACATCAACCCTCACAATTTCTGGTAAAAAAAGGTTTGGTAATCGATTATCTGGAAGCTTGACAAATGGTATATATACACTATCTATCAAGAAAACCCAGTTCAATGAAAAGAAGTCTTTTAATTTGAAAGTTGTATTCTACAAGGCACCAGAATATTATCCAAAAAATTCAACAGTGGTTATAAAAGAAGTTGTAGGTGAGTTACAGTTTTTTTATTTTCCAAAATGTGTAATTTATTATTCCAATTCCTGGTTGCAGGCTTTTTTAAAGTAACAAATAACTTTGCAATGACAGCGAAATTTTAAAGTCTATATTCCAGGTTTAATTTATTTCTGTTTTATGTCTATAACAAGCTAAGCCCTTCAAGAAGTAGAAAGCTATTATACATTAAATCAAACAAAACTGGATCTTGATCAAAGGTTTATGAACCCGTAAAATTAGGGACTACATGCTACAAAAAGTATAGACCTGATATCGTCACATTTTGTTTAAATTTGGAGAAATAAGAATGAACAATGTGGCACCTGTTTTCCATCACAAAGAAACAAAGGATCATCTTGCTGCTTAAATATTTAATTATCTCTTTAACACCTAAATTAAAATGCCTGTAGGCACCACAAACAAAAATCCCTCATTTTCAATATATCTAACAGATGGGTATGATCTTGCAATACTTTAATCAGGGAGGAAAGTTTTACCGAATGATCACAATAAGTTCTTAGGAAATATTTATTCATGTTATGGAGACTTTCTGTTGCCATCAAAATTATTAAAATTAAGTAGCCTTTTATGAGTTTTGCTCCTCTTCCTAAAGTTGCAAGTCCTAAAGCTTATTAGGAATTCAAGTTTATGATAACATTTGGCTATAGCATTTTGCAAAAAAATTAAAAGAATTATCCTCCTGAAGTACAGTTTTTACAACCAAGTTTTTTGCTATGATAAGCCACTTCTTCTCAACAAAATCAGCAAGTGTCACTATAAATTATTGAATTGATAGTACGCTGCGCTATCAATGATAATTTTGTTAATAAATTTTAACTACTTTACATGCATTAATCATTTATGGTATCAACCTAGCAAGTAACATGTGGTTTTTATATCCTTCAAACTCTTTTGTTTATTACGTCCATTAATAATGAAAGTTTTTTGGTTATAATAAGTATGTGAATGGTGTAACCTGCTACATACTTGATGAAGGGGGTCCTCTTTTTTGTGGTGCAAATATATCTGAAAGCGACAGCATGAATGGAGTAACAGAATTGACTTTAAAACAAGATGTTTGTGGCAATCTTTAGCCAGTTCTGCTTTGAAAGAAAATATCACAAGAACTTACCAATAGACATATACAACAAAAGCATTAACTAGGACAAATTACGGTCACATAATTGGAATTGTAATAACTTGATATAATTGTGAGTCACTGTTTTGTTCATTATGCTGTTTATCATCTACGTATAAATAAACATTTTTTGTAGTATACCAAACATGTTAAAAAAATTTGTGTATCGATTTATTAAATTTTTAAAAAACATCATTGCCTGTTAGATGGCATATAATCATTTAGTTAAACCATTAGGTGAAACTGCCATAGCTATTACCATCAAGATAATTGTGTCCATGTGGATTGGAAGACAGAGGATACTGTAAATTGTAAGGTGACATATCAACTTACTTTTAATACTGGAAATACTTTTGAAGTAACTGGCAATATTTTAAAAATTGTTCCCTAGAAGTACTAACAGCCACATCTTTCGATATAACAGGGATATGCAATAATTAACCTTTGTGAGACTATTTCTAACTCCATTGAGACCTGTTAGGACAAAAAAAGTTGTGAACTTGATGTACCATGGAGGGTTCACTGCATTATTTGGACGGTGGCATGTTTCGTGAACTTTTAAAAGTGTTTGTTGGCAAACTGGGAGAATGGTTTATTTCAGACATGTGCGATATTGCGTGTCATATTTACCTTGTATGTGTTTGTATTATGACTTTCTACAAGTAGGACACGTTTTTTTCTATGCATAGGTAAAATTTACTTTGTTCCTCTTTTAAGGGCTATACAGTACAAAAAAGACACGCTGTTAATAAGGTTTAAAAGGTGAAAATTCTAGCTGCAACTCGTAAATCCTTTAAATATTTTATGTTATAAGCCCCTTCATCTGTTAAAAAAATTATGCCTGATTAATACGTAATTGTCTTAGTACTAACTAGGTATGGATTATCCGGAAAGTAAATTAGCTGCTAATAGGATTTTACTATTGCTGCTGGGTTACCCTTTACTTGGCTTTTTATGCATTAAAGATTTAATTTTATGCTTTTGTTTACAGTCAAACGGTTGAAATACATGAGTCGGTTACCAAGGGTGTGGTATTTGTACAAACGATGATTAACATAAGAAGAGTGTTTAATAGCAAACTATGGGGAGTGGAAACTAAGATACTTCTCAATCTAGATAACCAAAAAATTAAACTTAGGTTTTAATAGGAATAAAATATGACAGCTAATGATTTTTTTAACAAAAGTCGTTATTGTAAATATAAAATATGTGGTTTAAAAACAACAAAAGTATGACAGTTTCAGATTTTTTTCTTGGAAGTAAGTCATTGATCTTGGTTTCACAGTTGCGTGTGAATTTATAAATGAATCTCAATGCTATCAAATATTTTGTCCTCACCCTAACCACCCTAACGTATGTACCAAGCTTAATAAAATAAGCGTTATTGTTTCCCGGAAAAATGGATCTTTTTAGGTTTAGATCGTTATAGAAGCAAAATGTTAGATATGATTTCATTTGTATCCCATTGATGTCATTAAATTTGACTTTTTTTTAAATTAAATTAATTTTAATTAGTCTACGAGGAATCAAGGTCGCACAATCTATAACACGTAGAAGGTCTAAGTACACTTAAATCACTTATCATAATTTATAATTTTCTTAAAATTTTGTAGTCACATTTTATTTACATGTCAAAAGGTTTTCTCATATAAAAAAGTCCACAAAAAGGTTCGCTAATGATTGCTAATTGGAACAGAAAAAAGGTCAAAACAATTTTAGCACACTGTGTTTTTCTGTAGAAGCACATTTCCACGTCTTTTTTAAACAAATTTTACGTCCTTTTCGTCAACAAAGGCACCGATTCCTGTCCAATTTTACTGATCTTCGTGATGCAAGAAGAGAATAAATATATTATCATCAGAAGAGTTAACGTAACTCTAAAAAGATATATGGACGTCTTATTGTCATTATAGCCTAGTTTGACTATTTTAAAGTTACTGCTACATTTTCTATGTATGGCGTAACCTCAAATTGATCTGTTTCAGATATTTCGCAAAGCCTTTTTTTTTCGCGTATTGACCATTCTTGGATTTCTTGGAAATATTTCTTTTTGCAATTCTAGCACTTTTTTAAAGTTAATTCTAATTATTAAGATTATGACGGTCCTTAAATTGGCTCTAAAACGAGATTATCATTGCTACTAAGATATTCGCGAAATGTTCAAGAAATCAGAAGAACCTAATACAGATATTTTATCGACAAGGTATGAGAAAAAACAGAAAACATAATCTGCTTTAAAAAGAATTTGCCGCATAAACTTTTGCAAATATAGGTAACATTTGCAATATTGGCTATAATTCCCGTATACACCTGTCAATTTTATCCTAATCGATCCGGGGTTTTTTGAACTTATTATATCCGAGAAGGGGGAAGGGTTACGCCACCCATCAATAACTTTTCACAGGCTTAGCACACTTTCAATACGTCACAAATTGAACAAAATGTTTGATTTAAAAAATCTAACTAAGAGGAAACTATGTAAATCGAACACTTTTTCAGCAACTAGTTTGTACTAGATCTTGGACGGTAGAAAAAGAAAGAAAGAATCAAAGAAAAATTGTTCATTCTTGATTACATTTTACTTTTATTATTTTTTTCAATTTTTGAAAAATTCCGATATCTTTGTCTAATTCGAATTTTCAGCCTTCAAACCTGAAAATTCGAACAAGAGAGACTTTAACTATTCGAATCTCTCTATAATTCGGACAAAACCTTTTTCCCCTCGGGATTCGAATTAGAGAAGGTCAACTGGGCAACGCTATTCGGTCGGGGGGGACGGATTCCGCCCCCCGGCCGCTGACGGTTTTTTTTAATAACTCCTGACTGCTTTGTTACATATCTATGATACTTACTGAGTTTCAATATTTATCTACTAGCCGAATTCCTGTGGAAGAATCCACTGAATCTTTTATTGAGTTCTTTTCAGGGTGCCAAATAAAAACATAGAACTCAGTAATTTGAATTTTCAAAACTCACATTTTAACCTCGACGCCGCGCTCTTTGTCTCTTTTATAACGGGATGGCAAAAAGAGAAAAACGCCCCGGGATCGAGGTTGCTCACAATCCGCCTTATTTTATGTTTATAACCGCTGAAAGAAATCGTCTAAAAATATAAGCATGTGCAACAAAAACATATGTCCAAAAAAAGCCATTCCAGAAATACACCAGGGGAAAAAAGGATACCAAACATTGAAAAAATCCAACATTTTTCAAAGTCATACAAAATCAGCTGTTTAGTCTATTGCAAACGGCAAACCTTCCAAAGTTATACTCAAAATACAAGAAATTAATAGTTGAAAACACAAAGAGAAATATAAAAACTTGAATTATTTAGTATGTTGTATATCTATGGAAATATCTCAATCCAAAATATTAAAAGAACAGACCCAAACTTATAGTTAAGGAAATCACGCATAAAATCAAAGAAGATAACAATACAGCGTTTTCGAATTTAAGAATCGATTATATTTCAAACGATCGTAACGTAACAGATCTAAACATTGATTTAACTTTAGGTTTTAGGTTTAGGTTTTTTATAACGACATCAATACTGAATCACACAATCTGTAGTGTTAAAAACAGTAACAACGGAAAAATTACTTTTTACATGTTTATGCAAATTCTTGTCTAGGATATACACGCTGTATAAGAATAGTGGGTTATAATTTCAGCCTCGATGTTCTGAACTTTTTTCACTTTCATATTTATAGCAAACTATTAAGCTTAGACATATTTTTAGGATATTCAAACTTCTGACCCATTTTTCAGAGTATGTACTTACAAAATAAGTGCTTAAAGAAAATATTTTCCGGCTCAAGACACAACAACAAAGTTAATATTTACGGAGAATTTAGCTTTGAAAGAAACGGCTAGAAACTCGTTATGCACCCAAGTTCATTTCTTTACTAAATAATCTAAACAACGAACCTGCTTTTCTTTTTCTTTTCACTAGGTAGCTTGCTAGCGTTCTCCTAATAAAACTCCAATCATTTTTTTACTATGAATACTAAACTTCGTTTCATCCCAAAGAGAACGAATTGAAGATGCATACAATTGCCTGAAACATTTCCAATCAGTTCTCTTTGTGATGTTAAATCATCGAACGTTAGAAAAATTTCTAACTACAACACCAACTTCGTTTGACAACAACACAACAGTTTGTTTTTTACATTTCAGATTCGAATTACATTCATATTCGAATCTGATAGAATTTCTATAAAAGGAAGCAACCTCGGTCCCAGAACACAAAAATGGAAAATATAGAAAAACAAATGATAAGTAAACACCTCATGATAAGTAAACAATGTTTCAAAAAACCTTTTCCAGGATTACTTTGAAAAACAGACAACCTTTTTCGCTCCGCTTTTCTGTTGCAGTTGATAAACAACTTGTTTTCGTTAGATACGGCGTGGACATTAATCCAGGTGTAAAATTAAATTATTATATTTAAAACGACTCCGTTCACGGCCATTTGTCGATGAAAAGAAAGTGTGCTCATGCGCCGGTTTTTCTGAAATTTCGCGTGGTTGCCGAATTCCATAATGGCTTCTGGCGCTCAAGGGATGCGGAACACAGCGAAGAATATCTTTGAAAAACATAAAATTTTAGGCCCAGTGGAAAAAAGGGGGGAGCTTGGTCAGCTTTTTTAGAGAAATAAACCATGCTGGATGAATGAAAGCCCAAAATAGCAAGTTCCTTTTGCGATAAGCTGCGGTGACACATGGCTGAAAAAGACAACCTGGATTAGTCTTGGAATTGTGGTTGCAACGAAATCGAATACGATATTTCAAGTTCTACCCAAACTAGGAATAGCAGGTAATTTTTTTCTGATAAAATATAGTTTGGAGAACTTATTTTAATTGGAGTGATGTTGCTGTACTTTTTTGTCTGAGGACCATCATAGCACAAAGGTAGCCAAAAAATTTTAAAATACCCAAAGTAGCCATATTTGCTATCGTCTAATCAAAACCTAAATTCAACAATTCTAGTATAATAAATTTAAGAAACACATCCTAGAAACATAACATGGTAGTTAGACATGCACAGTACTGTGAGGCTGCCATTAAAATATCTTATGTTTGCGTCCTCGGACTGACTTGCTTGCGGTAATAAAACCCCAAAAACAACAGCGTTGGGCTTTTAAAATAAAAACAAAACAAAATAAAAATGTTTAAGAATAAAAAAAAAATTATTTTCAATAAAATAAAGCTTTCAGTAAAATAGAGATTTATTTTTTAAGGTAATAAGAAAGAAGAACTAAATGATTATATAGTAACCCCCTGATTTGCGTTTTTTTTAACTTGGTAAATTTTAGCGTAACGCCACGTCATAGTGACCCGTACTGTGCCTGTCGTGGACTCACATGGCTACTCACACAAGCGTATTATTATATAGATTAGACACCTGCATGCTAAATTTTTAGGTCCCATACCTTTCAGACGTTTTGATATTGGCCATTACTCGAAACTACCCCTAAAAATCTCTATGAAATCCTTATAATGGGGAAAATATAACAACTCCTGTTAAGATTATCCTTAGAACTTGAAACTTGCAACATGACATTGTTTCATCAAGAAGAATCATTGTGAATAATTTGGACACGTCACTAATCCGATTTCCCGATTTTGTCGGATTTTACCCAAAACTCGGAAAAAATTATTCCGCCGCGTCTCAATAACTTTTCATAGTGTTGTTCAAATTGAGTCAAACTTGGCACACTTATATTACATCATAAGAGGAACAATATAGCGAGAATAAGTTTTTGGTTGCGTCAGCACATTTTCTGTGACGTCATCAGAAGTTTGAAATTTGTTAAAAATGCTACTATCTGCATAAAATTTAATTACTTTTGTTCCAGAGGAATTTTTGCATTCTGTTTGAAGTTTCTGAAAGCTAAATAAAAGTTACTTAACATATTTTCCGCTTTTTACGTGGATTGCATAAAACGAGCCAAAAATTGCCCGAAAATCCGGGTTTTTCCGACTTTCGGGAAAGATCCGACAAAATTGGGAAATCAGATTAATCACGTGTCCCAATTATTCAAAATGATTCTTCTTCAAAGTTGTGTTGAAAGTTTCAAGTTTTAAAGTTAATCCTAACAAGAGTTATTATTTTTTCTCAGTTATAAGGGTGTCATTTTTAGGGGTAGTTTAGAGTAATAGCCAATATCAAAGGCTCTGGCAGGCGTAGGACCTAAACATTTGACATACAGGTGCCTAATGGATAAATACTGAAACTCAGTAAGTATTATAGCCATGCAACGTATCGTTAAGGAGGTATTAAGAGAAAACCGTCAGGGGGGATTTTAAGATGACATAATTTTTTTAATTTGTTTCATTTTTCACTTAATATTCGGTGCAATTTTCCATATTTGTGTTATCGAATTCGAATGATAATTCGAATCTGAAGTGTAAAAAACAAAACTGTTGTTGTAGAACGACTGTTGTTGTCGAGCGAGAAAAAAAGTTTATGTTGTTTTCAGAAATATTTTTTATAAAGGAGAATATGGTATGATGATATAACGTCCCAAAAAGAACTGATTAGAAATGTATTAGACAATTATAGCCAGGTATACACTTTAAATTTTTTTCTTTGGGATATAGCGAAGTTTAGTAATGGAGGTCGAAAACTGATTGGACTTTTATCCAAAGAACGCTAGCTATCAACCTACTGAGACAGGGAAAGAACGAGCAGGTGTGTTGTTTAGATTATTTGGTAGAGAAATGAATTCAGGTGAATCACGATTTTTAAGTTAACCATTAGAACTTAAGTTTCCCTTAAATATAAAGTTAAATATGTTGTGTCTTGAACTTGAAAATATTTTCTTTAAGCACTTTGTTGTAAGAACACAATACTTCTGAACAACGTAGCCTATGGCAAAGAACACAAGAATATCAAAGTGTCACAAAAAGAACGGATTGTGTAAAAATTTTTTATATTTACAGCAAAATCAAACACCCATGGCAAACGCCAATGCATGTACAATTAGTAACAAATCAACAAAAATAATTACAAATAAACACTTACTAAACGATATTAACGCGACCGCTAAATATCCGTGAAACTGTAAGATATATACGTAACTTTATTCGAACTTAAAACTTTTAAGTTAAACAACCTTTAACATAAGCCTCTCACATAAGAGCTCCTTTCTTTCTTAATCTTAACATTCGCAGTATACATTTTCAAAGCGGCAACTTAGCTGTGACGGCTAAAATAAAACTAGCGATCGTCAAAAAAGAACAGCCTATTTATACAGTTTAGAACTATGCATGAAGGAAGCCAGAAGCGTGCATGTCCCTACGCGCGAGCACGAAAAACTGACACACATACGCAACACATTTCAATTAGATGTTACATTTGAATTGGATGAAATACCAACTATAGGAAGTACTAAGATGGATGAACAAGTCTTAGGTTAAAATCAACTGGTTATCCTAAACGTGAATTTCCTAATAAATTAATACACATGCTAAGGCTATCATTCGTCATTTCGATAATAATCAATAAAGAACAACCTGTTTTATAAGTCGACATTCATTGTAATATTTTTCAACTCGACCACCACAACATTATCTGCCATTTTGATTTTTGGTCAAAAATGTGCGCGGAAGCTTATTGACATAAGCGGCCATTGCAAAGTTTACTGCTGGTTTTGACGTAAGTGATTTAGCCAAAGTAGTTTATGTTATATATATCAAGTTAGTTTAATATACTTTCTCAAACAATCTATATTTGGGTATTGAAGCCTCCTATAAAAAACTTCTATTTATCCTTGCTGTAAAGCTTAAAATTATACATAATACGTTCTTAGGAGAAATAAAACGATTTGTGTAATATTTTATAACGTTTTGTTACTATTTGATGTTTACTGATTTGATGTAATGCTATGGAAAAGCAGATAAACACACTGTCAGTAACAAAATAAAGTTCAAAATATATTACTTACGGAAGTACAATCGATCTTTTTCTTATCACAAATTTGCATAGCTACTCAATGAAAAACGTTTCTTTTAATGTAACAATTTTTCACAAGCGTAGTGAAAATTTAAAGGTTTCTCTATGGATTTGGTAAATTGTTAGTTTATCAACTTTTACTCGACTTCGTACCAGAACAAAAGACAGCCACTATTGTACCTTTCGTCTCTTTTGTTTGTTTTCCATACTACTTTTCCCTGACGAATGGAATGATCGCAAGAGAGGCAATTGATGTAACATGTAAAAAATACTTACAAGAAATATTTTTTATTTCGCATTTTTATTTGAAAAAGTTTAATATCTATATAATATATTTAGTTTTGTCACGCAAAATCTAAAAAGTAACATTCTACAAACATAATGATTGTAGAAATAGTATATGGACACGTGCAGCAACCGGGAATTGTGCGCTTAGCTACCATCTGCAATTTGAAAGGGATATTTTTACCACAAGTAACACAGACTACGCTGTACGCAACTTATCTAATATAACTACGCCAATATAGGGTATTTATTTAGGCTTCATATAAGGATAAAGCGGGCCAAAAGAGTAAAATCAATATTAGTCTACCCATCCCACCCCTTCCCTCAAACCAAAAATGGATGCAAACATCTTCATTATTGGAAGGTACGTGCCACGTTTTTAAGTTTGTTCTTGAACTTGCCGAAACAACATTTATGCATGCGTAAAAATCAAATATCATGATACTGAAGATTTAAAGGTTTGTTTTTATACCTAGAAAATAGGTTGGATAAAAGGAAATGGTTGGTTGCCACAATTACAACTTTAGTAGTTACACAAGTAGCAAATACGCTTATAGGATTTTAAAGGGAGGAGGTTAGCACATCCTCTGCTATGAGATTGGCGTAAACAACAACATTAACGATGAAGTTACTTTTATTCTTCCCTATCTTGATATCTTTAACATTATCATAAAAAGATTATATACACCCGCTTGGTGACGAAGAATACGCGGCGATTGTCAAACTTGCAAGTGGTAGATTTAACACGCCTGTATAAGATAGCTCAAGGATTGAAAAAAGCTCTGTTGTGAAATTTTGGAGATCGAAGGGAAGATTCACGGTAGATGAAACTGGATATGTTTCGTTATACGACAATAGGAAGGTATGGAATCATTATTTTTAATGCATTAATTTTTATAAAAGACGAATAGTATTGAAAGTAAAATGAAACAGGTGGAAAGCCCTTCAGCTCAAAACCAAATTTGTCCTTTTTATAATATGAACAATTTTTTTTATCAAAGATCTTCAGTTAATTTGCGTGCATCATTTGTACAAAAAGGTTGTTTGGACGTGTCTTTTGTTGATTGCACACTTTTTTTGTTTTTATAGAATAGCGTTTTTTAAAAAAATGAATGGATGATGTCTAATCTAATCGTTTTTTTTTATTGTTCCAGAGAGGTGTTTGATGAAAATGGATTGGCTGATGAGTGAGAAGCTAGCGAAGAGGTGTTCGACGAAAATTGATTGGTTGATGAGGGAGTTGTTAGCAAAGAGGTGTTCGATGAAAATGAATTTATTGATGAGGGAAATGGGAGCGAAGAGGTGTTCGATGAAAACGAATTGGTTAATGAGGGAGATGGTAGCGGAGAGGTGCTCGATGAAAATAGATTGGTTGATGAGGGAAATGTTAGCAAAGAGGTGTTCGATGAAAATGGATTGGTTCATGAGGAAGATGATTTCGAAAAGGCTCCAAAGATTTATTTAAAGAAAATTAAATACCACCTTTAATGACAGCCAAAGCGAAACACTTGATTGATGTCAGTGATAGAAGATGCAGTGATACTTCACTTCCATTAAAACAAATTCTATCGAACGACCCCAACCGGCCACAGAAATGTAAAATAGGTAGATTGATAAGATTGAATCAAGCCGCGTTGGCGTTGCAAGCCTTAACGTTTGGATGGTACGCAATCTTGCTTATTATATGGTCAAAAGAAAATTGATCGAACGTTTTTACTTTTGTATATATTTTGAAAAGAAAAGAAACTTCTGTTTGTTCTTTCAACCATTTTTTCGGCTATTATATCCTTGACAGCACGTGCGCTACATTAATAAAAAATTCTTGGCAGATAGTGTGTCATATAAATTCGGCTAGCTAAAACTGCGGGAAACTAATTATAGTATTTTCTATGTTATTACGAATTGGAGCAACTCTATTATTATAAATTGGGGCAAGGTGTTATTAAAAATTTGGGCAGGTATTACAAATTGTGCAGGTATTTCAAATTGGGGCAGGTCTTACAAATTGGGGCAGGTGTTATTACAATTTTGGGGAGGTATTACAATTTTGGGCAGGTATTAGAAATTGGGGCAGGTATTAGAAACTGGGGCAGGTTTTATTACAAATTGAGGCAACTATTACAAACTAAGGCAAACTTTATTGCAAATGGGGGCAGGTATTACAAATTGGTGCAAGGTTTTATTACAAATTGGGGCAGGTGTTATTACAATTTTGGGCAGGTATTACAAATTGGGGCAGGTATTACAAATTAGGGCAATTATTACAATTTGGGGAACAACATGGCCATGTGTTTTTCACAAACTTCTATTTACGTTTGCCGTTTTTTTTTCTGTAGAACATTTGTCCCATTTTTGCCTCACGCGGTTACTAATTAGTCACGCGTCAGTTATTTCCATGCTGTTAAATTTATTTGGTCTCGTTTTTGGTGAAAACAAATGAAAAGCAAAAGTAATAATTTTGAATTACATTCTGTTCTAGAGACTGAAGGTGTCTTTCTTCCCCTTTAATTTTATTCCCTGCTAGACAAATGAAGCATAATATTGTGTTTAACTCCAATTGAAGCAGTAGTTTATAAGTTACTTTAAAGTTGATTGTTGGTAAAATCGATCACAGCGCAATGATTTCGGATAAAGTAACCCTTTCAAACGAGGATTTTATTAAGAAAAATAAAAAAAAGAAACAATATCACTTTCCTTTTTTCTTTTAATTTCAACGGTGATTAGGAATGACTTAATAGCTCTACAGACAGTTAACATAATTGATGGAATTATACAAGCAAAGCAAAACAGTTTAAATTACACCGAAGCCACATTTGTACTTCGTGTATCTACATAATATATGTCATGCATGAAGTAAACATGAAGAGTCTTTGTATTTGTTTAACACTTTTGGTAAAGTTAAATCCAGGTAAGTGTGATGTTACAGTTCTAAGTATTGTTTATTAGTCAATGAAACGTATATTAAAAAAACCACAATCATTAACTTATTCACTGACTTGGTGCATTTCAACATTCTCCTCACGATTACGTATCTTATACTTTTGTTTGGAAGCGATGGACAACATTTCATATCAAAACTTTAAAAGCATAATCCTTTCTAGAATTTTATAAGGAGTTTCGAATTTGTTGTTAAGGAGTTTCGAACATGCCTCGTAGCAAAAGGTATCCAAATTGTTGATTTAAAGTGAGTAGTAATAGGTAATTAGAACCCCTGAGATAAATTATTGGAATTAAATTATTGTTTTTAAACTCTGGTGACATTCAGTTTCAACATATGCTACAAATAGATGGTCAATTCCATCAAACTTTTAAATACCATATAAATATCAATCAAGTTTAGAGATTTTTATTCAATATTGATGGATAATGTTTCCAAGCATTATATCGTCGTTATATTATTCTTTGTGAGTAAGTTCAAAGTTCGTTTAAAAAGTTCCTGTTAGAAAAGGATGTAACAACCAAATGCCTATCGATATGGTTTGTGGGTCTTTTGATACTTTATAGCATCTTTGGATTAGAATAAGGTTTGTCCATTTACGAATTACGAGTTAAATTATGTTCTGATTTTTTTTTTTACTTTTAAACAAAAAGCTCAAAACTACATCCACCGGAAAATAAAAATATAAATACTTGCAGTTTCAGTCGATGTGAGGCAATCTCGTCCTCGAAAATGGTTTAAGGCTTTGATTTTTATCTATAAGAAAGATTTTTCACATTTTTCTAATATTTCCTAAGAAATCCGCTTTTATAGTTTTTGTAGTTAATGTCCGCTCCCTCATATATTATGACCCCAAATAAATAATAAACAGTAGGTGAGAGCTGATGTCCCTAAATTTCTGAAAATAACGTACGGTACGTCCCATAAAGTGTATAATCTATCATCATGGATAAATACTGGACCACAATCGTTGCCAAAAGCCTACAATCGTTGCCAAAAGTAGTTGAGACAAATGCAAAAACTAACCATTAGTGGCAGAAAAGGCAATAACTTTACACAAGTTGGAGAGTCATTGCAACAAACTTCTGTCTTCAAAAAACCTGAGTACAACATTGTGTCGGGGGTGCGGCGATGAAAGGATGGAAATAATTCAAATTTCAAAAAGTGTCTCAACACTTTTGGCAACGATTGTAGCTACTGTAATCGATTGAATGTGTGTAGATTCTATTCGGGATAAGTGTTGACACTATGTTAGAGGGTATTTTGACTCTCCTTCTTAAGGCGGGAAAGTAAGTAAACCATACTCATCAAATTCACGGAAGAACAAACGCAATAAATATAAAACTTGGCAAAGTAACTAAGTAAAGTAGGAAAATTAATATGACAATTATTATAGCAGTAACTCGCCACTATAACTACCATATAACTATGATATGACAAAAACTATGGTATGTAGACGTAATTTTTTTTCTAGTGATGTTATCATTCTTTCAAGAAAACGGATTTTTTCAATTTTTAAAATTTTCTAAATTCACTTTAATACGTTAAGGACAAGTATATTTAGATCTAACGAAATGTTTCTTTCGAAAACCCCTTGCTACAAATCTTATAATAAAGAGGAGCAAAATTGTTTTAAAGAGCTCTGTCAAAACGTTAGAGAAACTTCAGGTGACATAATTGTATGTAAAACCAAATGGTATAGTTAACTCATTTGTAATTTGTTGAAGAGTGCGGAAACTATAGTAGAATTTATTAGTTATTGTTGCACTGTTAACTTTTTTTACCATCCCATGTTCTAGACGTTGAAGTCAATAACGCGACATCTATATCTAGCCAAATCAAGATTATCTCACAATTACCATGTAACTTGTATGAGCTTATTTCTTACGGGTTTAATTTTCAATGCATTTAAATGCTGGTTTTGAAGTTATTGTCATATGTTCTTTCCATTGAGATTAATGATTATATAATGCAAAAACAGTATCGTAATTTTTTTTCTTTTAGTGATATGTGGCACAGTTGAAGCTGTTAAAACCAATTTAGAACTTCCATTTAATGAAACTCTTAATTTGTACTGGAGAATTGTCCTTGATGTAGGGGAAGAAATATCTACAGCAAATGTGTATGTTCTTGGATCACCCAATGTTCAAATAATTAAATTTATATCAACCATAACAGCTGCTGGTAACGCAATGTTTGGTAATCGACTATCTGGAAGCTTATCAAAAGACATATATGCACTATCTATTAAGAATATCCAGTACAATGAACAGAAGTCTTTTAACTTAAAAGTTATATTTCAATCACCAGTTTTACATGCGAAAAATGCAACAGTGGTTTTAAAGGAGGTTGTGGGTAAGTTAAAAGTTCTCGTTTAAAATGTTCAAAATATGCAAATTGCGAAAAAATTGTCCGAAAATCCGGTTTTTCGTGATTTTCTGGTGAAACCCGACAAAATCGGAATATCGGATTAGTCGCGTGTCCAAGTTATGCTAAATGATTCTTCTTGATGAAAAAAAGATGTGTTGCAATTTTCAAGTTCTAAGGATAATTCTAACAGGAGTTATTATATTTCCTTCATTATCACGATTTCATTGAGATTTTTTGGTGTTGTTTCGAGTAATGGCCAATATCCAAGCCTCTTAAAGGTATAGGTTCTAAAAATTTATCACGCAGGTGTCTAATAGATATATATTGAAGCTCAGTATCGAAGCCATATAACAAGGCAATAAGGAGGTACTAAAATAAACCCTCAGCGTGGGGCATAATCCGCCCCCCCCCTCCCCCGAACAGAATAGGGTTAAATTATTCCGCTTTTTTAAAATTTCATTTTTTTTTCTAATTTCACTGTTTGGTAACGCGTACATTAATACAAAGTGCGTGGTTGTCCCTAGTACTGTGGGTTTGAAATGTATGATATAAAAATTAAGAAGTTGCTCCTTTACGTCTACAAAACATTAACAAATAACTTACTTTTATTACAATTAGTGTAATTTGTTTTTGTCAACGTTGGTATAGTATTTTCAGCTTGTGAGTAAGTTTTGTTGGTAAATAAAATATTTTTGTAAAATTTTAATATATTTAAGAAATACTGTGATTACCTGGCAGTGTAATGTCTTTTTTGTATCTGCTGTCTTTATTGGCTAATATCGATCACGTGAGCGGCCGTTATTTCCTGTAGCGACAAAAATCCACCTAACACCACTCTCCAATTATCATCAACTATTTCTTTATAAAAGTATGTTTAATGTGATGTATCTAGCTAGCTACATTTTCTTTGCTTTTTTATCGTTAATTTCAACAAATTGCTCGTTTAATTTCATAACAAATACAATCACTCATTTCACTGTGTTCGAAAAAAATTCTTTTCCTTCAGTTGATTGAACATTATTATTATCAGAAGACATGTTTTCTATATAGACATGTATTTTATTCTTCACCCAAATGTCAATCTTTTTGACTTTAGACTTAATTTCTATGCTTTTATTAGGCTACCTTGGTTGTTTGAATGGACCTCACTGTGTTTGGTCCATGACGTCACAACCTTGGTCGCTATTTTTCCGTAGCGCCTGGCTAACCGGTTTATAAGTCATTAAAAGTTTCAATTTACACTCTATAATAACTGTTGTTTCACTGTGTTTCTTTTACGCATGCCTTCCTAAAAAATGTTCCTTTAATCAGCTGGTCACAAGATATTCATAGAAATGCAAGGGGTTAGAAATACGTAAAATTAACTATGATGTATGTATATGATTGCTAAGTACTAATTAACTTTGAGCAACTTATAGGAGATTATAGCGATTAAGAAATATACATTATAGATTCTTAGTTCAATCTAGTTCTCACCTCTCTTTTTCTCATTCAGACAATCTCTTTGCTTTTCGAAATCGTTAGAAGGGAGAACGTAGTCCTTGGAACGGTATAGAAAACAGTTATTAATTCCCTCATACACCTACACAAATGTTATTGCATTAAGTTAACTATAATATCATCTACACGCTTTTGTCAACAGAAAATTGGATAAGAACAGAGCTCAGGTTTTTGTGAGAACAGCTTTAACCTTAAATCTCCATATGAAAATAAAACAGCATTAAATAAAACCTAATATTTGGGTACTTGCCAAAACTCTGTGCTTCAATTTATTTGTTATTTTAGGTGGACCTGACGTATGTGGGATTTCTCTAAAGTCAAGTTACATTGTCAACGAAGGAAAAAAATTATCTTTCTTAAGCGAAGTTTGTGGAAATCCAAAACCTATTTTGACATGGAAAATGGAGAACGAACTAGAGTATTCATATTCCGCTGACATTCGATACATGGATAAATCTACAATGCGCTATCAATATGTTTATAAAACTCGCAGCCACATCACTCGTAAAGATTGTGGAACAAAGATTATTTTCAATGCTACTGGTGCGAATAAAATGATTACAGGAGAAGCAGTAATTAGTGTAACATGTAATGTCTACTTTGAAAATTGTTTCTTCTTCTTCTTCGTTTGACTTGTACAGTTTAAAATCTAATTAATGCTTTTAGTTTCGCCTCAAAGAATCCGAAAGGTGAAGTTTTACAAAGATAATAATTGTATTAATGGTACATGGACCAGTGAGGCAACTGGCAATTGTGCGCTTAATTACCATTTGCAATTTGCAGAAAGAAGTGATATTTTAAATACAAGCGACACACATTACGCTGTATGCAACATATTTAATGTTTCCAGTGTAGTTATTTGGGCTTCATATAAAAACAATTATGGCCAGAAAGCAAAAGTGAATATCAGTTTAACAACTCCAACACCATCTACAAAAGTCACCGATGCTTGCAAACAGCCTACATCGTTTGAAGGTATATGTGTCTTCTTCAATCAAAATAAAAAATTTAAAATTAAATCAGGGAATCTTGTAACATGTGAATTTCAACCATAAATACATGTCTTAGTGAAAATGTTGGGTACGAAGAAGTTATTGGTAACAATAATTATAACGCTGGTTGTCACCCAAGTAGCAAATATATGTATTTATGGATTTGTGAAGCTTAGAGGTGAAAATATTTGCTATTATTACAGTAAGACCCTTGTAGTAGTATAAATAACGAAATTACGCGCACACGTATTTGTCTAGGCTCTCAGACTAATTGCAGAAATAAAGAAAGCGTAAAGAAAGATGACGAAAATAAAGATGCCCAAGATTATGAAGTATTTCCTAACGCGGTATCTCATTATACCGGCCTTCAGTTGGAAGCAAGAGAGGAAACTGTTTATGCGAATTTATCACCAACACCTGTCAATGAGTATGCAGAAGTTGGAACAGAGAACAATTCGAGACAAAAATAAGCCACTGGAAGAACATTCCCATTCTGTTTACCCTGTCCTTAAATTTTTTTATTGGTTTTGATTAAGCAATTAAAAAATTTAAATAAGCAATTTACTTTATTAAAAGTAAAAATAAACCTGAAAGGTTATATGGTTATTATGTGGTTATTACAGTCTGATTATTTTGAAATGTATTGTTGCTGCATATTATGTGGAGTAAACTCCATTCGATCTATTTCAGATAATTAGCAAAGTAGTTTTTACGCTAATTAATTATTTTCAGACTTTTTACAAATACATGTTTTTGCACTTTTCTTTCGCATAATCCTTTTGTTTGGAATTTGCTCAAATCCGCCTAAAGAGGAAATTTTGATGTGTACAACGAAATACTCAAAATTCAAACCTGTAAAGTGGTTTTGTTAAGAAGTTATAAGAAAAACGAAAGAACTCAAAAATTAAATTTTTTGCAAATGTAGGTGAAAGTTGCAAATTCCTTAAATTAAACTCTGCTGAGACGTAGATAAGATATTTATTATGAGATATTCATTTTTTGTACAGAAATAGATAAAAAATGTAACCCACTGTGTTCTTGATTTAATTTCTTTTTATAAAAGAACAGTTCTATTTTCCTTCTAAAGAAAGACGCTGGTTATCCTGTCTATCTATTTTCAATAATTTTCGTAATTCACTTAAAAAATCATCAGAGTGAAAATGATTCTAAAGGAATATAACTATGGTCATAATATTGTTATTATAATGTTATCTTTATTTTATAAAAATGGACAATCTTGATATCGGCGTTGTAACAGGTTTTGCATTTTTAACCATTATTTGCTTAATGTCGTATTAAAGCGGAGTTTAAATCTTAAAAGGACGCAAAAAAAGAAATAGAAATGACTGTAACAGAAAAATTAAAAATTTCGTTCATATTTTGTCCAAGATTGTCTCTAATTTAGAAGAATAAAGTCGATTTTGTCGGGTTTGTTTAGGTGTAAGTTTTTGATTGTTCATGAGACAATTTTCCAACTAGGAGCTTCTTATGTTGTATAAAATAGGCTAGCCGTACTCCTGTGGAAAAATCCACTGGATTACTCATTAAATGCATGTAAGAGATACCACACAAAAACATACAATACAGAAATATGAAGTTTTGAAACTTACAATCCAACCTCTGCTTTTTGTCTTTCTTTTATAACGGGACGGCAAAAACGCAAAAGTCCCTGGGATCGAGGGAGCTCACAGTCTATATTACTTTATATTTATACCTGTTTAAACCAAAATATTTGAAAATATAAGCAGGTGCAACGAATAAAAATAAAAATAAAATAAAAATGTAAAGTGTCCAACAAAATCAAATGCATCAAACAACCGTTACGCAAAAAGCGAAATCTTCCAAAATTTATACGAAATATTACAAATCAACAGTTATTAACTTACATCATTTCCATATATTGTATATCTACCGCAATATTTCAATCAGAAATATTCAAGGAACAGTTTTTATAACAAACCCAAACTCATAATCAGAAAAATTAATTATTTTAAAACGTGGTGCGCATGATGACAATGCATTTTTCTTATTCTTACTCACACCTAAGGCTAGCTAGCATAAAACGACTGACTGAGCTGGAATAGTAATAGAACTTAAATAGCTACCTAGCTACTTGAATTGAAGAGTTAGATAGCTAATAGCATAAAAAAGGTCAAACAGTACCCTAATGGCTAGTGTTAAACTTGCTACAAAGAATAGAGTTTCTAGCTATAACTAGCTAGCTTTACATATACTACACATAGAGTGAGATAATTCTAATCTGTAAGAATGTCCCATCACATAGCTTGTTCTAGCTACAATTGTGCACAAAACTTGTTGGCCCTGGCAAGTTATACATAAAAAAAATAAGAACCAAAACGTTTACAAAAGTTGGCAAAGAACATAGCTATAGCTACATATTCGGCAAATAGTACAAATAGTACAAATTTAAGACCCTTTTTTGAGCTATTGACTTTGCAAAATTTACACCTCACACTTTGTATACTCCTTCACTAATACGATACACATCGTAGATATATTGAGTATACGTAATCTTTAAGTTGTAGGGGGGAGATTTTCTATTAGTGTGCCCCTGCCTTAGTGTTCCCTTACCAGCACTTACCCTGCCTTTGCCTACCGTTCCTATGCTTTTTTCGGTGCCTGACTACTATGCCCTTGCCTGTGCCTCCCATGCCTTGCCTACTCCTGCCTTGCTGATTCCCCTTCCTGTTTCCTACCTGCCTTTGCCGTGCCCTTTCCTTTCCTTGCCGTGCTTAATGGCTTTGGCTTGGTAACCTCTCCGCAACACTTTCTACGTTGATTACATAGTTTGCATAAAAACATGCCAAAAATTGCTTATAAATTCGGATTAATGAAATAAAATTGCATTCTAAGTTTCAACTTAATCCTAACGATCTAACTATCCTAACGACAATTTAAGGGGTTGTTTTAAGTAATAGTCAACAACCCCGCAATCAAGTAAAAATAAGTTATTGAAAACCCCGGAAAGGATTGGGCAAATGAGGATGGGGGAAATGAGGTTAAAATTGATTACTTATTCTATTGCTTTTTTACTAAAATTAAGAATAAAGTAATTACCAATGTGATAGGTAAAATCAAGTTAAATACCATGTCAAACACTTAATAGCAAGGATTAATTAAAAAAGGGAACTTTTCGATTAAATGTTATATTTCTGCTGAATGTGTTCTCAATATGTCTATCGCCATTTTCTTTGTTTAGTGCAAAATATCTTCATGAAATCATTAAAAAGCAAATGCAAAAGATGCAATGCTATTGGATTCAGTCTGTGTTAGAAAGCTACAAACCACCGAAAGTACCAAGGCCCTAACTTGCTCTATCCAGTGTTTTTCGAGCATATCATGACAGATGGTTAAATATCGCCGCGCTCCTCTTCTTAAATTTTGATAGACTTGTCCAAATTGAATTATACTTGCCAACCTATAGTAAGTTATTAAGTGAAAAAATTGCTACAATGAATTGTTTATATCAGCAGTTCTACTGTGTAGTTGTTCGAAGCTTGGAACTTGTCAATAATACAGCTATATGTCTAAAATTTAATTATAAATTCGTACTACAGCAAATAAATGTTGTAAGGCATAATTGATGACTATAAATCCAATTTTTTCCGAAATGATGTATAAATTTTTTCCCACAAATTGTAAAAACATGACTCGCAATGAAGAAATCCTGCACACGGAGCGTTTATCTGTATACACGAAATATATGTATGGTAATTTTATAAACATGGTATGTATTGCTGTTAGTGTTTCCATTTTATTCAAAAGACTTGCACAGTTCCCAATAAATTTTGTCAAGAAGCACCGTCATTATTATGGAAAGCTGTCGAATTAGTCATTTAATCGACATAATTGAAAGTGTGATGTGTTCAAAAATTAAACTCAATGTTGCTATTGCACAGAGAAATATTTAAAATAGTCCTTAACTCGTGGAAAAATCCACGGGGTAAGCCACAAGTCAAGGTTTGACCCGCCATTGAGCCGTAAACTGTGTCACACAATCACGTTGAGCGCTTTAGTACAGGCATGCAGTGTGTCGTATATCAAGAGAAGCGCATACACTGTTACAGTGTTGCGACTGTAAGATACTTTTCAAACAATTACTTTCATGCAATGATAGCTAAAATAGAAACAGAGTTTACAAACCGTTGCAACTTTGTTATAGCAAAAACAATCGGTTATTATTATTTAATTTTGCGGCATAAGTCATTAAAAGTCAATAATAATTAATCGTGACACTAGGCTGAGCGCTTAGTACAGTTCAATTGTGTTGCACAGGCGTATATGAATAATACCCTTATAAGCATAGAACCTTTTTCAAAAAAGTTTATTGCAACTTCGGCTTAAATAAAAACACAAGAAACAGTTTGTCGTTACCCGTCTAGTTAAAAGAATCACTCGGCTATTTAACTTTGCAGAATAAAGTCATGACACTAATAAAAGGTAAAGCTACCTAACTGCATTTAGCATAAGAATTTTGTTGTAGTTAGGTAAAAACTACAATTGGATACTTTCACCTTTTAGTCAGAGGTAGCTAGGTAGACCCAACTTCAACATAAAAATAAATAGCAATAGTCCAAACTAAATAAAAACTTTAAAAGAATAGAAATAAATAAGGTTGCTATAGCTAGCTGCCTTTAAAGCAAGATGCTGTCTTAAAATCTACGTTTTTAGCTTGCTAAAAACTTAAAGTTGATTTGTTTTAGATTCATACATGGCTAGAAAACGTGATGAAATATTCACCCTAACATGTGAAAACACACAGAAAATAAATATTCCTATAGATACAAAGTAAGAGAGAAATACTGAAAGAAGAAATACAAACCTCCTAACATCACTTCCAAACCAAAAATGGCCTCTAAACATGTTTCCGTTGTTTTTCCGATTCTGGCGTGATCCCAAAAATATTCCGAAATTATGCTACGTCCAACCGGAAAACGGAGGTCCGTAAAAATCGAGCCCTGCTCTACTTTTCCGAAAAAAGCTGCGCGCAACCATTTAGACCAGAATACGGCTATTATTATTACGGAGTTTCATACCGCGCAGGTCTGGGCACGAGCGAAGCGCTTGTAGGGACAAATTTTTAAATCTCCCGCAGAGCGTAAGGCATTTGCTAGTCACTTTTTCCTTTGTATTTTTACTTTTAAACTGGTGCGATATATTGATTTTACAATTATTTAAAGGAAGGATACTCAGTACTGACATAAGAGTGTATATTATGAAAGTTCAAGACCTAAACTTGGTTATTCATTGTTTCAAATTGTGGATACACTCATTATGAAAAGTTGGCAGTCAAAACAGAAAGAAACCTTATTTTTGGTAGCTAGTTACATCACAAGTTATGTAATATAATATAATAATAATTTCTAACAAAAAGTCAAAACCATTTATTTATATTATTGAAGTGTGTATTTTATTTTCAAGCAATTTCATCTGTGCTCTTATTCATATAGCTAGTTAGCTATACTTTGCAAATAAATCCTTTATTTAATGCTCTACCACGTTAATCCATGTCAAACTTGGAGATCCATAGCTATAGCATAGCTTACTGTAGAAAAATGTCCTACATGTCTTTCTAGCTAGTTGTAATTTTTATTTCTTCTTGCCAAAGTGCACTGATAATAATAGAAGAGTGTTTCTTTTTTAACATTACTTTATTCCTCACAACACAAAATGTATGGTATATGTATCTTAATACAGCTAGCTAGCTGCTAAAACCAACATCAACAATGTCTTTTCTTGTCTCCTTTTTAAAAGTCAGTAATTTAAGTTTTCTTCGATTCCAACATCTTACCCATGTCAATATACCCCATGAGGGCTAGCAACACCCTTTAAACATGTTATTTAAAGGTAAAACGTCAGTTACAAGCAAAAAAGTAGTAGAAGAAACATCAGGTAGGATTTTGCATTTCTGCCTCTTTTTGCAGCACTAACCGCAATAGTTGTGAAAAACTGACCATGAAAATTATTTGGGCTATCGAGACAAAAGAAAACAAGCCAAAAATTTGTCCCTACAAGCCACTTCGCTAGTGCCCAGACCTGCGCGGTATGAAACTCCGTAACAGAGACTTGTTTTTTTATTGACACAAATTCGGAATCACAAATTCTTACTTAAGTTATGAGATTCTAAAAAGTATTTGCTGCCGTGTCACAAATAAGCCATTGAGGAACATAAACATGTAAGAATGTCTGGCAAGAACTTAAAAATATTTTTAATAACATAAAAACATAAAAGGTCAGATGGCGAGTCAACTGCCTACCTTTACAGTAAAAACTTAGGAAGGTCTCCTAAACCTAACGAGAAGAAAGGGTAAATTCATAACAAAGTGGTTAAAATATATAACTGGAGATAGGAGATGCATGATATTGGTAAAAAGGCCCTATTTGCAGTAACAGTTTTTTATATAATGTTAGAAATATTTGAAACAAAGCAGTGAAGAAGGTAAAGTTATGTGACTAAAAACGCCTTTTTTGGTAGGCAGCAAAACTGAAACAAAATCGACTTCTTCTGATTATGATGATGAAAATTACCGACATGTTCCCCTAAAAATATTTTTATTACTAGATCTTGCGCAACTCTTACGTCCTTTTTAAGCCCAATCAAAAAATAGCATTTCACAAAGGCGATAAAGGTTTATGATTTACTCTTAGGAATACGATAGTTTTGTAAGATGACATATGTAGAAATAAATTGTTATTTTCTATCCCATTTTCAGGTACAACATATATTTGAATAGGAAATTTGTTTATTTTAAGGGCTAAAATGGGCCATATAAAAATGTCACCGGTCATATGCACGACGTCATGTGCCCGCTGGAATTGATCTATTGTTACTAAGGACTTGTTTTTACTAAATACTTAACTTATACTTCCAAAATCTTGCCAGAGAAAAAAAATGGCTACCTTGAGGCTGACATCCCAGATTACTACCAAATTTAGCACATAAACAACTGAAAAAAGTTTTTGTTTGCTTTCTTAGGTGGTACTAATATTTGTGGTATTTCACAAAACTGAAGTTACATTGTAAACGAAGAAAATAAATTATCAGTCTCAAGCGAAATGTGTGGAAATCCAAAATCTGTTTAACTTGAAAATTAGAAACAGAAAGAGGGTATTCAAAATCTACCAACGTTGCGGATGTAAATATCTCAACCATTCGATATAGATATGGTTATAAAACACGCCTTATAACACGTGAAGATTGAGGAACAAAACTTGTTATCAATGCTACTGGTGCCAATGGAATTATTAAAGGAGAGACACTGACTTACGTAACCTGTAATGACTACTTAATTTTTTTCCCTGGCATTGATTATAAAGGTGTTTAATTTTTTTTAAATTTTAGTTTCGCCTCGAAAAATACAAAATGCAATATTCTACAGAGACAATGATTGTATAAATGGTATATGGACACGTGAAGCAACTGGCAACTGTGCGGTTAACTATCATTTACAATTCGAAGGAGGAATATTTTTATTACAACTGATACATACTACGCTGTGTTTCATACAGATACAAATACGGTTAGAAGGTAAAAATCAGTACCAGTTTAACAACTCCTGCACCTACAAATGCTACCAATCCTTGAAAAAACCCTATATTTTTGGAAGGTATAAGGTTTAATGGGATAATTTACGAGCCAAAAAGAAATTACGAGAAAAAACCTAAAAAGATCAGGAATTATTTTCTTACCAGGTTGTGCACACCTTACGCTGATTTAGGAAGACAATGATGAAACAGACACCGAGTATTGAAAAAATATTCTAAAGCAATTGTAATATTTTCTCTCCCAATTTGTGAGAGTTCTGAAGAAAAATTGACGTTCTTTTTCAAACGAAACAAGCTAAGTGAGGAATTTTGTTCATGTTGGTAATTCATTTTTATCCAACAGGCACTAAATGTGTGGAACAAAAAGTGCCCGACCGATACGATTCTTAGAAAATTATAATCGATAGGATTTTAAAAGTAATGATGCTAAAATTACAGTCAGGTTTCAAAGTGTGTTTTAGAGAAAAATAAAATTAGCTGCCGCTCAACTTTCTATCCTTTAATTTAAATATCAAAGCAATACTTCATTTTGATGACAAAAATGATAGCAGCGCTTTTTTCTTGGATGTGTTGTTGTTTTGAAAACGTAATTAAAACACACACAAAAGATCGAAACTAATCTTTTACACGACAAAATTGAAAGTAGTGTTAAAAGTAGAAAGTAGTTTGAAAACTATACTTTGTTTCATTATTTTTGTCTATTCTTCATATTTTCGGCCACTCAGAACTTTTAATTTTTGTTGCTGCATTCCTAGGGTCTCATTTCCATTGTCTTCTGTTTCATTCCACTTTATTCATTATAATTGATTAAATATGAAAAAATTCGTGTTTTTGATAGTAAGAGAGAAAACGCTATTATTACACCCCTTTTGCATTTGCCTGAAAAAATTAGTAACCAAAGTAACATTTATCAAAATCTTGAATACATTTACAAGAAATCTTAGTGTCCTGGCAAAATATTTCCTGGTTACCACCTACAAGTGCTATTGAGGCTTGCAAACACCCTGTAATGTTAAAAGACACATGATTCTATTAATTAAATTTATTTTTGAACTTTTAAAAGCAATATTTGCATTAACAATTAATTTATTTATTTACTTCCTTCTGAAAGGGTTGGATACGAAGAAATTATTGGTAACAAAATTATAGCAATAACGGTCACGCAAATAGCAATTCTAAGTCTTGAATTGCTAACACAATTGCACTTTTAGGCACCCCGAGTTATAGCAGTGAAAATGAAATTGAAGACAAAGGAGGCAGAAACACACTGATTATTAAGTATTTCCTACAACAGCATTATATAGCCATCTCATCTTATATAAGGCATCTCATTATATTGGTCTTACATTTACAGCAGGAATTTGTATATACACCTATCTTGCACAGAATTTGTCGTAGTGTCCAAATATGAACTTCATTTTTTCCGAAAGGCCACCCACAATGAGTAATCAGCCTTACATTTCACTTAACTAGGAAAAAAATTAAAAAAAAACAACAACAATTTATTCCTCAGTCTTACGTCTTTTTCTGAGGTACGTTATTCGCCAAGAACGGCATATACGGCACTTTTAATAAAACTGGGTTTATGGTCTGTAATTTGTGCGGTACTCAGGCCGATACGTTTGGTCATATATTAAACGTACAACTGTCTTTAGTCTCTTACACTGAGGACAACATTACTCAAGTAGCACTTCCAAATCAAGATATTGACATGATTGTTGAACATGTTCCAGTCGCAAAAACAGTTAATACTACTCCTTTATAAAAGGTTAAAGAGATTAAAACCTTTGAAATACAAAAGGGTACATCCATATCTGGGTTAAGCTCTTGGAAATGTCATTATTGTCTAGCATTTTGTCGGTACTTGTGGGTACTATTGGAGTCGGATATTCCGGTTTAAAAACGCTGTGTGGTTTTCTTGACATACCTTCACCATTCTCGAAAGATGGATATGATCATACAACCAGGAGAATCAAATTAGGTTTCAAAGAAATAACGGAGAAAAGTATTCCTGAAGCAGCTGTTGACTAAGGCAAAGGGAAAAAAACTGCCGACGTTGGTGTATCAGTTGACGGAGCTAGGCAGCGTCAAGGATTTTAATCAACACTTGGTGTTATTACTACTATTTCCATAGGTTCCGAAAAGAACTTGATACTTCTATTTTTTCAAAGAATTGTAAAGATTGCACCAGCATGCAAAAAATAGCTAAACTGGACCCTATGAAATACGTGATAAGGAAGGCGTCACATGTGTGTAATTTGAATTACGGAGAATCTTCAACCGAAACAATATTTGGAAGATCAATATGGACTTTACTACACATCCTTTTATGGAGATGGCGATAGTAAGGCTTACCCTGCAGTGAAAGATATTTATAAAAATGACAGGAAGGAAATGGTTAAACGTGAAGATATAGGTCACTATCAAAAAAGTATCGGCTGCAGACTACGAAAAATTAAAAAAATGTTGACGACTTAGGGGGGAGAGGAAGATTAACGGATGCAAAGATAGACAAATCGCGAATTTACTTTGGAATTGGTCTTCGTCAGAACGTGGGAAATCTGAAAGCTATAATAAAAGCGTGTATCATGTTGCTGGCTACCTCGACTCATGTCCGATATCGAAAGATTCTTGGTGCCAGTACCAGCTCGACAAAAAAGGAAATCCCTACCAATTTTTAAGTCTATATCATCCTCAGTTCCTGTATTATCACCCCATCGGTTTTGTTCAAAATTGAATCTTATCGGTCACTGTACGGTCGCCATTATGGATTTTTTTTAAATGTTATTATTTTTCACCTTTTCGTGATTTAATGATATATCCTAACTCAAAAAAGTAAAAGAAAAAGTTGTCTTTTTAAAAAAGTGCATGATAAGCAGGAGTCCGCTTTAAGAGGTTCTGAGGTAGACCTGTCGCAATATTGCGCAAACCCTGTGATTTGTTTTCACAAAATTCCACCACTGGCTATTTTTACGCATTTCAATTGGACAATAATTTTCCTTTTCTAAATTCCAGCTATTTGAGCTACTTTGAAAGGAAATTACCAATGCATATACTGATAATTTTTTGTTTTCTCAAAAAGGATCCGTCTGTCTGTCTCTCAGCAACATGGCTTCGCAAGTATCGAGACCCGCAGAAATTCCCGTGGCCCCGCAGCATTATTTGGGATCCTGGCAGACCCCGTTTTTAACCGGCTTCGTTTATGCTGCGATAAAGTTTTTTAAAAATGGTGTTACGTCTATATACATGTGTGACATCTTTTACCTGTACATGTTTTTTGAACTTTTACCGGAAACATTCTCCGAAAATTAAAAAAGGTTGGTCAGCTGTTTTTGCTATGACGTGGTAACAACGAATTTTAATCTGTGTTTTTATTAAACCTTTAGTTTCAGGAAAATTTTTCGACGAGAGATTCAGTAGAGTTGTATTTTGAAAAATATATTACACCAGAAGCACTATAATGTTCATTGCGCTTAACTCGATTCACGACATACTGCATACCTGTACTAAAGCACTCCACCTGACGGTGTCGCACAGTTTGCGGTTTTCTATAAGCGCTTCTCAGGGTGTTTAACAACAGTTACTTGTGGTTTCACCAGCCGTTTAGACGCCGGGTCTTCCGGCTAGTTACAAATATTATTCTTACGCATGTTCTCAAATATTGCAATCTAACAAGTTTTTCTTTATTAACTGTAATGTATATAAAATGCAAATTTTTTCCTCTTATGGTGTTTCTTAGTTTCCCAGCTCCCTAAACCCTATAGTTTGATTGAAAAATGTTATCTGAAATAAAAACGTTTCATTATAGAAAGCATTTAAAATGAAATTTCACTTTTTCTTTCTTTATTACAATCGTAAGCAATTATGGTTAAATTACGATACAATAAATAAACGCAATTGTTAAAGTGAGAAAGAACTTTGACATCATCTGACAAAATGACAGCCTTAGATGGTGTAAAAAAGAAGTACCTTTATATTTGTTTAACACTTTTGGTAATGTTGAAGACAGGTAAGTAAATCAATGTAAATCAATGAATCAATGAAATAGTTGTCATTTTTATATTGCTTTTATAACCGAAATATTTTATACGACGGTAGCTTCAGACATGTTTTACTAGCACTGCACTGACTTATGACTAATCTAATAAAATATGTTAATTTAAAGTCAGCATATACACGTGTCAGATTATTCAAGACAAGATATGTTCACAATGTCTAAGTTATGTGGTATAATATATCTTCGTTCAGGACATTTTTAATGTTTAAGAAATAAGTTTTGAACTGATGCAACCGTACTTAAATTAAAAAAAAAATTCAACTTTAGAGAAAAAGAATGTTCTTTGACGGCAGAACACTCAAAATAATTATGCAACTTTATCTGGGGCTATGTATATTAAGATATGCCGTTTTATGCAAAATTTCATTGCATGCGCATTAAAACATTGCATCTAGACCACAGCACTTGACTAGATTTGATAATTAAATTAACAGAACTAATTGTAATTTTTAATTTTTATAGCAATGTCTGGGTCAGTTGAAGCTATTACAAGAAATAAAGAAACACTTGTTAACACAACTGCAGAATTAAGTTGGAGAGTGGAATCTAATCAGCCAAAAGAAACTTTATTTGGTGTCCAATTGTATGAAGCTGGTGTGGTAGTAATAGATGACAAGTCTGGAACAGTAACCGAGGCTGGTAAAAGAGAATTTGGTGGTCGATTATCAGCAAGCTTTTTAAATGGTATATATAAAATGTTCATCAAAAAAATCCGATACAATGAAGTAAAGTCTTTTACATTATTAGCTGTATTCAGCATGGCGTCAGGTGTAACTCGTGAAAATGATACTGCAACTATCACGAATGTTAAAGGTTAGTTAAAAACATTTGTTATCATTGACAGTTTATTGACTTGTTCTTGTACCCATTTATCCATGATTTTGATGCCTGGCATGTTGTGTAAGAAGTATTAAAACATCAGAAAAAATACTTCCCGACTTTTCCTCCTTCAGTGCGACTTTCAAAAATTGTACTTTATCAAGTTATTGCATCCATAAAACCTGTAGTGGTATTATTAGCTTCCATGTATTTTCAGTTAATGGTAATGCGTGTTAACTGTAGCGTGTAAAGGGTTTTAATGCGGACTAACATCGCGACATTTTGTAAGTATGTGCATGGCGTAAACCTGTGCGTACTTGTTGTAGGTGGTCCTATTTTTTGTGGTGCAAATATATCTAAAAGCTACAATGTGATTGAAGGAAAAGCACTGACTTTACAACAAGATGTTTGTGGTAATCCTCAACCAAATGTTCAGTGGAAAATGTCAAGCGACAGTACATATATGCCAACCGAAAGTTATGTTTTGATAGAAAATATGACAAAAACTTACCGAAACACATTTACAACAAAAGCATTAACTAGAACAAAATGCGGTCACATAGTAGATTTTCGTGCCTTTGGCAGCAATGGTAAAGTAATTGGACAAACGATGATCAACATCAATTGTGAGTGACTGTTTTGCCATTATGCTGTATATTATTTACGTGTAAATAAAAACTAATGTTTTAATATAACAAACGTGTGTACGATATATTAAAGTTTTTAAACACTATCACTACCTGTTAGATAATGTATATTTTTTTAGTTACACCAGCAGTTGCAACTGCCATAGCATATTACCATCAAGATAATTGTGTCCATGTGAATTGGAAAACAGAGGATACTGGAAATTGTAAAGTAACATATCAACTCACTTTTAATACTGCAAATACGTTTGAAGTAACTGGTAATACTTTTAAAAACTGTTCCCAAGTAATACTAAGAACCACATCTGTCAACATCAGAGGGATATACAAGAATCAACGTGGAGATAAAAGCGAGGATGTTTTCTCATCAACCATACCACCGTGCCCACCACACAAGATTTAGATTAAATATATAAATATATTTTGTCCTCCTTTCAACAGATTGCTCAGAAAGCACCCCAAAACGATTTCAAATTAAAAACTTTATTTCTACTAAATTTATTGTATAGGGTTTATAGTGGCACCATTTCTACTTTTTAGCTTCACCTTGTATATTGTTACTTTTAATACCTAAGATTTCCCTAGTAAACTTTTCCTAAACCCTAATAAATTTTATGATCAAGCGATAAAGAAATGTTGCCAGTCCGGAAGAAGAAAAGAGTGTAGACAACCGTTAGAGCAAGAGTGTTTGCTTATCTAGAGTTTGCCTTGCTTAATAATATTCAAATCTTTCCTTAACAGTAGAGCTTCATTCTAAAGCCTCTGCTCTTTTAAAACCTCTCTTCCTGCCCGAACAAACACAAAATGCACATCAAAATTATTCTTTCTCAGTAAAATGTTTGTATATAAGCAATCTACTGCTGTTTACTCTAAAATCTTGCAAATAAAAATGCCTTAATTTACACATTTGATTTTATTCAGGAAAGAAAATCCTACTTATCTTTACTTTCATCGCATGATTGGAAAACGTAAATAAACCGGCGTCCATTATTGACAAAACAGACATACTGTTGCGGCTATATTATTTATGAGAACAAAAGCATCCACCTTGCCTGTCAAAGGCAGATGAAAGTAGCCTAATAATAATGGCAACAACAATAAGTAATGCTTTAAATCTTGACCCAAGCTATGATACACGTATATAATTGCTAAATACCAGGTAACTGTGAGTAAATTACAGAAAAAATATTTAAAACAACATTTGAGTCAAATCACGTTCCCAGAACTCTTCTTCGCGTTCTGACAACCTCTTTGTGGTGCGAGAATATTTATTCTTTTCCCCATACTACTTACACGTATCACATTAAATTAACTATAATATTATTTACATGCTTTTTTCAGCAGAGCAATTTAATAAAAACACGAACTCAGGTTTTGCCGAGAAATAAGAACAAAACAAAAGAAGGACTGCGGCTTGAAGATTTCCGCCATTAGCCTTAATCTCAGAAGTAATATGGGTGGAAAAAATCGTCAAATATTCTAAATTTCAAAAATTCAATTCTCCATTGTTATTGTAACTTTAAATCATAGCTAACTTAAATTACATACACTTCTTTTCTCTATGACAACAATTTTATAAGAACAACAATAAGGCTAAAAATTATTGAACAATAACCGTGAAATAAAAACAATTTATGGATTTTCTCTTTTTCTCTCAAAAAAAAGAAGGGAGATATTTTTGAATGCAGACATTTTCACAGAATCAATTGGTAGAATTCAGGTGTCAAAAATTTGTAATATACTGTAAAATTCCAGGCTTAACAAGTAAAAAGCTAATAGCCAAATTTTCTGACTGTTATAAAAAAGTGTATAAACAATACAACTGAATAAATAAAACATCAAAATTACAGATTTTGTAGAGAGTAATATTTTTTTTAAAAAATAAATTTTTTAACTCAATACCTTCGAAATTCTGGATGATAGACTTGTTATGTAAAATTGCCGATTTGAGTATAAGAACTTCTGAAATCACTAAGTATATAGTTCAATATTTCATTTGTTTAGCAATTAGCATTGGAATGTTTCAGTATCTAGGCGTTCAAAAATTTACTCTATCGCTCAATATTTTTTTAAAATGCTTATTGTCGATGTTTTGATAACGTCTGATCTGAAAAAGAGAATATTTGGATAATGAGGCGCAAAAATACAATTTCATTACAAACTGAATTAATGACATATGGCTATTCAATTACTGTCTCTGTATAAGACAATGCTTTAGTTATTGCACCTTCCAAAAACTAATTGGTTGTGTTTGCAACACAAAGGTGTTAGTGCAGTATACAAAACATGTAGAAAAAGAGAATTTGAGGAGGTTACTTATATTTTTTTATAAGAAACTCATTTCTAAAGTTCTAAAGCTTAAATTATATTAATGCGCACGTGCAATTTATTTTTTGTTTCGATGAAAAAAGTAAAAGGAAAGTGAAAATGGTTTCTACTTATTTTTACGCCTTACCTCTCTCACATAATAAAAGGGGGCTTTTTATGCCAGTCGTAAGCAGCGTTAATTTTTGCACGGTGATGGGTATTACACCAATTTTCCCAAGGGCGGAATTAAGGCCGGCGTGAAGAGAGTAGACGAAGAAAGGGTCAGGTAGTTGAGTGGATGATCGAACATTTTGGAAAATATGCACCTTTTTTTTCTGATCGAGCGAACCTATTTTAGTCGCTCAAAAGGACGTTAACAAATTTTTTGAGTCACGCCTTAACTCTTTAGAGACATTTTTACATATATACTATATACTTTAACCAAAAAAATGAAAAAATGAATGCTGGGTAAACAGAAAACAGCAAGAAAAAATCAACTTAGCGATTAGCCTATATAGTAACAGCAGAAAAACTTTTCTAGAAAATCAGCTAGCAACTCGGCCAGTAACTCTTCCAATAGCCTGCATACCATCAACTTTGAAGCATCTGGGCTGTCTCTACCTATCTTTCTATCTCCCAAGCCGATTTTGAAGATTCTGCCTTTGCCGGGGGAAATTAATAAGAACGACTTTATGCTTAATTCTTTATAACTAAGCAAAACAGAATTAAGTAAAACTTGATACATGTGTATTTGGTGGAAGCTTGTGCTTTGTTTCACTTGTTAATTTAGGTGGACCTGACGTATGTGGGATCTCTCTAAAGTCAAGTTACATTGTAAATGAAGGAAAAGAATTATCTTTCCTAAGCGAGGTTTGTGGAAATCCAAAACCTATTTTGACTTGGAAAATGGAGAACGAACTAGGGTATTCATATTCTACCGACATTCGATACATGGAAACTTTTACAAGGCGCTATCGATATATTTATAGAACTCGCAGCTCTCTTACTCGTAAAGATTGTGGAACAAAGATTATTTTCAATGCTAATGGTGCGAATGAAATGATTACAGGAGAAGCAGTAATTAGTGTAACATGTAATGTCTACTTTGAAAATTATTTCTTATCTTCGTTTGACATCACAGTTTGAAATGTAATTAATGCTTTTAGTTTGGCCTCGAAAAATCCGGAAAGTAATCTTATTATACAGGTCTTCAATTGGAAGCAAGAGAGGAAATTGTTTATGCCGATTTATCACCAACAACAGTCAATGAGTATTCAGAAATTGGAACAGAAAATATGTCAAAACAAACTTATTAATTTCAGCATACATTATACATGCTTTGTACACTAAACATCTTAAGTGGTTTATTAATAATTATACCTGGTTTTATGGTTACAGTATTCGTGATATTCCTGACAGTAGAAACGTTTGTCCGGTTTGTTCACACGTTCAAATCACGGAAAAATAGTAGAAAATTTGAAACTAGTTGTCAGTTGTTAGTACGCTAACTTAAAAGGCCCTTGAAAATTTGGGTTAGGGAAATTCAGACGTTGGTGCTTCCCCAAATTAAGACACATGTCTAGGGAAAATAAAGTTAGTTTAAACATTTCTTGCAAGTCTCGGAGGACAGCGACAACCAAAGCATCAAGAAAAGGGACTAGATTTAGGTACAGCATCAAGCATACAATAGGCGCTCAATTAATTTTATTTTCTTCATTTTCATCTTCTAAAATCTTTATATTTTTTGAATATTTGTTTTCTGTTTGTTTTCAATGTTAAGATAAATATATTGTCCTGTTTTTTAGCTACGTGCAGATTCACCAGTTTTAGGATTTTGGGCTATAGGAACAAAGATTGTGAAGGCTAGCTAGCTAGCTACAGCCTTACTTTTTACCATTCTGTTTGGTATAGGAGCTTTTTATCCGATCCAACATTTTTTATGTTCAGGATGTAGCCATTTAGCTAGCTCATATATTTGGCTAAAAAGTGAGATTGTAAAAATGCAGTTTGGCTACAACAATATTCTTAAGCAATAATTCTTATGCTAAATACAGTTAGCTAGGTAGCTACATCTTTTAATATTTTCCTGAAGACTTCTTCTGCAAACAAAATGGTTGAGTAATCGGTTTAGCTTGAGGGGTAATGATGGGCGAATTGCGATAAAGTTGTTTTGGAAGATGGTATTACGCCTCTTCAACTCTTTTCTTTAACTGTACTAAACGCTAAACCCGGTGTTAGCAACAGACTGTTTTTTTGAAAAAGGCTGTTACGCCAATGGACTGTGACAATTAATTTTAAACTTACGCCAGCACGAATGTGCAACACTGCCTACCTGGAATAACCACTCAGCCTGTATTAGCAATGGACTGTTTCTTGTGTTTTTACTTAAACAGCGTCTGCGAAAGAGCTTTTTTCAAAGAAGTATTGACCCTATGCGCCTGTTCAACTCTGTTTAACTGTACTAAGCGCGTAGCCCGGTGTCACGATTAATAAAATAATATTGACCGATTGTTTTTGCTATGACGGAGTGAGAACGGTTATAAACTGTGTTTTTATTTCAGCCTTTGTTGAGGAAAAGTTATTTTTTGAAAAATATGTTACAGTCGCAAAACTACAATGGTGTATACACTTCACTTGATTTACGATATACTGCATACCTGTACAAAAGCGCTCAACCTGACCGTGTCACGCAGTATGTCGTTCTTATTAAACGCGCCTTGGGGTGTTCAACGCTGGGTCACACCTTGGCTTGTGGCTTACACCCTTGCTTGTGTGTTACGCCGGCGTTTCGACGCCGGTTTTCCCGGCTAGTTCAAAATATTAGAGGTAAAATGATTTTTGTGGAGAGAGAGCCATTGCTCGAACGGAGCTATTTTCCTCGTTCCCATAAATATATTAGAGAGTGACAAATTTCCGCGTTTCCCCCTAGTACGTGAAATTTTGATGAAAACGTGGGCGTTTTTGACCCACTTACCCAAATATTTTTTATGGTCATTTCTTCCGTGAAAATCTGGTTGGTCGAGACACGCCGTTTTCAGTTAAGATCAGGTCGGCACAGAGCTTTAGCCACGGTCACTCTTACTAATATCACGTGACATTTCTCCAGATACATAGCGAATGAAAATTGCGTTGATATGGCCATATTGGCTTGTTGGTCGTAATGAACGGAAGGGCATTTTCAAGAAACGAAGAAAGGGTTTGTTTAGCTAGCTAATATATCACTATTTTTTTACATCTTCGCCTTTCTCACACCTAAAGCTAGGTAGCATAAAACTGCCGACTTAGCTGGAATAATAATAGAACTTAGATAGCATATAGCTATAGCTACCTAGCTACTTCTTGTTTGCTCATTTTTATGCTAACTAGCTAGCATAAAAAAGAGCAAACAGTGCCATATAGCTACCATAATACACTAGCTACAAAGCTAGCATAGAATTAACTACTTAACTGGGATAAAACTACCAATGTAGCTAACATAAAATTAGCTATTTTTGCTAGCATAAAATTAGCTACATAATAGCAGCATAGAAAAATTCTTTTGGACAGATTTTTTAACTATATATATACTACACCAGTGAGTGAGATAATTCTACTCTGTAGAAATGTCCCATCACATAGCTTGTTCTAGCTACAATCATCCACAAAATTTCTTGTCTCTGCTGGCAATTTTATTCTAAAAACCAAGAACTAAAAAGTTTAGAAAGTCAGCAAAAAAAGAACATAGCTAGCTAGCTAGATATTTTGCAGATAGTACGTTCATAAAGGTATGTCACGTGTAATCGTTTACCTTGCTGAGTCACAAAGGTCAGTGTTAAACATGAGAGGAAATGGAGAGCCATATTTTTGTGGATAATTGTAGTTATATATATATATTGTACGCACGTCCAGGAAATGTTTCATCAAATCGAAGATGAAACCGTTTGATCGATACCATGAAGCACGTGGGAACTTTGTTTTTTATACGATTCATTATACGATTCAATTGAGAGGGGCATCTAAAATTTTTTGCTTGCGCACATAGCGGACTCAGTCCCACGCTCCGCAACACTTTCTATACTAGTTTAAAGACGTCATTAAACCGTCAAGTCCGAAACGGATTGGGTGACTAAGGTTTAAGAAAATCAGGTTATTAGTTGCCCACACGGTAAAAAATGAATGACGTCACCACCTCGTTTTCAAGTTATATGGCCTCAAAGTTTTAGGTCTATGTAATGTTTTCATTTGTTCATGTTAAGTTATTCACGTTAAATGAATGTTATTGACGTCGTAATGTTTAATATGTATTAGACATGTATTTAACGGTAACATCAAAGGAAATTAAACATCACTATGCATGTCACTGACGAATGTAACCTTATAATATAGGTGATTACACAAAAAGCAGAAATGTAACACATTATCAATGTGATATAAATTTTACACATGGAATGTATTTATAATACATGAAGTCTAAAAAATAAATTTCTAGCTCCAAATTTTTTTATTATCTTGTTTACACGAAAAAGAAAGTCAGCTGACTCCACGTGTTGGCGTGTCAATTGAGAAGTTATTCGTTGATACCAGAATTGTTATTTTGGTCATTATAGCGGTGGCTTAATAACACTTGTTGATTTTTATTAAACACCAACGGTGGAATAGTGACCGCGCTTTTTGATTACTTAATTCCATTTTCTTTGCTCACGTGGTTAATATCGGGAAATCCTTCGTTTTCAGTGCAAATGGCCTCAGCCAAACAAATATAATTAATTCTTAATTTATTTCTTAGGGTAACACGTAACCACGCCAATTTTATTCTATTGGTTAAGTATAATGCTGAATGGTTGAGAGTAATTAGGTTATTTACTTTGACATTTGTTTGCGTCTAAGCTTTTGTTTGAGAGAAACTGAATTTGATATCCTCAAGAAATCTTAGTTAACTAGACTATTTTTTCTATATGCTGTCGAAAACTTATCAAGATAATGATGATGACTTTCACGTGGATCATACTTCGCAACAAAATATTTTTGTTATTTATTTACCATATTGCAACAAGAGGGAACATGAAATATATATATATCTTGTTTGTTGGTTTGTTTTTTTAAAAGCTCGCTCGTAAAATTTGTTGCATTTTTTTATAAAAAATAACTGTAGCTATAGCTGTTTTTAGCTTTATTAACCCTTTTGATCATTTTTCTTTTTTATACTCAAAGCGTAGTTATTGTACTTCAGCATACTGAAGCTTTGACTCAGAATTATTTTATAAAGCGCTCTCCAACGAATTGTAAAGTTATTTTTGAGGAAGAACATGGTAGAAGCGAAAAATGAACGTTTTCGGAGAGCTTGAAATAGTCAAAAATATAGAAAAAAGCAGCAAGCTTTAGCTTAACTTCATACAAGTGTTTTTTTTATTAAGGACCTTATTTTTTGAGTGCAAACGTAAAGTGGACCTTAAACATAATCACAAGAGGGAGACTGCCATAAATGAACGCTCCTAAGGTGGTGGAAGAGGTACCAACGCTATTTAATCCAAAACAACGCCCTTTATGTTCGTAATTTCACGCCACAATAAAGTTTATCATGCGAAATTGACTTACCCAAGAAAATTCTTGTATTATGCGTACTTTCGTCTGGGTTTAATTTATATCCTGTCTTTTTCTTCCTGAATGCTGGAAACGTTCTTAAACGTGTTATTTGTAGAAGCATGGGTTTGTTGTGAAGAATTTATTTTCCATTCCATGAACTTTTAGCTATTCTTGGAATAAGAGCAGCGAAGCAAACTTTACGTCTCACCAGGTAAAAAATAACCTGTGCTTGGTGTGCGGTTGACAACTATAGGAAAATCGACCGAAGGGCCATATGAATTTATTTTTGCAATTAATAAAAATATTTATGATAATATGCCTTCTGTTTATGTACGTAAGGAGATGCAAAGTCCTAAAGATTGCTAGTAACTTTCTTACGGCTCATGCATTGCTCCTCTTAAAACATGGCGTGGTGCGATTATGTTACAACACCTTTCGCTTTTGCCTAAAATTAATAATTAACTGAAGCAACATTTATTAAATTAATGTACATATTTACAATAATTCTCAGTGTCTTGGCAGATAGTTCGATTTTTTACCGGTCTTTTATGTTGAAATATGTGACGCTCACTTGCTATCTTTTATTCAGTTGTGAACCGGTGGTTCTATTATTTTATGTTAGAACTGTCACGTGCATTATATTACGCACATTTTTTTTTATTCTCTACGTTTTTCTGTGATCAGTTTGTTTCTTTATGAGAGAAAAAGTACTCTATGAGTGAGAAACTCTGTGTGTCTGTTTTTATCATGTTATGGGCCCAGACACTTTTTAATGTTATATCGAGTACTGAAATAATTTTGTTTTGTTGAATTTGATTTTTTTTTTACGATGGCAACTGAAGACGCAACTTTCAAAATTGAGAAGCTGACTGCTGAAAATTATCATTCATGGAAATTCAACATGAAAATGTATTTAATCGGAAAAGATCTTTGGGAGATTGTAACCGGTGATGAAACCATAGAGGATGATATGCAGGAGGCTGAGAAACGTCGAATCAAGAAACGCGAGAACCAAGCGTTTGTCGCCATTTGTTTGGGAATTTCAAAAAACTTACAAATTTACGTTCGCTCCACGAAATCAGCTAAGGAAGCATGTGAAAATCTTGAAAAACATTTTTAGCAAAAAACACTTTCAAAAAGGATTTTCTATCGGAGAAAATTATATTCAGCAAAGATGGCTAGAGGTCAAAATATGACTGAACACATAAACAACATTAAGACATTGTCAGAACACCTGGAAGCGATTGATGATGCTATTGCAGAAAAGGACCTAGTTATTCTTCTTATTAGTAGTTTACCCGAAGAGTATAACTATTTAATAACGGCGCTTGAAACAATTGCTGAGGACAATCTAACCTGGGATTATGTTAGGGACAGGCTTATTCACGAAAGCGAAAAGAAAAAGCCTGCTGAAGCTGAAACTTCTGGTGATGCCCTTTTTTCGTCAAACCTCAACAACAAGAAATCCGGTAAATGTCATTACTGCAAGAAACAAGGACATTATGCTCGTGACTGTTTTAAGAAGAAAAGTGACCAGAAGAAAGAAAACGCAAATCTCGCTAACGATGATCACGATAATGAACTAGCTCTGAAATCCTCTGAAGTAAACGAGGATAAGTGGTGGATTGACTCTGGTGCTTCTTCTCACATGACCCATAATTTGAAAAGCTTAAGAGACTATTCCAGTTTTGAAACGCCGATAAAGGTAAAACTCGCCGATGATCACGTGCTGAATGCTTTCGGGAAAGGAAATGTACATTTGACCATTTTGAGCAAAAATGAAAAGATCAAAACTGTGCTACACGACGTACTTTACGTGCCGAAGATCCAAAACAAACTGTTCTCTTATCTTACCTAACCGATAAGGGAGTCGATGTGCAGTTCAAAGGCAAAGCTTGCGATATCACCAAGGAGGGGAAGCAGTATACTATTGGACATAAGTACGGTAAACTTTACAAACTTAACACGATAAAGCCACGAAACGAGGAAACGTGCTGTATCGGGAAAACAATCAAACAGGATTCAATCGAGCTGTGGCACCAACGATACGGTCATCTGGGATACGACAACCTCAAACTCTTAAACGATAAAGAGATGGTAAATGGCCTGAATATCGATACCAAGGAAGCCGTCGATCGAATCTGCGAAGGATGTGCAATGGGGAAACAGCATCGCAAATCATTCCCGAAGAAATCGCAAAGCACCACAACCAGATTGCTCGAGCTGATTCACAGTGACGTGTGTGGACCGATGGATGTACCTTCAGTGGGAGGTTCCAGGTACTTTGTGACTTTTATAGACGATTTCTCAAGATACACTACTGTCTATATGATGAAGCAAAAGTCTGAAGTGCTTGAAAAGTTTGGGCAGTTTGTTGAAAATCGCACTGGATTGAAAGTCGAACGATTACACGTGGAGAACGAAACTATAAAACGCATTCGCTCAGATAATGGTGGTGAATACTTCTCAAAGGACTTTGACGAATTTTGCAACAATCGAGGAATTCAACGTGAACCGAACAACAAAACGGAGTTGCTGAACGCATGAACCGCACCCTACTGGAAACTGCACGATCAATGCTGCATCACGCAAAGAAACCCCTTAACCTATGGGCTGAAGCTGTATCTACCGCATCCTACACACGGAACCGAAGTCCTACTGCTGCACTGAAGGGAGCAACGCCTTATGAACTTTGGCACGGTAAAAAGCCTGAAGTTAGTGGCCTAAAAGTGTTTGGCTGCAAAACGTACGTGCATATTCCTGAATCAAAACGTAATGGAAAACTCCAGAAGAAATCGTTTCCATGCGTTTTTGTTGGATACCCTGCGAACGAAAACGGGTACAAACTGTACAATCCTGAAACGAGACAGATGCTTCGAAGTCGTGATGTCATCTTTGTAGAGAACGCTTTTGACATAGAAAAATCGGACAACGTAACTCACGAATTCTTCACCGGAACATTCAGAGAAGCTGAGGCAGAAGCTGAGGCAGAAGCTGAAACGGAACAACCAGGAAACAACATCGGTGAACCGCAAGTCGCTGCCGAAGAAGATGCCAGACCACAACGAGCAAGGAGACCACCTGACAGACTGAACGTTCTGACAGGTAATTGGTGGAACCTGATGGAGGCGGCATCGGTTGCAGCTATGGACACTGAGGAGCCAACGACCATTGAAGAAGCCTTAAGCGGTGTGAACTCAAAGCTATGGTCTGAAGCACTTCGTAATGAATTTGATTCGCTGAAACAGAACCAAACCTGGGACTTGGTTGACTTACCCCCCGGTAAGAACATTGTAGGCAGTAAATGGGTCTTTAAGCACAAACGTGATGCTAAAGGCGAGATCACCCGGTGTAAAGCTCGTCTTGTTGCACAGGGATACTCTCAAAAACCCGGTATCGACTATGACGAAGTTTTCTCACCTGTCGCAAAGTATAGTTCTATTCGTACTGTACTAGCCATTGCCAATCAACTTGATTTAAACCTCCACCAAATGGATGTTAAAACAGCACTCCTAAATGGAGATCTCGAGGAAGAGATTTTCGTTAAGCAACCGGAAAGCTTCATCGACAAGAAACATCCGAACAAGGTTTGTCGATTGCGAAAGAGTCTCTATGGCTTGAAACAGTCTGCACGGTGCTGGAACAAAACCATCGACGAATACCTCAAGGAATCAGGATACATACAAAACGATGCTGACCCTTGCATCTATCTCAAACGATTCATCAAGGACGGACAGAAAGTTATCCTCCTTATTGCTGTATACGTCGACGACCTGCTGATTGCATCTAACAACAACAAAGAACTCCTCTCCGAAAAGAAACAGATAGGTGAACGTTTCAAAATGGGTGACGAAGGGGAAGTTCACTACATTCTTGGGATGGCCGTCAAACGAAACCGTAAGGATGGGGTACGTACAATCGACCAACACGCGTTCTTATCATCTGTGCTGAAACAATTTGGAATGGAAGATTGCAAGCCAGTAGCTACTCCACTCGACCCCAACACAAAGTTCAAAAAGCTGAGAGATGACGAAGAACCAGTCAATCTGAAAGAGTACTAATCTGTCATTGGATGCCTCACGTACGCATCGATTGGGACCAGACCAGACTTGTCCGCTGCAGTGGGAGTGCTTAGTCAACACATGTCGAAACCTGGAAAGCAACATTGGGTTGGTGTTAAACGAGTTCTCCGATACGTTAAAGGAACCATCGACTATGGTTTGGTGTACAAGGGAAGGAAAGCTTACAAAACGATGAACTGTTTACGTGGCTTCGCCGACGCTGATTGGGCTGGAGATGTGGTAACACGAAAATCGACTTCCGGTTACGTATTCCAAATCGAAAATTCCACGATTTCATGGAAATCGAAACGTCAGTCAATCGTTGCACTTTCTTCGACCGAAGCTGAATACGTTTCATTATGCAGTGCAACACAAGAGGCAGTATGGTTGCGAGTCCTGCTTGATTGTATGGGGTTCAAACAGGCAAATGCTACTACGATTTTTGAAGACAACCAAGGTGCAATCGCTCTTGCGAAAAACCCCGCACATCACTCACGAACAAAACACATTGACATCAAGTACCATTACATACGCGACGCCGTCTCGACCAAGGAGATTAAGCTGAAATACTGTCCAACACAGGAAATGATTGCCGATTTATTGACAAAGGGACTCCCTCGACCACAGTTCGAGAAACTTCGCTTAGAACTTGGAGTGACCAAAATACATTGAATTTTACATTGACGAAATGACTATCGTGACGGAGTGACCGTCAAGTGGGAGTGTTGAAATATGTGACGCTCACTTGCTATCTTTTATTCAGTTGTGAACCGGTGGTTCTATTATTTTATGTTAGAACTGTCACGTGCATTATATTACGCACATTTTTTTTTTATTCTCTACGTTTTTCTGTGATCAGTTTGTTTCTTTATGAGAGAAAAAGTACTCTATGAGTGAGAAACTCTGTGTGTCTGTTTTTATCATTTTAAAGGTTACATTAAATTTTCTGTTGTGACCGTTCTGTTCTGTTGTGAAAATACTCTAACTAACCAATAGCATGATAAGCGTCCACACCCAATCATTGCCTTGATGCCTTCAGAGGTAAATACAATTAAACACCCCAAATATATAAGAAAAGTAAAACTAAGTCTTTGGTGTCAAAAAAATTTAACGAAGAAATCAGTAATATCACATATTATGTGTCTCATCAAGTCAAATTAACATATTGCATCAGTAAAATGATAAATATTTTCGAAGTAAGGCAATCAATTTTATTTCATTCAATTTCGCCAACTTGCATTTGTTTACATTATCGGACAATTCGTTATTTTTGCGCATTTTGATTGAACAATTATTTTCTCTTTTCGATGACTAATTGATAATGCACAAATTGTTATAGTTAGAATTATGTTTAAAAAAATAATTCCCTCGTAAAATCTTACACTTAATACCTTTATCGGTATCATCCTTACCCATTTCTCCTATTTTGATTTCGCATAATTTTTTATTAATTGTAACTAGTTAATTAGGCTCGCAAAAAATCAACTTAGGCAAAAAAACAACGTAAAAAATATAGGTTCTCTTAAGTGGATATACGAAACCTTTATTGGATAGTTTTTTTACCTGTTAAATGTGATGTTTATTCTTAAAACAGAAAAAGGATAAATCATGGGCTACAAAGTTTAAAAATACAAAAATTTTTTTAAAGAAATTGATATACCCGATGCCTTTATCCCATAGAGCTTAAAACGCTAATGAAAACAATGTACGTTAAATAAGAGAAAAATGAACACATCTACCTGTCACAGATGGATGGACACACTCTTTGTTTTATTATAGGGCTGTATATAAATCCATATTTTCCATTAATGGTACTTCTCTAGAACTCTCCTCAATTAATAAATATTGATTGACTCGAAAACGTCATACGAAATAAAAGTTTTAATAAAGAAAGCTATTAAAATAAAATTTAACCTTCCCTTCTTTTCATTAAAATTATAATTAATTATAGTTAATTACATAAGTAAACGCAATCATTACGGTTAGGAAAGAACTTTGGCATTATCTGATTATAGTAATGATAGTATACAACATAACATATAATCATACAGGATGACAGCTTTGGATGGTGTAAATTTTTATATTTATTTAACAATTTTGATAATGCTGAAGACAGGTAAGTAAGTTTTTATCAACACATAGTAGTCATGTAGTAAACGACATGTTTTGCACGTAAGTAAGCAAAATCCTGTCCATGCTTTACGAAATATTCAAACTAAAAGAGTGTGAACGAGCAATTTTTATGAGATGTGGATGAAAGCAAACAAGAACTCTGACCACTAAACTTGACTAGACGCCTCAGGCCATCAAACTGTTACTGTGCTACACACGTGCCAATCGCAAAAATACCTCTTTATGATACATGGATTGAAATAATCTGATACATGGCTTGTTACAGATCATACTATAAGGAGTTTAATTATTATATATTAAGCAAAAGTTTACAGAAAATTGCTTAGTTTGGAAAAATAACCAAAAAATAAGGATTTGTCTATCAAAATATTAAATTTGTAAAATATTATTCTGATTCGCAGCAATGTCTGGGTCAGTTGAAGCTATTATAAAGAACATAGAAGCAACTGGTAACTCAACTGCAGAATTAAGTTGGAGAGTGGAAACTAATAAGGATGGAGAAAGGGTATTTGGTGTGGAGTTGTCCGAAGGTGGTTTGGTATTAGTAGATGGAAGGTCTGCAACAGTAAATGACGCTGGTAAAAACAAATTTGGTGGTCGATTATCAGCAAGCTTTTCAAATAATGTGTATAAAATGTTCATTAAGAAAATCCAATACAATGAAGCAAAGTCTTTTACATTAATAGCTGCATTCGAATGGAAGTCAACTTTAGTTCCTGTAAATGATACTGCAACTATCACAAGTGTTAAAGGTTAGTTAAAAACTTTTGTTATTATTAATAATTTATTGACTTGTTGATGTAACCCTTTATCCCTGATCTTAATTCCTGGCATGTTGTTTAAAAAGTATTAAAACATCAGAAAAAAATACTTCCTGACATTTCCCATTCAGTGCGACTTTAACAAATTTCACTTCATAAAAGATAAGTTATTGGTACCAATGTTTGTCTTTATTTGAAGCCATTGTTGTAAGCATGTGTTTAAAAAGCCTTAAAACCTGTAGTTGTATGCGCTTTGATGTATTTGCAGTTAACGTTAATGCGTGTTAACTGTAGCGTGTAAAAAATTTATTTGGCTCTCTAACATTGCGACATTTTTGAAAGTATGTGCATGGCGTAAATCTGTGCGTACTTGTTGTAGGTGGTCCTCTTTTTTGTAGTGCAAATTTATCTAAAAGCTTATAAATGACGCGGCTATAACAGCAACTGACTCTGGTAAAAACAAATTTGGTGGTCGTTTATCAGCAAGCTTTTCAAAGGTATATACAAAATGTTCATCAAGAAAATCCAATACAATGAAGTAAAAATCTTTTACATTATTAGCTGTATTCAAATTGAGGTCAAAATATTCTGGTACAAATGATACCGCCATCATTAGTGTTAAAGGTTTGTTAAAAAACTGTTGCGATCGGTAATAATTTTTTGATTTCTTTTTGTAATCATTTCACCCTGATATTTTTGCGCAAGTAATAGACCAAGCATTATCAAAAATAAAACATGCTCTTATTTTCCGAAATTCAGTGAACCTGTTAAACGTTTATTAAGCATAGTTATTGCAACGTTGATTTATATAACAACAACTTGTTATTATTATGTAGTTTAAAGGTTATGAGATGTGCGATAATATAATTAGCTTCATTATATTTTTGGTTACATCAAAAATGTTCGCGATAATTTTACCACCGTTTATACCAAAAATACCGTAAATCACGCCAAAATTGATCAACCCCGACAGTTTTTGTCTGCAAAGAAATAACAACTATTGCGTCTGACTCTGTAAGCGACCACTTAACCATGATCTGTCAAGTGTTTTGGCTGTGAAAATGCATGGGTCGATAAGGAAACCATCATTCGCTTCGCTTAAGCCTAATCTTAAACATATTGCGGAGAATTTGGTACCACGTAGATATCTTGTTGAGTAACTTTCTTTCATTAAAGTAACGGTAATGTTACTATAGCCGACAAACAGTTTATATAGCGAACTTAGAACGTGAGACTTTGTGAGTACGTGCATGGCGCAAACGTGTGCCTGCTTACTCTTGAAGGTTCTCTTTTTTCCCACAACATAATCGAAAAAAGCGTTGACGTTAAAACAAAAATGTTATTATCAAGGTAGTTTCAAGCAATAAGGACAATTGTGCGTAAGGAGAATTAAAGTATAGTTTTTTATATATTTTGCAATTTTTGAAACTCAGAAAATATAGCTAAGTTTAAAATTATTTTTATCTCCGTAAAAAAATCGACCTGATTTTCCTCAAGCTTACTGTATTTTGAGTTTTCCGTAATTTTGATGTAATTATTTTGTGAAAGACTTTCCGCATTCAAATGAATAATAGAGAAAAAAACATCAAAGTTAATTTTTGAAGTAACAACAATAATTTTACCATAAAAAGTGACCCTATCATCTATATAATAATACGCTAAGTGTGTCCGTCTGTCTGTGACAGGCAAAGTGGATGCGTTCATTTTCCCTTGATGTAGCCGAAATTTCCTTTGAAGTCTCCGAAGAAGTTATATCCATTTTGCTAGCGGGTTTCCTTTGTTTACATCACGTGATCAAAATTGAGCAACTTGATTTGCTAAAAAAAAATTTAACGGCTTTCTTTACAAAAATCGTGTCCCTCGACACCGAAAAAAACAACAACAAAAGAACGGCCCCTTCATCTTGAAAAAAGTGCAAAAATTAATTCTGAGAAAGAAAAGTCCAAGAAGTGAAATATGAAGTGGTAGCTAGAGCTAAAAATAAAGTAGTACAGTTAGAAGTAGAAAATAAAGGCTATAGTTTAAAGTGGATTTAAAATCAATAATAGTAAGAACTTTGATGTTTTCAGACGTTTAGTTTTAATGTCACCGGAGTAAGCACACTCGCATTTTCCAAGAAAAGCCTCAAATTCTTAAAGTTTTATATTTTACCACTTTTTTTAAAAAAAACCCAGCCACCATATTTGTTTATGTTTTTGTTGCATAACTAATGTATTCGCTGGCACGTAACTAATATGTTTGTCCTATAATTCAAAATGCAACATACAGCTGTTAGCTGACTAACAAACGGAAAACTTTGGTATGTTGAACTTACTGCTCACTGTAATGTTATTATTTTTACATTACTATTGTTTCTCTTTATATGTGTTTTACTAGCTTTAGTTTGAGCTAAGTATTCCCAGTTTAAGTATATTTAACCGCGTGTCTTACCTACTGTTAGCTAGCTAATGTTAGCCACCAATGCCTGCTCCTCATCTCATGGCTAGCTCTAACCTATCATTTATATTGTTATTCCTTCTTTTTTAATTATCTATAGCTAGCTACCTTAGTTTGCAAACTTCTTTTCTTTTATGAGCACGAATTATGATGTAACAAGCTGTAGCTAGCTAGTTAGCTACCTACAAAATCTTATAAAGACTTGAACTTTTTGCAGAATAGTAGGATGTATTTTTATGCCCATAAGAGTTTAATTAGTTTCACATTTTCACTACGTGCAATAAATTTAAAGCATGTGTGTTAAGTTATTTTTTATTGTTTTGTTTCTGACATCCGGTTAAAATTTTGTCAGCCTACATGTATAATACCAGGTTATTTCTACAGGGGGTTGTAGACATTTGATTGGAAATTTACATGAGTTTATGATTTTATTTTAATTTATGAAAGGATGTTAAGGTTGTTCGTGTTTTCGTTTGTGTTGCAAACTGCTGTTTTTTAAAATTTTGTGTAAAATTTTGTGGGGAAAAGACCACATGCAATATACTGAAAGAACAAATTTTGTGGAATTGGCCTTCATACTAAATGCTGTTGTGTAAGCTAATGGCTTTTTCATAGTTCGTATTATAAAATTTTGTTGGGAAGAACTAAACTATATATATATATATATATATATATATATATATATATATATATATATATATATATATATATATATATATATATATATATATATATATATATATATATATATATATATATATATATATATATATATATATATATATATATATATATATATATATATATATATATATATATATATATATATATATATATATATATGTGATGTCATTTTTGCTGGAAGAAAATTCCAAAGTTCCACGTATTTGTTAAGAATTTTAAAATTGTGGTAATAACTGTGTTTGGTGATGATGAAAAAATTACTAATTGTTCTGACTAAAACTTTTTTGTTTTTTATATTTTATGAAATGCCTGATTTTTCTATAATATGATATGTTTCATAACCTTTTTGTGGAAGATTTATGGGCAATGGCTATATAGAACATGCTAAAGGAACTGAATTTTTGGTGATTTGAATGTGCTCCTCAAAAATCGATCTATTTTACATTTTGTGTTAACTTTCGTGAGGACGGACCGTATATACACTCTGTTTTCCAAAAATAATATCTTTGTTGATTCAAATTTACTCCTTATTCATTTTTGAAATTCACGTTTAAAATGGTTGGTAAAGGTCACTACAGATCATCATACTAAGGAAAAAAAATTTGTGTTTTTAACCTGTTCATTTTTACAATTTGTGTATATTTTTGGGGAACAGGATAGTATGTTATCGAAGAAATGATTTTCCAGCTATAAATTTGATGATTTTTGACACTTCTGATTGAATTATTAAAGACTTTCAACGAAGTAAATATTTGAGATGTGTTATTTCTGACTTTATTATTATTGTTGGTGTTGCACATGGTTCTATACATTATTTTGATTATTGTTTCAAGCTCTACACATAATGATCTTTGTTTATTCAAGTTTATTCTTTGCTCATTGATTTTTTGACATTTAGGTTTAAAATTGTTGGTAAAGGGCAGTAGGGAACTAAAAGAGAAAATTTTCGTGTTCTTAACTGGTTGATTTTTACATTTTTTGTAAATTTTTGTGGAAGAGGATGGTATGCAACCGAAATGACTATGGCTTTTTTATATTTTTGTATAAGCTTCTAAGGGAAAGACAATATTTAAAATGTGTAAAAAATTTATTTTTGTTGATTTGTGCTAACTCTTTCAGGCCTCCTTTTTGACATTTCAGAATAAAATACTGAGGGTTTTCAACATAATCACTAATAAGATGTACATATTTGAGATGCGTTATTTCTGACATTGTTATTATTTGTGTTGTGGCTGTCGGTGTTGTAACTGTCGGTGTTGTAACTGTTGGTGTTCTTACTGTCGGTTTAGTGGGTGTTGTGTGTGTTGATGTTGTGAGTGTCGTTGTTGTAACTTTTTATCAACTAGATTGTGCACCTTGCATGCTGTTCTTTTTTATTTTGTGTAAGATTTGTGTGGAGGATTAAATGCGATTTGACATTTGATATTTGGTGTAAGATTTTAAGAACATTTTTTTGTATATGCACTGCTGACGTCAGCAAAACATCTAAAGCAACCTATTTTTTCATTGGGCTTTTGCCTAAGTGGATTTTTCCACGGGCCTGATCGACTAGTATAATAACACGCTAAGTGTGTCTGTCTGTCTGTCTGTTAAAGGCAAAGTGGATGTGCTCATTTTCCTTTGATGTTGCCGAAAAATACATGTATAATATGGTAAATTTTCTGACGTTACGGCGCGACGTCAATATCACTACTTTAACATCAATATCTTATATTAAATTAATGACGCCATTACAGTGCACTTAAAACTTTGAGGATAATTAACCTGGAAACGAGGCGGTGACGTCAATGTTTCACCGCGTGGGTAACTAGGGACCACCTAGGATCAATTTAGGCAAGATTGCCAAACCTAAGGCCCCAAATCCGTTTTGGAATGGACGGGTTAATGACGTCATCAAAAAACCTGTTTCTCAAAAGTACATAATCCTATACATTATCTTGATCAGCGGTTCAAGGTCTATACGATGAAGACAACAGGTATACAAATTTTTAAATTTTTTTTACAGTTTTGACGGGTCATTGCTGACGTCAGCAAAATTTTTAAGCCCTTATATCTCATTAAGTGCTAATCAAAAGCACATGATCATAAACATTTTATTGATCAGCAGTTTATGCTATAGAGGTGACGTGAAAACAAGGTTCTATTTTTTTTTGTGGATAGGTTGCTGACGTCATCAAAATTCGAATGACGCTTCTTTCTCATATTTATCCTACCTCAGTGGATTTTTCCACGGGCTTTATCGACTAGTCATATTATAATAACATTCTTGCAGTTATGAAAATGTTGCTAAAATATATTATTATTTGTCTGAAATAAACAATTAAACTTAGTTAGATCCTAACATGACCCATGGACAATCAGGTAGCTGTCTTTATACGAGAAAAATAATAAGGAAGTTTTGTGTGTTTGTATTTCAACCTTTCCCGGCTAGATGTTTCATCTTCTTGTTAAAAATTTTAAATAAAAAAATGATAATAACAAAATAATTACATATATTAAGTGAAAAAGCAAGGCGCAGAATGTGTGCAATATTGCAACTCTTCGTCTTTCCTTGGTAGCTCAGTTCGTAGAGCGCTCAGCTCACGTCCAAAAGGTTGTGGGTTGGACCCCCAGATAAAACCGTTGCTGGGATGTATATCAGAGATTTCCAAACCTCCGAACCGCCCTTATGGACTCACTTGGAAACCATTGACAGGTATATCAATTGAAAGTAATATGTCTAACAACAAAATATAAATGACTGCACCACTTCACTTAGTACCAAGTGCTTCTTTAATTCATAGAAATCGACAAAGCCCATTAAAAGACAGTGCCAGAGTAATCAACTTTGCTGTTTAAAGTTCATCTTTTCTCGAACGCATAATTTGTTTTTTCTTTTCCAGGTTACTCATAAAAGAGGGAAAGTAGCAATAAAATAAAGAAATACATGTAAACCATGGAACACACCTGTTTGCGAAGAATACAGAGATGATTTTACATGCTAGAAACTTGTTTATTATTCTTTGCAGCCTATCAGTGAAAATAATAAGTGTCAAGGTACAACTAAGGGCTTTTTTGTGTTATAAAATAATGATGGATGGAAGCGTGTAGGTGTATGCTAAACGAATCGAATTGTAGCAAAACCTTGATCATTTGTAATTTATCATGTTGCACTTATGCGTGCTAAACCGTACATTTAGGTTTTCTTTATTTCTGTTGTCGCCTTGCAAATTGCGCTTAAAGAATTTAAGGATTTATTTGCATCTAATCTTTTCACTGCATTCTTACTAATGTGGTTTCAAATATCTTCAGCTAAATCATCTTCACTGATCTAACCATAACACATGTCCACACATTTCCATAAACCCACTTGAATTGTGCAGAAAAACGTGGCGTTTTAAAAAAACATGGCGTTGATAGGCACTAATTTGTGCTATCGACACAAACATTTCAATGCATACTTGTTCTGTGTATAAAATGACTTGAATATGAGCATCAGCAATTTTTGTTTTCTCTTTCACTATCATCTTCTGCTGCGATATATTTTCGTTGTAGTGTAACCATAGTTAGATATGACACCAACAATGCATAATTTTTTATACATAATCTTTGACTTTACTTGGTTTAAGAGATTGACCCATCTGAAAATTGTTATTTTCAACAAAAAATCCAATAACTTCATTGTAGTAGCTCTGTAATTCGGTTGCTTCTTTGTGACACATGTTTGAATTAGATTTTTTCATTGTAGAGTAACTTATTAAGGCTGACTAATCCAAAGTGTTTCATCAGTACGCTTTTCTAACACTTAATAATTCTTTACAATTTTGGAGTTATATTTCGACAGATATATCTCTCTGAAAAAAGCTTGTAGAAAATATACTGTACAGTGCAGTACAGTGCTCACGTGATTAGTGCGATTTCCGATTTTTTGGGATTTTTACCTGAAAATAAAAAAATGGATTTTCAAGCAATTTTTGGTAACTTTTCATCTATGTAAAAACCGGAAAATGTGTAACGTAACTTTAATTTAGCTTTTAGAAACTTCAAACAGAATGCAAAAATTCGCTTTAGAACAAAAGTAATTGCGTTTTAAGCAGTTGGTAGTATTTTGATGAAATTTCAAGCGTTTGATGACGTCACAGAAAATGTGCTGACGCAAGCAAAAATTTATTGCCGTCAGTTCCTTTTGTGATGTACTATAAGTGTGCTAAGTTTGATTCAATTTAAACGAGCCTATAAAAAGTTATTGAGGGGGGGTTCGTAAAACCCCGGACCGAATGAAGAAGGTAATTAATAGACCTAAAAAGATAAGTCTTTGTTGTTGTTTCAACTGGCTTTCTACACAATAATCTAGTATGGGTAGCCAAGTCAAAAAAGTTAATTTTTTTGTCAGAAAACTCGATTTAAAAGTAAGGTAAGAGGTTATATAGGGTAAATTATGTATATTAAATATTTGGAAGGTACTTTTTTGTCGTTTTTTGTTATATTTGGGCGTTCACTACGATACTGAAGATGTATTAAGATTTTGTTTTAGTGCTTATTGCTTACTTTTCTCCTACCATAAGTTTGACTCTCGTGTTAGTACGTAAAGTAGAAGATTGACAGCTCGTTTTTTAGGCCTTTTAAAATAGTGTTAAAATAGCAATTTGTCTGTTTGTCTGTCTGTCTGTCACGCAAAATGGTAGCTTTGCTGCGACGGGCGAACCAGCGGATTTTCCACGGGCTAACGACTAGTAACCATAGATTGCCACAGAAATTTGTTGCTTACCATTTAAGATTAGTTTGTTGTTATTAGTAGGAAGTTAATCGAGAAATACCGAAGGCCTGTGAAATAAACAATCTACAAAAAATCTACAAGAAATTGAATATTTATTTTTATTTATTTTGGATAATTGTGGTTTTTTCCTTTGGAATGAATTAAAATCTACAAGGATAAATAGTGACTTGATAATTCAGAAGTGCTTCTTTAGACCATGATGTTGGAATCATGATCGAGGATATGTATATTTTTCGTTTTTCCATTGACGGATTTACAGAACATAATGTGACCTTATTTAGAATGTCTTGAATGTAAAAGAAAATAGATTTAACATTAAAGACAGTTGCAAAGGTACACATTTCACATTTACAAATGTTTGTTAACGATTCCGCATAACATGGAGGGGATTTACGATAACTTTGATTAAACCAAATAAATGTCTTTTTCACTATCCCAAATTATCCTAATTATCCTTCCCAATTATTATTTGTAACACATTGTCATACGTAAAGTGGATACAACTTCGCAACGATTTCAACACTTAAGGATCTTGTTCCCAATCAAAGAATTACAACTTCTGTGTTGAATATGCTTTACAAGCTAACTCGATTTGAACAATTAGATTTCGCATGCCAAAGAAATCTTGGAGTGTGGAAAAATGTTACAACTCGTTTCGACAAAACTCCTATGCTCTCTGATGTTTTGAAATACTTCATTGGTGAATCCAACGCCTTGCCATTTCTTTGTTACACGCAAACAAATAATCTACAAAATTTTTCATGCACTATGGCATTAAAAGAGAAATGGTCAACACAAAATGTTCCATACGAGTCTAGGAACTTTAAAGAAGTAGTTCAATTCGGAAACAACGCTTTAAGTTTTGCTGAAGGAAGTTATGGATGTTTTGATCAGCCAACGGATTATTTGGCTAATGACCAATATTCCATTTGGGCAAATTAGGCGGCTAAACTTTAGATTTACGATAAAAAATGAAATCTAACAGTAATCCATTAACGTGTTTTGTGGAAAAAGAATTTAAATCAAAAACCCACATAACCATTTTTTTGTTGTTGTTTGTTTGTTTGTTGTTTATGTTTGTCACGATTAGGTCCAAATTAGGTTTCTTTTTGAAAATCGATTGAATTTTCTTTTAATATTGGAAATATTTCTGCTCTAACAACATGTTATAATACACATTCAGTTTCGTGATTAAAATCAATTTTTTCAAGTTTTTTGTAGCAGGGAAACAATACATCTTTTCTTGAGTCTGTATTGTACAGTTCCATTTGTCCACCATTTGTCAATCAATTTTCCACCAATAGTTATTTTGTTAGTGTGTGCTCAATTTGACAAAATAAGAGATTTTGTCTAACTGCGCACGCGCTATTTTGCGCTATACCGGGAGATGCAATCCAATAAAAATTTACAATAATGAGTCACAATGAGCTTACTTAAAAAAAAATATTCATTTTGTAAGACAAACTAGTGCTCTACTAACTAGTGCTCTGCTATAAGAAAAAGATATAACAGGGCCATTTATGATAATTTTGGTACTTTTGAGTATGTTCAAAGGCAAGAAACAAATTCAAAATGTAGATCATACACTGAAATAATTAAAAATATCCGTATTTCATAGTGCACAGTAGAAGATGGAACTTATTGCAAACTGGATCATGAAATTCTCCAAATATTCAAAATAATTTTGTAATTTTCTACGTATGTGAAAAGAATTCCAAAATGGATGACGAAAAAAAATTGGGGAAGTAATTATTAGAGACTCTTCTTAAGCATTTTTCTAAAAAAATTTGAAGTTTTAATAAAAGCTCAACCATAACGTAATTACAAGACATGGTCTCCCAATTACCTTAAGGTAATTACCTTCCAAAACAAAAATGCTCTGTTACTTAACAGACGAATTTTTCGTAATATTTCGTAAAAATTATTATACAGACAAAACTCCTTCGATATATTATAAACTAAACTCTACCATCTAAAGTTACATTTAACCTCATTTATCCTGAGCTCGTTGGTTTCATAAAAGTTTCTCCTTTTATATGAAAAGATGATGGAATAAATTTGACTCAAATTTCTTGTTTTTCAGAAAAACAATATCGAACTATTAACCAACCGGATTGTAGAATTAAAGAATAAATAAGAAATTGCACTCGTTTCTCGCAACAAAAAAAATAACAATACTTCATTTAGATAAAAAATGCGAGAAAAATGCAACAACATCATAAGCTAATACACTAATGTAGTAATACGAAACCTGCGACATACTATTATTACCTTTAGCCATTAATTATTTCCGAAGAAAGCAGACCAGTTACCGCCCAACAAAAGCAAAATTAATATTTTAATTGATTATATATAAATATAATTTTATAAAAAAAATTGTCAAACGATATTGTAGTCGTTTGCACATATTAACCCATCATTGTCGATTGTTGCCACTAAATTCTTGTTGAGGTGTAATATCGATTTGCTCCAAAAGAACGTAGCAATATATAAACTTTTAAGTGCATAATCATGCAAGTGTATTTGCTCTTGTGTGATAAATAATGTATTAAAGCAAATGGACATGAATACTGTGAAAACTATTCTAGATATTTCCATGTTATTCTATGGTCATTCTTCACCATGACGGGATAAAACCTTTTAATATAAGTTGGAAAAAAAATTGTTGATTTAAGAATAATGACACTTCAATTTAGCAAATGTAGAAAAGATTACATTAAAGAAAAAACTAAACATTTTCACCCAGATTTGAACGCATTTAAAAGGGAACAAAACACAAAATTTAGGTTTGAATATATTGTTACTAAATCAGTAATACCCGCCGGGCTTGTGATACATACATAATACAGAATAATGTTAGTTAGAAAAAGAAAACTTATTTACAAAAAATTGATGAGTAAGTGTTTTAGCTGGACGGGCTATTTGTGGTTTAACTTAAACCGAAGTTGCGATCAAGCTTTTTTGAAAAAGTTGTTACGCCTATACGGATGTGCAACACGGTTCACCTGTACTAAGCGCTCAGCCTGGTGTTAACAACGGATTGTTGCCTGTGTTTTTATTTTTGAAGAGGATATTAAACCTCTACAGATGTCCAACACGGTTTTTGCTATGGCGGGGTCACAACAAAAGTACTTGTGGAGTAATAATTATAGTGAGTGCCGTGGTCAATACTGATTTTAGCCACTGTGTTATTTACGTCTTGATCTGCTCGACGTATCCAGTTTTAGCACTTTAGTACAGATGTACAGCTTGTCGCAAATCCATTGGAGAAGAGCTCCACTAGGTTTACGACAGCGATAAAGTCCTTCAGACATTGAGCGCTCAACCGCCGGTAAACCATGCCGCGCATCCAATAATTCGAAGGAACCACTTATTGCAAAAAGAGAGTAGCACTTTAAAAAGACATCACTTTATTCGTACAAATATTTGCGTGTACTAATCTTTGTTCATATGGTAAATCGCAAATAAAACATTTTACATGAACTTATTTTTCAATAACATTAACGACAAAACAACCCAGACGTAAATTTCGTAAGATTTTAAAATCTAGAGAAATCTGTTGTGCGTGGAAATTCATTTTTTTAAAAAAAAAGAAAGTTTCGGAAATCAGAAAACCAGTTGTTACGATCACATTGACTTTTACTGAAATTGAAATAAAAAACCGGGGTATTTTTTATACAAAGGGATATGCGGAGATAGTGTAGTGATAGCGCATTCGAATCGTACTCATAAGGTTTCATTCCCTACTCCGGCGCACCTACGATGTGCCTTGTCAGCCCATTTGAAGTCATTTACTACGAACGAACCGGGTTTTGTTGTAGGCAAGCAAGTTAGAGCGTCCAATATCTGTCTGTGACTTTAAAAAAATAGTTACAGTCGAAGGGAGAAAATGCCAGTCGTAAGGCGGTTGCGCACTTCTATAAAAGAAAATACACTAAGTCATTTACTACGAACGAACCGGGTTTTGTTGTAGGCAAGCAAGTTAGAGCGTCCAATATCTGTCTGTGACTTTAAAAAAATAGTTACAGTCGAAGGGAGAAAATGCCAGTCGCAAGGCGGTTGCGCACTTCTATAAAAGAAAATACACCAAATTGCTGTTTCAATTTTTATTTCCTTAGAAGCAGCGATGCGGTTACAACGGAACAGTGCAATATTTTAAATATTCACCAATGGCTTCAAAATAGCTTGCATTCCTTGTCTGGTGGCTTCGGAAAGAGAAGGCGAGGGAAAACCATTTCGGATAATTTGATAGTACTGTTGATACAGTGTATTCTGCGTTGTTTCAAAAAATTCTTTTACCGGAGGTAGTAAGTATCGAATTCTTTCTGGTTGAAGATCTTTACCCATCACTAATTCCTTACGGAGTTCTTCGCCTACAAAATGAAGAATATAATTAGGTTCCAAGCATCATAAATAAAAATCTGGTTTAAAAAAAAAACAGCCTTTACTTACTTGAAAGAAATTTTGAAAATCTCATAACAGCTGCTTTATATTCATCATCTTGCTGGTCATATTTGACTTTATTTAACACTAAAGCATCTGTGTACATTAAAAGGTGATTTTGTTGGCCAAACGGTGGTGCTATGGATCCCAATACTCTTATGTTTTGATAATTTGCTTTCTTGTAAATTATGCTCAATCTCTCAGAGAATCCATAAAAGTACCCGTCTTTTCCATTGACTACATCATCTTCAATGTCAGTTTGATCGATTGCATTGCAATTGTCTTTGAAGTATCCAAAGAATTTTCGAAGCTTTTGAATGGTTTCATTATTCGGGTTGCCAGCCAAAACGTTGTTGATCTCTGCCTGAACACTGGCTGGTCCAAGTATGTCTGCAACGCTGTCGAGATAGATAAAGGGGAGATACCAGCCTGATGAACTGTCTATCTTTCCACCTAGCAATCTTGCACGTTTATTACTGGGTTTGGCTGATCCACAAGGTCCATCATAGACCATTGTGTTCTGAGCCTGATCAGCACTTTGAATAAATCGCGTGTAATTTGTTCCATCTAGAGAAACTCCCGCTTGTCCAGAAAGAACGGTTTGGATGATGAAATTGCCACAGGCAAAAGTAGGAAAGCCCAAATAAGCAGTGTTATGTTTTACTGCATCAACAGTAGCTTGAACAAATCTAGTAACATTGATCTGATCAGAAGCTGCACCAGCTTGTATTTCCACCACCTTTCCAATTAATTCACTTGATCTTACCATGTCCGTCTCAATTATATCAAAACTTCCTGCGCCAGAACCAAGGTAGGTGTTAAGATCGCCATAAGGGTCGTATACACTACTATCAACGACCAGCTGAATTGTTGTACCAGTTCCTAGCGCATCCCACTTTGTCTTAATATAATTTGCATACGATTGCAATTGATCGCCAGCAACATCTGGGATGTAATTGTACAAGCCAATCTTTAAATTTACAGTAGCATTACTGCACGAAGTAAGCGAGAGTAAAACCACGAAAATTATGACGTTACGTGTCGTCATCTTAAAATCCATTAAATGAGGTGCCTCTTCTCTGCTGGTTTGGGCTTTCTATACTTTCTTGCCATCCTATTTTTCCTTTGTAATAATCCCGAGAACAGCAAATGGTTTTACAGCGACGTGATCTGTGGAAACAATACTCCGGTAAGGGCGGTGTCGATGCCTTGCAGATAGAATGTTTGATAAATGCTGTGTCCTGATGTACTAATTGTATGCTAGCAGATATAAATGACATTGTATGCGGGCACGTGTATTTGAAAATCGTGACATGTCAGCTGTCACTTTCACGATGACGGAAATGTATTATAATAGGTGAATTTTAAATATGTGTCATTCATGTCTTTATCATTCAAATTACAATAAATATGAAACTACGTGTTATTGTAATTTATTGTAATTTAAGGTAATGTTAATTAATGATTCATACTAAGATAATGCTCTCATATTTCTTCGCCATTATCTTTACTGTAAAGCGTTGATTTATAATTGCTTTAGGCTGAAAGCTAGAATTTAGTTGCTGCTGTTTGGCATGAAAGTGTTGGTAGTTTAAATGCGAGACGCCTGAGACTAATAAACGCTCTTCTTCTTTAGTTAACAGGGCGGTTCTGATTTAAGCAATTTTACAGGGATAGAAAGACAAGGATTTATTTTTAAAACTGAGGGACCACGGTGCCTATATGAAATATATCAGTATATGATTAATTTTAAATAAGTAAAATCTCAAAGTAAGCGAGAATTTACAGAAATGTTTTTTTAAAAGTTCGAATATTGTAGTGTGCTGGCTGACGATTAAAGAAAAAAGAAAGGAAGAAAAATAATATTACTTATGTCATCATTTTAATTGGCTCAGCAAGTAAAAATTTATATAAAACTGAATTTTTTGATTTTTGATAAACGGTCAATCGTATTGAAAGTTTTGCTAATAAAATAATTCGACATCTGATGGATTTAAAATGAGTTATCTTTAAGAGATTTAAACTCGCTTTATCTTCTACTGTATTACTTAAATGTGTTCCGTGACAGTTGTGCAGTATAGGTACTTTAGTCGAGAGAAGTCGGACATTTTTTCAAATATTAAAAAGGCAATGAAACCATTTTACGGCTTTCACTTGAATTTTGAAATAGGGAAAATAATGTAACATTTACAAATATAGAACTTTTTATGATTTTTTTTTTTGAAAATATATATTATTTATTTTTGGACGCCCTTTTTCAAAGACATTGGAGAAGGGGGCTAGTTTGGTAAGTTAAACCACGCACTAACCCAACGTTATCTGACGCTCTAGAATAAAATATTGGGCCACAATACACCAAATTTCAATACACCCTAACAACGGTGGGTTTTAAAGTTAAAACGCCTAAAACGACCAAGGGTATGGTTATATCGAGAACAAGTGGATGGTTCTTTTACAACACGGGTTACCTTGGTAAGATCCAGCTGGAGGGATCACTTTAAATGGCTAGAATAAATCAAAGCAATTGTATGATAACTAAGTTAAATGAAGAAACATTGAAGATACATAATCATTGATTGATTACTTGACAAAAATATGCCCAGCTATTTAAATTTGATGTTTCATTCAAATAATTAATAACAATTCTTGTTCTCCTAACATCAACTGTGATAATTCTTAGTTCCTGACCTCCCCTGTGATGTATTACAGAGAGGAAAAGATTATTATGACACGTGCTTGCTATGTGAATGTATTACTGATCTCAATGATATATCTTCTTAGCCGTTTATAGTAAAATTAGCATTCTGTTTGCTCTTTTTAATGTTTTAAAATAGCAGTTACAATGGACTGACAATCACACACGAAATAAAATTTCATTTTAAATATGTGAAATACAAAAAAATAAATAAAATAGATTTATATCCTATTTAAATATATAGATAGTTACATATCTAATATTTAATAGTCTTACAACCAAAATGTATAATTTTAGGCTGTAGTAAAAAATCCTTCCTACAAAAAATAATTAAAATCGCCTATTAACGAGACATCAATAATTCACCCTACTTTATATCCATAAGCTATGTAAAAAAAATCAAAAGCAATTTTTTGCCACGCTAAAAATCAAATTACTTTTCACCAGCGAGAGTGGAAAAACAATTTATACCTGCTAACGTCAGCAGTGCGGATACAAAAAAAAAATTGGCGAAATTTAGTTTACTCTTTGCCCGCAATGAGGTTAAAACTCTGATCTAAATAATGTATAGGATTATATGTTTTCGACGATCACCTAAGGAGATATAAAGGTTTAAAACTTTTGCTGACATCAGCAGAGACCTCATCGTATAGATCTTGAAACGGTGATTAGGACATGTATTCATGTATCTTTGACAAACGGTTGCAGAGATATTGGGGTTTAAAGGTTTTTGATGACGTCATCAACCCGTCCATTCCGCAACGGATTCGGGGACCCAGGGTTAGGTAACTTACCTAAATTGGCCCCAGATTTATTTACGGCTTGCACTTTCTTCCCCAAAGCTTGACGTTGAACAGAACATTCATACAAGCAATTTTTCACAGTAAGAAGATGTTCGGCAAAATAATTATAGCGGTGTTCATCCTTTTTATTGAAAAGGGCGGAATTGGTAGTGAACGATAAGAAAGTAAAAAAGTGACATACTTTTTTCAAATTTATAAAATCTGCGGGTTTTTGCCTTTGGTAACATTTTAAATAGTGATCAATTGCGATACACTTGTCCCGAGATTTAAAGTAGGAGCCTAAACGTTTACGTCTCTTCGCCTACGGCTAATTTGAAGTTTTTGTAAGGTAACAAAATTCAAATCGTTTTACATGAATTGAAACGAATTAAGATGAACATATGGTTTTAGATGAGCTACTTTTGTATTTTTTTGCGCTATAAAAATCTGTTTGTTTTCGTTTATTTTATGGTGCCATTTAAATTATGGCTTTCCAAACCGGTTAGTGTAGCTCCATACAAAACCTTGTTTAATGAGCGGTCAAAAAATCAAATCTTAAAATTTTTCTATTACCGGTTTTTTGTAGCATTCAAGGAAAAACCGTTTGATACTCACAGAATACTTTTCAAAATTGTTTTGTCGAATAAAACTAGTCTTTATGAAATTGATAGATTATGACTAAGAAAATAATAAAGAAGAAATTTTAAATTATATGGAGAAAATTTTTTAAAGGTACTGTCCGATTAAAAATCAACTAAAATTTTGACAAAAAATTCTTATTTGGAACTAATTTTTATAAAATAATTAAATAATTATTTGTTTTCTTTCCTAACACCAACTGAACAATATCTCATTCTTGTTTACAAAAAAAGCATGCGGTCTCTCGCTTCGAGTGTTTATATGGATGGCGGATGATAGGCACTAAAGCGAGGCTGAAATAATATGTCGCGTGTGACGTATTTACCTGGAGCGCGCCGAACTGACCAAAATAGATAAAACGTGGGCCAGGGCTGATATTTTATTATATGTTTAAAAATTTTGGTAATTTTACCCCCTGAATTGGGAAAGACCGCTTTTTATGAATTATTCATATGGAATTAAAAAATCGAAGGCGAGAGATGTGTCTAGACCTTAAGGTAAACACACACTGTGCTAATTCTGTACGAACCTAAGTAAGAAGCTTTCGCTAATAAAACTTGAAGTTCAATATGACTTTAGCCTTAGGGTTGCATAGTTGTTTCAGCTACTCTAAAGACAACCAATCAATAATTAAAAATTAGTTTCCTCTTCACTAGATGTCCCGCCACAGAGAGATTAGACTCAGATCGCACATTCAGTAAGGTTGAGAGGCAGAATAATGTCGTGTTGCGCTGTTGTGAATTGCACTAACAACAGTCGAAAAAAACAGGATAAAATTTTTTTTTCGCTGCTCAAGGATCCAAAAAAAAAATCTTCCGTATAAGGAAAAACCAAAAGTCAGAGAAATATCTGAACGGAGGAAAGAAAAGGATGTTAAGGAGGTAAGTGGGGGCTGGTAACTAGGTGGTCGTTCGAAACTCTCTGTCATGGAGTGCCACCAAAGATGTTCACAGCGTACTCTTCAATAAAACCACCGCTCGGAATTCTTCGTGTTCCGTAATACATTTTTTATCTGAAAAATATTACAATATTACTCAATCACACTCGCATCTAAGAATTACTCATGAAGGAGTAGAAACTTTTATACCATGTAATTGAAAATATTTAATAGAGTCCAGTCTTTTTCAGGAGAGGCGTGCGATCGCACGCGCACGCCTTGGCACACGCCTAAATCGTTTCAGGCGTGTGATTAATCGCACGCCTGAAAAATAAATATTGAGTTTTCAAAATCAACCTATAAAATCCATTTTGTAGCGTGCGATAGCAGCCCTCGAAATAATTTTTGGACAGTCGTCAGACAAAACGTCCGATAGATTTCCGTATTGGTCGGACACTTTTAGATCTCAGAAATTATTGAATAGTCCTGGTCCTTTTAATCCACGAGCAAGCCTATTCATAGCCAACCTGACCATCCTAGCTAATTCACCGACTCCTGACTTAGTTAAAAGAACTACGTAGACATAAATCTCTTTTGCCTTGCCCCTTCGTCGTTGGTAACCAGGTCTTACACAAGAAATCCAGCCATGCGGTTCTTAACTAATGCGGAGGTGAACGCCGACAGAGCACGGACAAAATAATTGGAAACCATAGCAGGTCCGAATTTAATGGATTTTTTCTTTATGCCTGTAAAACCGAAACCCACGGGCGGTATAAATTTTTTTCTGTAAAAATTTTGTTAAAGTGTAGCTGAACTTTTTGAAGTTTTATTTAAGCCACGTGGATAAAGATTTTTTTTAATTTGAAAACAAAGCATATTTTTGCCTATTTGCTTGTAAAAAATAAACAATAAATATAAAAATGACAGTATAGTCATGCATACTATTTCGGACGTGTAGAAAAGGAAGTTAAGATTGAGAGAGTCGCTATACCAGTAGACGCTCGACCATCGTGTTTGGGGTTCACGATTGAAAACGTCCCCCACTTTTCTTCCGCAAAATGAATGCACAACAAAAATAACCTCGGAGCCCGTATCGCAGGCGTAACATTCTTTGCACGTGCGTTTTACATCGCACGCATTACTTGATTTACACGTGCGAATCATCGCACACCTACTCAAATATTCCTGAAAAAGACTGAGAGCCTGTCTCGTGACAGCAAAAACATTCTACACTTCAGAGGGCATCCTCTCACATTTAGGAGTAGGAGCAACAAGGTTTCCAATGTTATGTTCGTCTACGTCTCGAAAAGTCGGAACTAGCTCATCATTCGCTGTTCTTTCGGCTCGAATTGAAATCCTAGAACCTGCGAATTATTTTCATTCATTGCTATCTTCATGAAGAACTTTTTTAAACAAAGGAAAAAAATTATAAATAAACATTTAGTCGTTCGATGCGCAAGTCGGGGGGGGGGGGGGGGGGGGGGTTCGCCTAATAAGAAGCCAGGTAACTACGTCACAAGCAAAAATGTGCTGAATAATGAATTGAACCAGTCCTTTTGCCGCGTTCGAAAGTTCGTGAAGATGGTAGGCTAGTGCAGCAAGATCAAAACAAACAAACGATGGTGCTAAGTATTAGATAAATCCTTGTTGTTCAAGAGTGCAATCTTCGTTATTTTTGATACTTAATAAAACAAAAGAAAAGATATTGTTTTTTAATCGGACAGTACCTTTAAAATATTGAAAGTGTGTTGAAGCGTAATAACTACTTTATGAAATTAACCTCGCATCCAGTTGATACCTTTTTTTGGTTCATGTGGGTGAATCATCAACCTCGTCCCCAGGGCTTTTTGTCTTTTTAACATTAAGGCGGGCGGCGAAATTACACCTGGAACAGGCTGGTGAGTTCTGTAATGCGATTGGCTTACATCGGACATAAATAATTTATTCGCGCGTCATAATGTATGCAACATTTTGTTATAAAGATGGCGGATTTTGTTAGAAATATAAAAGATTATAAAAAATGTTAAAAAAGATTGACTAAAAAAGGGTGAGCTAAACAGTAAATATTTTTATGAAAGATGTTATTTTGGCAGATTTCTATTGTTGACATTTTGAATGATAATTCTTTAAACTCATTAAAAACATCACTTTGGCAGTTTAGCTGGATGAGAAAATACATGTAGCTAACTAATCTTGCTACATAGGCAGGCATAATAACCCATTACTAAAAAACAAAAATCTTTTTTTTTATTTATTTTTAAAAAAAACAAGTGGTCTTCCGCAAATATAGTATTAGTCAGATTAGTTAAAATTTGTCTTCCAATTATGAACAACTGATGTGACTGCTTAGCAAGCAAAGACGTCATATTTGTGCAAAATTTAGACACATCAGTCATAGGTAGAAAATTTCACGTTTCGAAACTATGAAGTTATTTTAGTGTACGATCTATATCTTGAATTTGTCACTAGTTAGCCTTTGGTATGGAATGAATATGGAAATGAATAGACAAGGTCCTAAAATTTGAAATACTATGTAAAAAGTGTGGTATTAGATTTGTTACGATGAGTTACAACACGTGAGCAGTCGTAAAAAAGGACTAATTTGGGTGCTACGTATATATTGAATGGCTATTGTTATACAATATGTAACACATTTAAGTAATAGTAGATTAATCTCTCTCTTGGGTCAAGCATCAAATTGCTAAGGCCTTTCTGAATACAAATTTCTTAGCTAATTATTTTTAGCGCCTAGCACCTTTCTTTTATCAACACATTTCTGGAAATGTGAACCAGAACTTGAAACTTCGGATCACGTTATATTTCTGTTCAAGCGTAGTATATATTGCTTTTAGGAAACCGTAGTTCAACTGGGAAAGTTGCTCGCTGGGGAAAGTGAACGGAAGGGATCATATCGTAACGTAGATATAAGGACTGAAGGGTGCTAAGCATCATGTTAATTTTGATTCAATTTTAAATGTGACATTTTCAACTGGGTTGCTTATAAAAAATTTTCAGCAAACAATTATAAGACATTGACATTGAAAACATATTTCATAGCCAGTTATTTAAGCAGCTTTAATTTTGTTTACTTATTAAACATAAAACTAGCTACATGCCACAATCTAAGAGTTAGCTAGGTTGTCTTGTATCAGTACATCCTATCAAAATCAGCTTAATCTAAACACACGTTAACACATACTTTTGATAATTAATAAATAATGCTTCTTAAAAGATTTCATAACTATAAAATACAGTTTCAGGGTGAACAAATAATAACTTGGTTTAAAATAAAACTTTCTAAAGTCAAGCGTTAAAAAACATAAACAACCAAAAGACATCGTCTTCGCCATGTGTGAAGACCTCCATCAAATTGCTTTTACTAGCTGCAGAAACTGTAACAGCAAGACAAATCATTAATTATTTATAGTAACCTACTATGTGGGTTTTGAAAAGCAGCCTGTACCAGGATCTTCTGTAGCCGTCAAGTAAGCACTAGCGGCCCTTAGGCAACAAACCCTGGGGACGAGGATGGGTGAATCATATATTGTTGACAATGATACTTTAATTTAAAAAAAGCATGCAATAATAGAAGGATAAGACCCCGTCCTTTCTAACTTTGAATGTGGGACTGGACATTATGATACGCTTTGGCGATGACAATGACCACATTTTCCCATTAGGGTATTTAACGTTTATGAAAAATCAATCCTGCAAGGCCCGCTTGTTTATATGTAAAACATTGTTATTTTTAGACAAAGCGCAACTATCCCGGGGCTGTCGTGTTTTTATTTGTCACAGGGGAAGAGTGAATTGTCATAAAAGATTTTAATGTTCTGGAATACTAAATAAACTAGAATTTAGATAAACTAGAATTTAGCATGATAAATTATTTAGGATCAAGTGTTATTCAGAGTTAAGAGGAAGTTAGAAAATTTAAAAAAGTAGAAGAATTAATAATAATTTCTATTTTAAATGTTGTGATTTGATAAATAGATGCGACAGTTATTAATTTTTTTTTCGCTTGGCCTATTTTTAAAAAGACATATCAGCCATTTTGAACTAAAATATTGTTTGATTCACTAATTAATTACGAAATAATATATTATTAGCATACCGCTTGTTTTTCGACCAATAAAAATAACTGAAACTGACACGTGCCAGAATTTAAAAAATACCCCGTGAATAGGTTTGCAACTGATCGCATCACGGATGATTTCAATAGAAACAAAAATAATTCAATCTCTTTCATTATGTTTCCATCCCTGTTGGGATAACTCAACCTCGTCCCAGGGCATCTTGTATATTTTCTTACCCTCCCTGGCAGCGATACTGGAGGAGGCTTCGTCAGGTGACCCTCAAATGCACAGTTTTTCTGGGTGTGATATTTAATAATATTTGTCTCAATAAACCAAAGTTATATATATAACAATACAGACGCGTGATTTTATTCCTCTTATACCAGCGCAGTACAAATATACAAACAAGTTATTTAGGCTGCTGTTTACTTCAAATTCACTCAGTTTAGCTCTGTGTATTTTACTGAATTGGTTGGTTAAAAACTTGTATATAGGGGAAACTTGAAATTTGGTTCTTTGAAATGCAAAAATAGCTAGCCACTTCAAATATTCATGTGAGTCTAGGTGTGTAAGTGAAGGTAGCTAAGCAGAAATTTAACTTCATATTAACATTTTTTATATATTTCATTCAATTTGGCTGAACTTTAGAATTCGTATTTTCTGTAAGTTTATATATGTGCCTGTATTGCTGCAGCTTTTTTACGATAATAAAGATTTTGCTACATGAAATTGCTTCCTTATTATTATTTTTCACAAAAGGTCATTAGAAGATAAAGACGTTTAATTTTTTTGCTCATTCTCTGTATTAAAAAGAGCCTTCTTAATTCATAATAGTTTTTCCCTTCCTTTTCTTAATTCTCAATAGATGAATTCTATTGTTTACATTCCCAGCGGTAAGCTCTTTCAGCTTTGGCATTTGCATGGCAGGAAAAAATATGGGTGCTAGGTGAAGCAAAGTAATTATCAGTGCATTTCGTCACACGAAGGCATTCTTAGGACTTTAAACGAATTCAAAGAAATCGGAAGGCATCAATCTACGCTGGATAATAGTTTATAACCTCAACAATGTTTAGACTTATTTTGTGAATTATTATGCTCACTGTATTATAATTAGTATTAAAAGTATTGAGATAATATATCACAGTTTAATATCTACCCCTTTTTTAGTGAATCCTAAATTTAACTATCTGGCAGGTTAAACGCTCAACCATGGTGTAACTTTTGTCTAAAATGTTGTCATGTATCCAGACCTAGCAAAAATCTTTCTACCGTTTTTATTATTTGCTCAAAATTTAAAGGTTTTTAGTTTTCCTTAAAACGCCTGTGTATTATTTTTATTCCTCGTGCAAAATTTCCCGATTGGTCCAAAGGTACTCCGTAACAACTTTGTTCAATTTTTTTGAATCAAATGTGCGTACATTTGATTCAAAAAAAAAAAAATTAAACAAAGCAATGATGAAAACGCTCTGACGGTTAACCTATTGATTTTCTTTGATTTTTTTATGGCATTCAAAACATATAAGTAACAAAATATGCTTGCTAACCTGATATAACTTGATATAACCTGATATAACCTGATATAACCTGATATAACCTGATATAACCTGATATAAAGAAGTTGAAACATGTGATATAAAAGAAACATTTTCTCATCAATTAAGATCTCAATTACTTTGGCTATGAAGGACATGGACAAAAGTTACCTTTCAGCTAGTTATTGTTTGTATTTTTATTCTCGGCATAAAGCTGCAAATTAAACCTCACCACTGAGAAACATCATTTTCTTTATTTAAGTCTTATCTTGACATAGTTTGTTAGGTGTGCTAGCTAGTTTTCTAGCTATTGAAATTTGCCAGCTATTGAAATTTTTTCAGGCATCAGTATCACTTTGTGATACGTTTTTCTTGTACTTTCATTAATTAGTTCGAGGTGGTTTGATTACTTATTACCTTTTATTAGATTTTTTACTTTGAAAAAAATAACATGATACAGCTTCTCCTTCATTTGAATACGAACAGCTTTCTCCTGTTCGTCACATGTCGCAATATTTACGTCACACATCCGCGCCAATCAAGTTTCATATCGGACCAGCCTTCTTCAGGCTTATGTTCTGCATAACACAAGCAACCAAAAATGACGTAATTGTATATTTCATTATGAATTTCAAACTCTAAAACGGTAAACTCCAGATGTTACAAAAAAAATTGAGATACCACCTCCCTCCTAAATAAGGCTAAACTTAAAGCGGTTTGCTTTCAATCTTTGCGCTCTTTACCACTAGTGTGTTTTATTTAATATAAATGAACTTTCGTGGAAACTACACAAAAGCAACACCGAAGATGGCTAAAGAAGTTTAATAACATGGCACAAACCGGCGCATTAGAAAAATAACGCACACAAATTCTAATTGTAATAAATACTGTAAAAAATGCAAAAAATCTTGATATTGTTCCATTGAGTAAGAAAAGCATTTAGGATGGCGTTTATTCAAGAGATGTTTAACCTACGATCTATAAAAATTAATTTAAATTTACAACATCCATCGTCGCAAAGTTGAGAAATACATATTGTATTTGTTGTTTAAAGATTTCGCGCATGGTTTAATATGACCTGATTTTAGTGACAAACAGACAAACAAACAAAAAGCATATTTGTGAACTTTTTGATGACCGCATATTCACTACGTTATTCACTAATCACGAAAGGAAGTTAAAGATATGTGACATCAAAGAGAGCATAACCAGATATGGTCTCTTTTAATAAGAATAAGTGCTACACAGCTATATACATGCTACATACACGGAGATATATATAATATTAATTCTTGTTCTTTCTCTTCGGGGATGGCGACGTAAGGTAAATGAAGGGAATGTAAAATGCGACGACCAAAATGAAAGAAATGATTGAACATAAATTTTCTGACGTCATAACTTTTACACAAAACAAATCTTTGTTGGAAGTTTTAAAAAGAAAATCTCCAAAATTTCCCAACTTCCGACAAAATGCTAAAAAAACTCACTTTTGTTTTAATAATAAGAATAAAATTTGCCACATCTTCTGGCAATATGGGAAAGACATAATCTTAAAATCTCTAGCCTATACCTCGTCTGGACGGATGTGACAAAATTATCCCCATTAACCCCCCTCCCTCCCCTCCCGCCGCCGCCCTACCAATAAAAAGAAGGGTTAAAGTGAATTAATAAAATTAGCGATATATACAATACGGGAAAGATGATCAATTCAAAATTATGCATATTTCCCCGGGGAATGCGTATAAGGTTTAAGGCTATTGTAATCTCTCACAAAAATCAATTTATATGCATAATTACATACATAAAAAACATATATACTTAAACAAAACAAATACAAAGCTATTTTTACGCATCCCTTTTAAATAAAAATTACATATATAACTGTAAAAAAAACACTACAGTGGTATTTACAAAAAAAGTGACGTAAATTTATAACAATTTTTGCATGTATATCGTGAGGTGAATGTTTTGGAATGTCCCTATAAACACGCGGATAAGCAAAAAACTTACAATAGTGATCACTCGTAATTCATTTTATTAAGCACACAGTTCTACAATCTCCATCTTGCTCGCAGCACCCAATCGTGTCCACTTGTTCGGCGGTAAAACAGACCATGGTCTGTACCTGCAACAACAAAAAAGGTGCAACTGATTAAAGCAACAATAAAGAAGCCACCTTTAACGTGTCTCAACGCCTCTGTCAAGTGGTAAAATTTGTGTCACAGGAAGAAAAGGTAATTAATTCAACTGCCTCAGTTTCATAAGCGGTATACAGAATTGTTCCTTTTCAACCTTATTTTGTCGAAATAATTTTATCGAAATAGCGCCTCGTCTTATGACTTACAACCGTTAGGGAAGTTCTGGGGGGTTGGGCATTTCCTTCCTTGATAATTCACTTATCTCCTCCTAGACCGGGTTAAAGCTACCGTGACACGAAGAAGATTTTGACAGGGAATAGTTATTACCATCTCCTAAAAATACTATTTTGTTTCTTAGTGTCGATTTTTACTTGCTACACAATGTGGTATTCAAAATTAAATCGATTTTTTCGGAAAAAAGCTTATTGGTAACAAAAAATTGAAAATTGAACGACATATTTCGCTTGGAAAAAAAATCGTGTCTAAACGGTGTTTGCTTCGAGTAAATAAAGGATACTGCAGATAAAGTAAAAAAATTATTGATTGTTTCACATTGCAGATTGTAATGTAATGAAAATTTCTATGATCCAGTTGATGAAAACATGCACGAGTCGTATTTATATTATTGAAGTATACAATTTTTCTCAGGCTCAGATTAAAAGCGCACTTGCTAAATATTGAGAAATTTAAAAAAAACTTCATTTAAGATTTGTCGATTTTCTGCTAAAACAGCACTATAAAGATAAAAAACGGGATACCAACCCAGTAAATGTTTTGGAAATCTCTTTTAAAGTTAGGAAACATCTAGAGTGAACTTAATTAATGTTTCTTACTAAGCAATCTGTAGATACGAAAAATATACGAAAAAGGAGAAGCCTTACCGGTCCACTGTTTTCCAGAGATCAGTTGTTCAGTGTACTGGGCAGGTGGCAAATGCCTTGCCTTAATCCCTTCTGCATTTTCAACATTTTTGAATTGAAAATTATTCATTGGAAAAGCGTTGTCAGTTACTGGGTACCACTCATCTTCTGTGCTGTTATGTTTCATATACGTGATCTGATTGCGCGCTATTGCATACAAAACACGACTATTATCATGTCCCAGCACACACCCGATTCTGCTGTCCAACCCTATACAAAATGTTATACTTAATTAGTATTTACATAATCAAATTAACAGTGTACTTGGTGACGAATTTTTTGCTCCATTTCTCATCTTTGCCCGAAAATAAGCTGAGAGACAGTGAAGCCAGTCAAACAACTGTTCGAATAAAATCATTTGTATCTATTGGAAAATTGGCTCCTACGGGAAAGTTGTTCTCTGCTCGATGCAGCTGCAAGACACTTTGGAATTAATAAAAAGAACTTTCAAAAAACAATTGGAAAATAAACTGATTTAAAAGGAGGCCGTGAAATTTCATTTCATAAAAAAAATAAGCGGCGGCCTAAAAAGTCGTTTCAAGTGCCCACATAAACCACCGATAGATATTTTAATTTGGCTATGCCACTTACCAATCAAAAAGGGCTTTTAACACTTAAATTACTTACGTATCCATCCTGCACCATCATCATCTGTGAAGTAACATGCTGGTATTTGACTAAAACGAAAAATAAATAGTTACTTTGTATTTTAATTCATACTAATGATAAATATGGCGGAAAAATGTTGAGAAATGACTGACCTTGTTACATGCTGACTCATGCAGACATAGACAAACCCAGATGTATTATCAATGTAAAAGCCTCTTCCATAGAAATCTGAAATAAAAAAAAACCCCATCTATAGGTAAAAATAGCGGAATTTACTAGAAACGAAAACAGTTCTAATCTTAAAGCGGACCTACTCTAATGCGGACACCTCCTATAGACGGACAGAAAAATTTTCCCGGACGATTTCCTATACCCTTGTAATATTAAACATTTCGTTCGTTATACTTGGGACCAAGGATATATTTTCTTATTAGGTTATTTTTCTTTATTACAACTCTCTTTCCAGGTCCTGCAGGATTTTTACTCTCAGAATTTACCTCCATCAATCGGACAATAAATAATTCTTCTATCCTACTACCTGAAATGTCCAAAAACGTCTCTGTTTAGCAAAAATTTATTTTTTCAGACCAAATTGTTTTACAGAGGGGCAACACCTCTCTAAATTGGAAAAAATCTCTGGTCCCTTAAGTCTCCTCTTTAAAGAGGTTCTACTGTACTTTTTTTCGTCATGGTTACCTGGAGGACATAAGATTTGGAAATCGTTTAAGCATTTATGGTTAGAGGGCTGCAAAGCCATTGTTGGTTTTTGACTGTAGTGACTTACACGAAAGTCGAGCTAACGGGGTTGGAAAGTTTTAAACACCGAGAGCAAAAATAACATCTTAAATCATCTTTAATATTGGGCATACAAGTTTAACTGAAATGATAAAAGTTCTCAGTATATATTGAATGTCCAAAATGTATTCGCTATAAGCAGTTACCTTGCTTTTAACTCAAGTTTCCTAATAAATAAACCTCAAAATTTTGGAACTAACCAACTAGCATACTACGAAGTTTCGCATAGAAATATACAAGTTTATTGCACATAAAGCCAGTCGAAGCAGCAAGAACCACTTTACAAGCTTTTTAGCGGTATTAATTACCTTTTTAAAGCTTGTAAAATTTTTTAACAAATACAGCTCCCCATGTTGTCTCTGTGCCATCGTTAAAACATTTACTTCACGATTTACGATTTACAATGTATTATCTATAGCTATGTTGTGGACACAACAAATGCGATATGTAGAGAACAGACGAACACGTGGATATTTTCACAGGCTACCAACTAGTCTACAGTGCAATTAATTGTTTTAGAGATAAAAAGAACAAATTCTCTGGTAAAGCTTGGATATTTCCTCATGCATGTGGTTGACCTAGCAGTTAAGTAACAACTTCCTCAAACAATATAGCTAACATGAAAAAGCGCTTTCACGTTTTAAGGAAAAGGTTTCCATTGTTAGAACTTGTATTGAATTTGCTTTATGTATGTTATTGCTTTTTGTTAACCTTCTAGATTTTTCAAGCGGGCAACACGGGTTTTTAGGCATTCTGATTGGTTTAGCTCTCTTGACGACGGGCCGATGTTTTGCGGTTTTGTCCGTCGTCAAGAAAAATGGTAGCTAAATATGTAAACAAGCACGAAAAAAATATTTAAGAAGCATTGGAAATGATTATATATCTAACACCTACAATACATTAATCGATAAAAACATTTTCAAAGAATAGAAACATAACAATGTCAAATTTAACAGTTAAAATAACCAGATTCACCAACATTTCGTCTGGATGCTTCTTCAACATGGGTAGGTAACTAGCTACATTGTCCATAAAAAAACAATGATCTGATATCCAACAACGGAAATCATAAAAAATACATCTCTCATTTTCAGATTCATTCCTTCAGCTTTGTGGTTGCCGAGTCATAAAAAACTCGTTGAAGTCCATGTTATTATTGGCTAGCTAGCTAGTTAAAAAATTACTTCAACATTCGTTGTACCTATATTTTAGCTGCGCATTCAACTTTACACATTATTCTGTACGTGTCTAACATCGTAATGTTTTGTTTACAAAGTTTTATTCCATAGGGACTTTCGAATTCCAAATAGAATGTCTGTTTTTAGACAGGGCTGTTTCGAATTTTGACCTCGAGTGTTAACAAAAGTAGTGTAACAAAAGTAGTGAATTGTATTACTATAAGAACACTAAACTAAAATTCTTATTTTATATTTTTATCTAACTTAGACAGTTAAAAAATAAAATAATAACCGATTACCATGTGCTGTACCGAAAATATCGCCCTCAGTCATTGCACCGACCTTACAAGCTCGGTCGGCACTTAGACCTCGGGCGATATTTTGCCGTACAGCCTGGGGTAATCGGTTGTTATTGTATTAGTAATATTTAAATTATTTTTTTCTGATTACAAATTACCAATGTGTTACAACTCCCTTCTTATAAAGAAGACTTCAAATAAGCCCTCGTCCCCACAATCATTTCTGAAAAGGGTTGTGGGCATGTAAATAAGGTCTACGATGATAACAAAGAAGTAGAAATCAGTGAACAATCTTACTAGGTTTTGCTTTTACTGATCTTCCAATGATCGGTGGACTTTCCGGTACTTCAACTGAAAGCTTCACAGATTTCCAGTACCGCCATTTTTTCGTGTTTTCAACATCAGTATATTGCAATCGAATAGGCACGACAAAATCCACCTCGCCAGTTTGAGGAGATTTCTTCTTTCTCAATATTGCGGTAATTGAGTTTGAAATCTCCGAGGTGAAAAAAAGTTTCTTTACCTGATAAGAAATGGTGAGACGCAGATAAAAGAAGTTTGTTTCTGAAGCAGGTGACACTGTTGCAGTTGGAATTTACAAGAGTTTGAAGTATATATTTAAAAGAAACGCTGAAAACTTACGCTCAATTATTAAAGGCAGCGAAAGAACAACTATCATAGAATACGGTTTGACGCGAATGTAACGAAATAAGAAATCATGAGACGTTAATGCGTGTTAACTAAAAAGGGTCAAATTTATATGGGATATATATGGGAATTCTTATGTAAAAATATATATTCCACATTCACTTAATCGAAACTCACTCAACTGTTTTTAATGTCAATAAATAATTCAAATGTTCTTTTTTTGTAACTTCCACAACTGTATTTTTTTCATTGAATTACAGCTAGATATAATTGTTTTAGCGTTAAGACTATTATATTTGAGTTTCTTTAGCCATAATTGTTCAAGTATTTTATATTTTTGTGAAAGAGAAAACGCGAATAATCTAACGACTTTTATTCGCATATTTGCGTTAAAGTCTCCAAACTAAAATTTTATGCACTAAAAATTACCAGAAAACGTGTGTCTTTTGCTTGTTTCTGCACAGAATTATCACCAGTCCAGTTTACAAACTCCAAGTATGGTGGAAGGTAATATTCCAATGTAACATTATACGCAACCTGATCGGAATGTTCAGTATGATTGATAAACACATTGAACGTATATGTATCTCTAAATTGTATCAGCAAACATTTTACAATTTATTGCCCATAAAACGGTTGAATATAACATGCACAAAATATGTTTTAAATCGTGAATATGTCTACTCTGTTTCAAAAATATTGTACTCACCCATTCTCTGTAAAATCATACTTAAGAAACAACTTTGGACGCCTGTCACTTGATATGTAAGAGTTTATTAAAAACCGGCCAACCCACATCAATCTTGGTTCAGCAATGAGACCTGATGCGATTGAATATGAAGAACTATTTGTCATATTTCTGTTTTCAACCGCAATTACTTCACAACTAAGCTGGATTTGGTTATGCGTTGAATTGGCTGTTGAGGGAGACTCGTTTACTCCAATTCCCAAATTGAGAGCAGCTTGATCTCTTGATGATGTATCGTTTGTTGTGGTAAAAAAGGTCGCAGTTGCAGAATTGTTCAGTCCTTTGATGTTTTTTCCTACGTGTACAACATCAAAAGACAGGATATGCATCACTGGAAGACGGTTGGCTACAGAAGTCACGAGCTAAACACAACATTTAAGTAAATTGGATTTCGTAAATCCCTTGTCAATTTTTACTTGTGAATTGCCACTGTGGGCTTAGGATTTAAGATTTTTCGACGTTGGTTTCATTAGCCTGTACCCATTTCAGAAAAACTTTTTCAAAGTGCTATCCAGTTAGTTTTGCTTGGATATATTAAGTAATAGGTAAAAAAAATGACTTTTCACAAATGTTTATAGAGTTTTAGATTTTAATACAGTTGGGGATATGTATAGCATTGCTCTAATTAATGCCTGCTATGTGAGCAAGTACGCCGCGTAGATGTCTCCTTATGGACTGACATAAGTGCGTCTGAAGTAGCTGGACTTGCAACCTTATGATTATAAGTCCATTATGCTAAACTAATTAACTTAGTTGCATAGCAGGTTAAGCGGCTTTTTGTTACAATCAGGTTTAAATAAATCGAAAGCAGTAAAAAACAATCCGGCTATACCTCTACTTTTATTGGTGAGCTCATTTTAATGAGTAAAATTGTGATAAACAATGTCCTTTTCATTCCAGAAGTTATGTTTGATTGATCTTTCATCTCATACGTAACCACGGGTGTGCCAGAGGTAAATAAGTCGGCTGTAGTAACTATCGGATCTTGGGCGGTTTTGTTGTTATCGTAAAATAAAGTCATTGTAGTTGAAAGTTTAAGAAGCGGGCTGATGTTACTTTTTAATGTCAACTCTAATTCACCTTGAAATGCATCACCTGTTAGAAAAGTTAAATATTTAGTACAGAACTACTCTTAAAGTATTTAATGTAACGTTTCGTAGGTGTACCTTGTTTTAGTGTGGTGCCTAGATCAACTTTGTACGCTGTTGCATTGATTGAACCAAACGGTGGAATAACACCAGATTGATATACATTTGTAAGAAGAAAATATTTCGTTGAAAAAATTGCTAAAAGATTGTCTGCAACTATTGAATTTGTTGTATAACCAATTTTGTATGTTATATTCACATTGTCACCACTAAATAACCAAGAGGATCTATTTGCAGGTTTTTCCATCATCAAATACAAATCTCGTTCCGCATTCTGACAAAAAAACGCCTCTATATTAATACTTTGTTATTTTGTCCGTCTGTTTAAAATGGTAGTTTATATTATATTCTTTCCGCGAATTTTTTAAGAAATCAAGGTGTCATTAAATTAAAAACAGCATTATAATATAATAATTATAGTAATAACCCTCATCCAGAAAAAATCATTACATCGTGCTAAAAGGCGGAGAAAGATGCAAAAAATTAGTGATGCAAGAAAATATAAGGACCTGCGGGCTTAATGACTGCTAACAAAATATTACTTTAAGATTAACAACTTACTGCCTGAATTATAACAGATTTATTCTTTGCTACTAAAAATATTGGTCCCGCTTGGACACCAAAACCGATATAATGGCTACTTCCTTCCATTAACATTGGGTGAGGATTGACTTTGATAACACACGACACAAGAATAGTTCTTTGAGAAATAGTTGATTCATTTGAAATCTATAATATTAATTCAAAGTGTAGTTACAAGGTTTAAAAAGTAGCGTTTGAAACTTCTTTCTTACCTGTACGTTGCCAAAATCAATTGTAGCTCCTTTGACAATATCTATATTTCCATATCCTTGAATTGAACTATTCTTTACTACTTGACTTCCATTTAACTTTATACCAGAGCCAATGAAGCTTACTGTAACATTGTCTATACTCATGAAAACATAATCTTCAATATCCGTGGTGATTTCAGAGCGCAAAGTAAAGGCAGGTAACAAAGGCAATATGATTTCTATCGTCATAACAAACTGAGCATTAACGCTAACATCTAAAAAATTAAAAAACACGGAACGTAAAATATGTTTAAGGCTTATTCGGTCCGGGATTTATAGGCTTGTCCAATTTGAATCAAACTTACCACACTTATAATACGTCATAAAAGGAACCAAATGGTGCCAATAAATTTTTGTTATGGCAGTCATAGAAAGCTTGAAATTTGGCCGGAATACCACTATTTGCTTAAAATTCAATTACTTTAGATGTAGAGCGAATTTTCACATTCTTTTTAAAGTCTCAAGTTGCCCAAGAATAATAGGACCTCGGATTTATCATGTGTTAAGAATTTAACTCCTTTTATTAAAATAAAGTTGCGTGGGGGCGTATTGAACCTAAACTTTTGACACGCAGGTGCCTAATAAATAAATATGAAAAATCAGTAAGTTTGATAACCTTGCAGCATAGCAAAATAGAGTTTTTATAAAGAAATGAGAGGAAGAACGGAATCCTCCCCTCACCCCCGGACGGAAAAGGGTTAAAGCAAACAGTATTATTAAATTATTTATTTATTTTCGTACGTATCTATGCCTATTCTAATTTTTGTTATCCTTTTCGATATTCTTCTTGATTTTTTTTACATTAACGAAATAGTATTTGAACTTTATAATGGGCGCTCGCCCCTAATAAAATAATAGATCCGCAGTATCTTTGCTTTTTATATAAGCTTACTTTTTCATACATTGTTTATGAATTGTCTAGTTGTCATTGAAGATATGCAATTTCTGTCACCCTTGACTAACTACAGTAGATCAAATGGTTAGAATTTCATTGAAACATGTTTGATTAAAGCTTTTTACATAACTATGTGATTTAACCTTATTTGTGCTGGGGGGGGCTGATTCAGCCCCCTCTCCAACTTTATTTAATAACTTTAGTTACTTTAGTTAACCTTCAAATGTGGTGACTTTTTCTAACTTTTATTTAGCTTTCCAAAAGATTTTTTGAAATTATGCTAAAGTGTTGCCATGGCAACACTTTTTTATGTTGAGGAAAATTCTAAATAATTTTTTTTTGCTAAGCAATGGTTTTACATGTTTTTAAATGCTTTATACTTTACTTAATTCATCGCAATTATACAACAACTAACGAAATTCAAAATTAGTGCTTTTTTCTTCATGTCACCGAATATTAACACTAAAAAAAGGCTAGCATCATCAATTTTTCTCACCAAATTGTTTATTAATACCTGGACAACACTTGTGGTAAGTTTCAAGTCCAACGGAAAACAATTGTAGAAATTATGCAGGGGGTCGAATCAGCCCCCCCCCCATCATTGAGGAGCCCCTAAAAGGCCCATTAGGAATATGGTTAAGGTGTTCAAAACTGGTCGCTAAGTTTAGACAGTTGTGTAAAGTACAAACGTGAATAGAATAATTGAAATGAGCATTGCATATATACTTACTGTTCCCTATAAGTTCTCCGAATTTTATCGATGGAACAGCTGCGCGAACAATCGGAGTTGACTTATAGAATTTAGTTTCATAGTCAAAGCCCGTATAAAAGAAGACAGCTTCAATATCTACAATTAAACGGCTGTATGGCTGAACGTTTTCTTTTATCCTAGTTGTAAAATTAGCGTTATATGTCGAACCAGCTTCAATACTAGATTTTATCATGATCCCATCAAAGTGTAGATAAACGGGCCAACCTTTTGCATTGCAATCGATTACTTTAAGCAATGAACTGGAGACAGTTAATGTAGCTGAAAGAGTTGCACCCATTGTGATGTTGTACACAAGTTGCATATGAAATTTAACTTCGTCGTTTGTATCAATGTAAGATGAAGGCATATTCAAATATGGAGTTATTGCAACATATATACCATCTGTGACCTATTAATAAAATTATTTGGCTTATCAAAGCAACCTATAAATAGAATAGACCTACAATCCTGGTTAAAATATGTTCAGACAAGACAACGAATTGTGAATTTCGCACATTTTGAACTTTTAAAGTCCACTTGTCAATGTTCAGATCCAACTTAGGCTATCTGGCGAAATCCAATCTTTTAACGGAGAGGCAAACTGTGCACGGCACAGCAGCCAAATTAAAGTTCATGATGACTGTGTTTGTTTTGAAGATCAGATAGACTTATGGAGCAGAGAAAAACACTATTGTTGTTGGTAATAACAGATATTTATTAAGTTTAGAGAAGTTTAAACGAAGGTTACAAGATGCTGTTGCTATTATAGAACGTAAAATATTCTTGTTTATCTCAAGTCAAAGATCTTATTTTTGATTTTAGGAGCTACCTCAGCAGATTTTAGGATTTAGAAATCTATATTTTTTTTCTCTCGCTTGAAATTTATTTTCTGGCTGCCACGAAATAATTTTTTGTTCGCCTCTCCTTTAAAATGTGCTAATTGTTGCTGTGGATGTGGATTATTTCGGTTTGAGGGCGTGCTATAGAAAGTGAGTAGTAACTTCTTAACGCTGTCTGCCTGGCCTATGTGCGTGCAAAAGTACAAATTTGCAGCCTGCCGGCTGTAGGACTGATTGTTTGACACTTTTGTCCATATATGAAAAAAAAAAGGAAAAACTGATTTTCTCTATATTTTTGTCCAAGATTGCAGTACCACCGTATGATGTGATGTGAAGGTGCTATTAAATTGGAAAGAAGATGAGAGAGTTTAAGAGGAAAATATCCTTACCGTTCTTCTTGACCGGTGGTGCACCACAGCTAAGTGATCAAGCGAAACGTTATTTATAATAACTTCCAATGATGCTTTCGTTTCATTGTCAGGATATTTATCACCTACGTTTGCAACACCGACTATCAAATTATATTTAGGAAGTTGTGGCGGCTGCTTCAATGACAATCCACCTGAAAACATATAACGGTGAAAAATTCTAATCTTGTCAAAAAGCTAAGAATATAGAAATTATCTGAAAACGAAAATGTTGATCTTATACTAACCATTTCTTCGGTCGATGTGAAACACATTTGAAGGTTCAAGTAAACGATACCCCAGGTCTCCACAAGGGCAGTGTTTTTGTGTTGAGCATAGTCTCTTATCCTCGTCATATGCATTCACATTCGTGAATAGCTTGTAGAGTGGCTGCACATTTTCAATGTGGACGCGTAGCTTCTTAGTGAAAAGTTTGGGCTTGTTTTTGTTTGCTGAAATTATCACACATTGTCAGTTAAATCTCGGACATCTTTATGTAAAAAAAAGCTATAAAAACAAAAGAACGAATGATTGTTGCACATCTGCCTTTTTTTCTTATGTGTCAATAGATCCTTGATCTAGTATAAATAAAACCCATTTGAAAATGTGACATATTATGTAGCACGTGACCCTTTATATCTCTTTTAAGACTATCTAGTGGAAAAACATACAAGAGCCGGGAGAAAATGACTGTAATTTTGAACTATACTATATCAAACTTTTAGTAAATGACGCCTTCATTAGTGTTTGTAATTCATGAATTTGGAAAAAGGAAAAAGGAAATACGTAACTATATATAAACATTCTATTGAGATCCTGCTTTAGTGAAAAAGAAATACAAATGCATGTTAAAAATTATGGAATATTCGTGTATATTTTTAGTTATGCCTGTGTAGTAGTGTATTCTGATTTCCTGGAAATTCTAACTCTTCCACCTTTGGAAACTTTACTGGTCAATAGTAAGTCCCTCAGTGTAATTAAATCTCCCCGAATGCTTCCCAAAAACAAATGCTTCAACCTCTTTGTGTGACGTCTTTAGTCATTTTAAAATTAATGAAAATACTGTTACTAGAGCGTTTAAAAACATTCTAACTAATTTTTCGTCATTTTTTTTATGTTAGTAGTAATAATGGACCGTAATCGTTGCGTATATCATTGGCAAACTTAAAAAACATAGAGTATTTATTTTAAATAAAAAATACTATGAAAGCAATAAGATAAAAAAAACGTAAATACGAAACAACAAACACTTTTCACACTTTTTTTGCAATAAAACTTAATTTATGTTAATTACAAATTTTTGCTAGCTACAACCCTGTCTTTTTGGCTAAAAGGTAAAAACACTTATGAAAATGGAGACAATACTAAGATATTTTGGTTCTGTGAAGCTTTCAAACTGTTGTTAGGATATTATCACAGTATAAAAAACAGAGCAGCATGAAATGCAATTGTTCGATATAAATTCTAAACTAGCTCAACCTTAAAAATTGCTCAAGTAGATCTACACATTGTGAGAAAATTTTATGGTTTTTATGCTGGAGATTTCGCAAATGGAACAAACGATGTTCGATGATTTTTACCGTCTTCCCTGTTCATTATTTTAAGTAAAAAAGAAAAAAACACTAATTGATAGTATATTTATTTAGCTTTCAGAAAATATGTACTTTTATTTAGTAGTTTGTGAATATAACCAGTATTCTGATATAATCGATATCATGTGGTATTGCTTGTTATCATATGGTTAGAGTTCTTCTCACATCGTGCTTGGCTAATCTACACAAAATATATGCTATATTTTTGTTTTCTACGGAGTGCAATTTTTACTTATTTTTCAATTCTTCAGTGCAAACAGCTTATATTTTTTTCTGATTGACTGAAATAGCGTGAAAAAAGCTCATAAAGTTATTGTTCTCTTGAAAAACAAGAAATTTTTGGTAATCTTCTCTTCATAAAAACACAAGTTAATTTTGCGAAACAAACTATGACAATCAATCATAAATATTCACATTTCAATTATTCTTTTGTTTCAATATAATCATTAAGAAGAAGTTCGCTATTTACCATAGAGGCTTTAAGTTTAACTGTGACTTTAGATTAGTGAGGATATGTCTATGGCGCGTTTCAAGAGTTTAATGTTTTATTCGATTGTTTACCTTCACTTTAACAAATTTGTATTGAATTAACATGAATATTATCCGAGTATATCAAATTACAATGATTTATGCTCGGTTTATATGACAAACTAGTTATCACACTTGTTCTCGAAATGCATTGTCATATTTTTTTTATTTTTTTTTTTTAGTTCTCGTATATTTCACTGGCTGAAATATATTTCACTGGCTGAAATATATTTCACTCGCTGAAATATATTTCGATCCTGAAATATGCATTTTACCCGGTACTGTGCGTTAACAAACTAAATATGATATCGCCCAAGGCTCATGCGCTGACCAACGGAAAATTTCTCGGAAAAGATAGATATTAACTAACAACTAACTGTTTGTTAAAACCAGGATTATTATATAGAGATTAACTTGTGACAAGGTTGTAAAAACCAGGTTTTGTTAAAAAAAAGAAAACGTTAGATTCAAATTTTATTGGTTCATTTTTTAAAAAAGGAAATAAGAATGACCATATATAGAATTGTTTTAAAAGTTTTAGAAACGAAGATTCTTCTTCGTTACGATTTGATATTAAAAACGCAGTGAATTTAAAATATCAACACATTTCTTGCTGTTTTTTTGGCGAAGTGACTCGAGATTGTGGACTTACTGTAGCTTGATTTTTGTGTCTGTATGTATGTAGCCATATTTTAACGATTCTCCGGCAATGTTATTTGTTTACATTTTAGCTACAATTTTGGTTGCTATGAGTTATACCGTGCTTTATAATGCCCATCGTTAAAATGTGTTAGCCAATCAGTGCTACGTATTTCTCGTATAAACAGGTTGAAAATAGCTATCAGTTATTCATAGCGTTTTATAACTGAGGAGTCATTTTAGGAGAAGTCAAGTCAAATTAGGGATCATATTTCGGAGATTGAGTGATTAAACTTGTCAGAAGATGTTCATGGAACCTACACATTTGTGCGATCTAGTTGATGTTTTGAATACAAAGAGGGCCTATTATAGGCTTATTACAAAACCATTCGCTATTCTGTGTTAAAATACATATAGGTTTATAAATAAATGTTAAAATTAAGATAAACAATAGTTTAATGTGAACTGAACTTACTATATTGATCGCACTGCGAACCACTCCAACAATTTTCACATATGCATTTACCACTGATCTTGTCGCATCGGCCATGTTTGCACAAAATGCGTTTTCTATACAAGAAAAGACTACACTGTAAGTTTCAGGTGAATATCTCAATTAGTAAAATTCATTTAAAAAAATCAGCTTTAAGAATGCCTCTGTTGTAAAGCGTTTCCTAATACTTTTTTCTGTACACACCGACCGTATTTTCAAAGCAATCGTGTTCTGTAATTGTACATACTGTGGGAACCAGAAGTGGGTAACATTTTAAGGGAAAATGTTCGATAATTTATTGGTAAAATAGATCGGTAAAAATTGACTAAGTTTTGGCTCATTTACTAATATTTTTTATTGATTAAAATTTTACTTAATTTATTCTAATGACCAAAATATCTAATGACCATTTTTGCCGGCTAAGATTTGTTACCGATTCTAGCTTTTTTGCTTTATATTAAGAACCAAAATGCTTCAAATATAAGAAGATACAATATCTGATTATTATTAGTTTAAATTTGGCAGTAAAATTGTAATCTTCTTTGCATGCATATTTTTTTTTTGCATTTATTTTTTGATATCAAATAGCGCTTGTCTTGGAAAAAAATGACTTCAAAAATTAGTCAACAAACAGTTTTATTTACAGAAAAATTTTTTTGTTTTTTATATGCGAGTTCAATCATTTAGTGATTTTTATATGATTCACCTTTGCTTTTCAATGAAGTTGAACACAATGAATAAACTTTGATTTTCACAAGTATAAATCGCTCAGAATTCATAACATATACTTTAAAATTTAATTCTTGTGTCAAATCATTTCGATTCTTTGCTTGTGCATCAGAAAACGTCGGTATCTTTACAGCATATTAAATATTCAAACAATTGTGACTGAAGGTGATAACATTGTTAGAAATATATTGCCACGATCTTAATGGCAATTAATGATTCAATAGATAGCTTTGAATGAAACAGGAATCTATAAACAGCGTGGATTATGTAAATTTGAGCTGGATATCACGTTAACAGGGATTTTTTTTAAATCTTAAATCCTCGGTCTGCGAAAAAAATGATTGTACCACGAGTGGATTTTAATAAATTTTCTACAGCTAAGGACTTCTTATGGATTCTTATATAGCTCTAGATGACTGATATATAGGCGTTTAGCTACACCTGGCTGTTTAAAAGGGCGACAATTAACTTTAGAAAATTCAAAAGCAAATTTTAAAAATATTTTTCTGGCCTATGAATTAAACAGGGGATAAAAAGGAAAAAGTACCAAACCTTTGACAATCATTGTTGCATGTGCAACCCGTAACTGTTTGAATCCTACGCCGAACAGAAGACGGAAAGAATTTAATGAAATCGCAGCATGGTTGGTAAGGACATTCCTTAGACAGACTGACGTCATCACATCGATCCTCAAGTTGCTTGAAATGCTCTGTAAGAAAGTTGTAAATGAGATTTAATAAAAACTTTATAGACAATTCAAGACAGGTAGCTATTTGATTTAAAACCTATTTTTTATACATGTAAATAAAAAAAAAATTAGTTTTAGGACAGCATAAACGGAAAAAATAAAATAAAACTATAAATAAAGTAAATAAATAAAATTGTCAAAAAAAAGAGGTACAAAGCAATAGTAATATTTTCACTAGGATTATAAGTAGCATGTTTCAATCACTCAAGTTATCTTTGTGATCAAGCCAAAAAATCAACCTAATACTTGCCAACAATTATTTCCTGCCTTTTCCAAATTTATTGGCATTTGATTTATCACATTTATATCGAAACAAAAACGGATGTTTCAGATACCAATTTAACCCAGGGAGTAGGATATGCAGAACGAACTTTTTCATTACCTTCGAATGAAAAGCAACCTCTGAAACTAACAAAAACCAAACAATAACCAAGCAGATAATTGCTTTGCATTTTTCCTTCTGTTGTTTTTAACTTAACCGTATAACACTGCGAAGGTTTATAGCACAATATATCATCGTTTGGGAATTTCGTGAAAATTTGTTTCTGTTAAATAATGTTAATGCGGTCACACCTCAAAAAATCGTTATTAATAAAACTCCTCAATGAGTCTCAATATAAAAACGTGATTTTTATCTATATCTCACGTGAGATTGAAATAATGAAGAATTAAAAATCACGTTTGGTTTATTCAACCAGTGTTTGATATATTTCGATTTTAATCAAAACGATAGCGAAGAGGTGGTAGCTATATCTCTATTTCAGTTTGAAAAACGCGATAAAAAACTGAAATTCAATTTTGACAAACTTTTCCATCGAGTTGAATTGAATTTTAATTGGTTCGGTTCTTTAAAAAACGAACGTTGTGATTTAGACTGTTTCGGCCTAGGAAGAAATAAAGTTAAACATTGTTTAACGCTTTTGTTTCTCAACTAGAATATTCAAACTATTTTAGAATAGAGTAGGTTCTAATCAATTTCAAAATGCTAGATAGATTCACCATAGTTAAGAAAGCAAGATTCTTTACCGTCGGGTGGGCATTTCAATGTTGAACCAACGGTAAAAATACGTTGCCATAGCTGACATTGTAACTCCAGTTTCATTCAAGCTCTTGTCAGAACATGATTTCGACGTTTTGGTAAATGGGTATCAAAAAAGAAAACAAACAAACGAAAATCTAATTAGACATACCAAATCTCCAAATAAAAACATGTTAAATAAATTAAAGTTTGCGTAAACTTTTATTTCGTGCATTTACAACTATAAGTCCAAATCTTCAAGGTCTTTGCCCAATGCTAAAAAAAGATGCTGAAAATGAATGTAGGAGTTGTGTTATAAATGAAAACTGTGAAAAGTTTTGAATCAAATTCTAAAAATTATAATTAACACATCATCAATTGTGTTTCCCTTGATAAAAAGTCTCGCACTCGTGCATATTTCATACTTTTACCAAAACCAGATAACTGTTACAATTATCTTCACTGAAAACTGTCAGTCAACGGTCGAGACGACATTAATGAAACATTTTTAGTATGATTTTCGCCATTCCGTCGAGGTTAATGTTTGATAGGAGATTGTACTAATCTCTATTATCATGCACCTCAGGCTGGAACGTCTGACAGAATATTTTTGGATATTCGTGCAGTCGTTAGCCGAAAGTCAAATGTCTGAGCAGATCCGATATCGAATATCTGCTCGAGATACTTGATAGTCTCTGCGGCACTTTATTTTGTTTATATATACAGTTCCTTTAAAAAACTACACGCAAGTCAGTCAGATAAAGAGTTAAAACTAAATAAAAAAAGTTATCAAACAAAGGATGTATTATATCGCACTCCACTCTTAATTGTTCTCGATTGTAGTACACAAAGGATAAGCAATTAGATTGAGAGCTTAAAATAACAAGAAGCTTAAATAACAAGAAACAAGAACGACGAAGAAGACAAAAACAAAGCAAAATTAATATAATAAAAAATGGAGAGGTTCGCCACTTTAGATAATGGTTCTTTTTCAATAGTGTATGATAAAACAGATATTCAGCGCGGTAAAATCGGATATCGTAATTATTAAGTCTTGCTTTGTTTATACTTGACTCCGCTTCGATTCGAAAATCACAAGCTCGACTAAATAATTACGGATTCCGACTTTGCCTTGCTGAATATCGGCCTGATATGAGAATTCATTGTTGCAGATTTATTGGCGCTTATTAATCACTAGTCGTTAGCCCGTGGAAAAATCCACGGGTTCGTCCGGCCTTTTTATACCACATTGCATGCGTCTCGCTACTTGCGCAGCTAAGCTACCATTTTGCGTGACAGACACCCGAATAATTCACGGGCTCGCCCGTCCTTTAAATTTACCCGTCACAATAAAGTGGACAAAAATATATCGCATTTGGTATTGGTGTGCATCTATATAATAATACGCCAGTTCCGTGTGTCTGTAACAGGCAAAGTGGACGTGTTGTTTTTTCTAAAGAAACAGCCGCAGTAACATGTCACTTTTGCTAAACTTTTTTTTATTCTGTCTTTTGTGTGCTTTTTCATATTGATTTAAAATTTTTGATTTAAAAAGGTCACGGTTAATTTATTTTATTGTTCTCATAAAAAACCTTTCTGTGACGATGTAAACTTCAATACACAAAGTCACGGGTAATTAATTTTTATTATTCCCTTACGCACGTGTCTATTGTCTACTGTTATAACATATTGGCTTCATTTATTCCCGCTTGATTGGAATTAACAAAAAACGTTTTGACGAAAAGAACAATGAATTCGCTGTTTAGCTAAAACAACTCATGTGATAAAATAAAGTGATTTTATTAGCTGGGAATTTTATTGCATGCGATTTAAATTTACCGTGACGGGTCCTTTGTTATAAATTGTTATACGAGTAAAGTCACAGGCAACCAACGTTGTTATTATAGTTGTCAATTTTGTTTAAAAGTTTTCATTGTTTGCGTCTTTAAAATGAAACTGACAACCAATGATTTTGTGATAAAAAACATAGAATAAATTTTAATATTTTTGAGTGGATATCTGTGCGGGATTTCGTTTAAAACGAACGAATAAAATATATTTAAGTGGATTATTCCACGGGTTTAAATAACTAGTTATAAATATTTCTTGATTCCTGTACGGGACGTAGCTTTCGCGGACACACAGACAAAATACGGCTATTATTAAAGAGACTGGTAAGCTATTACTAAACAAATTGATGAATTGTTTTAAAAATCATAACCAGAAATGAAAAACTTTTACCGAAGTTTCTTCCCTTTTTTTTCATCTGTTAATTGCGTAATATGAAATTGATGATACACACACATAAATATTATATTCAATCTTAATAACAGATTTGATAACGTTACAAAAGTAAACAAAACTTTCTCATATATCTTAAAAAATATTTCAAATACACAAGCGACAAGGGGAAGGGGTAAATATGTGAAAGACTTTACTTTCGCGATATCCAGAAATATATTTCGGGAAGATATTTTAACAAGAATTTTGTGAAACTTAAATTTGATTTTCGCAAGATATGTTTTCACGTTGCTAAACTTGGCATGTCCCGCGAGAGTTAAATTTCGCGAAAAAGGATTTGATGACAGTCCGTTTCTCAATTTGTTCAGTTTTGGGAAAGGCTTTGACATTAAAATTTACATAGATTTTATTATGATTTTAGGTCGGAAAAAAAATCAGAAGAAATCAACAGTGTAAATGGTTTTCCGAACAGGGGAAAAAATCAAATTGCACAGAAACAAATTTTCACGAATTTCCCAAACAGATTCGGAAAACAAAACAGGCTACGCTTACAAAGGCCGTTTTGGTTTGGAAGTGATGGTGTGAGGTTTGTAGGCTTCTTTCTAAATACGTATGTGTGTATAAATTTTAAACAAACCAATTTTATGATTTTGGCTAGTTACAAACGTATATTTCGAGGTAGCATCCTACTTACACAAGCGAGCTATATATTCTTATTCCTTTAAAATTCTTTATTCAGTTTGGTATTTATTATTTTCTTCATAATGGTGTTGTGACTATCTAGCTAGCTCTTTAGCTAGCTCTGGCTAAAATTAAAAGTAGAAAAATGCAGTTTTATAAGTCCAAATCTTCAAGGTCTTTGCCCAATGCTAAAAAAAGATGCTGAAAATGAATGTAGGAGTTGTGTTATAAATGAAAACTGTGAAAAGTTTTGAATCAAATTCTAAAAATTATAATTAACACATCATCAATTGTGTTTCCCTTGATAAAAAGTCTCGCACTCGTGCATATTTCATACTTTTACCAAAACCAGATAACTGTTAAAATTATCTTCACTGAAAACTGTCAGTCAACGGTCGAGACGACATTAATGAAACATTTTTAGTATGATTTTCGCCATTCCGTCGAGGTTAATGTTTGATAGGAGATTGTACTAATCTCTATTTTCATGCACCTCAGGCTGGAGCGTCTGACAGAATATTTTTGGATATTCGTGCAGTCGTTAGCCGAAAGTCAAATGTCTGAGCAGATCCGATATCGAATATCTGCTCGAGATATTTGATAGTCTCTGCGGCACTTTATTTTGTTTATATATACAGTTCCTTTAAAAAACTACACGCAAGTCAGTCAGATAAAGAGTTAAAACTAAATAAAAAAAGTTATCAAACAAAGGATGTATTATATCGCACTCCACTCTTAATTGTTCTCGATTGTAGTACACAAAGGATAAGCAATTAGATTGAGAGCTTAAAATAACAAGAAGCTTAAATAACAAGAAACAAGAACGACGAAGAAGACAAAAACAAAGCAAAATTAATATAATAAAAAATGGAGAGGTTCGCCACTTTAGATAATGGTTCTTTTTCAATAGTGTATGATAAAACAGATATTCAGCGCGGTAAAATCGGATATCGTAATTATTAAGTCTTGCTTTGTTTATACTTGACTCCGCTTCGATTCGAAAATCACAAGCTCGACTAAATAATTACGGATTCCGACTTTGCCTTGCTGAATATCGGCCTGATATGAGAATTCATTGTTGCAGATTTATTGGCGCTTATTAATCACTAGTCGTTAGCCCGTGGAAAAATCCACGGGTTCGTCCGGCCTTTTTATACCACATTGCATGCGTCTCGCTACTTGCGCAGCTAAGCTACTATTTTGCGTGACAGACACCCGAATAATTCACGGGCTCGCCCGTCCTTTAAATTTACCCGTCACAATAAAGTGGACAAAAATATATCGCATTTGGTATTGGTGTGCATCTATATAATAATACGCCAGTTCCGTGTGTCTGTAACAGGCAAAGTGGACGTGTTGTTTTTTCTAAAGAAACAGCCGCAGTAACATGTCACTTTTGCTAAACTTTTTTTTATTCTGTCTTTTGTGTGCTTTTTCATATTGATTTAAAATTTTTGATTTAAAAAGGTCACGGTTAATTTATTTTATTGTTCTCATAAAAAACCTTTCTGTGACGATGTAAACTTCAATACACAAAGTCACGGGTAATTAATTTTTATTATTCCCTTACGCACGTGTCTATTGTCTACTGTTATAACATATTGGTTTCATTTATTCCCGCTTGAATGGAATTAACAAAAAACGTTTTGACGAAAAGAACAATGAATTCGCTGTTTAGCTAAAACAACTCATGTGATAAAATAAAGTGATTTTATTAGCTGGGAATTTTATTGCATGCGATTTAAATTTACCGTGACGGGTCCTTTGTTATAAATTGTTATACGAGTAAAGTCACAGGCAACCAACGTTGTTATTATAGTTGTCAATTTTGTTTAAAAGTTTTCATTGTTTGCGTCTTTAAAATGAAACTGACAACCAATGATTTTGTGATAAAAAACATAGAATAAATTTTAATATTTTTGAGTGGATATCTGTGCGGGATTTCGTTTAAAACGAACGAATAAAATATATTTAAGTGGATTATTCCACGGGTTTAAATAACTAGTTATAAATATTTCTTGATTCCTGTACGGGACGTAGCTTTCGCGGACACACAGACAAAATACGGCTATTATTAAAGAGACTGGTAAGCTATTACTAAACAAATTGATGAATTGTTTTAAAAATCATAACCAGAAATGAAAAACTTTTACCGAAGTTTCTTCCCTTTTTTTTCATCTGTTAATTGCGAATATGAAATTGATGATACACACACATAAATATTATATTCAATCTTAATAACAGATGTGATAACGTTACAAAAGTAAACAAAACTTTCTCATATATCTTAAAAAATATTTCAAATACACAAGCGACAAGGGGAAGGGGTAAATATGTGAAAGACTTTACTTTCGCGATATCCAGAAATATATTTCGGGAAGATATTTTAACAAGAATTTTGTGAAACTTAAATTTGATTTTCGCAAGATATGTTTTCACGTTGCTAAACTTGACATGTCCCGCGAGAGTTAAATTTCGCGAAAAAGGATTTGATGACAGTCCGTTTCTCAATTTGTTCAGTTTTGGGAAAGGCTTTGACATTAAAATTTACATAGATTTTATTATGATTTTAGGTCGGAAAAAAAATCAGAAGAAATCAACAGTGTAAATGGTTTTCCGAACAGGGGAAAAAATCAAATTGCACAGAAACAAATTTTCACGAATTTCCCAAACAGATTCGGAAAACAAAACAGGCTACGCTTACAAAGGCCGTTTTGGTTTGGAAGTGATGGTGTGAGGTTTGTAGGCTTCTTTCTAAATACGTATGTGTGTATAAATTTTAAACAAACCAATTTTATGATTTTGGCTAGTTACAAACGTATATTTCGAGGTAGCATCCTACTTACACAAGCGAGCTATATATTCTTATTCCTTTAAAATTCTTTATTCAGTTTGGTATTTATTATTTTCTTCATAATGGTGTTGTGACTATCTAGCTAGCTCTTTAGCTAGCTCTGGCTAAAATTAAAAGTAGAAAAATGCAGTTTTATAAGTCCAAATCTTCAAGGTCTTTGCCCAATGCTAAAAAAAGATGCTGAAAATGAATGTAGGAGTTGTGTTATAAATGAAAACTGTGAAAAGTTTTGAATCAAATTCTAAAAATTATAATTAACACATCATCAATTGTGTTTCCCTTGATAAAAAGTCCCGCACTCGTGCATATTTCATACTTTTACCAAAACCAGATAACTGTTAAAATTATCTTCACTGAAAACTGTCAGTCAACGGTCGAGACGACATTAATGAAACATTTTTAGTATGATTTTCGCCATTCCGTCGAGGTTAATGTTTGATAGGAGATTGTACTAATCTCTATTATCATGCACCTCAGGCTGGAGCGTCTGACAGAATATTTTTGGATATTCGTGCAGTCGTTAGCCGAAAGTCAAATGTCTGAGCAGATCCGATATCGAATATCTGCTCGAGATATTTGATAGTCTCTGCGGCACTTTATTTTGTTTATATATACAGTTCCTTTAAAAAACTACACGCAAGTCAGTCAGATAAAGAGTTAAAACTAAATAAAAAAAGTTATCAAACAAAGGATGTATTATATCGCACTCCACTCTTAATTGTTCTCGATTGTAGTACACAAAGGATAAGCAATTAGATTGAGAGCTTAAAATAACAAGAAGCTTAAATAACAAGAAACAAGAACGACGAAGAAGACAAAAACAAAGCAAAATTAATATAATAAAAAGTGGAGAGGTTCGCCACTTTAGATAATGGTTCTTTTTCAATAGTGTATGATAAAACAGATATTCAGCGCGGTAAAATCGGATATCGTAATTATTAAGTCTTGCTTTGTTCATACTTGACTCCGCTTCGATTCGAAAATCACAAGCTCGACTAAATAATTACGGATTCCGACTTTGCCTTGCTGAATATCGGCCTGATATGAGAATTCATTGTTGCAGATTTATTGGCGCTTATTAATCACTAGTCGTTAGCCCGTGGAAAAATCTACGGGTTCGTCCGGCCTTTTTATACCACATTGCATGCGTCTCGCTACTTGCGCAGCTAAGCTACTATTTTGCGTGACAGACACCCGAATAATTCACGGGCTCGCCCGTCCTTTAAATTTACCCGTCACAATAAAGTGGACAAAAATATATCGCATTTGGTATTGGTGTGCATCTATATAATAATACGCCAGTTCCGTGTGTCTGTAACAGGCAAAGTGGACGTGTTGTTTTTTCTAAAGAAACAGCCGCAGTAACATGTCACTTTTGCTAAACTTTTTTTTATTCTGTCTTTTGTGTGCTTTTTCATATTGATTTAAAATTTTTGATTTAAAAAGGTCACGGTTAATTTATTTTATTGTTCTCATAAAAAACCTTTCTGTGACGATGTAAACTTCAATACACAAAGTCACGGGTAATTAATTTTTATTATTCCCTTACGCACGTGTCTATTGTCTACTGTTATAACATATTGGTTTCATTTATTCCCGCTTGAATGGAATTAACAAAAAACGTTTTGACGAAAAGAACAATGAATTCGCTGTTTAGCTAAAACAACTCATGTGATAAAATAAAGTGATTTTATTAGCTGGGAATTTTATTGCATGCGATTTAAATTTACCGTGACGGATCCTATGTTATAAATTGTTATACGAGTAAAGTCACAGGCAACCAACGTTGTTATTATAGTTGTCAATTTTGTTTAAAAGTTTTCATTGTTTGCGTCTTTAAAATGAAACTGACAACCAATGATTTTGTGATAAAAAACATAGAATAAATTTTAATATTTTTGAGTGGATATCTGTGCGGGATTTCGTTTAAAACGAACGAATAAAATATATTTAAGTGGATTATTCCACGGGTTTAAATAACTAGTTATAAATATTTCTTGATTCCTGTACGGGACGTAGCTTTCGCGGACACACAGACAAAATACGGCTATTATTAAAGAGACTGGTAAGCTATTACTAAACAAATTGATGAATTGTTTTAAAAATCATAACCAGAAATGAAAAACTTTTACCGAAGTTTCTTCCCTTTTTTTTCATCTGTTAATTGCGTAATATGAAATTGATGATACACACACATAAATATTATATTCAATCTTAATAACAGATGTGATAACGTTACAAAAGTAAACAAAACTTTCTCATATATCTTAAAAAATATTTCAAATACACAAGCGACAAGGGGAAGGGGTAAATATGTGAAAGACTTTACTTTCGCGATATCCAGAAATATATTTCGGGAAGATATTTTAACAAGAATTTTGTGAAACTTAAATTTGATTTTCGCAAGATATGTTTTCACGTTGCTAAACTTGACATGTCCCGCGAGAGTTAAATTTCGCGAAAAAGGATTTGATGACAGTCCGTTTCTCAATTTGTTCAGTTTTGGGAAAGGCTTTGACATTAAAATTTACATAGATTTTATTATGATTTTAGGTCGGAAAAAAAATCAGAAGAAATCAACAGTGTAAATGGTTTTCCGAACAGGGGAAAAAATCAAATTGCACAGAAACAAATTTTCACGAATTTCCCAAACAGATTCGGAAAACAAAACAGGCTACGCTTACAAAGGCCGTTTTGGTTTGGAAGTGATGGTGTGAGGTTTGTAGGCTTCTTTCTAAATACGTATGTGTGTATAAATTTTAAACAAACCAATTTTATGATTTTGGCTAGTTACAAACGTATATTTCGAGGTAGCATCCTACTTACACAAGCGAGCTATATATTCTTATTCCTTTAAAATTCTTTATTCAGTTTGGTATTTATTATTTTCTTCATAATGGTGTTGTGACTATCTAGCTAGCTCTTTAGCTAGCTCTGGCTAAAATTAAAAGTAGAAAAATGCAGTTTTCTGAACAAAATGCGTAATTAATAATTTTTATTCTGAATGCAGTTAGGTAGCTACACTCCTATTACTGTCATGAAAACTTATACTGCCATATAAAATTGATGAGTAATTTTCTTAGCTGGAGGGGGGGGTAACGAAAAGCTGTTTCCTAAATGCCTCGCTTGTAGAAGACATTACATGTGCTGTCAAGAAGTGACCACTTATTGTAATGCGATGGACAAGCCTGCTCTTACTTACGCTACGGAATTATTACATAAAAGAGGCACCTCATATCTATACATGTCTCGTTGTATGTGAAATTCTTAGCATGAGTATAGACAAAGGTCAGTTGTAAATATGGAAGTTTTCAACTTCTCCATTACGTAAGGCTATTTACCCGCACACGCCAATAAAGAAAAGAGTTTTTATTAAAGAAAATTTTGAAAGAAATTAAGACAGATGAAATTACATATTCATTCTTTAATTAAAATTTAGGAATGACTTAATTACGTTACAGAAAATAAACGTAATTGATGTAATCATAAAAGGTTAACAATTGTCACATGATAAATTATTAGATATTAAATATACTACAACAAAGTACTAATTGTCACGATGCAGACATTCAGGATGATAGTGTGATATGGTGTAAAGGATAAAATCATTTATGTTTGTTTAACACTATTTTTTAATTCAAAGTTAAATAAAGAATTATATCGAACCATATAGGACACGTATTATTATATTTTAAAAAATGTATTTACCCCGCACTTTTTTGTTCTTGTAATGGTTATCTGTTATAAGCTTGTCAAAAGATGTTGCGGCAAACAGTATTTAAGTTCCCTAATTAATATGGACTGTGAATAGTAATAATTACCCTTTAGCAGCATGTTTATTTATATCAAATGTTCATGGACAACCTAATAAAAATATATTCCAAACCACTAACGCGGTGTTATTCTAAAAGAAGATGCTTGAACGATGTTTTATGATCGGCTGTCTGCAAGATTTTCAGTATCTAAAACGCAATATCTATCACAAGTGTTTCATTTAACTATATTTTAATTCAAGAAGGAACATCTTGAAAAGTGCTAACAGGGTTCTTAAACAGGTTGTAGGGAATATAAATGTTTGTAAAACTTATTCTAATTGTCCTGTTCATCATAGTACATGACTTTATCTAGGTGTTAAAAGTTAAATTAGTAGATATTTTTTTATAAATTCTTGTTTCACAACAAGTGAATGACTACTTTCTTTTACATTAAGATTTGTATTTTTGTCGCATGTGACTACAAAGAAGAAAGTATAAAAAAAGCTTTAGTAAAGAACAAAGTGTAAAAGATTGTGTGTGCAAAATAATGCCACATAACTGTGCAATGACCACCTATAACCACCTATGACCACCAATGACGACCAATGACAACCAATGACCACCTATGACCACCTATGACCACCAATGACCAACTAAGACCACCTAAGATCACCAATGACCACCTATCACCACCTATCACCACCTGTGACGACCAATGACCACCTATGACAACCAAACAACGCCAATCAGTCTCATTAACTCTGAAGAAGCCATCAATGACTCCGACCACCCCAAGAGACTTTTCTTTTGCAAAAAAGACGGCTTTTGCAACAAAAACTTCGTGATTTCGTGAATTGTTAAATCCAAAAAATACTTAAATTTTATTGATGATTAAAATTTAATGGACTAGTAGAAATAAATAGAATTCGCAAGATTAAATCCTATAGGCTAAAGCCTTTAAAATGCGCTATTGCATCGTTTCTACAAGTGATTAAAGTGAAGAAAAAGACATGTTTGTGTCTCTTGTTTGCTAAAAGAAATATCTATACCATCTATACCAAAACTTTTACTCACATTTCGACCAAAAGCAAATGCGGCGTGAGGCGTTATTGTAGAGCAAAGGATGATAAAGAAATCACTCTTTGCTCATATTTTACATATCAATTTTTCGTTTTTAGGAAACAAACTTAATATTCTGACATATTTACAACGATAATTTCTTAGAAGGTAGAGACTTTCGCTGGCAGAATGTTTTGCCACAAAAAAGCTAAATTTTATGTAATTATCGCGAATAAGTTTTGGACAAATTTTGCGTAAAATAACTTCGCGAAAATTAAACATTACTTTATTTGCAAGGAAAAATCTTTCGTGATTGGCAACAATTTTTATTTTTCTTGTTTTTATTTGCTTTTTATTAATAATCATAGTTTGCATAGTAGAATCGAAATATCCGAGAAATGTTCCTAGCGTTAAAAAAAATGAAAATGCTAAATGTTTTGTAGTTAATTATTTATTTATTAGTTAATATTTACGCAGGATGGCCTAACCAGTTACAAAGATGGTACTGTTATTTAATAAGGTCCTGTTGATGATTAAAAAGAAGTAAATCACTATGGGAATTTTGTTTGTTTTGATTTTCCTGGTAGTGAAAAGTTTTTCACATGTTGGAAATTATCCATGACTTCGCGTAAAACACTTCCGCATTTTGCTAATTTTTAATTTCAAAATGCTGAAGCAAAAATGAGCAAAATAACGCAAAAACACAAAAGTTTCTCCTCGCGGAAGCTGCTGCTCTTAAAGTAACCTTAAATATATATTGGGCCTCAATTTATATTAAATGTATATTAAGGCCCTTAACAATCCTAGTTGAATATGTATAGTAGTGCGATTGCGAGGTAAGAACTACATATGTTTTATGTTCGTGTTGCTTATTCACGATCTTCGGATAGCACTCTTTTATATAACACGTGTATCGATACGTATATACTAATGGCAAGCTACACAAGTCTCGCTTTTCCATGCAACAGTTGTAACTCATGGATGTTATGTGTCAACTTATTGTAGCAACTTGCAACTTGTATCTTGCAAATCGTGACTTATCCAGTCTTATGCAATATTCTTTTAAGTTTTTTGCCCTTAATACGTTAAAAACGTTTTCTTTTAATGTTGATAGAACAGGGAATGATCACCTGTTGTTGCGAACATAGCTCTAAATCTAAGTGATAATTTGAAGTTTATGTGAAGGCCCTACGTTTATCCTGAAAGTATACTTAAGCAGCATGTCACACCAAGGTGATAGATTTTTTAGTTCCCACATGTACCTTTTATAGTAACAGTGAGGTAGTTACCCTAAAAAATTTACACATGCCAAGTAGCACTTTAATAAAGTTTGGCCTACACTGTGCAATCCTGTGCAATCCGCCACATTTTGTAATTAATCGCAAAAAGAACGTCTGTAGTTAACTATTTGCAAGAACTTTTCCTAGTACGAAGTTTACTGCAGGTTTTGACGTAAGTGATTCAGCCAAAGTAGTTTATGTTATGTATATCAAGCTAGTTTAATATACTTTCTCAAAGAATCTAACTTTGGGTATTGAAGTCTCCTACAAAAAACTTCTATTTTACCTTGCTGTTAAGGTTAAAATTATACATAATACGTTCTTAGGAGAAATAAACTGATTACTGAAGCGTTATGTTATGCTTTGATGTTTATTAATTAGCTGCAATGCCATGTAGAAGAAAATAAACAAACAGTCAGTAAGACTTTATAAATAAAATTCAAAATATATCACTTACAGACACAAAATTAATCATAAATTTGCAATGTTACTCAATGAAAAAGTTGGAAAAAAATTATTCATATTCAGATACATACAGATATCTTTATAAAACTCGAAGTTTCATTACACGGAAAGGTTGTGGAACAAAAATTGTTTTCCATGGGAGGGAGAATGGAATAATAACAGGAGAGGCATTAATTGATGTGACATGTACCAAATAATTACAAGAAATAATTTTCTATTCTGCATTTATATTTAAAAAGAGTAATATTCTACAAAGATGATAATTTTATAAATGGTACATGGACACGCGAAGCAACCGGGAATTGTGCGTTTAACTATAATTTATAATTTAAATTGAGAAGAGGTATTTTTAATATAAGTAATACATACTACATTGTGCGTTAAGTATTCGATGTTTCCAGTGTAGTTATTTGGGCTACATACAAAGATCAATTAGAAAGTGAGAAAAGTCAATATAAGTCTAACCACCGCCGCCCACAAATTCCACAAATGGATGTAAACATCTTACATTATTAGAGGGAACATGTAGCGTATTTAAGTGTCTTTTTGAACTTGCCCAAACAACATTCATACATGTGCAAAATCTAGGTATTATTATATGTACAGAGTCAAAGTTATTTTGTTAAATCTTGATTATAAAATGGTGAATCGATTTATATTTTTAGGTACTAAAAGTTATTGCAAAAACAAAAAAACTGAAAAAAAGGCGGTGCGAAACTGGTGACACGAATTATAAAGTATGTCCATCATCAGAATCTCATTATACGGGTCTTTGACTGGAAGAAGCAAAATAAGCTGTTTATGCTGACTTATCAGCAACAACGACCAATGAGTTAACACAGTACAATAATCAGTCAAAGCAAATATAGTGTATTGTTAGGATATGTACGTTGCATTATTTCACAATAAGTTGTTTTAACAATGGTATGAATTACAAACATTATAATTATCTACATAATGGGCGCGCATTATCCTGTGCTGTATTTTTTTATTTATATTGCACTTTACCGAATACATTACAGGAAATTATCCTTCTAGTAATAACACTATTATGTCGTTCTATACATAAGAAAAAGTTTAGAATAAAGGTTGCATGGAAGTTATGAAAGTTATAACTAACGTTGTCCTAATTCCTTTCATCGTGCATATGTAACAGTTGATACACTTACAAGGATACTACTTCTTTGCATAATTGATATTGTAAGTATCTTCCAAATGTTTGATAAATATAATACTAGGACCATTTAATTCAGGTTTTTCTCTTGTGAGAAAACCAACTTTGGGTTTGAAAAGAAACGCTTAATTTATGTGTTGGGTTGTTAACTTCATATTTTAGGTAAAAGAAGAAACAAAATTTGAATAGCCATATAATATTTTCCCCCATAATAAGACCAGACGTTTGGGTACTCCTTATGTACTCCGTTTGGGTAGCCTTTGATAACGTTAAATTTTAAGATGACATCATTTTTTGAATTAACTTTATTTTTCACTGAACACTCGTTGCAAATATTTGCCAATTATTTGATGACAACTCCCCACCCCCTTCCGTTCTTTGTTCCCTTTTGAGAATTTTTTTGTTAAAATATGTCTAGAAGGTATGTACGAAAAGTCATAAAATTACAACAATTAACCCTATTCGGCCCTGACGGTTTTTTTTTTAATAACTCCTGATTGCTTTGTTATATGGCTATGATACTTACTGAGTTTCAACATTTATCTATTAGACACCTGCATGCTAATTTTTTAGGTCCCATACCTTTCAGAGGCTTTGATATTGGCCATTACTCGAAACTACCCCTAAAAATCTCTATGAAATCCTTATAATGGGGAAAATATAATAACTCCTGTTAGGATTATCCTTAGAACTTGAAACTTGCAACACAACTTTGTTTCATCAAGAAGAATCATTTGGAATAATTTGAACACGTGACTAATCCGATTTCCCGATTTTGTCGGATTTTACCCGAAAATCGGAAAAAAACGGATTTTCGGGCAATTTTTGGCAATTTTTCATCCGATCCATGTAAAAACCAGAAAATATGTTAAATAACTTTTATTTAGCTTTCAGAAACTTCAAACAGAATGAAAAAATTCGCTCTAGAACAAAAGTAATTATATTTTAAGCAGATAGTGGCATTTTCAAGCTTTTGATGACGTCACAGAAAATGTGCTGACGCAAGCAAATTTTTTTGGCGCCATTTTGTTCCTTTTATGACGTACTATAAGTGTGCCAAGTTTGATTCAATTTGAACAACCCTATGAAAAGTTATTGAGGGAATCCGCCCCCCCCCGGTCATAGTATGTTCGAAAAACCCCAGACCGAATAGGGTTAACACTTGTAGAAGTGTGAATGCGGGTCCTCGAGATACTCGTGGAATGTGGTACTCCAACCTACATCCGTACAGATCTCTTTAAACAATTTTAAACTAGGTTAAATATTGAACCTTAATAAGAAATATTAGGAATACTTTAACTCATTTTCATTGCTTCGGTTGTAAAAATTATGACGGTGTTAGAAAAGACGTCAGTGCTTTTAACGCATATTTCATTTGTGCGTGAAGCACGTAATTAACCCAGCATCACTTAACAAATTTTAGTAAGTACTTAAAATCACCCTTATCATCTTTGAAAAGAGTTTATATATGTTATTATTGCTTTGTTTTTGTTAATTGTTTGTGACGTATATTGCACTACTCCCTGCTCTCTGTATAACTAAGGAAGCATAATGGGACAAATTTACGTGTGCTTTTGATATTCAGGGAAAAATTTATTTATGAAAGGAAGATGTGACAGTCCATGTTTTACAGTTTTTAACAGAATTAAAAGTCACAGACTTTTATTTATGTCTTGCTAAAAGTTGTTATTTATTTTTTCTGTAGATCAATTGTTCCATTATGTCCCATTTTAGTCCCATGCCGTCACTAGTTAGTCACGCAGAATATGATGTCAGTTATTTCTGAGTGTTTTAATTCATTTGGCCTGATTTTTGTTGAGACAAAATGAAAAGCAAAAGAAATAATTTTGAATTACTTTCTGTTCTGGAGACTGAAGGTGTCTCTCTTCCCGTTTAATTCTTTTTCCCTGCTAGACAAATGCAGTGTTAATAACATAATGTTTAACTCCAAATAAAGCAGTTTTCTATAAGTTTAAATTAAAGTTGGCTGATGGTAAAATCGATCACAGCGCAATGGTTATTGAATAACCCTTTTAAACGAATATTTTTTTAACAAAAATGAAAATAGAAACAATGTCACTTTCCTTTTTTCTTTTCTTTTAATTTTAAAGGTGATTAAGAATGACTTAATTACAGACAGTTAATTAACATAATTGATGAAGTTATGCAAGCAACACAAAACATCTTAAAATATACCGAAACATGATTTGTGTGTATCAAGATAGTATATGCCATGGGTGGAGTATACATGACAAGTTTTTGTTTTTGTTTCACATTTTTGGTACTGTTGAATGGAGGTAAGTGTGATGTTACAATTCTTATTATTGTTTATTAGTCAATGAAACGTACAATAAAAAAAAGCCATAATCATTGATTTTTTTACTGCGTTGGTACATTTCAACTTTCTGTTCATGATTACATAATTTATACTTTTGCTAGAAAGGGATAGAAAACATTTTGTATCACAATTTTAAAAGCATATGTCTTCCTAGAATTTTATAAGGATGTGGGGAGCTGTTGTGAGTGTTACGAATGACATAATAGCAAAAGGTAGCCAAATTGTTGGTTTAAAGTGGCTAGTAATAATCAGAATCCCGAAGATAAATTATTGTAATAGAATTATTGTTTTTTAACCCTGTGACATTTAGTTAACGTATGTTAAAAATATGTTTTGGTCAATTGTATCAAACTTTAAATGCCATGTAAACATCAGTTATCAACATGTTCAGATATTTATTATCGAAGATATCGTCGTCATATTTTTTTGTGAGTAAGTTCAAAGTTTGTTTAATTATTTCCTGTTACAAAGGTATGTAATAAACAAAAAATCTATCGATCTGGTTTGTCGGTTTTCTGACACTCTGTAACATCTACCGAAACATAAAGTGCAATATACCTGTAAGCTTATAAGCTGATGTTTTTTATATTTTGTTTTATAGACGTTTGTGTGTGATTCCACAGTTTTACATGTTCTGTTCCTTTGAGTATTTCACCACATTTTTATGTGAAATGTCAAAGAAAAATAATTTGGAAGCAGTAAATTCCAAATCAACAAAAATAAGTTTTTTTACATGATTTTAAACACCATTGAGCTTGGAACAGATTAGATGTCCATCTAAAAAAACAAATCATTTATGAACTTTAATGTCACTAATGGTCATGCGAAGAAAATTTTGTGAAAAGTTTTGTGAGGGAACAATGGCAGTATGCAACATACCAAAATATTTGCTAATTTTTCTTTGGCTAATCTGCCTAAGTGGATTTTTTCACAGCCTTATCGACGAGTTTATAGTTAATAAAAAGAAGTTAGAAAATATTTGCTTTCACTTCTTCACTTTTTTTACGATAACAATTATAAAGGTAAAATAAAACATAACTACTAAGATTCGATTTTATATTTATTGCCCATAACTTCCTGGAAACAACGTATATTACGTCTCATAATTACCTATCACCGTAGTTAAATAATGAGTAAAGGCAACTCGAGATAGTGTAACACTATTCTCGGAGAATTTTTGGCCACCTTTTTAGAATATATATATATATATATATATATATATATATATATATATATATATATATATATATATATATATATATATATATATATATATATATATATATATATATATATATATATATATATATATATATATATATATATATATATATATATATATATATATATATATATATATATATATATATATATATATATATATATATATATATATATATATATATATATATATATATATATATATATATATATATATATATATATATATATATATATATATATATATATATATATATATATATATATATATATATATATATATATATATATATATATATATATATATATATATATATATATATATATATATATATATATATATATATATATATATATATATATATATATATATATATATATATATATATATATATATATATATATTCGAACACAAATTTCTTTATCCAGTTATTCCACAAAGGATATATATATATATATATATATATATATATATATATATTATATATAAGTTCATAACAGCGTATGCCAAAGGAAGATTATCTGACAATTGCCATATATTTTGTATGCACTTATTTCTATCGTGCTTAATTTTCCAACGATTTAAGGGTATTATCATATGTGCATTCCACAAATAGTGAAGAAAGGGTAACACAATCTTTTATTCAACCTTGATATCTCGAAAAGCTGAAACTATCAAAAACAATGCACTTTCTCTGCATGTGTGGCTATGAAAATAGACATTTGTTAGTGTAATAGCAAGATACACAACTTATTTCCTCGCAGTCCTCTTTGATCACTATTTGGGAGACTTTTTGATCTTTTTTGCTTCAAGTTTCCTTCCTTTGAGGGTTTTTTAGCCGCTGGTTTCTTAGCGAAAATCTTCTTTTTATAAGGCTTCTCTGGTGCTTTCTTTGGCGTGCTCTTTTTTGCTGGCTTCCTTTTTATTGTGTTTTTATATGTAGTGGGCTTTTTGCCGTTGCATTTTTTGCAACAGCTTTTCTTTAGTTTTTTGTTCTTTACCTTGCCCTGCTTGAATGATCCTGAAGCATCAGTGCCTTCAGCTTGAACCAACTGACCAAATGTAACTTCTCGTTTAAGAGCCAATTTAAGATAATGATCTGAGTTTTCAGCAACTTTGTAATTAGCATGAATATATTGTAAAAGGTTGACGAGATAATTAAACGCGTTCTTATAAAAGAAGCGATAGTTGCCTTGATAATGTGCTCATATTTACTGTGATAGGCAGTCTTCCTTTGCGGGATTATTTCGGTGCACTTTTCCTTGGAAAGGCTCCTACAATCATTTTTAATGTTTTCTTGCAATTATCCAACGATAAACGATGTTTGTTAGCTATAACAGTAAAAGTATACTAAACATTACACTGTAAATGAGATATAATTTGACAGGGTCTGATTAATGCGGACGTAAAAGTACTACTCCAGGGAATTTATTTGACGGGAAAGCAGAAATGTGTGTTTTTGTGCATCATTATAGTGCCAGTTTCTAATACTTTATGCGCAACAATGCTTATTATTATTCGTGATTCGACGCGATGGTCTAAGTAAAGGCTGCTCGAGGTCGAAGTCGTCTGCTGTCTTTCTACTCTGTTAATTTCTGCTTTCTCCGCATTTTTGTTAGGATTTTCTTAAGGCGTTTGTTCGTTTGAGCTACGTAGCTTAGCTTACATCGACGGTACTGGCCGCTAACAGCTATTAAAATTGCTTATAAACGAAATATACGCGGGTATCATAGAAGTAATATCACGCGCTTAAAATTGTCGGCATTGTCGGTTTTCGCGTACGTACCAGCCACTCGCCAAATACGCTCTTTCGGAGGAAATTAAACAGCCTTGATTTTTACTACGCTGACTTTCATTGTACGTGGGGACAGTGGTAAAAATAGGAAAGTGATATGCTTCGCCAACAGTTACGGGATAGTGTAATGCGCACCATCGTAACATGTGTTTTTAGTCGCTTTTTGACACAATGGTGTAGTACTCGTTCTTATATGTTTACTACCTGGTAGACCATTGTCGGAATGGTTAGTAAATTAATCTAATTTTTGACCTTGCTTCATGGATGGTGGATTTATTCATGCCGTTTCCACTGGTTGCCTTGATGCTGCTGTAAAGTAAATAGTGATGGCACACCAATATAATCTACGGAGAAACTTAACGCGAACACTTAGCGAGAATACAGCCTATTCCGCGACATGGCAGTTAAAGGCGATAACACACTCAGTTACAAGCTTTGACAAACTTTGAAAGGTATCCCATGCTTCGTCACAACTTAAATTCATACAAACCTGACGGGGAAATACAGACTGATTAATAAGGATTTCATCGTTAGGCTCTTACATTGCAATACGCTTGGGCTGACCTCTGATATTAATGTAGATGTCAGTAAAGGCGAAAGTCAACTTCGATCTCGCAGCACGGCGTTCAAAGCGCATAAGGTATTACGCCCTTGGCGCACAAGCGTGCAATATCCACTTAACGTAGATGAAAATGAGCGCAAAAATATAAACAGAAATAAGTAAACAGAAATGGCAACTGTGGTTTATAGAAGAAAAAACTGATTTTTCAAGAAAGGAAGGAAAGGGGTTATTTTCACACACTAGTGAATGAAACAATGCTATTTGACCAAGACTATTTCTTTAAAGTGTTTTGCATGCTTCCCAGTAAATTTAAGCATCTGTTGAGATCAGTGGGACCCAAACTAGGAGGAGATAATACTCGTTGTAAAGCTATACAACCATCTGAGAAACTCTGCATAACTTGTGGTATCTTGTATCTGGTGATTCATTCATATCGATAGGTTGTAGTTATCACATGAGTAGCGTTACAGTTGGGCGTATTGTTAAAGATACGTTCAGGGTCTTATAGGACCCTTTGAAAAACGAGTTGAAGGCTCCCAAGTCAGTGGAACAATGGAGAAAAATCCCAATAGATTCTGAAAATAAATGGACTTTTCCGAAATTGTTTGGGCGCAATTGGTGGTAAACATGGTGCTACTTAATGTGCACCTACAGATGGATCTCCCTACTGTAATTACAAGGAATTTCATATCCTTGCTCTCATGGCTATAGTTGATGCCAACTATGAATTCATTATGGCGGATGTCCGAGATTTTGGACGTATAAGCGACGGGAATATTTTTGGTACATGCAATATAGGTGTTGCCATCAATGGTAACATTCTAAATTTACCACAACCACGTCGTCTAACAAATAATGCAGTAAATTTTACTATATGTATTGATGCCCTATCACACAGATAATATTTAAGAAAAGGAAAAAATATTCAATTATCGGCTTTCTAGAAGACAAAAAATTGTGGAAAATGCATTTGGTATAGCAGCACAATTTCCAGGTTTACGCCAAACTAGCACCCCAGGAATGCAAACAGTTGTAGAGGCCACAAAAGCAGTCACAGTATTACACAGTTTTCTCATGTAAATTATAGTATTACGCAATTTAAACATGCTTATCACAAGAAGTAATGAATACTGTCCAGCAGGTTTTATAGATAGAGAATCTCAGGTTAATGTTAATCTTGTAAAATGGAGAGCTGACGTTTCTGGAGGTGGGTTATTTAATTCACAACGCACACAAATCAAGAACTATTTAAGAGATGCAAAATTGGGTAGAGATGCGTCTTGGAATTAGTTAAACTCAGATGAAGGTTCAATACCATGGCAGCTGGAAGTGGTTAGAAGCAATCTTTGCTGAACGTTTGTTTATTCAAAGTATAGTCTAGTAAAAACAGCAACGGTTTTGACATGTTGGAGTTGTTGAAGCACAAGCCCCAAATTTAGTCGACACCTTTTTTTCTTATTATTACAGCGTACAAAACTATCTCGTACATTTTCTCACTGGTTTCGCAACACACCTGCAAAGAAAAAAAAAACTGACATATTACTTCTACCTTTATTTACATATCCTAAATTAACATATTTACATCAGTACATGCACCAAAAATTCTACATTTTGCATTGGTTTAGGTTGTTGCTTGCAATGTATGCCAGGTATTTACGAAAAAAATCGCTAAAAGTTTACACATATTTTATTTTCGTCAGCTTCCATTCTCGTGGCTACTTCTCACTAAGCATTATCCTTCTTTGTAGTCACCTGGTATCCACGGCAAATAGTTTTCCAAATTTTGGCATACTGCCTCATTATATCTATGAAGATTCCGTTAAAAATTTGACTTTCTTCCACAGCTGTTTGGTGGTTCCATCAATAACTGTTGTGTTAGCTGTGTTATCAACATTATTTTTAGCATTTTGAACTTCTTCATGTGATAAAGCATTAGGTAAAAATTGCAGATATATCTGAACTCGGTCTTAAGGGCATGCTAGAACGAATAGGACGAGGAATACCATGAAGACTGCCCCTAGCACTGTTACAAGAGTTCGTATTTATCTTTTCATAGCACTGCTGGTTGGTCGGACAATTTTAGCACCTTTGATGTTCGATCTAGATCTTTGGAGAGATGTTGCTAGATATGTCAGTTGATGGTACCAGGAATCTAACCTGACTATCATTACGTCTTAAATTGGCAATATACCCCATATTTCTTTTTATTTCTCCATTTTACCTAGCTTCATATTCCTTTGTATTAAAGTAGTCTTAGTTCGCCATCTTGTTTCTATATTGTGGTTTTGAAGCAATTTCATTGGTCGAAATGCTATGTATACGTCATTTCCTCTTGACGCTACTTCGCGTCCGTCGAAAATATTAAAATCGGTTTGATGTTCATGGCGGAGAAAACGATCACAAGCGCTCATGAAATGTTGTCCAATAACATACGCTTTTAGGCGTGTGCCTAGAACGCCGCTTGCTCGATCGAAGTGAACTTTTGCCTTAACTCGACCGTAGAATTAAACACTATAAAGAGCCCTTTTACAGATCTTGCTTGGAACATTTTAACGTAAAAATCTAAAAAATGAGAGAAATGCATGCCATTAGTGTTTTTTTACCAAGTCTTAAATGTTAATAAAAGTAGAATTAAATAGAAATAGTAATAAAAATTAAAGAAATGCCTCTTGCTACCGGAAAGTCTTTCGTTTGTGGTTCACTCATGTTATTTTTATCCTTAATTCAATAATCTGGTAAGTCGATAAAGCCCGTGAAAAAATACACTGAGGCAGGATGAAATTGAAAAAGAAGCGTTATTTGAATTTTGATGACGTCAACCTATTCATCAAAAAAATAATTCAGAAGCTTGTTTTCACGTTGCCTCTCTATTGTGTAGAGCTTAAAGCGCTTATCAAGAAAATCTCTATGATCATATGCTTTTGATGAGTGGTTAATGGGATATACGAGTTTAAAGATTTTGTTGACGTCAGCAACGGCCCGTTAAAACCTAAGAATTTTTTTTTTGGAAATTTGCATACCTGTTGCCTCGCATAGATCTTGCAGCGCTGATCAAAAAAATGTAGAGGATCATGCGCTTTATACACGGTTAAACGGTTGCACTGATATTGGGGTTTGAAGGTTTTTTGTTGACGTTCCAACTCGTACATTCCGAAACGGATTTGTGGACATAGGTTTGGGAAACTTACACAAATTGGTGCCACGTGGTACCTAATTACCCACGCGGTGAAAAATCATTGACGTCACCACCTCGTTCCCAAGTTATTTGGCCTCAAAGTTTTAAGTGAACTGTAATGCCTTTATTAATTTAATATAAGATATTGTTGACCTTAAGGTAGTATATATTATTGACGTCGCGCCGTAACGTCAGAAAATTTAGCATTTTAGACATGCTTTTTTTGGCAACATCAAAGGAAAATAAAGACATCCACTTTGCCTGTCACAGACACACGGAACTGGCGTATTATTATATAGATTGATATTAATAATACCAGAGTAAGAAATACAGTATTTGAAATGAAACAGAAAACCTATACAAAATTGTACAAAATAAATTTAAATTTAATAAAAAACACAATGGAGTAATAAAAATTATTACCCCAATTTTGATAAAAACATGGTATTTAAAAAATATTTTTGTGTAGTAGACAAGTGAAACATAAAATCATGTTATAGTTTATTGATGTGGTTATTAGACTGCATGAGAAAAACTTTAAACAGAATATACTAGTGAAGTAAATACATTTTTTTATGAAATATCATCACAAAGTTTTACATTTTGCAAATGTGATTAAAAATTGATCTGTAACCTTATAACTAATACTCTAAAATGGAATTAATATTTGACCACAACAATATTAATACATTTCCCTAGAAGGAAAACCATTTCCTTTTAGCCCCTCCGACTATATACCATATATTTTTCTTGTAGTGATATCTGGAAAGGTTGAAGCTATCAAAACCAATTTAGTATTTGCAGTTAATCAAACTGCTCAATTGCAATGGAGAGTTACTCCTGAGAATGGAGAACGTATATATGTAGTAGAGATGTATGTTGTAGGACCTCTTGCTGTTAAAATAATGTTTGGATTTCGGACGGCGGCAAAGCCCCTACAGGCCGGTAAAACAATGTTTGGTGAGCGATTATCTGGACGTTTTTCTAATAGCACCTATACGCTATTCATCAAAAAGATACAGTTTAACGAAAACATGTCTTTCAGATTCGAAGCTGCATTTCTATTACAATCAAAAGGTCGGTTTGAAAATGCAACAGTGGTTATAAAAGACGTTGTAGGTAAGTTGAAAGTTCTCATTTAAAACCTCTAAAATGTTTAATCACTTATCTCAATGGTTACAACTCTCTGAGAAAAACTGAAAATACATTAAATTTTGCCATTGTGTATCGCTTTATCAACAAGATATAAAGTATGGATTAATATAGAATAGAAATTTGCTATAAATGCGACATTAAAAAACTTGAAAACAAAGTTTTAAAATTTACATCCAGGGTTCCAATTATTTACTTTATACTTGAAAGAGTGAAAACACACTATCAGATTCCAAGTTCAAAGCACCAAAATTTGTTATACCAAATTTTGGTAAAAAAAACGTATGAGAGATACTGTAGCCACCGTTTTAGGTTTACTTATTAAACCATTCCTACTTTAAAATTTCACTTTTTCCTATTTCAATATTGTGTACAGTGACGCAGTAGGGAGTTGTTGTCCCGAGTATTGTGCATTTTTAAAAATAAAAACAGATGTGGAGTAAAAATTAAGAAGTTGCTCATTTTACGTCGACGAATAAGTATATTTTCAATGATTGATTTGCTTTTAAAAAGTCCGAAAATGTAACTTTTCGATGCATTTTGGTTGTCGATGTTGTGTCTCAATATGAAATAAGAAGGTATGCCAAAAAATAAAAAATAACATACTAACAACTGTTGCTTCTCTATTTAAGTTTCTCGAAATTAAAACTTTTTTAAATAAAATAAATCTTTTGGCACATCTTCAACAGTTACTGATTAATTGTACTTTTTCAAAATACATATCAAAATAATTTTTTCAGTAACTTGTTTGTATATAAGCATTTTACTATTTTATATGAGAATAAACACGTGAACTTCGCCTGTTACAGACAGATGGAAGTATCCTACTAATAAGGGCAACAATAGTTTATATTTTAAATCTTGACTCAAGCTTGATAATGTGTATGATTACTAAGTACTAACTAACTGTAAGCAAATTATACGAGATCATAGCAATTAGAAAAGATAGATTATAAGTTATAAAAACAACATGTGAGTCCAGCCTCGTTCTCAGAGACTCTTTTGCAGGTTTTAATAATCTCTTCGCCGTCCGAGATCGGTAGAAAGAGAAAAGTAGTTTCTCATACTACTTACACTTATCACATTAAATTAACTATAATATTCTCTACACGCCTTTCTTATTAGAAAAATTATAAAAACACGAGCTTCAGTTTTGCTGATAAATATGAACAAAAAAAGAAAAACTTTAGCCTTGAAGCTTCATAACAAAACACAACAGTATAAAATAAAACTTAATATTTGTGTATTTGCCAGAACTTTGAGCTTTCGTTTATTTCTTATTTTAGGTGGACCTGATGTGTGTGGCATTTCTCTAAATTCGAGTTACATTGTCAACGAAGGAAAACAATTATCTTTTATGAGCGAAGTTTGTGGAAATCCAAAACCTGTTTTAACTTGGAAATTGCACAACGAATTAGACTATTCATATTCTACCGAAGTTGCGCTCATGAATATCGTATCCATGCGATACAGATATGTTTATAAAACTCGACGTCCCGTGACACGTGAAGATTGTGGAACAAAGCTAGTTTTCAATGCCACTGGTGCAAATGGAATGATCAAGGGAGAGACACTAATAGATGTAGCATGTAATGTCTATTTATAATTATGTTTCCTCTCCGCTTTGATTTGAAAATTATAAAATCTAATTTTTATTTCAGTTTGCCCTCGAAAATTGCGGAAGGTAATCTTTTACAAAGATAATAATTGTATAAATGGTACATGGACAAGTGAAGCAACTGGCAATTGTGCGCTTAACTATCATTTGCAATTTGCACAAAGAAGTGATATTTTGAATACAACCGACACACATTACGCTGTATGCAACATATTTAATGTTTCCAGTGTAGTTATTTGGGCTTCATATAAAAACAATTATGGCAAGAAAGCAATAGTAAATATCAGTTTAACAACTCCAACACCATCTACAAAGGTCGTAGATGCTTGCAAACATCCTATATCGTTTGAAGGTATATGTTTCTTCTTTAATCAAAATAATTAATGTAAAAATAATTTAGAGAATCTTCTTATATCTGAATTTCCACTATATATATTTGTCTTAGCAAAAATGTTGGATACGAAGAAATTATTTGTAACAATAATTATAACGCTGGTTGTCACGCAAATAGCAAATATATGTATTTATGGAGTTGTAAAGCGCAGAGGTAAAAACATTTTCTATTAATACAATAAGACCTTGCAGTAGTATAAAGTACGAAATGACAAGCATATTTATTTGTCTAGGCGTTAAGACTAATTGCAGAAATAAAGAAAGCCGAAAAAAAGACGACGAAAATACCCAAGATTATGAAGTATTTCCTACCGCAGAATCTCATTATACAGGTCTTCAATTGGAAGGAAGAAAAGAAACTCCTTATGCCGATTTATCACCAACAACAGTCAACGAGTATTCAGAAATTGGAACAGAAGATAAGTCAAAACAAATGTAGGCCACTGGAAGAACATTCTCATTCTGATTAGCCTGTCCTATACATTTTATTGATTTTTGTTAACCCTATTTAGCCCGGGGTATAGGGGACGAGTGTAGTCCGTGGGGGAGGGGGGCAAAATACCCTACCCCACTTGCATTAGGTTATAACTTACAAAACGTGGTAAGAATGATATCTGTCACATGACAATTAAAAATCATGTGTCAAATGCTGACTTTCAGCAATTTTTTTGTTGACGTCATCATTTTTTTGAATTTGTGTAGCTTCATGATAGATTTTTATTTCTTCTTTTGTATATATTGAAAATGTTATTAATTTTAATAATTAAATAAATATTTTAGCTAATTTGGCTTAGTTTAAGACCATTTGTAGTAATCATATGATCGTAAAAAGTCAAATATATGACCACCTGGTTAGAGACAATTATAATAATAATTATTGACAATTAACGCAGGTATCAAAGTTTTAGTGAAAACTAAAAAAAAAGTGGCGTAAGGGGGCGTTCCCTTATTATAAAAATTAACGCCCACGGGCGTCAAAAGGCGATAAAAGCGAAGGGCGCAAGTTATTTGAACAAATTTAGACATATAAACGTATATGTTTACATTTTAAGTCCATTATGATATCTATATACCGAAATGCTAATAATAATTGGAACAGTGCCTTTCAAAATGGGCATGGCACACCACTTGCTGTAAATGCCAGGTAGGGCATACTTTCGTTAACGCAATTAAAGAATCTAAATAAACAGTTTATTTTCATAAAATGGCAAATAAGTGTAGAAGCATATATGGTCATGATATGGTTTTTACCGTCTAGTTTAGGTATTTTGAAGCGTATTATTGCTGCATATTGTCTGGAGTATACTCCAATCGATCTATTTCAGATATTTCGCATATAAATCTTTACGTGAATTTACAATTTTCAGATTTTTGCGAATACATATTTTGAAATTCTAGCATTCCGCAATTTTATTTGTGGAGATTTGAAATTTGCTCAATCTAGCCTAAAGAGGAGATTATTATGGGTACAAAGATAATCGCAAAATATCCAAAAAAGCAAAAAAATGTAATAAAGAAAGCCTGTAAAGTAGTTTTGCTGCGAAGGTATGAGAGAAACGGCAGACATCGTTGTGTTTTTAAAACACTTTGCACATTAGATTTTTCACGAATGTAGGTGAACTTTGAAAAATTAGCTAAAATTAATCTTCGCATAAATTAATCAACTGAAGGTAGCTGAAACATAGAAAAGATATTTATTTCCGGTGTAACAGGAATTTAGGACTTCAGGGAATTAAGACCAATGAGTCCTAAATCTCTAGGGATTTTTGGTTTAGGGAGGCCCAATATCCTAGTGAATTAGGAATCCATTGGAGAATTAGGACTTTACCGAAAATACGACTCGTTGTAATAATAAAGTCATAGTTCACTAGTAAATTAGAACTTTTGTTTTGATATAGATCTTTCGAATTCCGAATTTATATTTTGAAATATAATTCACGTGGTTTTAAAACCAACACAAAATTATGCCATCTCAACGAAAAAATTATAATTTTTCATCAATTGAAGATTGTATTAGAGATAGAGGCTATCCTGAAAATATCGACAAAGGAGAAAAGTCTAACTTCAGGAGAGGTACGTATTAACAAACATATTTCTAAATATTTTTTTTTGTATATTCTTTTTGTAATTTTTTGTATAAAACAATGCTCTCCCTTGAGTTGACTTTTGTTTATGGATGGATGTAGTCGCATGGGCCTGCCAAAACAAATTTTTCAAGCAAAATTAGTTCGTTAAATTTGTCTCTATCTGGAATAACTTCGCGTTTAAACAATTTTTGGAAATTTCACGCGAATAAACCTTTCCGTTGGACTTGAAAAGAAACTTGAAAAGAAAGCGAAAGTTCCTTCTCGTGAAAATTTCTTCCATTTCAATATACATAACTGAGGATATTCCATTCCATTTAGCTTGAAAAAGATTTAGCTCGGTAAACGGACAGCTCATTAACAAAAAAGATCGCAGGGTTATTGCCGAGAAAAAGCGTCAGTTTGAAATTATAAAAGACATTCATGAAGGTAAAGCAATTATTACAATAAAATTTTATAAATCGGCCATTTGTAAGCAGTGTTTATTTTTGCGTGTTTATCAATACACATAATTACAGATTTGGGTAACTATTTTTATTTCACTTTTAAGGTATCGGAGAAAGCTCGCACGCCAAAGCTATGGCTTCGCATTATCGAAGAGATTCTACCTATAACAAAGTTTCTGCTTTATTTTTAAGGTATTTAACGTGTGTACCCTGTCGCAAACAAGGAAGTTTAAATCTTAAGACAAAAATTGAGCTGCACAGCGTACCTGTTCCAACAGCCGTAATGAATCAGAATGGTATTGATAACCTACCAGAAGTTGATGTATGTTTAGTTGTATGCATAGATTACTTCAGCTAATGTTCTGAAGCGAAACCATTTAAAGAGAAATCGACAGTATCTATTTCACAGTCTTTGTACCAGTTAAAATGCAGACACGGTTGCTTCAAGGTCTTACTGGCACCAACCAACGCGTGACAAGTGGATACCACCCACAAGCAAATGGTCTTGTGGAAGGACAGAATAGAACAATTAAAAAAATTCATTAATAAATATGTTGGATAGTAACCCTACAGATTGGCCATATGTTATCAAAGGGGGCATTTTACTCATCGCGTCAGCAAGCATGCGTCTAAAAGATATCCCCTGTTCGAGCTTTTATACAATAGAAACGCAGTGTTGCAGATTGATATTAAATACAATGCAAACGATCTTTCGAACTTAGATGAGCCTTTTGACAAAGCTATGTTGGATGCAGTTCTGGAGTCAGCTACCTTTTCAAGAAACAATACTCACCACAACAGGCTAACATTAAAAAGTCGAAGAGAAAGCAACAGCACGATTATGACCTACGGCAATTTAGAGGTACTGACAATAAATTTGAAGATAAAGTTTCTTCGAGAGACAATAAGCGTATTAATAGAAAGGGAGAGGAGGAGTGTTTGGGGCCTTACGAGGTGACGAACATGACTGACCATGGATTAGCTTCATTGAAGAACCAAAATGGAACCGTTCAAAAAAAAAAGTTTAACAACTCTTTATTACGTCTTAAATAGTAAGGAATACGGATTAAATTAACGATGACCATGTCAACTTACCTGAAGAAGAAAATAATACTGACGATGATAAGTAACGTACTTAAACAGATGGATTTCGGCAAACTATGTCAAAGCGACGAGCCAACCGAATCAACTAATCTATGGGATGTGCCAGATGAAATCGTGGAAACCATTTTATTAAACGCTATTTCCAGCTTTAAAAACCAAATACAAGACTACCATTTATTAATTCGAACTGCTTCCACGTGTTTACATTCAGATACATAAAGAATTCGACCATTCTTATTGCCATAATATTGTCAAGGTTAGTGTCAGAGAATTTGCGAAAGTATTTTATCAAAATAGCGGACTTATCTTAGACATATCACATTTTATCAGCAAAAAGAAATGGAGATCAGCTTGGATTATTCTTTGTGAAGAGAAGTATTCATTTTACATCTTATACAAAACTTACTGGAAAAATGTTGTTAAATAGATGAAGATATCGCGTTCTGGTTACAAAATGAGTTTCATAACTTAAAAGAAGAAGATCAAAACATTTTGATATCTAAAGACGCCTGGCTTAACGATAACATAATGGACGACGCCCAAAAACTTATCTGCAAAGCTTTATGCAAAATAGACCGCCTCCAGTCAGTGCTCAATCCACAAAAGAAAACAAATTATTCATTCAGAATAGTTCGTAACGAGCACATACAGTTGATACATGACGGAAACCAACATTGGCTACTCCCCTTTTGTTCCTGTGACCGTGTTCAATTTGGAGACAACTTCAAAAACAAAACTGGGCGGTATACATTTAAACGCACTCTATCGCAAATTCAAAGACACCTCAACTGGAAAACTTACAATGTCATTTCTTTCTGTTCAAAAGAACAAAGACAGTTCCAACTCCGGCGTATTTGCTATTGTTTACGCAGCCGAAATTCTGGATGGGAAATTGTCCATTGAAGCTCGATTTGATATGCAACAGATAAAAACCATCTCATTTCGTGTTTAGTGCAAAAAGAATTGCGACCGTTTCCAAAAGTACAATGAAATAATGTACCTTGAGCGAAATAACTTTCAATGGAACTATTTTTGAAATTTGTTGAAATATTATCGCTTCCATTGTTAATATTATTTTTAAAGCACATTTTTATATTTTTATACTTCTGCATGTATGTATACATACAGCCAATACTAACATTGTATAAACATTTTGATATACATTTTATTTGTAATTTTGTTTGATTTCTTTTAAAAGATGATTTTTCATTGAAAAAATTGTTTTATTCCTTAAATTAACAAACCATTACCTTGGAGTCTTAATTCACCGATGCTGTCCTAAATCACTAGGGAATTAGAACTGCGTAAGTCTTAAAACACTAGTAAAAAATGGCTTCAAATCCTAATTCACTAGGGAATTATGACTCTGGAGTCTTAATTCTCTGCTTCCTATTTCCCCATGACACCGGCGAAAAGTATGCGAAGTTTTATTTTATCATATGCTACATATGTAATTATATAAATATATATTTTTTGCAAAATTTTATGTGATTTAAATAATTGTTAAAATTTAAAATTACTATGTTTAATAGCTACGTATTGCAAAGAGGTTTTGTTTTTTGTAGATGAGAGGTAAAGAAAATACATATAGACTTTCTTAAATGCCATTTTTTTGAGTAAAATTTTATTGATTTTAAAGAAATTCTGCGAAAAAATTATACGAACTATTTGATATTATATTACATTACATTTTGTAAAACCAACAATTGCGTCTGTATGTTTTTACATATTTTTCGAAAAGATACCTACTGCAGAGATATCCTTTCGCAAGTTATAAATTTCAAATATTATCTTTTTCTATGACGTGTACAGCAAGTAATGAATTTGGAATGTTTTATAAGCATAAGTTGAAACTGACTGGAAATCCTTTTTGAAAAATAAAAACAGATTAAGCCTTATTCCTCTCACCTTGGCTTTTACAAAGCGAAAAAAATTAAATTAACTGCGCGAACGGAGCTATAGTAAGGTCACAAAAAAATAAATTCTTATTTAAATTCAGATCAACTATTATTCTAAATAAAATTTTTAAATGAAATATATATTTTTAATCTTTTAAGCTGCAGACTGATAGCTTATTGGAAAGGCCATTATTTAATTGGAAATCAACTTTTTTAAGTTTCCTTAAATTCTAATACTGTAACTGGAACAAAAATTATCCTAAGTCAACATATTTTGTAATAGACCGCATAATTGCAAAAACATGACGTATAAACTCAGTTTTGGAAAGAAAGAAAGAATTGTCTTGGCATGCATTACAATATAAGTTGCTCGTTTAACAAAATTCCAAATAAGTTATATTTGTAATAATACCTATGTGGTTGATTTGTAAAGCACCGGAAGGCAATTTAATCTTATTCGGGCCGATATTTTTTGTAATAACTAAAATTATAGTAGCTATAGTAAAAATTGTAATAGCTAAAATTTGATGACTTTTCAGAATAGCGACAAAATATTTAGTCTGATGTCACGTCTGACTTTATAGTAACTCGTCGATTAACAGGTTGTCAGGAAAACAAGCATGAAAGAGATATCAGATACAATATTTTATATCAATTATGAATTAGTTTTTACTATTTGATGGTCTCCTTACATTTATTGTCCTATGTAAACTGATCCACTAATATAGATATAAATCAATACTACTAAATAATTACTACTACTTATGATATCTCTTTTCACAATTTGTGAAACCTGGTAACCTGGCAACCGTTAGTCAAAAGTACATTATACTATACGTTTTCTTGTTCAGCGTTTCAAGATCTATAAGATGAAGGCAACGGGTATACAAATTTCGAAGGAAAATTTTTTGTACTCTCATTAGGGACTTTGCTGACGTCAGTCAAAAAACATTTTTGTGTTTTGGCGGGTTATTGCTAACGTCAGCAAAATTTTTAAAAACTTATATCTAATTAACGGTTCATCAAAAGCACATCACCATATACATTTTCTTGATCAGCAGTTTAAGCTCTATACAATAGAGAGGTAACATTAAAACAAGGTTCTATTTTTTTAAATGACGCTATTTATTTTTTTAAATGACGCTTATTTTTCATTTTTATCCTGCCTCAGTAGATTTTTCGCGGGCTTTATCGACTAGTATTCTATAATATTCTAATAGTAATATATTGAACATTTTTTTAATTACTTTCTGTTCTAGGCTCTGTTAGGTTTTCTTTTTTCTATTTATTTTACTTCTCGCGAGAATTTTTAGGTCATGTTGGAGCAGCACAAGTTATAATAAAACCTCAGTTGATGGTAGAATCCTTTTCATAGGGTTAAACAGCTGTACCTTTTCTTAATTACATAATAAATATAACAAAATCTTATTTTATATTTTTCTGGTCATTAAGAATGAATATGAGAATGTGATTATTGTAGGTAATGTGATATGAGATATGATATGAGAAATTCAGTTGTTTTAATAACAACAAATTATTATTTTTATTGTGTGTATGGATATATTTGTAATATATTTGTTAAAAAAAGGTGATGATAGAAGCTGATGTTAACAAAGAAGAGGGATATTTTGGGATATTTTGAAAACTTTTAGTAAAGTTGAACTCAGAAAAGCAAGGTGTTTAAATCCGCCCTATTATTTGACAATCTTTGAAACCTATATTCAGAAACCATAACTATGCATTTCGTTACTTCCTTGGTAAAGTTTAACATTACGATTAGTATTTGTTAAAAGACTTTTGTTAAAAATAAAAAAAATAATTTTCATATCGAAATTTTTAAAGCATAGTTCTTTCTGGCTGGATTTGTTGTGAGTATTACGGATGATATAATAGCAAAATACAACGGCACTGTTAATTTGAAGTGAAGAGTAATAGACAATTAGAATTAGCTAAATTTTAATAGAACTGTTCTGCCCAATCTTGGAACGCGCCCCGTCTTAAGACTGGCCAGGCCAATCTTCCGACAGTGACAAATGGGTGGCCAGTCTTAAGACTGGACTGCCCAATCTATGGACGTACATGCCCAATCTTAGAACAATTGTGGAAGACAAACAGAACAATAAAAGTTTTAGAATTTACCTCTTAATAGGAACTTTAAATTGAAACTTTTCTTGGAAAATCAAAGGCCAAAAATTTATATATACCATGTATTTTATGTAGCTATAAAAAATTGAAACTACTCAACCATTTTAGCATAGTCTATAAAGTTTTTCTTCTATAGACTATGATATTACATCTAGTTAACTAATAATATGGTTGAATACGATTTTTCTGATACTTCATAAATAAAAACATTTTATTTTTAAAATTTAGCCACTACTACAAGCTGTATATAAATGCTAAATGTATAACACATGCTCTACCAGCTACCTAGCTAGCTAGCTACGATTTTCACTCTACTGTGTCCAAAAACAGGCCGGGTCAATTCAACAGTACCCAAAATATGATGTTTTAATGTGCCTAAGAATGTTTGTTGGGAGTCGCAAAAAACAGAGCTCGTGTGGTGCATCCCTTTCTTAAAATCTAAACGGCGCCAAAGATGGGCCTAACATGGTCGTTTGCCCAATCTGTGACGCCCTGCCCAGTCTTAAGACTGGCCGGCCAGTCTTAAGACTGGCAAATTTTATGTCCAAAGATTGGGCAGCGTCCTAAGATTGGGCAGAACAGAACTATTGTTTTCAAACCGTGTTCCAAAAATACTTTAAAGGAAACCAGAGATTTTGCAGAAAAAAATTTTTTGTTGCTCTATTTTTTCGCTTTTTAAAAAGCATACAAACATTATTTATTAACGAACTTAACAGAAATAGGTCTTTTATAACGAGTGTTTTGTTTTTGATAAGTAGACACTGTTTTTAAACAAAGTGACTACGTGAGTAACCCAATTTCCCGAAAATAAAAATAAGAAGACATAAGTAATATATGCAACTCTTTTAATTGCATAACAAAATCTTAAAACAATGTTAAAATTCGGTTAAAAACCAAAACTATTAAATTTTAGGCAGACAGTTGTATTGCAGGCAAATTTTAAACATTCAATGACGTCACATAAGAAGTGTTAATATAAGCAAAAACATATTGAAGTCATTTGTTTCTTTTATGACATGCTAAAGGTGTGCTAAATTTGATGGAAAATCCAATCAAAAGTTGTGAAGGTATGAGAGAGAGGGGAATACGTATTATCATCTCATACTTTGTATGTAATTGTTTCCCAAACTGAGAAATCGACACGAGCATCCCTCTTACCGGTTTGATTATTGATGATAGTATTATATGAATATTTGCAACTGACCAGTAAGATTTTACTTGAACGTTAAGGATGTTTTAAATGCTATTGATCTTGTTCTGACACCTAATCACGAACAAAGCCACGTTGTTCCGGCACTTCCCATTGTAGAATTTACAAGGGGCAAAAGTATGAAAGACATTTCCCACAGGAAATACAATTTGGATAACCTGTCATACAGGGTGTCCTTTAATTTTCATTTTTAAATGCCTGACCAGAACGTAATGCAAGATTGGCCCTACACACTAATGTACTAAGCACAATACCTCAATATTTACCAAAGTGAGATACTTTTAGAAACATAACTTAAAATTATCTATCTGTTGGTCAATTAGAGTTATCGCTTCTAAGAGTACTGGTGGTTTTTTGCAATGTGGCGTGGCTTTTCTTTAGTTGTATTACTGGTGTTTTATTTATCTTCTTTATTTGTTTCATTGGGATTTTCCTTTACATCTTTCCACTTAAATTCCTATATTCATTCATTATCCCACTCTACTGTTATAGTATTTGCAAAATAACCGGTTACCTTTTTTTCTTCTTTATTTTGTTACAATACACGGATTCCTGCAATTAGATTCTCTAATAACTTGCGTACTCCATTTTTAACGCTTCGACATGCATGTAATCTTTTTAACATGCATGGCTACAAAAATTATGATTACATTAAGAAACATTTCAAATAAGCTACAAGTTGTATCTATAAATAAGGAAAATCTTACCTAGTGAATTACAGTGAAATAATAAAACCACAATAACATTAACGCCCTGCGTCGACGTAAGTGTATTCCATGTGTTCATTCAAACGTGTCAGTAAGTGAAAATGGCTATGACTTGTCAATGATGGATGTTGCGCAGGCCTTAAGGATTTCAAAAATTTCCCCATCTTAAGATGAATCTACCAGATGTCTGGCCAACAAATTGTAAACCGCATAGATTACAGTGCAATGAACAAACTACATTTTTATAATGATAATGTGAACAAAAAAATTAAAAAAATACCATGTTACTTTTTTGTTGTTGGAAAGTATTAAAAAGCAAAAGTAACAGACGGACACAGTTACCGCAGTACCTTATAAGATAATATATAATAATCTTTAATTACTTTCTGTCCTAGAGTCCGTAAGTTTTCGTTTTCCTATTCATTCTATTCTTGTGGTGTTAAAACTATGATTCAGTACAATCAAGGACTTGTTTTATAAGTCACAACAAAGTTGGTTGTGGTAGAATCGACCACAATCCACGCAGTATAAATATTGCGCATCTATTTCCATCTCTTTACCCCTATTTGGTATGGGCTTTTTGACCCTTGTAAGTATGGGGGGGCATAAGGTGCCCGTGGGCTGTACTTTTTGTTCAGTTTGGTTTTAAGTAACGAAACTTGGAACAAAAAAGCCTCAAGATGTTGTGACTTAATTTGTGACAAAATATTTGGGTTGACATGTCATCACAGGAAATGCTAACGTCATAATGAGACAATGGTCGAAGAAAATATAAATTCTCGTTTTTTTATCTTTTTTAAAACTATTTACAGTACCAGTCATAAAATAAGTATTATAAGAATGCAAGATATTATTTGGAACATTTACAGATGTTATAAAGACATAGGATTTCTCTAAGGAGAAATTGAAAATTGATCAGAATTCAAACCTTCAATAAATTTTTTTGAAAAATCGACATCGGAGAACTTTAGTGCTAGTATCTGTCATGGATGAAAATTTGGTATATCTATTAGCACTTATGTCAGTAACTATTCAATCAAGACAATTTGGGTTGACATGTGACAAAATGACCTATGACGTCATCATGTGACAATGGAAATAGAGAAATAGTAAAATACAAATATTCCAGTCTGTAAATTACCAATATTCCGGTTATACAGTATGCATGTCAATTTTGTATGATGATTATTTGTCACTATTACATACATAATCACATATCACGTAGCAAGATCTTCTATTCTATATAGGCCTTTATCAATCCCGATAAGGGTTTCAAAAGCCCCTACGCCAAAATCTCCATCATTGGTCGATCCGGGCGTCGCTTTGTAAATCTTAATATATTTATTTTTTTCGAAAAGATTCAACCACGTACCGCGGATTTGTGTCCTGCTCTATATAGTCCTCAAATATCGTAGGTTTTTCGATATCCGTAATATAGAGTTGCTTCATTGTTTCTTTTCTTTAAGGAAAGAATGAATATTTATAGCTATAATCCATCAGAAAAATACAGATCAAACAGAGGAGAGTGGGCTCTAGGTGTAACTAAAGTGGAGCATCAGGACCTCTACGTGTCTACGACTTAGCACATTTCCATGGCCTTCCCACAGTTTAAAAAGTACCCTATCAAAGTTCCAACGACCTATCTCAATGATCCTGTAAGTGTAAATTGGGAAGGGCAAGCCTTGAACTATTGGAACATCCAAGTGAATTTCGCTTGTTATTGCGCGACAACGGCGTTGGGGATCTCTGCCAAGCACATGACTGGCTCCGTACCCCTCGTTAACTCGATATTTAAGTTTCACATCTATTACCACATGCGTCGTATTCTCGCGAGGATGAAAGTGCCAATGCCATACAAAGGAGGATTTTCACAGAATGAGAACCCATACTCGAGGTCAGGCTATGCGCAGGTATGCCGCGAATACGGTGCAAATCCTAATAGCCTCTACAAATTCAAAGCCCTGACTTCATCGTTGACGAGTGGTAGATGGTGGCCTCAGGTTAACGGTGACTGGGCTAAATTCATCATACCAACCTCTCAGGATTTGACATCGGAAGGTTTAACCAAGCTAAGTGAAAGTATCCGCGTTAATGTGGTTCTATTGCTAGGGTCTCAAGCAGAGGCTAAAGAATCCCTTCTAGGGTCTGGTGCAGACAACTAAACAGCTAGACAGATCCTCCTGCAGAAATTTGAGGCCATGGTTTTACGTGAAGAAAACGTAGGTCAAGATAATACGGAATTTCAAAAGGTGCTTCAGTTCAGTATGCACGAACCCCAGTAAATTTCGCTGTAATGCCAAGCGTGTACATGCTTCCTTCAAATATGGACCTCCGCATTGGAAAGATTGTAGGGTATAACAATAATGTTCTAATCGCGCCCTCTGATGTAGATATTGGTGTGGAGTTAGATCTGAATATCAAGGAACTGTCAAGCCTATACCACTCCCTTCACCATCCTCTAAGGAAGCTGCTGTTCACGAGGAAACTAAGGCTACTATTATCACTATGGGAATATTGCTAATTATCACTTATATATGGATGAAACATTAAGATCTGGTAAGTTAAGGTAAGTTTACCAGAATATTCTACGATCTCTTTCCACTCCTTCTGTTTCCCACGTATGCAACAACAATACCCACAGCTCCCGCAATCGCTAGGTAGAGGTGTCTCACTACATACTCCACTACTTTGCCGGCTACCCGGAAGAAAAGTGATACGATCGTACCAAATATCCCCAGCAGAGCAGCTCCCACTTTGCCTGCTAGATACTTTAAAATTTTTCCGAGCCTTTCCAGTTGCTTTTGAACGAATCCTTTACTACCACCACCACCTCCCGCACCTGCTGCACTACTACCTCCTGTGAGTGCTAATACGAGGTTTGATATTAGTAAGCCCACGGCTGAGACAATGATGGCAACAGTAATAACTTGTTCTTTGAATAGAATGTTGAGCTTCTCCCGTAATAAAGTATCATCTCCAGCTATTTTCATGAGGGTTTCTTTGATATTTTTCAACTGATTGTGATTTTTAGATGATAGTAAACTATGTGATTCCATTATAGCCTTTCGATCATTCTTTAGCTTTTCACTATCCTTCTTTGCCTTATCGAGGTACTTATCCCAGATAGCTAGCTGTTCCTCTGATACGTCGGACCAAGCCTTCTTAGCCTCAAGCCTCTTAATTTTGTCCTCTGCCTTTGAAAGCTCGCCATCGTAGTATATCATCTTACTTTTCACAGTATTCAAGTCGTCGTGGAGCGTTCTAACATAGAAATGAAGCTTTCTTCTTTCACGTTCGTCGAAAGCTTCGGTAAATAAAGTAACCTCTATCAAACTCTTCGTTTCATCAAGCACGTTCTCGAGTAATGGCAACATCTCAATGTCTCCGGGGTTGTCCTCGATGGTGTCAATATTATTCAAGAGTCCCTGCGCCATCTTTTTACTACCTTTGTGTGGTGTGGTATAGTCAGTAAACCCCATGGTTCGCAACCTACCAGCGCCCAAGGCTTTTTTTATCGCTCCCATGGCTCTCAACTCACCATTTTGTTTCGTGAGCTCTATTTCATCGTAGGTAAGCCGGTTACCATCCATTTCAAAATCATCATGATGTCTAGCGAGTGATTGACAGATCTCCCCACTAAGAGCTTCGTAGAGGCTATCAACCGTAATTCCGGCTTGCCGTGTCAGTGAGGCTGCCTCGTGAAGGTGTTGCGGGCTCAGTGCTTGTTCCTTGAATATACTCAGGCCTAAGAATTTCACTACTAAACTCTTCAGGTTCGTATGTCTTTTTCTGGTGTAAAATCTGGTTCAAACGCTGGATTATCAGCCATTTATTTCAACCCATGCGCCACTATAAATAAACATGTCTAACATATTCGGAAATAAGCTAAATCCATACAAGGAAGTCGAAACTATGCTCGGCATGAAAGGGAAAAAACAAAGAGTGAAGGTATCGCACGTGTCATCTACAATTATTCAGAATGAGGATCTATATGTGGACATACCAAACATGGGGGAGAGCTGCTTAATTTTCCCCGGCTCAATCAAGTTGCTGTTCAGCAATATCGGTACAGAGCTTACGGATTACACTGAATGCTAACGAAACACAAAACATAGAAGATTTTAATATCCTCGGAGTGTATAGGAATTTGTGGCTGCCAAAATTTGAGCGCAACAACACTTTGATTCTGGAGGCGATAAATCCTAATGATGGTACTATCAGAGCCCTCCAGGTGAAGGCCAGTGATCACGTTGGGAATAACGAAGAGAAGGCCATAGCCGAGGCCTACGTCAACACTTTTTGTATTCCGATAGGCAAAATGTTATCGTTGACACGAGACTTGCCCTTCTACCAACATGGCTTTTATGATAGACTGCAGTTTATCCTGTATTTTGCACCATATAATCGGGTTATCAATGATGCCGGGACTCCAGCATCTGGAAGCACAGCAGCAAAGGCCACGGATTCCTCCTACAAGATCAGCAATATCTGCTTAGAGTTTGATAAAGTCATCAATGAAGGTCTCGCAAGTGTCATGATGTCGAGATACTCGAGATTGGCCCTACCATATGAGAGGATCCTCAGAAGTAAAGTGGTGACCCTTAAAAAGGCTGACACATCATACAACCTACAATTAGAAACCCCTGCCAAGAGCTTAAAGGGAGTCCTTCTATTATTCCAGGACCCTGCAGTGGTCAAGGCATATGCTGGTAAAAATGAAAATTTTTACAATCCTTGCATATCGTCGGTCAGTGTTACTATCGAAGGAAAGCCCAATCAGCTCTATTCCCACGCGATTTTGCCGAAAGATCACATGGAACAAATGGCTGCGTTGCTGGGATCTCATGATTCTATAGTGACGATAGGCCTGTTTTTAACTGAAAGATATGCGCTGTTTGTCGAGCAAGTCCGGATGATACAATCCACGGGAGTGGGCGACCTCTACAAAGGCTCAGTGATAGCATAACCCTGCACATGAATTGGGGATATACGGTGTTACGTGTACTTGCCAATGGACGCACAATTAAACATCCTGGATGGCAGGTTCCACAGTGACGAATATTAGTGCAGCAAATTTTTATAGGCCTAGGTCTACAAAATAAGTGGCAACAATTGGAGTACTCGTAGCAGGTGCAGCAATTAACGCTTGGGCCTTTTAAGGCTCAAATTTTCTATTCAGTAAACTAAGTGGACACTGGGAAGAGGAAAGGAAGCGCCATGACTTAGCAATCGAACCTCTGCAAGCTGCCCAAGCTCATTGGGTGCGCAATAGACAAGCAAAAATAGATTGGTATAACCAGCAGCGAGAGCTTAAGCGTCAAGCTGGTGAAAGTTTGAAAGAGCTTGATGATGGTATGCAAGAATACTATATCGCGACAAAGGCCCCTAAGTTATCTGATTTTTATACATCCTTCAAGCAGCAACAAGACGGTGAACTCACATTCATTCTCGGCTCATTAATCCTCCTCGGCTTCATAGCGTACAAATGGATGTAGTCGTTGTTTTGACATGTATAATAAACATGTCAAAAGTAAAGCATATTGTTACAACCGATGAAGCTAAAAGCTAAGTCATATATATTACCAACCAGAACATCTCTGGCCTGGACGCAAGGCGATCGCTAAGCTTGTTGAAAGCACTGGCATCTCAAAAAAGAAAGTCATACATTGGCTACCCCGTCAGTTGCAAGAGTCCGAAAAAGATCAATTACCCGCATTTCACTATCACTAAACCGAACGAAATGCATCATTTTGACTTGCTCTACATGCCCCATGACAGAGTATATGGTAGCACCTACAAGTACATCCTGACGGGTATTGACGTGGCATCTCGCTATAAACTGGCTCGGCCATTGAGAACCAAAAAGGCTAGCGAGGTCACCAAGATGTTCCGCGATATATATAAAGCGGGACCTTTACACTACCCCAAAACCTTTCAATGCGATAATGGTAGTGAATTCAAATCGGACGTGACAAAGCTGTTAGAATCCAAAGGAGTGGAAATCAAGCGGGCAACTACCAAATACCATCAAAATTTCCCAGCGTTTGTGGAGTCCTACAACAAGGTGCTCGCGGAGAAACTATTCAAACCCCAAGATGCGCAGGAATTGGCTTCTAATGAAACTAGTACCACATGGATCAAACACCTGTATACCATCGTAAAAAGCCTTAACCAATACCAAGACTGCGATGATCGGAATGAAACCGAGTAAGGCCGTTAAGCTCGATGAAGTTCTGCTTACGAAAAATGAGGAATATACCGAGGAAAAGCCTTTGCCCGATGATGGCCTATACATATGTTTGATGCACTCCGGGGAAGATCATGGGGATGGTCGGAGAAAGGCCACAGATGCCTGGTGTTTGAAGCGTACGTACAGGTTGGATCGTATCGTAACCGGTGGTACCCGTCTCCTATACTACTTGGCAGATGGGCCTGATCGATCCTTCGTATCAGAGGAATTAATGCTAATACCAGAGCTACAAAAACACATTATGACATATCGATATCATAGATCCCCTCGAAAACTCACGCGTAGCATCATTTGGCAAACTAAAATGATTTCACTAGAATTAGCCACACCGAGATTATTATCCCTAAACCTATTCCATGTATGTACGGCGTTGGGATCGTTACATATTGAATTTCTTTCTACCATATCTGGATACATATCCCGTAGGTTACGGAGTTGGTCGTTTAGAGATCGACGTTGGCAACGAATGATATAGTGAGGATGTTGCCCTTTTTTCCCACATTCATTAGAATCATTTTTATCTATCACGCAAATTACATTATCATAGGGATAACCATTAGGAACATATCGATCACGAAGCTCCCCATTTTCTAAGGTTCGAAGATCTAGCTGTTTCTCTCGCTCTTGAAGGTCATCAGTGATCATTGCTAGAGCTTGACGATGCTCTTTGATGGTTTCTTGTAATTTTTCCACACCTCTTTTAGTTAGCTATTTCATGACCTCAATAGCCCTTGGTTTTCCAGATCTATGTATAATCTCCAATGCATCATCAAGGGGCACGAAAGCATCGTCTGCGTTTGTTTCCTTGGACCATGCGTTAGCCGCATGGTTTGTGATCTCATGACGAGGCGTGGTTTTTACATCTCTGTAAGTTGCTCTTATCTCAGCAATTCCCAAGAACCTTCCAAGATCAGCACGCTTAAACATGGGTTGACCTTGATTGTTTAATAATATCTCAATGGTAGGCAATAAGGTAAGTGCCATTTTTCTTTAAATAATGGTTCCAATCAGGGTCCATATAATTAGGACAGATATGAAAAAACACTTGGTATTCCTTTCCCTTTCTAATGCATCCCTTAGCTCTTCATCAAGAGCCTCTACTTGAGATTGAAGATAGGGTATTCTGTCCATCTCTTTATAACAATTTTCCAATTGCCTTTCTAATGTTCTAATATATGACATTTATTTTAATATACCTCAAGTCCGAGGATGTTCGAGACGGATAAACAAACACGCGTGTTTTGACTTTTTTAGTTGAGTTTTAATGGGCTACCAATCGTCTATCAGGTTCGTTTTTTCATCGATCGGCTTCATATCGGAGCGCTCACTAGGGTATCACATAAACAGCTGCTTCTTCTGCCGTCTTAAATTTTTAGACAAAGTGGTATAACTCTGAGTTATGAGCCAGGAACTGTGCCTTCGATGTCTAGCAGAGATTGCGAGCTCCAGTAATGATTGCTTACGTTTATCCATGGATTCATCGGCTATCATGTCGTCGACAATAAATAATGTTTGTTCGCCTGCCAGGAGGATTGAAATTTTGCTTATCCAATCGAATAAATTATCACCTGGATCAATAAGAAATACATGAGGATCTTTCCAAAGCGATGTTCTATCGAGATAAGTGGCATTCCATCGGAAAGTAGGGCAGAGTATAACGATATTGTGGAATTGTCCTCGATACTCGTTATCTAGGAGATCTAGGACTCTTTGAGTTTTACAGCACGACGTAGGGCCGGTAAATATTGTAATGCACGGATCTTTAACGATGTCTAGAGTCATTTATTCTTCGTGTATACCATGTGGTATACACGAAATTTGCATGTGCTTATTCTGTAATTTTTCGATTACCCTTGGACATGTTCTCGTGTGCCCACATTGGTTGAGTGTTGGTGTAGTGTAACCGTCTCGCCACTTCATCAAGCGACGGAGCAACACCATTTTTCTTATATAGTAGTAAAATTTTATGGTCAATATGCCAATCTCCATAATTGTCCCGATTCATACCTTCAGTGAACTGAACTTCAATATGATCCCTCAGTTTAGCCATATTGCACCCAAGGTACTCTTGAAATCTGAGCTCTTTGCTCCTCTGTAGGGTATGGCTGACCCGACTGCGTACAACATGGGCGAGATGGCCAGGAGGGGGATCATGAATTTTACAGGTGGATCTTATCCTACCACATGGGCATAATTGATTACCTCCGCAGTCCTTACATTGATATCTTATCCTACCATGTTCAATACACCTATTTCGTTCCCTTGAAGCCTTCATGCCGTCTAGGCATTTGATACATTGTTTTGTCCCTTGCCCATTACGTTTGTTGATCTTGAAATTGTCTAATGTAAAAGAGCGATTGCATTTATTGCATTTCTTGGTCCCCAAATTGTTTGTGTATACCGCCTGATATACACAAATTTTTCGCTGGGCTATTCTATTTTGGAGGCATCATGGAACGCTTATACCAACCTTGTTTTATTGCGTAATCGTCAAATAAGATCGCACCAGTCATATATCCAGCGAGCTTAAGCCCATCCTCCAGATCCATCTTCGCACCTGGTCGAGAAACGCCTAATGCTTTTTTAACACCCAGTGCCAAGACGATTGTATATGAAACTAGTCTGACAGACTCCCATAGGCTATCAACAACTTCCTTCTGATATTCTTTGCCGCTCATGCTTTTTATACGCTCATCGCATCTTGAAAATGTCAGTATCTGCCTTGGACTCCTGCCGCGCGATTGGTTGATGAACCGCTGGTGGAGGCTGCTGAGTAATCGCGGATTTTTTACGAGTAAAATATAGGATACCTCCAATACATGCGATCGCGAGTAGGCTTCCACCAATGTATATTCCATTTCCTGACTGTATACAACTCACTCTAGAAGAGGCTTTGACTGGAGGTTGTACAGCACCCTCTTGTTGTTTCAGATCTTCCTTCCTCTTCTTCATCAGTGCGGCCAACTTGTGGCCTTGGGCTACTCTACCAGGACGATTCACTGGTTTTGTTATGGCCCTATCTTCTTGTGGTTGTTCAATGCTCATTTCTTTATAAGCCGCGAGAGTTATAAAATTTTCTTTTATGATGGAGGGCTTGTATCATTTACCATTTCCTCCGAATCCGGGGAACCCTGTTTAGACAATTTTGTATGATTTATCGTGTGCGCGGAAATGAGCAAAGGCGCGATGAATCGACCAAAGGCTGTATAAACGAGAATACCCAAGTCAGCCATGCTCTCCCTAATAATAGCATCTTCCTCTATATCTCTTCTCAAACCTTTGGGGCTATCGAGGGTTACCAGGTTGCCTATAGCCTTCGGTTACAAGCTAATGGCGTGACAGGAAAGAGCTCTGGCAGTATTCTGCCCATTCTCAACCACCTCGCGTTCAGTAAAATCATTATATATTTTTTCGATAATCTCGGGTGATGCTTTATCCAGAAAACCATCAGTACATTTTTTTGGCAGTAAATGTGGCTTGGATTTGCAAGCATCCTTCAAAGCCTGGCGTTTATTTATAGGTTGATCAACAGCACCCGCTGGTGTATCTACAACATCAATAATATCAACGAGATATTACATGTTTATCTGTATAATAATACGCCAGTTCCGTGTCTCTGTGACAGGCAAAGTTGATGTCGCCATTTTCCTTTGATGTTGCCGAAATTCTCTTTGAAGTCGCCGAAAAAAATATGTCTTCTTTGTCGTGAAAAGCTGCGAGTTTTATGTGGTTTTTTAAATGAAGTTTTAGCACAAAGTAACGGAAATTGTGTTTGTAAAAAAGATGGCTGTTCTTTTTAAGGAATTTCTACTCTTTCCTTCAAAATAAATCTTTACAAAAGCATTTAAAAAGGGGCATGGTATATAAATGAAGTATAAAAAGGTTTCTGTAAGGTTTGTTTATGTTTTTTTCAGTTTTGATGATATTATGTTTGTTAGCTAGCATCAACCACACCAACAACAACTAGCTAGGTAGCTGGGAATTTATAAATATGTAGCTAGCCATGTTCTTTATACCTAGCTAAGTCTCCAGTTTAAATTTAAGTGACCAGCTATTAGCTGCTGTAGCTACCTTATGTTAGCTTCAGTTTTATGTTGCTTTTTACATGTAAGCTAATCTTAGTGGTCTTTGCTAAGAATGTGACTGTAACTTATTTTAATTGACATTTTAAGCTTAAATTAACAAGCCACAACAACTTTTAAAAAAGTATTACATAATATTTAAGAAGAGTTTAAGGACTGTTTTTAAGCAAATAATGTATTTTTCACAATTTGTGTATGCAAATAATGTATTTTTCACATTTTGTGTAACTAAACTTATATACATCGGTTACATGCAATATGACGAAACGATTTTTATTTAACATGTAGTAATTCTGGTACCTTAAGTGTAGTGATTTTTGTTGTTCCAGATGTTCTGACTAAAATGTTTTTGTTTATGGCATTTTGTCTCAATTAAGAAAAGTTTCAACTTTGATGCGTTCCAAATCACAGTTCTTTGAAATTTTAGGTAATATTTAATGAGTACAAGATGCAAATACTGATTTTTGTTGAATCAGAAGTATTTCCTACAACCATTCTTTTTTTACACTTCTGTGGAGAAAAAGTGTATGCAATGTCATCAGAATAACTGATTTTGTTGCAAACTGTTTTTCTTTTTTCACATTTTGGATTGAAATATTGTTATAAAGGGCATATATCAATAGACATATATATACCAAAATAATTAAATTCTGCAAACTTTGATTTTGTCGTTCACCTCTCATCTTTTATATTTTCATTAAACTTTTGAGGAAAACCATAGGAATTATTTAGAATTTGTATTTTGTGTTGCAAATTTAGTGCAAAAATTTAACTGTTGTGAGGGAGGACCATATGCAATTATATATACTAAAAATAATAATTTGATATTCTACAAGTTGTATTTTTGTATGCACTTAAATGACTGCTTTTTCTGAGTTGAATTTGATGGGTTTCATATCAATTTTGTGGAACATTTTATGGCTGAAGACAATATAAAACATGCCAATTGAACTGATTTTTGTTCATATTTTGATTTACCTCCTCATAAACCTTTGTGTTATACATTTATTGTAAACTTTTGTGAGGAAGGACCATATATATATACAATGTTTTCAAAATAATGATTTTTGTTGATTTGAAATTTACTCCTTGCTCATTGCTTTTTCGACATTTCAGTTTAAAATGTTTGGTAAAGTCAGTACGGATCATGAGACAAAAAATTGTTTTGTTAACCGGTTAATTTTTTGTTTTTAGGTGTTTTGTGTTTGTTAAAGTTTGGCTTTTTGATATTGTTCAGGTTGTATTGTTGTATAAGCATTTAGGGAAAAGACAATGTTTAAAATGCGTAAAGAACTTATTTCATAGATCTGTGCTTACTGTTGCAAGCCTTTCTTTTCGACACTTCAGATTAAAATATTGAAGGTTTTCAACATAATCACATAATAAGATGTATACATATTTGAGATATGTGTTATTTCTGACATTATTATTATTGTTGTCGTAACTGTCTGGGTTGTGACTGTCAATGTTGTAACTTTCTACTGACTAGATTTTACACCTTGCACGCCATTTTTTTTCATATTTTTTCTGAAGTTTTGTTGGGAGGATTTCATGCGATTTGACATTTGATATTTTGTGTTAGATTTTAAGAACTTTTTTGTTAAATTATGACTTATATACTTTCTTTTTATGCATTTTCAGATTATTTTTTTTAGTAAAAGGCATATTCAATATACTGAAATATTTGCTGATGTCATCAAAATTCAAATGACAGAACTTTTCAATTGTTTTTCTGCCTAAGTGGAATTTTCCACGGGCCTAATCGACTAGTCTATATAATATTACGCTAAGTGCGTCTGTCTGTGTGTCTGTGACAGGCAAAGTGGATGTCTTCATTTTCCTTTGATGTTGCCGAAAAATGCATCTCTAATATGTCAAATTTTCTGACATTACGGCGCGACGAAAATAACACTACTTTAACGTCAATATCCTATATTAAATTAATGTAACCATTACAGTGCACCTGAAACTTTGAGGCCAAATAACTTGGAAACGAGGTGGTGACGTCAATGATTTTTCACCGCGTGGGTAACTAGGGACCACCTAGGATCAATTTGGGTAATTTTCCCAAACCCGGATCCCCGAATCCGTTTCGGAATGGACGTGTTGATGACGTCATCAAAAATCCTTTAAACCCTATTTCTGCAACCGTTTCTCAAAGGTACATCATCTTATACATTTTCTTGATCAGCGTTTCAAGATCTATGCGATGGAGGCAACAGGTATACTAATTTCTAAAAAAATATTTAGGGTTTTGACAGTTCTTTGCTGACGTCAGCAAAATTTTTAATCCCTGATATCTCATTAGGCGTTCGTCGAGAACATATGATTCTGTACGTTTTTTTGACCAGTGTTTCAACCTCTACACATTACAGACAAGGAATAAACAAATTTCGCAATGTTTTTTTATCTGCACTGCACTGCTGACGTTAGCAAAACATCTAAAACAACTTTCTTTTTATTGACCTTTTGCCTAAGTGGATTTATCCACGGGGTTTATACACTAGTTATTATTAATAGCAATACCTCCATTTTATTTCTCCTTTAACCGGTAATGTCCTCTGGCTAATGTGATCTGATCCGCCTGAACAATTCTTTTGTCATCAGCGGGATTAAGCGCGATTTTTGTTACTTCCTGCGTGTATAAATTATGGCCTTTGTTATTAATGCACCTCCAGGTTTTGTTAATATCGTTACCCTCCATCAGACATTGTTCATAGTCCTCGAAAGTGATACATTTTTTTGTTACAGCCCTCTTCACACCATTGGCCTTTCTATCGCCGCCGTCTTTTGTGAGGCTCTTGTATGCATAGGCCTTCCGTCTCAATGTGATGAAATGTGTCATTATTTTCCCACCGAGCTCATCTTTCATTAAACCAACGTCTTTCTTATTTTTGTCGATGGTCAGGGGTCTATTATCATCCTTTGAATATCCTGAGGTATCAAATCTGGCTTCAACATTATCGGAAATATCCTTGTAAAAATCATAAGTTTGTATGTGGCAAATGAAACTGTCGGTGTCCATATAGCAGATCAGCAACTTACTACCATACTTGGGTTGCATATACTCATAGTGGAAGCTGTACATGATGGCCTTTGACCGATCTAGGATGGCCTGCCCAATATACACAGGTTTGTTCATTTTGATACTAATCTTACCCATCTCCACGCCCATGAAGGTGACTGCTAAAGTAGTTTCCACCCTTGAAATTGGGCTTCATTACGAGCTTCGTATATGTGGCTTCATTGGTGACTAGCTTGATATTGCGATGGTTCCCGATATTCTCCATCGTTTTCCCGAATACGCTTAAATTCATTAGCTTGTAAAAGTCCTTCTCAAAATCATTCTTGGCAGCAGTCCTAAGCTTGGTGTTGTGATCTATATAACCTCGGAGCCACGCGCTTTGTTTAAATTGAATAACACGGTGTACTTTCTTAAGCTCTAGCCCGTGTTTCAAGGCTTGATGAAGAGCCCCTATGTGTACAACATATTTCCGTTTATGTTCGAGATTTGGCATCAATTTCTCTACTCTATGTACAAACTTGCGCTCTGGTAGGAAAGGGAGCTCATTGTGCTTGTCGTAGAGGTTCTTAGGGTAATCAACATCGATCTTCAGGAGGTATCCATGCTTGTTATCAGATACCAGCTTCGCGATCTTCTTTTCATTGATTATTTCTACATTAGAAACCCATTTGAACCCATGTGTTGGAAGAGGCTGCTGCATCGCCCAGCCGTATAAATAGATATAAATACTGAAGGTATGACGACTCATACTCCGGATTCTATTAATCGCCCATATATTTGTTATTCGCTCTCGCGTAGCGGTGTACAACCTGAGTTATACCACCCCTAATACCCCTTTCAAACATCAATAACACATCGGGGTCCGTAAGGAGCTCCAGTTTGATTTCTGTGTACTTAAGTGCTGTCTTCCAAGCGAGACCAGGTGCGCTGTAGAAGTGAGCAGGATCGAGCTTGTAGTTATCATGGCACACTCCTCGAAAGTTTTGGAATATATCAGTCAATAGCAGTACATCCGTCACTAAATATGCATCGTGGTAGTCATCCATGGTAGTCTCTGGACCCTTTGGAGTAATAGAATTCATATTAAGAGTGCTATAGAAGGCCTCCCTAGGCGGAAGCTCATTCTCCTCGAATCTTCGCCAACCATTCATGTATTCATAGGGATATATGCCCTTTCGAAGCATGAGCCGGAATAACTCATCATCGTTAAAGTAGTAGCTCATGGCTGGTGTATTAGCCTTTACCTGATCCTTGTTTAAGTGTTTCGTGGTGTCAAAGTCGCAATTTTTACACCAAAAGCTTGCCACATACTCATAATTGATGTTCCTAAATTCCAAGCATGTATCTGTACACTGCTGGCATTTCATACCTGTCGTGTTCGTACCAATAAGGTTGCTTGCCAATTTCTCCCATGAGGATGCCATGAATCGGCAACTATCAATAAGTCTTATTTTAATCTTTTTGTAAAATTCAGCGTCACCGTACCCCATACCCGCTATTGGGATCTTGATCTTCACATTAAATGATATATATTTCTCTGTGTTCTCAGCAATGCAGCCGATATCTTGGGTATCGTATTTTTCACCGAGCTCACGAATGAACAAGTGGGCATCGTATCCTGATAGGTTGTGAAAAATCACTGGTACATGGTTGGGTATTTTATATTTTAAATTGCAGGTATTGTACGCGGCACCCCTGTATAACCCAGTGTAGTGACAGTGTTCCTTCACCTTACGGTACTTCGGGTCATCGCCAAAGGGTTTCATGCAGATGTGACAACTCGTGGCGGAGTCGTGATCCCTTTTTAGTACTTCCGTTAATGGTAACATGTCCTGTTGAGGGTAGGTGCTGTAGAGTCGCTTTACCTCATCCTCTAGAACTTCTTTACACACTCTTCGCCCCTGTAGACTGCTAGTGGATCTGGTACTTATCCATATGCGAAAGTGGAGTATGTCGCCCACCCGCATGGTACATGCTTATTCAACGTCTTAATCTTGGTATCCCAAGCATTTTCTTTCATCGGTATCAGTAGGCTTTCAAAGTCCGCATATATTACGAATGGTACTTTGAATTGACATTGTTCGTCCTGGTAATATAACCATTTTTCCTTCTCGCTCGGCATTGTGATTGTGACCGCTTCGTTGTCTTTGGAATAGGTATAATGATTGTGTCTTAATTCTATCGTTTGGAACCCCTGCAGGCAATTAAGACAAAAGTGCTTTTTCCCATGCTTCATCGATATTTCACGTCCTAGTAGTCTTATAGATTTTTGATGACCACGTAGTGGCTCTTCTTGTCATCCGTTATTAATAGTGTGCTTCCCACGTTCGTTAAATGCCGATCGCCGTAAGATATTAAAATTTTTACCCATCGAATGCAATACCTTCACAGCAATATCAGGATTATTACGTTCAAATTTGTTGATGTCCTTAATACTAGTAGGGAATTCTAAACCATTCCAATAATACTGCTCCTCATATGGTTAAGCTTGCTTATTCTCTGATGGTTTGAACCTATGTCTTCGTGATGTATGACGGCGATAATTGACCATTTAAAGCATTCTTGATCATTGTTATTCGGATTAATTATGGCCTGCTTGGTAGCAATCCACTTGGGTGTTTTAATATATCATGATCCCCGCGTTAACTTCAGTTTATGAAAGTCCACGTCAAGATGTGGGATGCGGCCGATACTAAAAACCCTCTCGGGCAGCGCAGAATTCTCCACATGCGTTCTGATTTGTGCGAACATTGTATCCATCACTTCATCCACGATTGTTCCCTGAAATACTGATGTCAATATGCTATGGAACACCTTTTTCACCTCGATAAACTCGTTGGTACCATCAATTAGTTTCCTCCATAAATTCAAAAAGGAGCACTGGATTTTCGCAGAGCCCATTTCTTCCACTTGGTTTTCAATAAGTGTTTTTACATTTGATCGAATCATACCCAAGTAACCATCAATATCTGTTCCATCAATACCAGCTATACGATAACTTTTAAAGGTCTTATGAATCGCATGCTTATGTTCCTGAGGCGTAAAATCTTGGTTAGGTTGCTCTGAATTATGATCCTCCTTCGCCTCCTCCTCGACCTCGCCAACCATGGTATTCTTCTTGGCACCATCATATATTGAAAGTATTCGTGATTTTATCGATGTATATATACTTTGCACTGGTTTCTTTATAATCTCAGGTACATGTAATAATAGCCACTCTGACCATTCCTGCAATTTACTTTTGACTATTGGTCGCGTCCTCACCATCTCTTGGAGCTCAAAGATATTCATGGCTTCTGGTGTTGGTAGAATAGTAACTGGTCTGACTGGATTTCGTCGCTCGGCCCTCCTGAGTTGTCTCTGTGGTACATCCTCTATGGGAGTTGATGCTGGAGTGGGTTCTAATAAAGCAATGAGATCTGCTTTGCGTACTTTTGAATAACCTTTAATCCCACGGGTTTTTGCAATTATATGTAATTGTTTTACGGTTTCAGAATTCAAATCCATCTCTGTTATATATATAATTTTTTTGATTTCAAAAAATTTTGGCACGGTCATGATTTTGAATGGGAATTTCCCTTTACTCATATTGCGCATGATGTCATTTATATTATTTAATATGATTATGTGTTAGTATTTAATGATATATACATTAATATGAGTTTGTGTTGGTAATTGGCAGATGACGTCATGTATTTTACATTTAATATTATTTTGTGTTACTTACTAATGGATGACTTAGGGAATTTCCCGTTAGTCGACGTCGACTGTGCCAGAAGGAACATTTCTCTATCTCTTTACTGAAACAGTGATCAAAAATAAGTTAATTGCATTACAGACAGTTAACATAATTAATGTAATTAAACCTGTCAAGTTATAACGAAACATTAATCTTACTTTATGCATCAACAATATATGTAATATTTTTATTATTCCAAAATGATAGTTTTCGATAGTGTAAAGAAGAAGCATCTTTGTATTTGTTTTACACTTCTTTTAAAGTTGAACTCAGGTAAGTAAGAATTGTCCGTATTTTTTCTCAGTCGTTAAATCTTTTATTTGAAAACAAAAACCACGGATTTTTATATTGCTTTGGTGAAGTTCAATATTCTACAGACGTTTACGAATTAAAAATTTCATAGAACGTGACGGAGAAAGTTTCATTTCTATACTTCGAAAGCGTAGTAATTTATTGCTTTCTGTAGCGATTTGTCTATCTCTTGTGAGTACTACAAATGACACAGTAGCAAAATGTAACTAGACTGTTTTAAGTGATGTGTAATAGAAAATCAGTACTGGGAAAAGAAATTAGTGTAATAGAATTATTGTTCTTGAAGTCAAAAATACTACCATTTCCAAAAAAGGTAATAAAAACATTTAAGGTGACATAATTACACATTAAAAGAAATGTTATAGTTGCAGAAAGTTCAATTGCATTTTATTGAAGATGACAGGAGCTACCGATGTAGGTAGCATTTAGTAATTATTGTTATATTTTTTACTTATTGTGTTATCTATTCTTTTTTACTACGCTAAAGACAATAAAACGGAATGTACATTTTAGCCAAAACAAGATTTTTTCACTATTACCATATTATTTGTATGAACTTTTTTCTAATGAACTTGATTTTTTAAAGGTATAGATGCTTGTTATGAAAGTATTGTTATACGTTCTTTCTACGGAAATAAGTAAATTTTGATGTATGCATAGTGCAGAAAGTGTATCATTTTTTTTTTCCTTTTAGTGATATCTGGCACAGTTAAAGCTATTAAAACCAATTTAGAAGTTCCAGTTAATCAAACTGCTCAATTGCAGTGGAGAGTTGTACCTGACGTTGGGGAAGAAATAGCTGCACTGAAGGTGTTTGATCTTGAATCTCACAAAGTTCCATTAGTGCTAGCCACAACGTTGGCATCAGACATAACAACTGCTGGTAAAGCAATGTTTGGTAATCGATTATTTGGAAGCTTGTCAAATGACGTATATACACTATCTATCAAGAAAATCAAATTTAATGAGAAAAAGTCTTTTAAGTTAGACGTTATATTCATATCACAATCAGAAGGTTATGTGAAAAGTGCAACACTGGTTATAAAGGAGGTAGTGGGTAAGTTAAAAGTTATTATTAAAAATTTTCAAAATGTGCAATTTATTACTCCAATTTCTGGTTGCAGGCTTTTTTTAACCTTTTTAATTTTTTTATTTTTTATTAAGCAAATATTTACATTGGATATACATGTCAACTAAAAGCTCTTATAAATATGTGTCCAGTTAAAATATATTAGAAGATATTATATATACATAAGTGATAAAACTAAGTATGATGGACAAACGAGAATCCAGGACAAAATAAGAAGTCGGGTGTAAACGAGCCTAAAAAACCTAGAAAAAAATAGATTAAAAGCAGAGAAAAACTGGAAACTTACACCAAAGGACCTAAGTAATATAAATAAATACTAATTGAGATGTTCATTTAAAAATGTTTTTAGATCAGACATGCCTAAAGAACGGACTTCTAGAGGAAGTGTATTATAAATGTTTGCTTCCATAAAAACTTTTTTTTTTTGGAGTTGTAATCAACTTTCTGTTATTTCGCGTGTTCATTTCATGATCTTGAGCATGAAAATAGAAAAGACATTTGTTGCAGTGCACGCACGTTTTCTATTTTCATTTACTATTGATTAAAGCCGATTGTTCGGATCGCTATAATCGCAGGGAATCCATTTTGTTATGCTGAGTTCGTGAGTGCCACGAGATGTAGCCCACAATAGGTGAACGTTGGTATCAACTACTTAACTGATGGTCAACTGTGATGCTAAAGTTGGCGAGCTGATGTTTTACTTTCCTCGATGTTCCAAATAATAGAGCCTCAGTTTTTCCTTTCTTCAGATTAATTATAAGTTCGGTTTCTTTGCACCACGATGAAACGGCATCGAAATCTGCGTTTATTTTTGTAGTTATATCTTCAACTTTTTTTGACTTGCTGTACAATACGGTGTCATCTGCATATTTAATAAGCTTTGAATATTTATTAACATCGCCAATATCATTGAAAAACAGGAAAAAATAAAAGAGGACCAAGGATAAACCCTTGCGGTACTCCAGAACATTTACCAAAACTTTCGGATACGACAAAAAAGATAATCTGTAAACCAATCTAGTTCACGATCATGTATTCCATATGTCGGCAGTTTCGATAGCAATTTAGAATAACTAATTGTGTCAAATGCTTTCGTAAGATCTATAAATCACGCACCAACCATATCTCCTTTATCAACATGTGAACAAATGCCATCAAAAATATGGTAACTGCTTGTTGGGTTGACATACCCTTACGAAACCAAATTGACGTGAACACAGAAGTTCATTTTCCGGCAGATAGTTGTTAGGTTGATTATGAAAAATTTCCTCATGAATTTTTGAAAGAATTGGTAAGATTGATATTGGTCGATAATTGTTAAAATTAGATCGAGTAACAGATTTTTAAACCGGTATAATTTTGGCATTCTTTCAGGCAGTTGATATAATTCCAGTTGATATGGATAGATTTAGAATGTGGCATAAAGGATGAATTATTGAATGCTTCAGTTAATTCAGTAAAGCAGACGGAAGCTCATCGTTAGCACTGGATTTCTTTCTTTTTAATTTGCTAAGGTGATGTTTTTTAGATGGAAGGTTTTGTAAGTCTTGAGAAATGTATCTGACGGTTTTCTCTAAATCGAATCACATAAAAGCCGCGACTTTGACATTACTGATTGAACTATTGCTGATAAGAATGATGTAAAACCGTGCCTGATCTTGTTGCTATCTCTACACTTGTCTCCGCCAATGTCAAACGTTTTGCAAGTTACATTTTCTGATGAGCTGGATGGATAAATCAAATTTAAAGTTTTCTAAAAGTTTTCGGGATCATTAGCGTTTTGTCCAAGCAAGTTTTTGCTATAGCTACTTTTGGTGGTCCGAAGCAGGATATTTACGCGATTTCTTTTGTTTTAGTACGCTCTACGGTCACATTCAGATTTTGTTCTGGGGGATTTTCTTAATAATTTATCCCATTCATTTATCGAAGCTTTATTTTCAGGTGTTAGCCAAGGTGCAGGTTTCGACTTTACGTGCTTCAAAATAAAGGGAGCATGTTTGTTATATACTGTGGAAACTGTTTGATTGAAATATTGCCAGGCCGTGATAGCCAATCAGAATTTTGGATTTCAGCGTTTATTGAATTGTGATTTTATTTACATTAGTCTCGACGACGGATCTCTTTAGCTTTGAATTTTACGTGATTCAATTTACGCACACAGCAAACCAAATCGTGATCACTAAAGGATGTCGGAAAAAAGTCACTTGATCAAAAAAGTTTTCAATGAGATCGAAATTTTAAAGACTGTATTCCAGGTTTAATTTGTTTCTCCTTTATTTTTAACAAACTAACCTTTTTTAAGAAGTCTTTTTCATTAATTCTAACAAAACTGCGGATTTGATCAAAAAATGTAGTTTATAAACCCTTGAAATTAGGGACTACATACTACAGAAAATATACAACCAGTCTTAAACTTCCGTATTTCACAATTCTTTTATAAACCCTAAAATCAGCTGCAATATCATATTTTTTATTTCCCCTTTGATAGTCATTTGAAATGTTTATGTTGTAAGCCCCTGCTTCTCTTAAAAAATTATGCCAGATGAATACGCATTTGTCTTAGTACTTATCATGATAAAAGTGAATTAGCTGCTAATGTGATTGTACTGTTGTTGGGTTATCCTTTATTTGGCTTTTAATGCATTTAATTTTATGAGTTTATTTACAGTTTAACTGTAGAAATGTCGGTTACCAAGGGTGTGGTATTTGTACAAACGAGGATTAACATAAGAAGAGTGTATAATGGCAAACTTAGGGGTGAAAACTAAGAAGTTTTCCAACTGAGATAACCACACAATTTGCAATTAGTATTAGAATTAAATCTTTTGTTTTACCAGGAATAAATTATAACAACTAATGCCTTTATTTAACAAATGTTGTTGTTGTACATATAAATTATGTGGTTTGAAACGAACAAAAAGTATGACGGTTTCAGATTGTTTTCCTGGAAGGAAGTCATTCAACCTGATTTCACAGTTACGTGTGAATTTATAAATGAATCTTAATGATATCATATAATGTTGTCCTCACCCTAACCACCCCAACGTATGTACCAAGCTTTATAGAATAAGCGTCCTTATTCCCGGAAAAATAGATCTTTTTAGATTTAGATCGTTATAGAAACAAAATTTTAGATATTTTTGTACATTTGTATCCCATTTATGTCATTAAATTTGACTTTTTTTAAAATAAATTAATTTTAATTAGTCTACGAGGAATCAAGGTCGCACAATCTATAACAAGTAGGAAATCTTAGTACACTTAAATCACTTATCATAATTTATAATTTTTTAAAAATTTTGTTATCACATGATATTTACATGTCAAAAGGTGTGTTCATATGAAAGAAGTCCAAAAAAAAGTCCGCTAATGATGGCTACTCGATATACCGTTTGTTAGGCGTTCCAGTTTGCGGTTTATAATACAATATAAAATATCAATATAAAATATTACCACTCTGAATTCTACATTTAACAATCTTGAATACAAAATCACTAGACATTTTGTTTTTTTAAATAATTGTAGGTGGTCCTGAAGCTTGTGGGATTTCACTAAACACAAATTATGCTGTAAACGAGGGTAAACAGTTGTCTGTTACCACCGAAGTTTGTGGAAATCCGAAACCTGTTTTAACTTGGAAATTACAAAAAGAATTGGAGTATTCATACTCTACCGAAGTTGCGCCAGTGAATATCTCAATCATGCGATACAGATATGTTTATAAAACTCGACGTCTCGTGACACGTGCAGATTGTGGAACAAAGCTAGTTTTCAATGCGACTGGTGCGAATGGAATGATCAAGGGAGAGACACTAATAGACGTAACATGTAATGACAACTTATTTTCTTTCACTGACTTTGTTTTTGAAAATTTATAAAATCATTTTAAAACTTTTAGTTTCTCCTCAAAAAATCCAAAATGCAATATTTTACTAAGATAATGATTGTATAAATGGTATATGGACACGTGAAGCAACTGGCAATTGTGCGCTTAACTATCATTTTCAATTTGAAGGAGGAAAATATATTTTTAATGCAACTCATACATACTACGCTGTGTGTAATGTTTTAAATGCTTCATATATATTTATTTGGGCGTCATACAAAAACAAATACGGCGAGAAGATAAAAATCAGTGCTAGTTTAACAACTCCTGCACCTACAAATGCTACCGATCCTTGCACATGTCCAAAACTGTTGCATGGTATATGCCAATTTTATAGCCGATGTTATTTTGACACTTGTGTCAGTACAGCATTGGTACTTATTTTGTTTTTTTGTGAATTTCTTTTGCTAAAAGTGATTGTGTTAATTTTAGTGAAAAGATTGGATACGAAGAAATTAGTTTTAGCAATAATTATAGCGCTTGTGGTCACGCAAGTAGCCAATATATGTATTTATGGAGTTGAGAAGTACAGAGGTTAGAACATCTTCTATTATTCACTGTAGCAGTATAAAGTACGAAATGAAAAGCCCATGTATTTTCTAGGTGCTGAGACTAACTGCTAAAATAAGCAAAGCGTAAAAAAGAACGACGAAAACGAAGATAGACAAGAGTACGAAGTATTTCCTACAACTGAATCTCATTATACAGGTCTTCAATTAGAAGCAAGAAAAGAAATTGTTTATGCCGATTTCTCACGATAAACAGTCAATAACTGTTCAGAAATTGGAACAGAAAGAAGGTCAAAACAATTTTAGCACACTGTGTTCTTCTGTAGAAGCACATTAAGGCGTCTTTTTTAAACAATTTTGCGTCCTTTTCGTCAAGAAAGGCACCGATTCCTATCCAATTTTATTGATTTTCGTGATGCAAGAAGAGAATAAATAAGTTAACATCAGAAAAGTTACCATACCTATATAAAAGGATATATGGACGTTTTATTGTCATTATAACCTAGTTTGACTATTTTAAAGTTTATGCTACATTTTCAATGTATGGCGTAACCTTAAATTGATCTATTTCAAATATTTCGCAAAGCCTTTTTTTTCGCGAATTGACCATCCTTAGATTTCTTGGAAATATTTCATTTTGCAGTTCTAGCACTTTTTTAAAGTTAATTCTAATTATTAAGATTATGACGGACCTTAAATTGGCTCTAAAACGAGATTATCATTGCTACTAAGATATTCGCGAAATGTTCAAGAAATCAGAAGAACCTAATACAGATATTACATGGACAATCTTGGAGGAAAGAATACGGAAGAAGAAACAACTCTTTTAATTCTATTGAAACACTGCGTGAGGTTCTAGCAGGTGTCTGTATAGAAACTTAATTTGAAATTTTGGCGGTTGTGTAACTAAATTATTCGTGAATAACAATTTGCAACTATGATTGGTAATTTGATGATGAATTTGATGATGAATTTGATAATATTATCAAAAGAAGAAGCCATATTGAAATCGGTAAAATTTCTTTTGTTTTTATGTTAACATAATTAGCGAAGAAGCACATGCTCGACACTTTTGTAAACAAAAAGAAAAAGTTTATATGTCGTTTTAAAACGACGTTCTGTTATAAGAAGTTATTTCTTTAGTTAGAATAAACATTAATCCAGCACACATTTTGTCGGCACTCGTCCGGCGCACATCTATCTATATTGTTTTTCATGATCAAAGTGGTATACTCAAGCCTGTAAAAATAGGTTAATATCATGGTTAAACGCTTATTTCCAAACGTATTGTTGACGTTTTTAACAGCAATGTTCACTGTCTTATATTAGGCACACTTTCCATACAATAATCACGTGCCTGCAGCGTGTTACAGACAGATTTCAATAGAAAAAAGTTAGCACCTCACGCACTGAATCTTTTGAAATTAAAAACAATAGAAAATTCAATACATTTAAAGCGCACAAAAATGAAGTTGTTTCTCCTTCCGTATTCTTTCCTCCAAGGGACAATGTATGAGAAAAAACAGAAAACATAACCTGGTTTTAAAAGAATTCGCCGCATAAACTTTTGCAAATACAGGTAACATTTGCAGTATTAGCTATAGTTCCCATATACACCTATCAGTTTAATCCTATCGATCCGGGCTTTTGTGAACTTATTATATCCGAGAAGGGGGGAAGGGTTACGCCACCCATCAATAACTTTTCACAGGCTTACCACACTTTCAGTACGTCACAAATTGAACAAAATATTTGATTTAAAAAATCCAACTAAGAAGAAACTATGTAAATCGAACACTTTTTCAGCAATTAGTTTGTACTAGATCTTGAACGGTAGAAAGAGAATCAAAGAATTAAAGAAATATCGGTCATTCTTGATTATATTTTACTTTTATTATTTTTTTCAATTTTTGAAAAATTCGGATATCTCTGTCTAAATCTAATTTTCAGCCTTTAAACCTGAAAATTCGAACAAGAGAGACTTTATACTATTCGAATCTCTCTATAATTCGGACAAAACCTTTTTCCCTTCGAGATTCGAATTAGAGAAGGTGAACTGGTTTAAAAAATTAGCATTGGCAAACATATATTTTTGGAAAAGATACTTGCACATATACTCATTCCTACTTTAAAGATTTAAAATATCGTTCTTTTTCCACGGCATTTTAGAGCAAGTAACAAATTTTGTAAGTTTTATCAGTGGCGGATAAAGCTACCTTACCCGGATTTTATAAAATACAATAATTATGACGTCATGTAAAATTCTATAATTTTAAAATTCTATAATGGTTGTGTGCTCTTCAAATAAGGACTTCAGATAGAATACTGAATTATCATGACAAATATGAAGTTTGTAGAGCAATATAATATTATGTTGGGTCTCGTTTTAGATCTGAAGAAAATAATTACTTTGAAAACGAGGCTATTCTTAGGAAGCTTGACTATATGAAGGGTTTGACCGTAACTTTCAGCTTGAAAATGAGGCACTTAAAAAATAAAAATATTAACGAAATTTAGGTAAATTGTTCTAATTTGGCTAATGAACTTAGGGATATGAATCATTTTTATTATAGAATTTTTCAATTGAGTTTGGTGTAGGGGAAATTCAGGCAAGGTCTACTTCACGTTGTTTTTAAAAAAAACAGATGAGGGCCTAAGGATCCCCTTATTGGCTTTTTCGGAGGGAAAAAATGACAAAAGTAATGCATAAGGGTGAAATCACTTTCCCCCGGACCAAGTAGGGTAAAAAGTTATAAAGCTCAAATAAGGAAAAAAGTACTATCTGGAGTCGTTCCAGAATGCTGCTTTGAAATTCAAACCACTAAAAATACACCAATATTGCGAAATAGTAACCTCGAATAAGTTATACAGTATGTTAAATTTAATAAAAGTGTGCTAAATTGCAAACAATTAATTTGGTAATAACAAAAATAACGATTGCGAATAACTTTTTTGGAAATTGGAGAAAATAAGATTGCGAATGCAAAGGAAATTTGTTGCATTATTTTCTTCCATAAGCAATTCCTCTTCTTTCATTTCCTCGCTTGAGGTAATGTAATAAGGAGAATAATTTAAGAAATGTAGGTCCTTTTTTAACCCTATTCGGCCTGGGGTTTGCGAACATATTATAACATCTCAATAACTTTTCATAGCGTCGTTCAAGTTGAATCAACTTTGTCACACTTACAAACTTGTCATACTAAGTATGTCATAAAAGGAACAAAGTTGCTACAATGAATTTCTGCTTGCGTCAGCGCATTTTCTGTGACGTCAGCAGAAGCTTGAAATGTGTTAAAAATGCCACTATCTGCATAAATTTTTTGTTCTAGAGCGAACTTTTGCATTCTGTTTGAAGTTTCTAAAAGCTAAATAAAAGTTATTTTACATATTTGCCGGTTTTTAGGTGGATCGCATAAAAAAGTGCCAAAAATTGCCCGAAAATCCGGGTTTTCCGATTTTCGGGAGAGATTCGACAAAATCGGGAAATCGGATTAATCACGTGTCCAAATTATTCAAAATGATTCTTCTTCAAAGTTGTGTTGCAAGTTTCAAGTTCTAAAAATAATCCTAACAGGAGTTATTAAATTTTCCCCATCATAAGGATTTCATAGAGATTTTTTGGGGTAGTTTCGAGTAATGGCCAATATCAAGGCCTTTGAAATGTATGGGACCTAAAAATTTGGCTTGTATGTGTCTAATAGATAAATATTGAAACTCAGTAAGTTTCATAGCCATATAACATAGCAATAAGGTCTTATTAAAAAAACCGTCAGGGGAGGGGGAATTCGCCACACCTCCCCCCACCCCGTAGACCGAATAGGGTTAAACAACGGAGAATGCAAGATTGCGAATTAAACGGAAATTCGTAAATACCATATTCTTTTTGTGCTGAAACTTTTTCTCCTTAATCATTGCCAATAAGGTAGACGTAGAACACTTTTTTCATATCTATTTACAAACGTCATGTTCACAATGGTATGGTAGCATAATATTGTCCTGCGGTTAAAACCCGTCACAAGTTTTAGTTTACCTTCCTGTGTTTTCAGGAATTTGTAATTTACAGTTTATTGGCTTTCACTGGTATCACTTTACTGAATAATCTGAACCTAAAATTTAACTTGTAGGACTAATTTATTCGTCCGTCAGATGATAACTTAAATGTTAAATTCCACAAAAGTATATTAAATCAGACATAAATAAGGGTAAATTTTAGTCGGTAGCATGTTTTCTTATTGGTTTCTATCAAGTTTTCTTTGTAATGTATATAAAATGAATATCTCATGTAATGATTTTCTCTGTCTTTACCCGGAATGGAACATTATTATTTAATTGAAAAGCGTCATCTAAAAGTTTCATTAAATTAAGCAATTACAATGAGGTTTCACTTTTCCGTTGATTATGGTTTAATTACGTTATAATGAGTAAACGCAACTGAACTTTGACATTATCAAATGTTAGCAAGTGGAGTATACAACATTATATTTACTTTTACAAGATGACAGCTTTGAAGAAGTACCTTTATATCTGTTTAACACATTCGGTAATGTTGAAGACAGGTAGGTGAGTGCGTATCAATGTAATATTAGTCCTTTTTATATTGTTTTCGTGAGCGAAATATTTTGTGGGAATGTAGTTTAGACATGACATGGTCCCAACCTATAAGTAACGTAACAAAGTATTGTTATCAATCGTCAGCGCATATACGTATTCGATGATACCAGACACGATATATTTAAAAAAAATTTGGTTACATGGTAAAATGTATCTCTGTTTAGGTTAATAAACATGCTTAATGTTGGAACAATAAATTGGGAACTAATGCAACCGTACTTAAATAATCAAGGAAGTTCGTCTGTAGAGAAAAGTAGTTCCTTGTCTGCCGAGAGCTGAGATTATTAGCCAAACTGTACCAGACGTAGGAAAACTTCCCAGAAAGTCGTTCACAAGCCCCAGGTTTAGTGGACAATATTACTTACGCAATAAAAGAATTGCACATGTTAGGAAACAAAGACAAAAATGGCGAATGTCTGTCTGTTTAGATTTTACAATAATTGCAAATTAAAGGACTGTAATTGAGCAAATTTAATGAGGTTTTGGACGTAAGAATAAAAATTAAGAAACTGTGCTCACTAAACTTGAAAAAACGCCTAACATTCTCAATAATACAAAAATAGTTTTACAAATAATATTATAAGGGCATTGATTATATCATGTCAAACAGAATAACTTCTTCCACATTATTTTATTGTTCTGTTATCTAAAAAGCTCGGGAAAAAATACGCCCGACTGACCAACGGACTCATTTTTGTAGGGTCTTTAGGACGTGAACATAACATATTTTTTATGGTGGCCTTAACCAGCTACCTAACTAGAAAGGAAAGATTGCCATTTTTTTCAAATGAACCCCATTTTAACTGTTGTACCAAGTAAAAAAAACAAACAAAAAAAGATTTATACTTTGTCAAAATTTTCTGGATGAGGATATGTTGTATATTTGTTGCACTAAATTGAGAAACCGGTTTTATCTTTTTGCCTTTTTGCAGTCCCTTAGACGACCCTCATCATGATGCGTGTTGTTTATAATCCCCAGACCTCTCACGCAAGTTGACAGACAAAATAATCAGTCAGGGATAACCGCAAATTAGGCAATGATAGTGTAATTAATCTATGATATAGCTTATTTACGCGATTTATCTGTCCGAATTAAACTATCAACCTGGTTTTTGCTGCCTTTGGCTGTCCTTCTGCATATATGCAATGATTTTATTAGCTAAAAACATTCTATAGAACCTCATTTTGATGATCCAAGTATAACTTTTCTTTATTATTTCTGTTACGGCTTCTTTGTTTTACGACCAGGGTTGCCTCTTGAAAAGGCTAATTTTTCCGCGCACATATTCTCAACATAGTGGTGCATAGCTTAAATAGGCTATTTCTTGTCTAATTAGAAAATCAAAAGACTTTTAACATACCATTTTTATTCCTGTAAAGCAAACTATAAAAATTTTTGCTTGAACGAGGATGATGTAATGAGCAACAAAACTCCGAAAAAAGGTGACACGATCAGACTTGGTTGTTGAGATAATTGTAAAAGAAGAAAACACACCTAAATAGGAGATGATTTCCTAACTAATCTTTAGAAAATCTTTTAACAAATCTGCTATCCTAAGTTGGCGTGATAGGCTAATTTGCTATCCCTGACTGATAATGCAGGTGATAAGCCGTGGATCAGTTAATTTCAAACTTTATTCTCAGGTGGAGGCATCTTTTGATCTTGAAATTAGGATATAGGTTGCATGTACTTCAGATTTTGATCATATATCAGTGAAAAGATGCTAGTAGCCAGAGTACAAAAGTTCTTAATCATATTTTGATTTTTGTTCACCTATGGTCTGCATTTTTTGCCCCAATTTTTCTGATTTTTTTTCCAAATGTGCAAGACAATCCCGTGAAAACATAAACATTGAAACTCATCTATAGCAAGGTTCAAAGTTCCAATAACAAGCCATAAAATCAGTTGAAGAAATATGCATATACTTCTTTAATAGTGACAAGCAGTTGTTAGCAATTGAATTCCAACAACATATGTTTTTGTTCGCCATTGCACCAACTAAATGCCACAACCAATGAGGGACTTAAACGTGCAAGCCATAAAATTTATGTTTAAGAATTGTTACCCTATCGTTATCATAACTTTTTAAATAACGTGAACGATTTTTCAAAAATTGTAACAGATAATTGTAACAGTCAATTTCACAAAACTTCACTCGTGCCAAGTGTATGCTGCCATGTTGTTATAATATCCATATTATAATACCCCTAACCTTTTCCAAGCGATTTATTGCTCAGATGAGATTTTGTTTTCGATAAACTTGGACAATGCATATCCCTCGATATTTGTGGGGCTAACCATGTAAAATATGCACATCTACATCTGCACTTGTTTTATATGAAAACTCCATTTTGGGCTCTTTCAAGACAACTATAATAAGGTGATTCTTTCTTTCCGTCTGGTTGATATTTCTATAAAAAAATCTCCTTGATTATGGAAACAATCTCCAGAAATGGATATAATATCCTTAATAAGATCTGTCCCATAACAAGATCGGCGAAGATCCTAAATTCCTCGGATCTCCACATACCGTCATTG